>NC_134318.1:32839909-33440534 GCF_964195595.1 Calonectris borealis | reverse complement strand
CACCATTTCTCATGAACTCCTTCTGTAATGTCCAGTTTAATTTGTTATTGCAATGGATTGTTTCAGCCTACCTTTATCTGTTTTTTTTTCTTGAGAGTCTTTTTTTGCTAATTTCCAAAACCACAAAAAACATAGTATCATCAGGAATACTTACATTTTATAAATAACTTCCCTTAGTAAATTAATTCCTGCCTATTTGTAGTTCATACAAAACCTGTGTTATTAAAATAAATGTGCACTGTCTTTTATAACTGGTTTTTAAAAGCAAACTCCGCATTGTTGATACATTAGATTTCAGCATGCCCCTGGTGAACAGAGCTCTGAGACTGGACCAGAGCATGATGCTCTGGATGAAATCTTTGGAGGTTAGAGTGGTGGAATATGGAATTTCTAGGAACCTGTGATGTGTAAATTGCATTTTTTCAGCCTTATAGCTTGATCAAATTTAGACAGTTTTTTCACAGGAATTGAGGAAAAGACATTGGCAAGAGTTTATTCTGTTCCCAAATGTAAATGGTGTCTCCAGAGGGTGGGGCAAAGGTTAGTGTTCGGAGAAATGAAGACCAGGACTCTTCAGAATCAAGCCAGTGTAAGTATTTTCCCTTCACTGTGATTTCAGCAACGATAAAAGAATTATTTTGGTTGAAATTACCCACAGTCTGTCAGTCTTGGATAGGTAGGCAGAAAGATACAATGTGTAAAACTTCATCTCCAAATGGTGGCCAAAATTCTGAACAACTGATAATGGGGAATGGGTTCCCACAGCACAGTGCTGTCAGCTGTGCTTACAGTAGGTGTAATTGTGTACCAAACCATCAGAGGACACTTATCTCCTCAGCCAGGGTATTACACAAGTCAGGGTAGTACACTAGAGCTCTAACTAAAAGGTTAAATCATAGGTTGGTTGCTAGAACAGAAAATCAGAGCTAAAATTTCATGGTAACACATGCTTTAGTCATTTGTATTTCACTGCTGCGGGGACTGCAATAAAATTCTTTTGCCTTCTGATCTGTTGATGTCCCTTTTTAATTAATAAGATACTACCCTCTTTTAGATCTCTTTCTTGTTCTTCAGCCTCGCTTTCCTGTGTAATAAGAAAGGTGAATCAACTGAGACTGAGTTGATGAAGACATGGCACAATGCCTAGCTAAACTAAATGAATATAGCTTCAAAGGACGGTAGTATCTGAGAGGTTTATAGGAGAGTTGAGCAGGGATTTGAGGATATTTGTATATCTGAAAATACTGATTTTGTTGAAATTTAACCTGCTTCAGGAAAGAGTTGAGGTCAACACATATTCCGTTTGAAAATTAATTTGATAAATTCTGCTAGGTAACTTTGGAATTGGTTCTGCTTATGTCACTGAGTCTTTTTCCAGCACAGGTAATCAGTTGGTAGATTCCTGGTATACAGGAGACTAGAGAGCATCTCTGCACATCATCATACACGTTGGGCTGCAGAACAGTCTGATAGGTTTGCATCAGCCTTTCTCACAATGGCATCACATCGGCACTCATAGTCATTCTCTGATTGACCTGTCTGTCAAGATATATTCACTTCACTGCGGCTTTCAGGTGAAAAGTCCCATTTTGTGACAAAATTACAGCCTATCTTGAGGCACCTTGCTTTCAATTTCACATGCCAGTTCTTTCAATAAGCTGATGTGGAAATGATCCAAAGCTTGATTTTGACACACTAAACAACCAAACTTTTTCTTACACTCTGGAAGTACTTTTTGCTTTGCTTTTTGTTTTGAAATTTCTTTTCATTTGCAGAAATAGCTTCTTTTCTGGTGAAAGGGAAAACAAAGTATGAAATTAGGCAAAATTTGATCTAGTTTTGGGGGGATTTTCAGTTTCTGAAAATTGTCATGTCTTTTCTTGTGTCCTTATATGGAAGGAAGAAAAGTTTCAAAATCAGATATGTTTTCTTTGGGTGAGAAAATGCTTTCTCTCTAAGTTCTTGTTCAAGTCATGTGCTGCATGGTGATAAAGGGAGACAGAATAAATGACTAGGAAGGAAAGGTGACATTTTCTGATTGTTTAGACATATAATGTGAAAAGTACATCCCTTTTCTCTTGGTTTCAGTGGGACTTGGTGATTATACTGCAGCTGTTAAACGCACAATTGGAATGTTAGCTTGGTCACGTATTTTGTATGTTCAAGGGCAGTACAGACTGCTGGTAATTTGCATGTGCAAACGATTATTTTCTTTTCTGTCTTGTTAGTTTGCTCTCATGCATATGGCAAGATTACTCTTGGTCTTGGTAAGAACCACTCTCTTTTCCAATGATGTGAGTCACTCGGTCTTCACAAGGTCAGTCAGATCTCTCAAATGTTCTCCAACTCTACTGCAGCAATCAGCTCACTTGCTATTGCCTGATCAGAACATGATGCCTCAATTGGTCCAATTTGTTGTCCTCCTAAGGGGCTGACCCTAGCGCTGAAAAAAAATGAAGGGAGTAAGTCCACTGCTTTCAACTGCAGGAAGTAGATCTGGTTTTAAGTTTCCAATTCAGTCTTTTTAGTGGAATCTGTCATTATTTTGAATTTTATCTAAGGCTCCAGCAGCTTCAAAGAATGTCAGGGACATGCAGTGCAAAGCTACTGCTATGCAACTCAATGTACAATATAACATGTCTGAAAGGAATATAGATTTTTCACAGAACATGAAAAATACTTTAGCATGACCTTGGCCTTCTGCACAGATACCCAAATGTTTATATCTCAGCTTTCCTGATACTTGTCTGAAGGCCTTTGTGGAGCTTTTCTAAAGACAGTGATATCAGCTGCAATTTGGAAGTGATTTAGCGGCTCTCTGTAGGTTTAGGTTGCTATTTCATTTTCATGTAAGATTTTTCCCTAGGTGAACTGAGATGCATTCTGGGGCATTGTGGGATAGTTTAGCCTCATCTGAAATTCACATTAACATCACACAATCAAATGTTTGTCTCCCACTTGAGTACTGTTTGTGTTGACATCCTACTTAAGGGCTTCTGGGAAAGAAGCCGAAAGGACAGGAAGAGAGATAGGCCTGACGAAAACAAGTCTAATGAGACCAAATACTTAGCAAAGTACTTAAGTATTGCCATCACTAGGCTCCTCAGGCTGCAGTTTTGCGATGGCTTTAAGCTAACCTAACTGTGGGCAACTGCAATCCTACCCTGCTCACACTATTGAGCCTAATTCCAGAGCCTGGAAGTCATGGAAGAAAAATCTGGGTGTTGGGCTGCAAGGAAGTCTGCCTTACTTACTTCAGAAAGTGACATGAGAAATGGAAAGTCTCTGCACAGCCCAGATATCTGAAATATGATTGTAGAGAACTGGTTGCTTAATTTGAAATAAAGGAAAGTTATTTTCCTTGGTTAGAGTTTAGAGTAACTCCATGCAGTGTCCTTTATATCTGATGTACAGCACTACTAAAAAAACCTTCAGTTGCATTATGTTCAAACATGGTTTCCATAAAATAGCCTGATAAACTCATAACTGGAAAGAGTTGTAATCGAGACTATCATGCTTTTCACTACAGCAAAGCAGCCATAAATGCCATGACAGGTCCTGGAGACCCTTCCAATATTATCGAAGGTCATTTGTGCTTATGTCTCCACTGACATGTCCAGTTATCGTTATGGTGGATGAAATGTGCATTTCTGAACTTTGTGCTATCATGTTCCTGATGCATGGGATGAGGTATTCCAGCCATAGACCGGCATCCCACAGACGTCTCCGAGTAAGTCAGAAAGAATGGCAGAGGGTCGTTAAGAACAGAACTGCTGTGGGTACTGAGAGAACATTTAATTTCTGCCTGGTTCAGATACCATTCAGCTTCTGTTCTCTTCATGTCACTGGAGACTGCAACATAAAATACTATTGTGGCATATAAAGGAATGGAATTTTGTGTAAATTTGAGTAAGATGAACTGTAACACTAAGTTCTGGGACACTACATTGATTTTTCTATATGGAATTAATAAAGAATATATTTCTTCAGGTAGGCTTGTCTCTAGAGACTATGGTCGTGAAGACTGGTTAAATTAATGGAGGAAAGGCTATAAATCTGATGATGAATTATTTTTGGATGCTAAACCAATAACTGTAGTCATGCAGATTAAATGCATTTCATCACTTAGGCTTTATTTTGTAGCATAACGAGAGTGTAAAGAGAGACATGAAAATTAAAAAGTAAAAGCTTCCTGTAAAAGTTTCAAAAGGAAATGTGTCTGTTGTCAAGGTTGGATGTGAAGCACAGACTAAACACTTTATGTTGATCAAGATAAAAAAAAGTGCAATTGCAAATTATTTATAAAATTAGCTTAAAATTAAAGATGGAAAGACGGATATAACCAAGCGTTAAATCTGCTGGTACCATCTTCCCACTCGGCTTAGGTTCTGCTGATAAATCAATGGCAATCCCTGAACTAAACAGAAACATCAGAAAGAAATGTGAGCTGAGTGGAGGATGGAGAAAACACCTCTTCTGAGATTTTTTATTTTGATGCTGAAACCAACAGTACAAATGGGTAGAAATAAATAACCTTCTCCACCTTTTCTGCCTGCTTGCAAGCTTTTGAGACTACAGCATCCACCAGAGTATCACTCAGCCTTTATTTCTCTGACCCTCAGAGAAACCCTGACCAAAGTGTGCCACAAAAAAATTTAATATTTCTCACCTGGAGGATTACTTAGCTTCCTACTGCTACACACCTCTGTGTGCTCTTTCTGTTCTTGAGTCTGTTTCCTTTCTGCCTTCTTTGCCTTTTACTAAAGACAGGAATGTAGTTTGAGCAAAAAAGAGTGTGTCTTTGGCTGTGCTGCTCTCAGCCTGTGACCAGGAAGGCAGCTATGTCTTAAGTAGCCTGACAGTGATGTATGTTTACCCGGCTCTAGGCAGCTGATAAGATGTGTACTGAACCCCTTTCTCACTTACATAGACACTTTATGCAATGGTCTGCAGAAACAGAAGCAGCACATTTGTCTTTGCTGTTCTTTCTTCCTCACTCTCTGGGTATTTGTCTTATTTTGTCTCCAAGAAAACATATTCATACTCATAAAAGAGATCAACAACAGCAGCTTCAGCAGCTCATTGTGGCTAACATTGTCTTGAAAGAGGACAATTAATGCCACCTTCATTACCAACAGGAAAGACAATCAAAGAAGGGGGAGCATCACAAACATTTCTCTATACCCAATGAGAAAGGGAAGAACAGCTAGTGTTAAAACAAAAGCTTTCCTTATTACTTTAAGTTTTAAATGTTTTAACTATCTGGGGTTTTGCGAGTTTGCCAGGGATGCTTTTTCTGTTCCTTAAATAGAAGGCTATTAAAAGAAGCACTTGGCATGGAACTAAGCTGACCAAGGTTTCAACTCAAAGTATTCAACCTTGCTTAAAGGATGAGATATTTGATCCAACTCTTTTGATCCTCTGCAGTTTTTTGGTTCTACTAAAAATAATGCAATAATTGACTCCACTGGATTACAATGGGAATTTGGGGGTTTAACCCTGTTTAAACTGGTTTTATAGTCTCAGCTGGATGTCTGTGGTTTGGAACATTCCCTAACTGTTACCTTCAGAAGAGGAAATTTGCTCTTGCAACTACTGGCACTATTTTTAAGTAGTACCAATATGGCATCTCAAACAGCTCTAAAGCAGGATTCCTCAACAGCCTGGGTAACTGCTGTTTAACTAAAGTTACCCTCAAGTCAAAGAATTTTTAAAAGCAAAGTGGTCATACAGCAGAGCTATATGATATCATTAGCCAAAAGCCCTCTTTATCACCAGTCTAATAAAACACCAGCAGAGTCTAAAAGATTATTTGCAACAGGGCATCATCTGGTCCCTGAAATTTGAAGCCAATAGCAACAGGCCCAGATTTGTTAAGTCTTCCCAATAATTCCCATCACTAAAAAACTATTCCAGGGACTGTTGCTCATCCAAAGTGAGATTTTCCTTGAGTTTTTATAAATAAAGATCACTAATCTTTAGCTAACATACAAATCACATATTTAAGAATTATTATTACAGCTGTTGAGACTTGAAGATGAAGGATATGAAATTAAAAAGCTTTGTGCTGATTTTTTTATCATTGACATTGCAGCTTTGACATGATCTTGACAGTTCCTGCATGCTTTCATTTCTTGTCTCCTTCCTTTGTATTTTGACTTATTCTTTAGTTAAAAACAACCACCGTGCAAAGATTTCAACCCTATATTTCTTCTTTCATTGAACATCTCAGGTTGTGACAAATGTGTATCTTTCTAACCTGAGTCTTGAGGATGCGGAAGTTTGATGCAAATGGCCTTAATTACATGCGTTTGAATAGCAAACTCTGGCAAAGTAACGCTCTCCCAGCTTGTTCTTATCACACAGGCACACAGACTTGGAGAAATCAAACCACCTATCTACCCCCAGGGGTGTAGAAGATACCTGGGGTATCTTCTGAATGACTGAATGACTGACTGAATGACTACTGAATTCACATGTATTTGTCTTCGGGTGCTCAGCTGGAAGCTGCCAATTATTTTGAACACAGTGTATCATACTGCTATACTGGCTGCATATGTCCCCCCTATTTCTACTGTATGCAATGCACATGTTTTACATGTGTGTCAGCTTAACAATACCTCTGATGGTAATGGTGACTCTCCTTTAGATCAGTAAGAAAGAACTGCTTTTTGGCTACGCAAAAGTATGCGGAAAGGCAGTGCAGCGTACAGGGAGTTAGAGGTTTCACAGCTACCAAGTCCACATGCCTGACTGTTATTTTTCATCCACTGTTAAATGCAAGCCCAGTCTGTATTTGAACTAATAGCGAGGGAACCCTCCGGTTGTTTGCTCACTTCTTGGACAGTGCAATAGTCAGTGCTTTGCCCTTACTTGGCTTCTGATCAGTTGAAGTCATGAGTCTGGTGCAACACCTAGCTATTGAGTCTGCCTCCCTAGGCTGGCTATAAAGAGTGGCTACAAGCTCTGGAGAATCTTAGTGCTACCTGTCAAGTGGGCACTTCTTCCATGAAAACGGAAACCATTTCCTTATCATGACTGAAGTTCTGGGTTCTTCCCAAGATTAGGCATGAAAATGAGAAAAATATCATATGAGTTAATTCTTTTTGTGGTGGTGGTGTCTGCATCTACCAGATGGATCTTGTTTTTGCAAAGCACAGAGCTAGGATTTGGGAACCTGGTTGAGTGAATCAGCTGAGCAGGATGCAAAGAGCCAAGAAATGTAGAATCAAAATAGCTTGGTATGTTTTGTTTGAAAAAAATAACTTTTTAAATTTTCACCAATATTTTTGCATTGAAAGCTCAAATGAATGTTTGGGAATTTAGGAGATCTTGGTTTAATTTTTTCCTGGTAAAAGTCTATTTTCTAATTGTCTATAATGAATATCTATAAAACACCCTCAAAATAGAAAGCATTATTCAGATGTGAGATTTCATTGCCGAGTACCTTCAGGCACGTGTACATTACCATCTCTTCTTGGGTCAGAAGTGTGCTTTTGAAGCAAATTCCACTTGCCATACTTTAGTTCACATTGCAGAGCAGTTTCAGAAGATGCAAACTCTTTGGGAGCCTGTCTGAAGTAAACCTCCCCCAAAATAATCTCAGTGAAGATGTCAGGTCCTCAGTACCAGCTGTTTTCCTCTACAGATTCATTCCCACTGGAGTTAGTATAGACATTACTCAGAATGATTAGAAAGATTTAATAGTTTATGTCCAATTTGCACAACCACCAGTGTGAAGCTTTGTCCAAGCTACCCTCATCTTTCAAGTTCCCAAAACCCATCCAGCAGTTTCACAACATGCTTTCTCATGAGATTTTCTATGTCTGTGTTCCCAGACAGAAATACCTTCAGAGTTGCAGTGTCTCTTTTTTGGTTCTGATTCTGGCTGAAGCCCAGAAATACATAAGGAATACAAAATGAGGACCACACAGAGGTTAAAACCATTCATGCAGAGGTTAGAACTATATCCTTGCAGATTCCTTTACAGAAGTGCAGTGACTTGAAGGAAAAATAGTCATAGATCTTTAATGTCCATCTCCTGTCCATTCTCTATTAATTAGAACACCATGCTGTAAGTTGTATGGGCTTTTATTGCTATTAACATGCACTGCACAAGCCATCCTTAACTCTCTGCATCTCTGCAATGAGCTGTATACCACAGCTTAGAATAATCGTGGGATGTTTCTGCTGGACTTGTTTAAGCTCTTTGTAAACTCCACGTGGTTTTAATGAACAGAACAATGCAGTTGAACCAGTGCAGAATACACATGAAGAATATCGCAGAAGGACTGAAAAGGGTTTACAATTGTAGCATGTTGGCTTGTTTTCTCTTGCCTTACTGTTTCTGTTTCTCCTTTCATTTGCTTTTATTGTGTTGTCATTTTGTTTAGTCCCAGAGGTAACCGCTTGGGTGCCTTAATATGTTCAGCATCTCATATCACAGATATATGCTTTCACTCCCTGATTGCACCAAACAGATAGAGAGATTTTATAGTCAGGTGTAACATATTAAACTGCTATGATCCAATTCTCCCTTAACGTGATGAGAAATACTCGTTGCCATGTCTGCAGCACCTGCTCTGACTCGCTGTCTGGAGAAGCTTGTTGTGCTATATCAACTAAATTGGGTATCTTGGGACACTAGCCACCCAAGCTGAATGCCTAAAATGCGGCTAAGTGTGTATCTCTTACATATCTTGTTAGTGGTTCTGGGCACAGAGAAAACATTCGCTGAAGACGTATCATTAATTCATTGCCCATTAATGCCCTGCCCTATGTGTAAATGTCTCTGGACAGTCCCATGTGTTTAATCTGCTTCCTTTATCATTCAAAGATATTACCTCTGGGCTGGCTTACACTTTGCTGTGATTACACTCAAGGATAAGAGTTTTTCCCATGACCTTTGTTTTGGAATGAAGGCATTGGAAAGTTCTCAACATTTCTAAAATATTGTTACCAAATCAAGCCAGAAAAGGGACTACAACTACAGATGAGAGGTTGCAAAATAGTAGTCCATGTTGGCCAAGCAAACAGGAAACCCTGAAATACAAATATAGTATCATCAAAATCAGATTAGATGTGAAGACTTTTCACATAGGGGACTCATTATATGTTCTCTTTAGATTAACTCCATTTGCATAGGAGTCATCAAAAAAGTTGAACTAAAATATTACTGTACTGATGAGTATATTTAAAGTTTGATCAAAAGCCAAGGGATTCCTTGTAAAGGCATCTTTGCCTACAAATCACTTTGGATCTCTCCTTTAGAGAGATGCCCAGAAGATATTCTCTCACAGCTACAACTGTGAGAACAAATGGTCTCTGGAATAAAATTACCAGTGTCACAGCTGTTAAGACTTCTGTGTAGCAGCAAGGAAGCTGTTGGTCTTGTTTGGCTTTAGCTACTTTCATGCTGATTTTATTCAGGTGCATTGAACTGGCAGTACTGCCATAGGTCTGACTCCTTTTAAGCTGCAAGTATCTTAGCATGTATTTATATTATTTTTTAAAAGCCAAAGACTTTTAAGAGAGAGGGAAGCTCAAAAAGATCACGTCAGTACTCTAGTGCTAAATTGGATACGCTCATGTGGTTAAAGAAGAAACAAAAATACAAGATTTTTCTTACTGACACAATCTGCTTTTTAAGACTTTCCACAACAAAGGACTTCAGCAATGAACTAGATATCTGTGCAAACAAATCAGGACAACATCCCCGTTGCCAAAAAAATCGGGTGGTTAATACTGTTCAAATATCTAGATAAGCAAACAAAATCATCATTTAAAAAAAAATAAAGTCAAAATCAACCAGCAACAACAAAATTAATTCACCTTTTTATTCTGTCTTAGCAGGATAGTGGAAGGAATACTGTGTTTCAGTAGTGTGTTTATAATTTCCACATGCCGGCTGATAATTCCCTAAGACATGCAACTTCATCACTTGAAGCCTTCTAGAGTTTTCTGTCCATCCTCTTCTACAGAGAAGTACCTGGAGGATTTAGTGCCTTCGCTATGCTTTTCTGTCATCTGCTGTACCAACTAAATTGTGGTTTTTCATGACAATTAGGATTCTCTCAAAAAAAACTGCCTGGTCATCTTTCAGCTGGCAGGACAAGCTTGGTTACATTGTTTCCTTGGTATTTCTTCCTTTTTGACAGCATTGGCAAGTTGTCCAAATTGGAATTTGTCCCTGGACACTAAGAATGACCCCTGGATGTTTGTGGAAAGTGTGATGCCTTCTTTTGTCACCAGTCTGTTTTCCATCTCCCCTGTCAGCCGGTGTCTGCAGTGACGCAGAGCTCCGCGGAGGAGCCGTGCCACCAGTGCCATACATCTCTGGTGGTCCTTCTGGCTTAGTTTGCAAAATCTGGTTTCAGCTTTTTGCATGTTCAAACGTCAGTTCACATGCTTATTTGCACTGATACACTCTTTACCTCATTATTCTAATGTTCATTCAGCCATTTGAGGGCTGATACTGTAGCAGTGGTGCCTGACTGTATAGGGCTATAATAGATGTTTGCACAGGGCTAGGCACATAGATCAATAGAGTCACAGTGGCTTTTCTACTTCCCAAGACAAGACCTAAAGGTTGTCCCTGAGCAGTGTCACATTTGTCTTCAAGGCTACTCTAATACAAACAGTAATCTTTTGAGGAGAGAGGAAGGTGTATCCCAGAAGAGGAAAAAAGTAACTTCAAAATGAAGATAAAGAACAATCTTCCTGCAAGAACTAGAAAAACATTTGAGAAAAATAATTGCTTTTTTCTACATGAACTCATGAGTTCAACAGGCAGCAGTAATATTTTTGAAATATGCTTTAGATGCATCTTTTCTTTAGTGTTTAAAGGAAATAATTAAGTTGGAATATTTTGGCAAAGTGTCTGAAACAGAACATTTTCAGCAGATTATATTAATAGAAAAAATCAGAACTTTTTTCAAGAAAAAGTTTTTAAGAGTAAAGTTGCATTATGTTTGTCTGGAAAACCACAGCAGTCTCTTTTTCTGTCTCTTTCTCTATTTTTTGAAGGCACATTAAGATGTTTCTAGATCAAAAATATTTCCACCCTGTGTCTTTCTTTTCAGGCAAAAATTGTTCTCTCTGATGTTTTCATGTTTCTTCAGAGAACAACACTAATTGGCTTCCATCGCAAGAAAATATCTCTCCAGAATAAAATAAATGTTGGCTGCTGTTCCTTTACATCAATTTTATGTTCCTTAGTTACGTCAGCACAGTGGATGACTTTGATTCTTTATTTTGAGAAAGGGTATGGTTCCTGCCTATTTTTTTTTTTATTTATTCATTATTACTTGAGGTAGATAAGAAACAAAAAGAGGTAGTTGAAAAGATTTGATTTGGGGGCTATATTACATTTTATTTCCTTTACTCTGAAATAAATAAGTTTTGTAATGTTTCCTTTGGCTCCTTTGGGTTTAGGTCTCTTCACCAGTCACAAGAAAATATTTGTGAGACAAAAACTGAACATGGAGCACACTGAATGGCTCCCATACATAAACAATAGGAACATGGAAGTTCACATGTGTAGCATGATTTTTTTTTTTTAAACATTTACCTTGAACACTTCAACGCTGCTTTGCAGAGCAGATGTTGTCTGAAACCAGTAGTTCAGAAGAAATGACTCAGCCCCAAATTTTTGATTACTAACACTTGATTTGTGGATGACATCCTACCATTTTTGTGGTGAAACCCCAAATCATTACCCTTAGAGGAGCTGTCTTTCGATTTGTGACAGAGGCTTCATCTACCCTTGTCGTGGTTTAACCTGGCAGGCAGCCAAATAGCACGCAGCCGCTCACTCACTCCCCCCGCCCCCCTCAGTGGGACGGGGAGAGAATCGGAAAGGTAAGAGTGAGAAAAACTCGTGGGTTGAGATAAAGACAGTTTAATAGAACAGAAGAGGGAAAGTAATAATGATAATGATAGAATATACAAAATGAGTGATGCACAATGCAATTGCTCACCACCTGCGCTGACCGATAACCAAGTAGCGATCGGCACTTCCTGGATCACGCCTACCGTTCATATACTGAGCATGACGTCACATGGTATGGAATACCCCATTGGCCAGCTGGGCTGCCTGTCCTGATTATGTTCCCTCCCATCTTGTGTACCTAGCTCAGTCAGTAGGCACGGGAGCTGTCCTTGGACTAGGAGGGCACTTAGCAACAACTGAAAACATCGGTGTGTTATCAACATTCTCCTCGTACTAAATCCAAAACACAGCACTAGGAAGAAATTTAACCCTATCCCAGCCGAATCCAGGACAACCCTACAGAGTGCTGTGCTGAAATACTACTACAGGTCCAGAGAGCTCCGTAGCTGTGTCAGCTCAGCCTAGTCTCTGCCTAGACTGATGAGCTTCAAAATAGGCCCAACAGGATACAGTCCTGGCATTCCCAAGAACTAGAACCTTTCTCTATCCAGTTTCCTATTTGGATAATGGGATAATGAGAATAATAATAATTTTTCTACATACCTTTTGGTATGTCTTTTCTATTTAGACCCCAGGTGGCCAAACAGTGTCTTGTGAGCTCGGATCACCCTGGTCAGCTGTGGCTCCTTTTTAGGATTTTATCACACAAATGGCAGAGAGACCTGATCTCTAACCATGGAAGTGAAGCAGCAAGGGCTGAGGAGGCCAACAGGGTCACCAAGGGCATGCCCAGCAGTGAAGTGATGGGGCCCTGGAGGAGCCATTCTCCTCTTCTTCCGGCTGCTATTTCTGTTTTTACAGGGAGGTGGTTCATGTCTTTTGACGTGACATTTACAGTTTGTAAACTGGGGAGGTTACCCACCCTTGATTTCAGACTAGTTAGGAGGTTTGAGTGGTTATGGATTTAAGTTCAATACAGGGGACTGACTATTTGTACAGGTAACTCAAGCAATTCAGTCATGATGATATGGAGAGAACAACTATCAACGACTCAGTCATATGGTCTGAACTTGCAGACTCCCAACGCTTTGATTGTAAGGAAACGCCAAAGCGCATGTGCGTGTCTTTTTTACTTAGCCTTTGTGGTCCCCCTTAATTATCATAGCTAGTTGTTTTAAAGTTGGTTGTTGTTCTCAGATTTTGATACCTTTCTCCAAACACTTTTGGAGAATATCTCTTGACCAACGCAGGCCTTCAAATTGTACTCCTCATTCAGAAAAATCAGCAAAGAGTACTGGACTTTGGCAAGATACTATGAATGCCTTTTGTGCCTCTGTGATGCCTTCTGCACCAGTCAGCAGATGAAAGGGACTTGAGGTACAAGCAAGTAAAGGACCTTCTTTATCCATCCATTCTGTGTAGGGTCAAAACTTCAGGTGGCATAAACTAGAGTGGCTCTGACGAGGTCACCTGCTTTTGTCACATTAGGCTCAGTGAATCTCTGCTGATTTGCGTTTGCCAAATATGTGACCCTGCTTTTGTAAAACTGCTTACTCCAGAGGAACTTAAAGGTTCCTAAATCTTTCACGTTTCTGAAAGCACACTTGAAAGGAGGTGAAAATGGGAGATCAAGCTACTTCTAAAATGCCCACATATCTAAATCCCCCAGAATTTGATCAGGTATTTGACCCTGTACTGATGAATTCTGAAATTTGGGTACTGCTCTATCTGGCAAACTGATATGGAAGTGTCCTTACTGCTTGAGAATTGTCACCAGGCTTTTCTCTAGGCAGGACCAGGCTGAAATCAGTTCTGTCTTCACACAAGAATGCCGAGCCTATCAAAACAAGGGAATTTCTAAACCACAAGATAAAACTGGTTCATTTAATCTCTGAGAAAGGTCAATGTCATTTGCAGCAAAGGAAGATGAAAAATTACAGCCATGTCACCAATTATTCCAATCAGAATAAAATTAAAAGGTCTGTCACTATTTGTGCTCTAGGGTATAAGTTGTTCGGAGGAAGGACTTATTCCTGAACTCAGCTGGTGTTCACTTCATATCCTGAAGCACGAAATTTGATAACACTTTTAATTTTATCCCAGCTATTATAACTGCAGCTATCCAATCCTTTTACCTCTGCCATGACATTTTCATACCTCATTATTCTACCAGTCCTTCAGAGTAATTCAGATGATTTTCCTGCTCCAGGTTTATAGCCATACAGAAGCCTTGTGACCAGCTGAGTTATTGGATAGTACACCAGAAGTCTTGTTCGTCATCTCTCTAGAGGAAAAATTGCTTTGTGACAAAGGAATGGGGTTGCTATTAGAGTCGATCTTCAATTCAGTAAAGTATCAGAAATACCATGAAGTGCATTGGTGGCCCTGCTACTGTTAATGATTCATATAGGGCAAATAACAAGACAAAACTCCAAGCGAGAATTTTGTAATTACATACACACAAATTACCAACATTCTTGAGCATCAGAAGCATTAAGACAATGAGAAGTTCCCAGCACAATTTCCTTTAAAAAAAAACCAAACAACAAAACCTGTGTTGGATCTTTGTAATTTTGAAGACAATAGTGAAAATGAAGAGAGATGTAAATCAAATGAGGAACATTTGGGACATCCTTGGGAAATCATCTTAATCACTTGGAAAAAATCCTCAGGCACACACTGCATGCTGGGTGATTAAGATAGGCAGGACTGATTACTGTTGAAGAAGTGGATCAGAAAATGGTGGTTTCACTAGTCAGTCTGAAAAGGCTAAAAAAAAAGCTGCAAAAAGAACATGTCACAGAACAGAAAAATAGTATCACTATTGCAGTAGTGCTAAGTTTAGGCAAATTCTGTTCAGGTCAGCTAAGCACTGGACTACATCAGACAAATAAGTTGGAGGGAGTTAAAAATGAGCCAGCTGAAATTATGAGTTGATTCACTTACAGTGAAAGATAAGAGAAAATATTTAAAGAGCTCTAGACCTTTGAAGACCATGAGCTCAAAGAAAGGTGGGGAAAGGTTTTGTGAAGTGTACCAGGAGACAGCTTGAAACAAATTAATAAAAACAAAGAAAAACAAATACAGGCCAACTCTTTAAACGTTCCTGACAGTACAACATTTGACATTAAATTAGCCTCCTGAGGCTACTGAGAATATCAGCATCATCTGGATATTTTATAATGAGCCTAGACAAAGAAGAATAATTAATAGAAACTAAAAGGCTAAATAAGCTGCATAACTACAACCAACAATATTTTGATAAGTTAGGACAAATTCTCATCTGACTTGACAATTTTTTGGGGGGAAAAGGCTGTTCACGTTATTCCCCCTGGTTTGCAGAAAGGTTTTCCACACAGCATTATAAGTTGCTTAAAGGCCCTACCAAGGCAGTGGAAAGCTGGGGGGAAAAAACATGTGGTCTCCTGTGTGATGCCCCTCATCTAGATTCCCCTGTGTTTCTCTTTCTTCGGAGCTCTGCCAAAGTACACAAACTGAGTGTGTCTCTCTGCATAAAACACTGAGAGATCCTTGGATGATTCCTCTCTATACGTATAAAGAAGGTCTAGATGATTCAGGAGGCTAAGTCTCACCAGTTTCCTGAAGCACTTTGACACCTTTACAAAATGTTCTGTTTTCTCAATGTTCAGTTCCTGCACAGTAGACTTGATGGCCAGCAAGGCTTGCGAAGTCTAATCTCTACCTGGTTGTTACTCTCTGACAGAATATATTGCCTTTGTGAACGGGTTTTATCAAGGAGTGGCTGAAGGGCACTCAGGCTACCTAAACTTCACTGAGGATCCATCAAACTGTGTGTGAATGAAGGTTTCCTCTGGCCTGTCATGGGGAGCTGATTGCAAACTGGAGAATTAGAAGCATGGGAAAAACATGAGTGCAGAATTGGGCCAGGATTGCAGGGAAGAAAACTGTTAAAGGCAGCATTTGTTAGAGAAAGATCCTCAGTAGGAGTAAATGAAAGAAGGTACTATAGCATCAGTGATTAACAATAGCTTGATATTTAGCATAGAACAGACTTTTTCAGCATTTCAATTTTTGAGACTCTTTACATGAAGTTTCCACAACCATACCTAAGCTGTTAAAAGGAATAGAAATACACGCTGTACCTCACAGTGCTACATGAGCTGGATCTGTCGAGTGAGCACTGCTATGTTTTTTAACCTTTTTTCTTCCTTCTTTAATGTTCTTCCTGTTGATACAATTTTGTTGTCTGCATTACAGGGACAGTGAAGGTGTCAACTGAGATCACTACCCTAATATACAAGGTGCTGTACAGAAGAGGAACGTTGCTAGAAATCACATCCTAGCTAAACAAAGGTGAGCAAAAGACAGAAACCTTGGCCTCGCTCACAGTCTGGCAGGGTCGCCACCAACATCAAGCTCCACTAAACTCACTAACTTTTACAGAGAAACCTGACATAGTCAAAGGCCAGCCTCTGAGACCAAAGGAACCCACATCCTGGGTATGCTCTTGTCAGCATCCTGTGGGTAGAGCCACACAAGCCACTTGCACATGGTTGGGGTTGGCAGTATTTTGGGTTCCTCATTGTCGGTATGGCTTTCTATCACTTGTAATGCACACTGGCAATGTAGATCTTCACTTTATGTATGAGCAAAGCCAGTCAGGCTTTCCACCCGTTCTGTTATATCACCAAGCTTCATTAGAAGGAGGACACATTACCCTCAGAGCAAGAGAAAACATAAATCGGAGTGAAAGCATGCCAAAGCAAGCTGTGGGTGAAGAAGGAGTGAGGAGAAGAAGGAGATAAATTGAGGTGAACGGCAGCTAGGGTTTGGAAAAGCAGAAGGTACATTATCTGCAGTATTTTTTCTATTTGCAACACTGAATAGTCTGTCATATTAATCAGCATCACCTTCACAGTGGCCACCTGGGTATCAGCAAAAAATGAATGGCCAGAGCAGCACTGGGGGGGATTTAATCAAACAGTCTCTGAAGCATAGTAATGAATTAATTTCTTACACACACAAAATGTAAAACTGTAGAAATATGTTCCCTCCTTTTTTTACCCCAGAAGGGTTTTAACGTGCGAGTTCTCACTAACTTTCACTTCTCTGTCAAATAGAAGGGTTACACACCTTTACTGGATAATGTTGAAAAGTCACAAATGTTTGCATTGCTGTCCTAGATCAGTGATTCTCCTTGCAGTCATCTAGGCTATTTGTATGTAAAACACAGCTGTACTTTGAAACTGAGGAAATAACGAACCTGAGAGGTTCCCAAACGTTAGGCCAACGCAGTATACTCTGTCCCCGTGCCTTTGGATCATGCTGTCATTTCTCACTCGAGGAATTAGACATGGAGGTTGATGGTCACTGCTGAATACCTCTCGTCCCCATTCAAGTACAGCAGAGGCATTAAGGAGAAAATATGAAGGCTGCACTCAGGGCAGCGTGTTTAATCATCAGTGCCTGCAGATGTAGCTATATATTCCTGACCGCTGAAAAATGCAGCCTCACATAGCTTTGTAGTGGTTGCTTCCCCAGAGGTAATCTAGTGACTAGCTGACTTTCTAAAGGAAATGTCCTGGTTCTTCCACAACAACATTGGGCTGAATGTGGAGCTGACTGGGTGATACTCTACAGCTTGTATTGAGAGGAGGTCAAACAAAATCAGAAGAGTCCTTCTGCCCTTAAAAAACATGTGTCTCTATCTCAATGGTTTAATCTGTGCTCCCATGTGTCTCTTGAATGTCAAATAGTCATTTCATTTGTATAATTTATAGTGTGGTAGCACTCCAAGGTTGTAGCTGGGTTTGCTCAGTTTTAAACACCAGTAAAGTAGACAGCAAGGTCTCTGCTCTAGTGTACTTCTATTCTACGACCCCAGTTGGTAGGACGAGAGGAGAAAGTGACAGCTGTATGACAGGGAGAAAAGTAGGAGGAAAATGATCAGATCAAGAGCCAGGAAGACTAAAGAGAGGCTTCAGGAAGGGGTTAAAGCAATGCAGCTTTTCAGTGGTAGATGATGAGAAAAGAATAAGATTAATTGTCCGTTTTTCATAGTCTGAGTCAACTTAAAGAGGCTGGAGTGGATGACTTCTGAAACATCAGTCTTGATGACTGGTTTCTCTGAAAGAAATTCAGATGTCCTCCCCAGTGGGGCAGTGTGACAGCCATAAATGTGCTATCGTAGTTTATGGCACTTGCAAAGGTATTGTTATTATGGAAGACCAACACACAGTTCAGGCAAAAGTCTCTGCCATGTGTTTTTCCATCCTCTGTGGTGCTTGAGATGCCACATGATGTTTCATCGTCTTTAGGAGAATCTGCTTCAGTGAATTTATGACAGTGTATCTCACTGCTTTCCTCAAGAAGGAGACCTTGTTGGAAATGTTCCAGGAGCAGGGAGACTGGACGAAAAGGAAAGCAGATTTTATCGCTAGAGATCAGCTGTAGCTCAGGTTGAGTTTGCTGCTATTGTAAATGGCTTGAGATTTATGCAGGCCAACAGCGCAAACAGCTGCTCCTTGCTATTTCAAATGACTGCTACTGGTTTTATTGTTCCCAGGCAGGTAAGAACAGTACTGTGAAAAATACTAGCATTTCAAACCTGGACTGCTCAGATAATGCACATTACTGCTTCAGAGTCGTCTTCTTCTCTATCTTTACAACCAGCTGGCTAATAGCTCTTCTTCCCACCTGTAAGAAGCAGGGGGCATGTGTGCACCCGTAGTGAGCAATTCAGCAACCACAGCCATGCTGGCTTTGCTGCCTTCTTGTGTTTGATGCTGCTGCTGCTGCGGTTGTTATCATGGCAATTCCTGACAGCTCTGTTCAAGGGATTGATCTGAGACCCCTCGGTTTCGGTAAATCCATCTGTACCATGAGTGAATTACACAGACACAAGGTTACCACATTGGGATCAAACACTTGGGTCAGTATTGCATTGCTGGGCTGTTCACTGGCATTACTTTGCCTGACCCATGGGTTTCTCTACACAACATCTCACAGCAAGGTGTGTAACAAGGGGCACCCTGAGAAGAGGAATCACCAAATTTTGGTGAAGAGGAAGTGCAGGTTTGCCCAGTGATAATATACTTCCTTTGGCATCTTCTCGTAGCCTCTGTAGCAGGTAAGATCCTGAGCTGGGTGAACTTTTCGTCTCTTCAATTATTATTCAGTGTGTTTTATTCTTATGTAGTCATGGAGCAGCACTAGACAGCCTGTGCTACCATGCCACTTGGGGCTGGGTCACTGTGCCCTCTGGTCAGAGGTGTGGGAGTCAGTCAGTCGCTGCCTGCTGTAACCCCAGGACAGTGTCAGGAAAAGCATTGGAAGTCATGGCAGCACTGCCTGGCTCTCAGGAGGCGCAGACTGGTGTGCCAGTCGTTAGCCCCAGCTGAGAGGTCCCAAGGCATGCGGACAATGCTCCATTCTGCCCAGTAAAGAGTTCAGCGCCATAAAAACCAGAGCACACAGGCACACCATTTCTTCCTGTGCCTCATTCTGTTAAAGCCTCAACACAAAGAGTGTACTTGGTAAATTATATCATCTTGGTGATTGTGAGGGCTGAGGGACTCCCAGGGGTGCAGAAGAAGGAGGTTCTGTATCCAGCTCAGCCACGGGCTCCTCTTGGCTTTGCCATTTTCTTGCTCTCTGCTCCAGTTCTTCCTTGATGAGAGAAGAATAAAAATTGCTTCATTCCTTAACAAGTGAAGTGTGCACTGACTGCAGCTGAACAGCACCTCTTTTGCCCTTTCCAGGACTGTACACAGGATGGGCAGCTAAGGACACACAGTGGCACTACTTCATCCGCATTTTTATTATGTTCAGTTTTGGATTTCGTCTCCTCTTGCAGAGTTTTTGTGGCAGCCAGCATATGGTGCTGTAGTACCTCACAACCCGACTGCTGTACTAGCTGCCTGGCAAAACTGTTGCTGCTACTGCTGTCAGACACAGTATTTTTGCCCTTTAGTGTTAGATTGTTTAAAAAAATCTGACAGGCTGTCACCTAACAGCTGGTCTTTTCACGAGTGCCAGAAAATTAACCTCCAGAAGGATCCTCATCTCCATCAAGGTTTTTGTAATCCTTGTAAACAACTCTTTAAAGCAACAAGATCTGAAAGAGGAAGAGCTCCAGCAACAGGGCGAGCATGGCCAGGGACACGTGTTCAGTGCTCGCCTCTGCTAGGCAGCTAGCCTCTGCTTTCCATCACTTTGCACGTCAGTAGTGACCAATTTAAAACAAACTCATTAATCCTGCTGTTGCAGAATTAAAATCCCTGTGTTGAAATTTCATATTTACCCACATCTTAACTTGAAATAATCATAGTGCATGGCAGAACTACTGTTGATTACTTTGTCTGATCACATCCTTAATCAGCGTTACGCAAATTTAGCAGGTAACATCGAGACTCCAGGACATGGAAGCATTGAAGAAAGAAGCACAGGACCAGCCTCCAAGGAGTTTCAGCACTGTGCAGAAACTCATTGACCCCAGGGCAAGTCAGCCACATTGCAGGCATCTTTAAATACAACGTGGATACTTATTTACCCCAGAGCAGAGCAACAAGGAGTTAATTCCACGTTAATTCCACCCTGCTCTGATCATTGCTGAATGAGAAATCCTAGATAGTGTTATTTCCAATTCTGATAAATATTTATCTGTCAGACAACAAAAATGAGAGATATGGACCTTAATCTTCTAACCCGTAAATGACTAATGAATTTGAGTGTTCAATTCAAGTGAGTGTTCACAGTTTCAAGTCTCTCAGATGTGGTTTACAGAAGGTCCTGAGGATCTCTCTGTTGAAAAATCCAACCTTTCTTGTAAAAGCAAAAAGTTTCCACCTTTTAACTTCCAGCTCATTTTCTTCATGTTTACTACAGGTTTCCAGGCAGAGTGGCCTTGCAGTTCTCTCAGCTTGTCCTGTGAATAGAGGTGACCAGCCAGAGGAAGTCAGTAGCTCCTCCTGCTCTTTTATATGAGGGCCACCTTCAATTTTGCATCTCTATGGTGATATATGAATGCCTTTGCTTTGGACCAGTTTTATCTCTGTCACAGAAGGTATCATCATTGCCTATAGCAATGACTGCTTCCCTCAGCAATGTATATGACAATGTCTCAGTGATTTGCTTTGAGAATGAAGTTTGGATTTTGAAAAGCAAAATCAATTTATGCTATCATGCATACTCCCAGATTATGAGAGCATTGTTATGAGATCACCCATAAGAGTTAGGAAACAGATCATTAAAGTAATTCACTCGATATGGTTATGCCAAAGTTAATTCACTTTTCAGCCATGTAATAAGATCCCATAGGGTCATTACTTCTTTGCTACATCATCAAAAATAATGAGATTCATTTTTCTCAGTTTATGTGTAAATAGACACTGTCTCTTATCATCCTCAGCTGAGTGAAATCGACAGCTGCAGCAGTTCCTTTCTTGAGGTTTTCCAAGGTGAAAAATCATTATATAAAATGTGAGATTTGATGCATTAATACAAGAGGTTCAGGTTGTCTTCCCCTGACAGTTGCAGCTTTTATCACTAGCAGGATGTGTAGATGGATGAACAACTGTGATAATAAGATTTCTTGTATATTATTTTTGGAAAAAAAAAAAAAGGTATTTGTCAGGTTCATTAATAAGAGAAAAATAGGACACAAAAATTATGCTAAGATGAAAATTGATTGCTGTCACATGTAGTATAAATCAGACAAGCACTGTCTTAAAACATGAAGCAAGGCAGAGAGACTGTAAGTTGCTTGAAGGGTCTATCAGTTTAGGAAGGGGATATGCTAGGCTCTTGGTAATGATGCATGTGCGGAAGGTACATGTAGCTTCACCCATGGAAAGGCTCATTATTTCAGCAGACATCCCGTCAGATAATAGATTCCACACTGTATTTGGCGTATAGTTGAACATAGACTTTTTCATGATCATTTTAGGGACTTGTGCAAACACAAACAAGTATCTCTAGAGTTTAAAATGATGGGACAGAAGATCCAAATAATTTTATAGATCTGCTGGCTGATGTTACATTTTTGTCCATATAGCAAATTTGCTGGCCTTTCCTCTGTTATCTGCCCTCCCAGTTGGTATGTTCATGTGAAAGGATGGACTTGCAACACTGCCCTTGATTTTCACACCAGCGTGTAATGAAATGTTGGGAATTACAGGGAGAGATAATCTCCATGTATTTCACCTTACGCAGGTACACAGGCCAACTTCTCATTTGAAGTAAGATTTTCCCTGCTGTATTCCTTGCAGCAGGCTCAGAATAACACTTGTTAAACTTTTATAGTATCAGTTCATTGTTAGCAAGCCTCAAGCTTATAGCAACTTACAATCTTGTAACATCTACCCAGGTATTTCACCTTTGTCAGGCTCCAGTCAGTACTCTAGTGTTGCTGTTTTCTGCTGCTTTGGACAAGGTTTTGAGAGTATTTCTGTTATAATCCTCTTGCATTTCAAATTATTTTGCATTTCCTCTCATAAACAGGGTTGAACCCTGGTCTAGTCAGTGCCTTTTTGGTTTTGTGACTAATGCGTGACTCTATCATGGTGCAGTTAGAAACTTATTAGTTCCTTTTCAGTAGTATGCACTGTTCATCTCTTTGAAGATGCCTAAATTATATTAGCCCAGCTACTGTGTGATTATTTTACTTACCACTACTGACCAGCTGATTAATTGAAAATGGAGGAACTGAGAAATACTGGCATCCTCAGTTAAATAAAATGTCTGTTAAGAACTATTTTTGTTATTACAGCATCTCTTTTTATACCATTTCATACCGTGCAGGACTGTGTTCAGGAACCTACAATTCAGCCCAAAGGTGTATAGAGACTGACACTAGTATTTATTTATATCAAAGAAGCATCCTGAAATTCCAATCACTGTCAAGACAAAGAGATGATCCTAGTACAGAAAACACTGAAAACCTTTCAGTCTACATAATCAGACAGGAATGGGGCAAGGGGTGAAGATAACTGGAAATACATAGGAAATGTGTCTTCTCCAGCAAGGTCATAGCAAGCATGAGGACAAAGTCTTGATTTCCTGGCTTTTATTTATCCTAAGCGTTGTAAGATCTAGATTTGGGGGTGCTGCTGGCAGAAAGGCCTCCATTGAAGGAGAATAATATTTATAACAACAGCGAAAATCAGAATTGCCTGAACAAAGAAAGGTGGTTTTACAGCAAAGCGACATGGGAGACTCCTTATTTCTGTGCAGGATATTATTTGCAGGGACTCCATGCAAGACCTCACTGCCTCTTTGCCCACACAGGGAACCTAGTTCCTGGTGTAAACGGGGACTATAGGTCTTGCACCCACCAACCCATTTAATGTAGTGTTAGCACATACTCAGGAGGCTGGTTAATAATGTGTCATGTTGACTTTCCACAGTGCTGTCGTACAACCCGCAGGGGGACCAAAAGTGCATGGCTTCTGAGACAAGTACACATGGACATTATTGTAGTCCTTAGTGGTAATGAATTTACAGAGCCTCCTTTTTACCCTTCAGTTCTGAAGAGCTGGTGGTCAAAGTCGACTTCAGATGATAGAAATCCAGGAGAAAAGCAGCTGACAACCAGACCCCTTGAGGAGAACCCGTCGTATTCCCAAAAAACGCTGCCCGTCTCAGGAACTCAGCCTGCGCTTCCAGTACTACCAATATATGTAATTTGAGCACCCAAGAGTGCTGTGTTAGCAGCAAGAAAGCCTTATGTAAATTCCACTCTGGTAGGCAACTTTGTGAAAGATTCATTGTGCATGAGATTGCAAATAAGGAAATCTGCATTTGAATGGCAAGTGTCTCCCCCGTCGTAAGTTTGCAAAGTCCCATTGAGTTTTAGTAAGGCTGTACCAGTTTGTGCTAGTTAAGAAACTGATTGCTTCAGTTTGCTTAGAATATTTCCTAGCCTAGATAATAGCTGAACATAGAAAACACTCATTGTATGTCAGCTTAATTAGAAGTGACTAATTTAATGAACACAGTGTAATTAATGTCTATTATGCCATGCAAAGATCTTATTTCAACAAACTGGATAGATTTTTCTTTCTTCTGTAACTGTAGCAGCCTGATTGCATTTGATCAATGTAATAGAAGGTTTAGTTGCATTATATTGTTTGCAGGCCTTCACTCGGAACCTTAATTGCCTATTTACCAGTGCTCAGTGTGTGGGGCATGGACATCCTTAACCACAGCATTCAGTGTGGTCTCTCAGTGGAGGTTTACGTGATGTTTTAGTCTGTGATTCTTTCTCCATTAAGTTCTGGATTCAGGTGATTCTTTGAAGAGAGAGAAAAGAATAGAAAGAACAGTAAGTACACAGAGCTTGCAATGTTTCAAGTCCATTCAGCCTTCCCTGTGGAAGGGAAAAGAAAGGACTTAGTTTACGAATGTTTTTAAGTTGTGACCTTCATTTCAGAATAACTAATTTTTGTCAGTGTCAAATATAAGCAAAACCACAAGGTGATGAGTCCAAATTCCTGTTGAGTTTAAAAGCCAGCTTGAATAAACAACCCACAAATAGGGGAATCTTGGAGGTAGGAGCTCGGATTTCTGTTTTGAACCCTGAGTTTATAGATTTCTCTCCAAACGTGAGAGTAATGCTATAGTGCAAACTCGATGCTCAGAATAATTTCTTCTAGGCTTTATATCTGTGAAATCTAATATCCCTGGTATTGAAGAATGGGAAAACTAGTGAGGAAATGCTCTTTAGATGGCCGAGTTTCCTAGTGAGCTTCAGCTCTATGATGCTGAACATATGCTGTTGAATTTCAGGTTCTTTTAACAGAAAGGTCTTGTGACAAATTCAGAATTGGCCTGATTCTATTCTCATTCAAACTAGAGTAAAGAAGGAGCAGGTCTTTTCAAGAGAAAAAAATTTCATTGACATAAAAACAGTAAAACCAAAGAAAGAATCAGATCTTGCTGTCTCCCAATATTCCACCTCAATTCAACGGATTCAGGTGCATTACTGGCAGGATTGAAACATGAAATTAGAGTGGGATGAGGAACTCCTTATTTTCAGATGTGGAGGAAAATAAAATTGTGCAACTCATGCAAATCATAAAACACCTTCAAAGACCAGAAGATCTCACAGTGAAGAAATGAAATATATTAATGAATAATGTGCCTGAACAGAACAGAGTATAAAAAGAATATGTATCAAAGTCATAAATAATAAATAATAAAGTCACCACAAGTGTTGTCTTTTGAACTAAGATTAAAAAAGAAAATATTTAAACATACATACAAATATAAATAATGTGGAAAAGCAAGTACCTCAAGTTGTATGTGCTAAGACAGCTCAAATTCAGATAGCCCCAATGATACTTAATTGTCTTAATTTTCAACAATATGAAGATGTCTTTCAGTATTTAAGGACAGCTACCTTACCGAACCTTGATAAGATGTTCCTGTAGGCATTCCGGTCTTTTTATTGTTCATATTAGATATGCTCAATTTAGGCTCTCTTGGTATCTTAGAAAGCATTTATCCTTAATATGCATAAGAAGGACTTTTTGATTTTTTTTGTGACACACAATAATAATCTCCAATGTCATTGTTCTCCCTGTAGACTACAACACAGGCCTCAAATCTTGAGAGCTTTATCAAGGGTTCCAGTGTTCTTGTTCTCACCATTATCTGAGGCTCTTTGCTTCCTTATAATTTTTCCACAGTAGCATCAGAACCAGAATGGCAGCCAAAAACACTGCGAAACAATTGCAATTTAATTATAAGTGTAATCTTTGTGAAATAACCTATTTACGCTTAGCATGTGTTTGCAACACTAGTGAAATAGGCAGCTCTCCACAGTGCACAAAACAAAGTGGCTCAAAATCTGATCAAAAAATTTAGTGGTAAGGAAGCCTCTTATCTCTGCATGAACATGACATCCATTCAATTCCACTTACCAATCTACTTTCCACTAGAGAAAACAGCAAAATGTATATTGACTACAATAGAATCAGATTTGGCCTTTTGAGTATGTAGGCTCTTACTATTACAAATTATGGTGGCGTGCTGAGGAAAGGACTGGGCGTAGGACATCATAGGACTATATGAGTCAAACGTGTTAAAGGATGTTATGAACAAAAGAGGAAGCCACCAAAACAGGTGCCTTCTTGCTTTATATAGGGCCATAACTGAATCATGCCTTTCCCCAATGAAGTCAGTTGAGTTTTGATACTCATTTGATATCTCTATTTCTCACCTAAATGCACGTACATAATGTTACAGCTATAGCTCACTGTGTAGCAGAGATCCCATCAGAATTGAAATCTCAGTGCCAGTCACCTGCTTCATTTATTTCTTGCTGTGAGCCTAATGAGAAAACAGCCAGAGCTACCCCGAGAAACTGAGAGGAGAAATATCACTTTTCCAGAGGTACCAGGAAATTCAAACTGTTCTGAATATGGGAGCCAGTAAGAGCAGCTGAACTATCAAGAAATATCATTGTGAAATAAATAATCATCTCATTCTCAGTGTGATGGGCTTAGATTGTGAGTGTCAGAGCCACAGGAAGGAAAAAAAAAAGGAATCGGGTAAAAACTTACTCAAAGTCTGGTGAAATGAATTAAAGTTTATCTAATGACTTCAGTGGAAATTGCATCACAACACTTTTATTCCCACCTTCCCTTGTGAGCAAAATTCTCTCCGATTGCCCAAATAAAGTACACCCTCCAGGTTTTTTACTAACTCCTAAATATGCAGCAGAATTGGTATCCAAGAGATAAGCAGTGCCATGGATGATCATTTGGAGAAGAATATGTGGTATCAAACATCATGTGTACGTAGGAAGATGGAAGTTAAGAAAATGGCAAGCTTTGGTTGAGGGAAGAGAGTGAGGCAGCAGTTCTCATTGCTCAGTGGATGCCTATGCTTTTGTATTGAAATTTCTTTGGTCTGCAAAGTCAACAGAAGCCATTAGGGGAAGAGCTGGTTGAAAAACTATTTTATATTAAATAATCAAAATATTTGATTATTAATTATATTAATTATTAAAATATTATTAAATTAATTATTAAAATATATTAAATAATCAAAATAGTTGGAAAATGTTTACTTTACCTATAGCTTTTGTAGAGTGCTTGAATTTTGATAAAAACTTTGACCGTTATTAATCAGAACTTAGCTTCTTTTGGTCAAGCTCAAAATACTACAAGAAAAAAAAATGGCCTATACTCTTATGGCAAAGCCATTTTCTTACTGTCACAGAAAATTAGGGATAAATTGCTGTGTGTTTATGACTAGTGATTTTTGGTACTTCATTACTAGATTATCTAATCTAGGATTGCTCAGAATGTTTTATTCTGAAAAAGTGAAGCTGCATGCTTTCTATAAATGCATTATTAAGAGCTCCCTAATGGTTCTCCACATCTGCTAAAAAACTAGGTCACAACAGAACTCTCTGAATATTGCCAACATTTAAAAAACACACATTCTGATCCCAATTTGGGGAAATGCAGAAAAAAATAAAATCAGGATTTTCCATACTTTTGACTCTGTTAAAAGTACTGAGGTGTTGCCATTCTTAGTCTTAGTTGCAGTTCTTCCAACTTAAAATTATTCTATTCTATTCTATTCTTATTGGAATAGCTGGGTATTGGTTTAACATGGAAGGCACTCAGACACTAGAGAGGTTGGGGGCAGCCTGAGATGCCAAGACAGCTATGGTAGAGCAGAACTGAGTTCAGAGATTCTGGGAGAAAGCATTTCTCATTTCCTAACAGCGCCATTGTCTCCATGTCAGCAGTACTAAGCTTGAGCTTGATCAAAGGTCATCATGCTGAATAATGTAAAAACACAAAGAAGGACTTTCAGTCCTGCAGAAGAACATTAGCAATAAGAGCTAGGATCTGTCTGGCTAGATAGCATGTAGAAGTTCAGTGATTACATTATTATTATTTTTAATGAGTGTGCATGTCAAATTGCATAGCAAATATAAAAAGTCATTTGATTGCATTTGCCAGGAAAGTATCTTATAGCAAAAGGAGTAACGAATGGTTGTTGCGGAGAGGAAGGGAGTATGGGAATCCTCATGAAAACAACACCCATTCTGGCATTGCTTGCAGGTGGAGCAAGTTGTGTGGTAACTGATCAGGTGTGTAATCTAAAAATGATTACGCTCTGTTGTGACAAGCCTGGGGGGTGACCAAATAACTATTGCTCTTCCCCTACCTGCAGCTTCATCTCAGCTAATACAAAACATTGCCTTTTTCTTGTTGTGCCTTAATCTTATGACTCAGTAACAACAGGCATTGAGCCAGGTTGGCTTCTTGCAACCCAGTTGCAAGATGTTGTTTGGTTGTTTCCACACTCACTTCCACTCACCCTGTGGTGGATACAGATGCAGGTGCATTCTGTTCTTGCTGTGTCAGTGACCACATTCTGCAATCCCTTAGGTTTGGCACCATGGGCCCCTGCACACGTACCAAGATTCTTCTTCTCTACAGGACCAGGATGCAATTAACACAGACACCAGAGGCTGTGTTGTGTAGATATGGACTTAACTGCCTGGTTTCTAAGGAAAATTTATATCTCTTGCCCTTGATAGGTTTAAGAGGTAGGCAATTGCACAAAGGGAATTGGGGAAGGAGAAATGTAAAGCTTGGCCTTGATTATTTTGAGGCCATTTATCATCTCTTCTCTACATAGTTTTCTGCCCCACATGGGCTGCAGCTTCTAACATATCATCTAAGATGATGGGGTACTGGGCGGCACTTGACCAGGTTAGAATGACCAAGCCACAGGGAAGGATAAGGATTTTTACGCTTGCGTCACACAGGAGCCAAAGAAACAACATTTTTATTTCACTTTCACACACTGTAGGATGTCAGGCTGTGCTTCGTTTTAGGACATTCGGTGAGAGAATTGAGTGCAGAGGTAATGGTGCCTCAGTGGGAGATGTGCCTCAGGGAAGGATGGATAAAAACTGACTGCAGATGCCAGGGTGTATGTCAGAGAGAGCCCAGGTTACAGCTCTGGATGTGCAGAGACGAGGAAGGGGATGAGAAGTTTCCTCTGTTCCCAGATGCATTTTGTGCAGCCTGTCCCAGGATTCAGCCCTAACAGTTGTCAATGAAATCCCACCTGCAAGAAAACCAAGGAAGGATGGAGGACCCAGAAGGTACACGAAGCAGTGCCTCACCTGCATATATATCCAAGCCTTAAAATCTTTTCTAACAATGAGAATATTTCCCCCTATACCTGGGACCATTAGAGGTATTCTGAGGATTTCCCCCAGCAGCTTGCTTCCTTCAGCTACAACCTTTATTAGCTCTGGCAGAGTATCATGGTAATCTGTTTCAAAAAAGAAAGGGAAAGTTGAAGGATACAGCAGTTGGTATACTCATCAATGAATAAAAGTAAAGAAGCAGAAAAAACAGAGGTGAAGAGAGGTCCTGCCTTTCCTTTGGGAACATGGCAGCACTGGGATATCTTAGGATGTACCCAATAATTAAGTTTCTTCTTGTGTCACCAGAGGCATCCACTAGCATTGCTTTATTGAATGGTATTGATGCAGCTGCCATGTGCCTATTCCTTCAGCATCTGAAGAAAACAAAGAATTTTCTGAGAAGAAGACAGGCCAAAGGCATGCCTTGGATGGAAAAAAAGTTTTCTCCTCCACCCTAAAAAGTGGAGGAGGCAGGTAATCTCCGTGTGGGGTTTGCCATGCTTTTTATTATAATATATGCCATTATTAGTGCCTACTTTGCCTAATTTCCAGAATACTAAATATGGAAGAATGATCAGAACACCATACCTGACCACTTTCTTGCCAAGTATCTCAATGCTTTTGTTTTTTTTTCCCACAATCATTTTGATAGGAACCAGATTTTAAAGGTATTAATGTAGTTTAGGAGGCAGGGGCATGACAGCCAGGCTTGCAGAATGGTATCTGCTCGCACATTTAGAGTCTGGACACTCCTTTCGGCACACTTCAGTTTAGCTGTGTTTTGCTGCCATTAATTTACTAGTTTCCTATCATGGTGGCATGAAAGTCACATCGCCAGACAGATGGTTTGGAAGCATTCTTTAAAAAGTGACAGTCTCCAAGTGGTCACGATGAAATTTTCATTTTTTTCTGGCAGTTTCCACCCAAGGATATGAATAAACTTTTAAAGTTTTCCTTAGGTATTATGGTCCCTAAGGCAGGAAGACCTCATGGTCCTTCCTTCCTTGCACATGGCAGTACAGGTTTTCAATCCAGCTCCGTTGCTGAATATTTCTGTGCTCCTGCAATTCTACTCAGAGAAGGTCCCAGGAGGAGCACACTTTTCTCCACTGCCTACTGATAGCTGTGCTTCTTCAGCCACATACTGTGCAGTTGTGAGCCCATTCCCCTGCACACTTAGCAGGGGTGAGCACAGAAAACTGAGGCCCAGAAATTTGAGTTCGATCCCAGGTTTCCCATTGGTCCTCCCAGCTGTGTGTCGTGCCTCCTTGCAAGACCACCACTTCACTGTGTATTTATGCAGTGCTTGGCATGCTGGAGGTCCACTGTCCCCCACGCCTCCAGAAAACATTGTGATAAACATATACAAAAAGAGCTTGTTATTTCAGACCTTGGAGTCATCACAAATGATGGCTGATTTTCAGCTTTTATGTCATCTTGCTGTAGATAGATTGCGAGGGAAAAAAATGGATTTTCAAGCATTCACACTAAAAATAATTTCTTAAAGCAAAATAGCTCATTTGTCCTGCACAGGATAAAGCCGTATAGGAAATAATAGCAATCTGCCTTTTGAGGCATCTTGTATTTTTTGACAGCCTTAGCCCACAGTCTTTGATTAGATAAAGACCTTAATATTGCATTATAACAGAATTACCTACATTATGGCAGCTGCTTGTTGCAATTGTGTTGACATGACTAACTTCTTGTGTGAATGTATTCTGGTCTTTCTAATCTCTTTAGCATTAGCAGCAGGACATTTTATTTGCAATTGATTTTTAAGTTTAGGAGTAATTGAAGTTTAAGCGCAGTTACCTTCTTGCAACAGGGACAGGTTGATACTGTTTAAATCCTAATTATGCACTGATTAAAAGTGATTGCATTGCCAAAGTGAGCAAGGGCTACAATTTGTTTCATTCTTAAAGCCTCAGCATAGAGAATTAATTGTATTTCTAGGAAAACAGATCAACATAAAGAGGAAGCAATTAAGAGTTCATTGTTGAATCATAAATTTCCTAGCAATTTTTGGAAGGTAGACAAGATAAAGCAGATCTTGTTGACAACAAGGATTAGCCGTTTAATAGTTTTGGTATTTGATGATACAAGCTTTACCTACGGTCAGTCATATTAAGTTTTGCTTAAACACGTAAGGCAGAAGTGGGCTTATTTTCATTTAATCCAGTCTTGTAGTGATCTGGTGTTTGCTTTGTTTTAAAATTTAATAATGAAATGACAGCCTGCAAATTGTTCTCATGTAATAAGTAGGATAAACAAAACCAGTCACACTTTTCCTATGAGCAGGAGTCATTTCAGAAACACCATAAAAAATAAGAAAGTACAAGAGGGAAAACAGAGCAGCAAAATACACTTCTACATAGTGACAGGGCAAAACCTGGAGTCTGAACAGGTTAGAGCTGGGAGTTCTGGATCTGAGCTTTGTGACTGTCACAGGCAATGTCTGAGCCAGGTCTGAATGATCCCAGATTTTGGGAAACACTTAGTCCAGACCTGTGTCTGTACAGTATTACTTTTATTATTTATTTATACACAGGATATGACTGTGTAGTCATACCTGCTGTTGCACCCGATCTCTCATTGATGGAATATCAGGATTCCTAACGAAGTGTACAGGCAGTATATGCCAGCATCATGGTGGAAGTTGAAAGGTTCTTTTATCCTGGTTGTAGGGTTTTCTTTCCTCTCTCTTTCTCTATAGAAACCAGTGGTTTCCTTAATTCCTACCAGCCTGTTGTTAGCAGGAGAAATTTCAGTCACGGACAACAGAAATGGCAAACAGAAGTTGCCACTGTGCTTTTATGATTGCATGAGCCATTTGGTGCAATACACACAAAGCAGCTAAAACAAGCAGGTGCAGAGAATTCAGTGAATAAGGGATGTTTCCAGAGACACAGGGTTATGACAGAGAAAACTGACACTGTTTCCAGAGTGGCTGGAAGGAAGGAAAAGCAATGTTCTTTCCACAGCAGTAGAGGAGCCTGAAGTGACATGTATAGTTTTTGGTTGCTTTGACTTTCTCAGTGGGTTTTTTTGCATGCATTATTTAGACAAAATGGCAGCTAAATACCACAGCAGCCCACCCAAGGCTTTGTTATTTTGAATTCCAGTGATCCTCTATCACTTCTGAGCAGAGTAACTCCTGGTCTGTAACCCATGAAATCTAAGCGATGATGTGCTTGCTGTCTGAAGGAGTAACCTTTGAAGTATACCTACTGTTTCAACTGGTTTGATTTTGGATGATGGGTTGGGAAGGGCTGAGATTTGTCTTTTTGTCACAAGAATCATGAATTAAATAATTTTGCCTATTTGGGCTCAGCTCCTGTTGACTTCATAGCCTGCAGTGCCATGTCCCGCACACAAGGGCCATCATTATCAGTATTGTCACTCTGAAGATGAGATTGTGCAACATTCACCACAGGCCAACTAAAAAATTATTGAAGGCACCTTTTTGGCCTTTAATTTTCTTTTTGATGAATGAACAGAATCTGCTGGAAGAGGGGAGCATTGTCCAGGCCACCGGCTCAACCCACCGCTGTTTCAGACAAGTGCTTCACATCACTGCTAGGTTGCTAATGCTGGTCCCCCACGACACAGGGAGCTCCAGTTTTTGTCAGACTTTGACAGTATTTCAGTGATAGTAGTTCAGAGAACAGTGCCACCAGTGGGTTAGGCTTCAGTATGCCGACAATTAGTAGTAAACCATGTCAATAATACCCAGAACTTCAGGAAGGGTACACACACAGTTTATTCACAGGTTCCTCCTTTTAGGATATTGAGATGTATGGGGGTTTTCCAATCTGTAGAACAAATTGTCACTGGGAGACCACTGTGGTACAGGAACTGAATGAATTCTGCAATCTTCTTCATATCACTTTACCAAGTGATAGATACAGCCAGTTCATTCAGTCCTTTCCCTTTTTTGTGACCACAAAGACACCAGTTCATGCCAATTGTGGAGATTAAGTTTGGTTTTAGCTTGACTGCTTATAAAAGCAAGGCTCACACATTACTCTACATGTCACCTAATGATTTTGAACCCTTTTAGCCAATATCTCCCGAGCATAGCAGAGGAGCTGAGTTCCCAAAATAATTTAGTTCTTATACATTTTTGCCAGATCGGTCAAAAAACAGCAGCCCAAATGTTATCAGCACCATTTTTTCTGCTGTAAGGATGAAAAACAGCAGGAGGATTTTACAATTACATAAGGAGGGGTAGAAAATCTAAGTTTTATTTACTTGTAATCTGTTCACCGGGAGATCCATAACAAAGCAGGCATACAGAAACCTGTATTCTTTTTATCTTATACTTGTTAACTAGTAGTGAAATCAAACACCAGGGTTCAAGTCAAAAGAAAAATCCTTGATTATGTACTAAGGAAAGGCTCGACCCATAGTAATAATGTGCAAAGCAGTCATCAAAAAGTGTGTAGCTTCAACTGAAGGATTAGATTTACTGGGGTGAATGCATAGCAATTCTACTGAAATAAAAAACTGGTCCAAAACCTCAACAGTTAAATAGCACTTACTGCTTCAAATAGTCCTTCAAGAAGCCATTGTCATTTTGGGTGATTCTCTTGAAGTCAGTGGATTGTCTCCAGACATATACTGGTGGTATTGAATTGAAACCATCCATAATTCTGAATTCTGCTCATGAGTTTAGGTAGCAATTTCTTTCTCCTTAGTGACTTTTTATTGTGGTTGAAACATAAACCACTTCAATGGCTCTACTCAATACTTGTTTACTGTCTCTAGTAGAATAATTTTTCCCAAACCTTTCTTGAACCATAATGGTCACCTAGGGAGGTCCGAATGTTGTCCATCCTGGGCATTGCCTTAGGATATTACCAAAAAAATTGATTTTGCCATAATTCTTTTTATGTGCATTGGTTTCTCAAGCACATGATTTATAGGATCTTTCAGGTTCAAATTCTGCATTTGAGAAGATGCAGAAGAAGAGCAGGTCTAACACAGGGTGGCATGTAAGCCTAAATTTCTTTAGGGAATGCTGTTCCAAAGCCCACTGAAATAAGCAGATTTTTTTTACACTGTCTTCAATGAGATTTGTGTCAGGCTTAGAGAACACTTGCAGATCACAGAGTATTGAATTAAAATCATAGAAGTGTTAATGTGTAATGTATGCATAATAATAGAATGGTGGTTAGAAATCAATATTGGAGTTCATCTTATGAATAAATAATAGAAATATGCTACTCCTGGGATTTAATGCAGAGTATGTACAAAAAAACCCAGGGCTAACGTTTTTCTGTGCTCTGAGAATTAAAAGGATTCTAAGACTAATCAAAACCTTTCACACACTCTTTTTTCCCATGTTGTAAATGGATCAAAAGTTTGAAAAAGTAACTCTGAGATTATTATGTTTGCATGAATATTTTACAATCTATAAACAAGACCTTTACTTTGTAAGCAACTTCTGCATGGAAAAAAATCAATTTCCCATAAAGAATTCACAGGAAGAGCTGTATGTTCAAAATGTACTTTCTATTTATTTCACCTCAGAAGGTCGTCTGACCAACTTCCTTTTCAAGGAGGAGGATAACTGAAAACATATGCTTGGTTATTCAATTTTTTTTTAACTTCTTGAATTTCAGTAATAAGGAGATAAACTTGACTCAAAATAACAAGACTTTTGATACAGCTGTGAAACTTTCCACAGCTTCAGAGCTAACGGAACGTAACAACCGAGCTGTTTTTCATGTCTTTCTGCATTAGCTTTTTCCCCTGACTTGTACCTAGAATATTATGAAGCATCTTACAGACATGGCTACATCTATTAAAGAAAATTATCTGAGGTCATGGTACAGCCCAATATCACTTTGTGATGAAGCAGTTTCTCTTTACAGTCAGTTACGGGCACTGACCTGGTATCCAATGGAGGTGTCAGCACAGTGCCCTTTTGCAATCTTCCTTCATATTCAATAGCCTTTGTTTCTGTTTGGAGAATCTGTTTCTTATTAAAATGTTTGAGTACCCAAGTGTAGCCTCCTTGAATATTGCCACTCACCCACCAAGTGTTTGCAGAACACTTGTGGGCTTCCCAAGACATTCCTGAATTGATGGTGGTCTCCCACGATTTCCAGGAAAATCCACACAACCGTAAGAAGTCAGATACCTTAGACATATAAGGACAGTGTTCACCAACAGTTTTGAAATATGAATACACATTGCCAAGCTGCTTTGAAAATAAAGCCAAAACAGCATTTTCTTTTGACTTAACAATATTAGAGTGCTCTCTACTGAGCCTGTTCAGATCTTTTATGTTATGTGAATTCATATGGGATGAAGTGAGAAAAACAAGCTCCTGTTCTACATTTTTTAGCATTACAGGATAGTGGGTCTTTTATACAGCTGAACCCAAAGGCAGGATTTGGCTCAGATGTTTTACTGTAAAATCTATCTCCTCCTGCAGGTTTTTGCTATCACTGTACTACCCCGCTGAGCAGACTGTATTAACCATTTATTTTTTTCTTTTGAACTGGTTGTGACGTAACCACTATTTATCTTCTTTCAATCTTCTCTTCCTGTTTCTTTTGGTCCAAAAACCTTTGGGTTCCAGTCAAAATGCTCTTTAGGAATTGTTATATCTTACACAGACTGTGTTTCTGCTACAGGTGAATTTCATCGCAAATCCTGCAGGTGAATTTAATCCCAAATCAATTCCCTGCTCCCTGCAACCAGCTGCACAGAATTCAAACTAGTATAAAAGTCCTCTTGTAGACTTAATCTCACTGTGCTTGAGCTATCACATTTAGGTGCTGTGTAGTGATCATTGGAGAAAGCCTAGGAACTAATTTCTTATGGATGAGCAGTCTGAGCAACAATTATCTCTGGTTCAGTAAGGTAGGCGAGGCTTTATAATAGACTATGAAATTAGTTGTTTAATGGAAATGTTTTCTCAAAACTTTCAATGGTACACCCAATGTTCTTGAAAAGATCTAATCCTGTGTCTTTTGAATGACAACGATACCAATGCTATAACCTAGAGAAGCCTTTGGGCGTGTCTTTGTAGGTAGTGTGTACTCTTAAACAGGTGCAGAGAGTAATTGGCTTATGACTAGCTGCCTGAAATTAAAACTATGCATTCAAAGATTGTACCAGATAATGTATACTGTTTAGTGCAACAAGAGACTCAGTCAATGTCTTGGAGACAACCTTCATTTCCATATTTCCTAATAAAAGCTTAGATTTTGAAATCTTGCCGTTCTTTAATGTTGGGATTTGTCTCCAGAGTTATCCGCTTACATACTTTCTTTCTGAAGTCAGCACAAATCCTTCTGTAGCTCTTGGTTTCCATACATTCCTGACTATTGGCATAAACTCAGAAAGAAGAAGCAGCCACAGTGTGTTTTTTGTGTGTGACATAGCAGAACAGATCTTGGGAAAGGAAGCATAAATAGCCACTTACTTGCTAAATCTAGCAGAAAATAAAGTGAAGAATTCCAGCCCTATAATCTTGTAATTAAAACCTTGGCAAGTTGTTGGAGATTTTTTTTATTATTTTATTTTCCCATCATTTTAGCAATGCAAGAAGCAGAATATTTTACTGATAAAAATGGCTTAATAATACAAATCTCATAGGACATGTTATTTTTAGACTACTTTTTATTACTAAATCTATAAAAAAAGAAACTCAAATATTTTGATACATTAGCCTTTAAATTAATACAGGAATATAAACATATAATTTTGTTTCAAACCATTTATGAAGAACGGGTGAGCTTAGAAATAATAGTGGTGATGGGCTTCAACATCAGCTTCTGGCACCACCCTTTGGAATGAAGGTTCAGTTGAAATAAACAAGCGAAGATTCCTTGAATGCTTACATCCATGTACGACACTATTACAGAGAAAGTCAAAGCAATGAGCATATGAAATAAAATTACTTTTTAATCAAGATCCATCACAGAATAAAACCGGGCCCTTTATTACTGTTACTATATGCCTCATCAAAGGATGATAATTACTGTACAAAGATATTAAACACAAATCAGTCTCTCTTCCAGCTCTTGCTCTTCAACAGGACAGGTCAAGACCAGGAAGAGAAAGGGAAATTAACCATAGAAACATGAAGTAATTTGACCAGGACCAGGGAATAGGTCAGTTGCCAAGCTGGGTATAGGTTTCAATCTCCTATTCCCTTTTCTCCTTCCATTTCATGACTTCATGTAGGGTTTAGTTGCTGGATACAGTTATCTGAAAAAGCCTGCTTTCCCCCTGTTACTCTTAGAACATCCACATGCTATCCCTGTACACCCTTTATGCAGGCTGTATGGGCCTCTCTGCTGGCTGGATGCATGGGAAGAGAACCAAGCATATTGTTTCTAGCTTAAATCACTTTCTCAGCCCCGGTAGACCTTCAAGGATAATTATCTCCTCTTAGCATCTCCAGCATGGGCTCACTATCAAAAACCTCTTCAAGAAATCTCAGGCTCTTCTTGGTTTGCTTTGATCACACTGTAACCTGCTGATGGACAACCCAAGAAGTTGAAGATGGGTTGTTCTTTAGAAAATATGTCACTTTACTGATTAGGCTTGACTTTTCTTGCTCAGTCTGATTTGAAAAGACAACATGAAGGTCCCTTATCTGCTTGGAAATTATAAGGAAGATAAACCCCGCAGTACAATGGGAACAAGTAAAATGTGAGTGGATCATCAGTTTCCAGAACAAGACAGTGTACAACACTTTCAACCAGTCCTGCACTCTGTGGTTGCTGCACAAAGCAGAGTGACAGTGAGTCCCAGGGGTGGTATCAGGGGAACACATAAACAAACCAAATGTTCTTATTTCAAAGACACATTCCAGCCAAATTAAGCCTTTGTAGCAGGGTCAAATAAAGACATAGAAAGTGGTTCCTTTTGTGAAAGAAACTGGATTTCTGTCCTTGTTTTTAATCTGTTATTGAAGTCATCACATGAAGTACTTGAAATTCATGAGAAGGCCAGAATATTATGTTATGTGAACCCATGGTCTCTCATTTTGTGGCCATTCTTATGTTTTTATGTCTCAGCTGTGAAATGCTGAAAGTTGCTGTGGTTTGTCTGGTGAAGATCCTGGGTTCTTCTGCCTCTAACAAGGTGTCCAGACTGAAGCAAATCCATATGTTCAGTCAGCTCAGTGAAGGGCACTCCATGATGGTGATTCCTCTCCTCAAACAGGCAATCTTAGGGGCACGTAGTTTGCAATGTTGTTTTGGCAGATACAACTGGCTGTAACAAAGCACTTTGGGAACTGGAAATGGGTGAGGTGGTATTTTCTGTTTCTCAAAAGAAGAGCAACAGAGGGCTAGTTTGGTTCTTGAAATCACTTTGAAGAAAGATTTAGTGTTGAACAATCCAGGCTGGGAGGGGAGAACAGTGAGTAACAGTAACAAATTTCTAAAAAAAAAAACAAAAACAAAAAAAAAAAAAAAAAAACACAAAAAAAACCCAAAAAAACCAACCAAGAATTGTTTCCACAGAACTTTTAAACAGTTCCAAAGTGGAGGGTTTTCCTTTCTTTTTTTTTTTCCCTGGGAAATAGGTGAGTAACAGCATTGCAACTGACAATTTGACCTTCCTCCGTGCCCCAAGTAGGCAAACTTACTTTTTTTTTTTTTATTAGGACACTACATTAGAAAAGATACATTAATATGTGAACTTACAGAAATCTTGGTCTGTGTGCATGCTATTCCCCCATCATAAAAAGAGATCACTCACTTGTGAAAGTAGCAGGTATGCTGTAAACTTACTCTGCTATATCCTGCAAAGGTTGTTAGTCAGGTTATCTAAATTGTCCTTATTCACAAATCTGTGACTTGTATTATATAAAAAGTGATCACATTGACTGTGAATTCCTGTCTACTTGGTCAAAAGATCAAATTCCTTGTTCTAGTGCTGAAGTAAGCATCAATTGCTATTATTCATTACCATTTGTGAAATGAGCTAACTCTGGAGATCAATGGACAAATGTCCTTCCCACCAAAAGTCGCTATTAAAACCAGAGCTTTTGGTGGGAATATATGCAAAGGCATCAGTGATTAATTTTGCAGGAATGCCTTTGTACTATTCTAAGTTTCCCCTCCACATGGGGCATTCTGGACTCTTTGACCTAGTTGAATCCTGAAGACCTTTTACACAGCTAGAGTCACAGTGGAGCCAGTCAACTGACACAAAAGGTCAAGGACATGTCATTAGAGCTGGAACTGGTTAGGAATGTCTTGATGTGATGGAGTTTTTGTAGGAAAACGGTGGTGTTTTTTTCTTTTTTCGCAACTTGACCTCAGATGTAATTTCTCACTGAAACACAAGAGATGTGTCATAGAAAACAAATAACCTCAGGATTAGAGTATTTGCTTAAGAAAAGGAATTGCAAATCCATGATTCAGACCAAGAATATGAACCTGTTTTCTACATCCTGGAAAAGTATTGTCCTTACAGCTAAGTTATCAACATTAAGTTTTGTCTGTCTTTTCTCATTGAAATGTTCCATTTGTAAATCATAAACAATGAACTTAAGAAGGCTTTCCCGCAGGTGATAGTTTTAATATTCAGCGTACACATTATTCTTCTGCTGGACTACTCTGTCTTGTCAAAAACCATTTCTAATTGTCTCAGTTTCATCCTAGCATAGACTTGGATGCAGGGAAAAAAACAAGCATTCATAGCAAAAACCATCCACAGCTTTATTACCTGGAAGGGTTTCAGTGTCATAACCCCTATTAATACATAACATTTTAAAAGAAAATATATCAAGTGCAAAAAGGAAACATGGATGGAGTCAGACAATGTATTGCTTTTATAGTTTGTCATTTATTATAGGAAACGTTATTATGACTCCAGACATCTCAATGACAACATTCAGTGATAAGGAATCACCTGAAAGATGAGTAAGGAATATTAATTAGGTCAGGGAAAGAACAAAGCTTGGGATGCAGTTCAGCTCAACTCTTGCATTTAAAAAGTAGGTTGTAACTGTTTGTCTTGCCTTTGGGTCTGAAGTGAGGATGGAAGTAGGTGGGCATCTCCAACTGATCATTTAAATATCTGCTAGTTTGAGATAAAATGTAATGCTACCTAGAAATCGCCATTGACTGCAGCAGTATAGAGCTTTCCACAAAACAACTTCTATCGTCATTAAATCTGGCTGTGATGTTTAATGGCGTAGCTTTACAACTCACTTTAAGTATTCTGAGGAGCACCAGTTCGAAACAAGGCCTGTTTACCAGGAAATAGCTGCAACCTCTAATGCTGCTAGAGTTTGTGATAAGGAAAACTATAGATCATCCAGCTATTTCTGAACACTACTAATCAGACTATTTACCCTTGACCCCTGTGTCTTGACCAGCTCATCTGGGAGATTTGTAGTGCGGAATGTTTTAAGGACATGATAAATCCATTACCCTTCCAGTAACTAAAGGTGAGGTTTCTTTATTCCAATGAATCCTTTTTAGAACTAGTTTCTTAACTTTTACAGAAGCTGTTTATCTGTACAGTTGCATCCTGCTGAAGGTAACTTTGGAATGACCTTCTTTCCCTTGCCTTGGGGTAAATGAAGTTAATCCCATTGTTCATGTTTTTCATAGCATGGCCACAGTAAGTACATCCTATCATGTGGTGATAACTCTGGGTCTTTCCAGGATCTCAGGAGACTTCATTCTATTTGAACACCTTCCATTGAACACCAAAAGTCAGAGGGGAAACATCCTTCTTTGGCTCCAAAGATCTGTAGATGCAGCAGTGAGAATGTGTTTCTATTGCAGAGATACAGCAGAATCTCTTGATTCAAAGCACTGCTTTTGTACTTAAACCTTAGCTCTATGCAGGATGTTCTATGTAGTAGAGCGATGGTGAGATGGAAAGAGGTTGAGGAGCAGGCCTTCCATAGCTGAAAAGCTGAAGTGGAGGGTTTCCTAATAACTTTTAAAAATAGTACCTACGAACCTTAAAGTAGATGAATCCACATATCATGTGTAAACACAGAGCAAAATTGCTGTGGTTTTATTATTGGCAATGTAACGTTGGCTGCCTCTTAAAGCTGCACCCCTAGAAGACCTATGACTATATGACCTTTCTTTCATAAAAAACCCCACCAAGTTCCCAGTCCTTGTGTCTGCAGTGGAAAGCTGAAAGATACCTCAAACTTCAGAAAACAGATGTTCTGAATTTTGTATGGCTAGAGTTAATCACAGTGAAGGAAAGAATATCTCTATCTTGGAGAATTTAGTCAGAATAGTCAAGATAAAAGAAAAATCACTGACCCAGTTTTCCAGATAAGGAAAAATAAGATAATGAGATTATGTTACTTGCTGGAATTCTCAAGAAAATCCTGTGCCAGTGCAGTGAGTAGAGACTCTCTCCTTGAAGCCGGGCAAGTTTCTTGACTGCAGAGTTCCCTTGTATCACATGTTGAGAGCAGGTATTTGGCAGAGACAGCCCCAGCACCCTACTGCTCTAGCAACCACCTTTTTTTGGCTCTTTCAGTGGTGGCTGGAGACTCTTTACCTGCTTTTGTAACTCTCCAAGTACTCAGTAGACTGTAACTAATACTTTTTAATACTTACCCTTTAGCATGCCTCCTTCCGTACTTTGACTTTAGCTTTAATCTGTGTGTAGCCATAAACATCACTTCTATGCTCAGATTGGAGTCTGCCCTCATGTCCTTGAATGAGCTTGCAGAGGTGAAGTACATTAGAGGAACATGACAACAATGCCGTTTAAGAACAGATGGTAAAAAAACAAACACAATCATAAGTATTTTACTTTCCATCTCAAATATTAAGTTCTAATCTAAAATTCCCTGCATATGAACCCAAGAGATTTAAACTAGAAAGAAATTCAATTCATACAAATATCTTTTCATTGTAATTAGGCAGGAAGAGATCTACGTAGCGAGCTGTAAATGTCAAGAGTCCATTCGGTTTCTCATTCCCAGGAGGGTTGTGCAAGAGTTATTTGAATCTCATTCTGATGAGCTAACTTACATCCTGATCCTCTCTAGCAGGCAGAATTGGAAAAGTAGGAATAGAATAGATCTCAAGAGCTTACCTAGTGCAAGTCCCCTTGTTGTCAGACAACATCAGCTGTGTCTGTGGCACTACTGCTTGATGCTCACCTAGCTTGTTCTGAAAGACTCCAAGGTTGACAGCTTCACCATGGACTTTGAAAAGAAATAACGCCTTTCTTCTTTGTTACAGTCGATTGAGTACTTTGAGATCAGAATTATGTTTCTTAAGCTTCCTTTTGATCCTCCCTTTCATCCAACTACTCTGCATGAGTAGATCCCTGGAATGTGGGTGGTTTAGGTATCACTTCTAAGTGCTCCTCTGTAGACCTGGTTGAGGAGTTTATCTTAAAACAGTCTTGTAGGAGCTTTTGCTTTTTTGTTGTTAACAGCAGCCACATTTCAGAACCTGTCTTGATTTTTTCCCACTAAAGATGAGTCTGAGATCTGTGTTTACTTAATCCTAGAGTATTTATCTTTATTCCATTTTATTTAACTAAGTACATAGACCATAAGGCCAGAAGGACTGTAGTGGCCATTTAGCATAACCCTCCCTAGATAATATATTTTTCAGAATTTCTGTCAGTGAACCTTTCAGTGGGAAAATTATTCTTCTCTTATATAAGTTACTGTTATCAAGTCCAATAAAATGTGGTTGAACTTTATTTTTGCAAGTGGGGGGAAAAAAGAACCATAGAATCACTTAGGTTGGAAAAGACCTTTAAGATCGAGTCCAACCATTAACCTAGTGCTGCCAAGTCCACCACTAAACCATGTCCCTAAGGGCCTCATCTACACGTCTTTTAAATACCTCCAGGGATGGTGACCCAACCACTTCCCTGGGCAGCCTGTTCCAATGCTTAATAACCCTTTTGGTGAAGAAATTTTTCCTAATCTCCAATCTAAACCTCCCCTGGTGCAACTTGAGGCCGTTTCCTCTTGTCCTATTGGATGTAATGGATACTAGCCTCCAAAGAAGTTTCTACTTTTAACTTTTTTTGTACTTCCATGGGTTCAAGTTCTATCCAGAGACACTATTAAACTGAATAAAGTGTTTTGCTGGTGAAACCATTGGATCCTAGAAATCCTAACAGGAATTTTAAGTTTTTCAGGATGAATAGAAAATAAACCATATTGGACTGAACATGTCTACATAAGGCTTAATAAGGTATAATCAGTTTCAGCTTTTAACCTGAACTGGGAAATATGACACTGAAATACATTTTTGTTTAATAACTGTTTAGGTTATATGTACATTCAGCTGAAGACACACAAGCAATTCCACCACTGCTGTAGGATTTCTTGAATGCTGGCATTTAAGTGGATTTAAAGGACTTAGGCACTTTACTTAGTTCTGTTATCTTATGTACTAGGAGACATTAATCTTCACTATAACCCACTATTATCCTCTGTCCTGAGATTTAGTCCATATTCCTCACAGAAAGCCTTCCCTGTGAAACCAGTAGTGAAACTTTAGGGATTTTGTGGAATCTCTGAGTCTTCTTTTGGAGCTAATCTTTGAATGGACAGGATAGGACTTTCTGTTTTGATTAATTTGTTCCTTCTTTTCTTTCTTATGGGTGTCTTTTAGGCAGGAAAAAAAATGCTGGGGTCAAGGGAATGATTTTGGAGAGGAAAGGTATGCCACACTTCCAAACAATGGCCAGGCACTGTGTTCAGGTACAGCGTCAAAGAACATTTTCCCTCAAAATCTCATATGCTTTGTCCCAGGCAATGGGGTGTTTCACAGAAGGATGGCCATCATGGTGCTTCATACATATATATATACACACACACACTTACTTAATGTAGGAGACTGATGTATGGATTTCAATTAAGGAAGCCAAGGGCTGCAGGAGAGCCTTCAGAAGAACTCTGATGCACACCTTGCAGCCTAAGTGTAAAGACAGCAGTCAAACCCTGTTTTACAGCTGCACCAGTCTTTCTGATAATCAAAAAGTGGATCAGAGAAACGCTGCTACCCAGATAATTTTCTGGAGGGTTCCCTCCTGCAGAGATCAACTATGTACTGCCCAAGGAAAGGGAGAGAAAAGATGTACTGTTGGACTGATAAATGCTTTTGTCATATTTAATTGGGCTTATTCATTTAGCTCCTTCCATTTCCCCTGCAGAGGTTAATCACCAATGCACACACAAAAAGAGCCTAAACTGTGATTTGAGCAGAAAATGCAAAATATCTTAGAATTACAGCAGTTAAGGAGCAATCTGATTTATCATCTACATTCTCTCCACAGCGCTTGAAGGACTTTGCTTTAAAATTATGTTAAAACAAAAACAGCTAGAGAGCTGTCTTATTCAAAATGTATAATTAAGGCTCTATTCAGGGTTTGTTTTGGTTTTTGTTGTTGGTTTTTTCCTCTTCATGCCTTGCTCTTTCAAATCTATTTGTTCCTTGAAGAATATTTCCTGCACTGTAAGACAATTTCTGCTGCACCACACTGCACACATTAAGAAAACATTTCTTTCCCTCCAGAATGGGAAGAATTTGAAGATTTCAAGATTGAGGTTTTCTTTTACTGTATTTTTAATATATTTCAAAGCTATACAATATCCCTATTATTTTCCCCCTTACTATTATTATCTCATATGTCACTTGTATCCTGAGAAGAGATTTTTAGTCCAGATCTCTATGATGGTATCCAGGCTTTTCAGGTTTATTTGTTTTTTTTGTTTGGGTTTGTTTGGTTGTTTTTAGGTTTGTGTTGGTTTTTTTTTTTGCGAGGGGAGGGGGGGTTGTTGTGTTCTGTGTGTGGGTTTTTTGTGTTTGTTTTTTTTTTCTTAGGACAACAGACATAGATATCTAACATAAGTTAGATTAAGTATTCCTTAAGAGTATGATTGAGTGTTGGGTCATGGTAAACGTCTGTCACATACGCTCTTTTCCCTAGCTTGATCAGATCCATACTCAACAGTCCTGCACAGTAATCTTTATTCTAATCATATCTGAAGTAACTGTTCAGTCTGCAACTTTTCTTTAAGCCTAAATCATGAAATATGTTTCTCCACTAGCAGCACCATGTGGTGAATATGTCCATCTCTCTGTATGTCCCAAAAGATATCCATCTGCCTTTCAGTGAGTCTTTTATGCTTAGCGTGAAACAGGGTGTCCTCTGTGTGTTGGAGACCTGTAATGCCTGTGTCTGTGCAGATCTTTCAGCCCGTGCCTGTCACCCGTGTCTGGCCCTGGTCTTTCTCTAAGCCAACAGTGGGAGCTGTCTAGTGAATATGCTACTGCTATATTTTTATGGCAGATGTTGGCATACCTTCACATACAGCTATCTGGACAGATGTGTTTGGATTTGTCGTGAATGAGTGGTTTAAGATTGCTTAAAGAATTGCCATCAAAGGTATTAGCAAAAAGTGATTTTAACAGAAACTTATAGAAGCGTGACATAACAGAATTTGATGGCAAGGTTCACTCTATTATTACGCGGATGAAGTATACACAGGGAAAATCTTGTTAGAATTGAGTTGGGATGATTTGTACAGAGACCAAGGACAAAAAGGATAAGGGAAAACCCTCCCATTGAGTCACGAGGTTCAGAGAAGACCCGGCTGGATCCAATCTTTGTCTCAGACTTGGACAATGATTTATGTCTAATACAAAAGGGTAAGGAAATCCTCTGATTGAGTCACGAGGTTCAGAGTAGACCTCCTTGATTTCTAAACTCCTTCTCAGAGAGGAGTTTAAGTGCAGTTGGATCTACCCCTAGTCTCAAATTTGGTCAACGGTTTATGTCTAAGGGGTTATATGTGTTTAGCAGCAGTCTAAGGTTCATTCACAGTTTTAAGCTGGATCACAAGATTTTAGCAGTACTTAATCATTGACTAATTTAACATTTACAAAGTGAGTTAATAAGGTCTACTACAATCACAACAGTGACTTAATTACAGATTATGCTTACTATTGGTTATCTAAATCAATTCACACACACAAGGGCCTGAGCTAGATAAAGGTACCTGTTAAAAATTCCCCTTGAGTCTTGTGAAATACTCACATTAAATGTCTTGGCATTTCTTAATGGGTGAAGGGTTGAGCCCTCAGGATGTTTTCAGCCCAGGTCCCATCAGTCCTCCAAATATCATAAACTCAAGAGTTTGCGAACTGAGAGGCGTCCCACTCAGGGAGATTCTGGGCTCAGCCCGCTGTGGTCCAAGAAAGCTCAAAGGGTCTCACTTAGGACCACTGTTTATAGGTTCACAAGATGATTGTCTTTAGTCATCAGTAAAGTTCCATCCTGGCCACCATCCAGAACAGTAAAAATGGTACTGTTCCACTCAAGCTACAATCCAGGTAGGGAATGTTTCAAGGCTGTCAGGGATGATGAATTATCCCTGCTTTCGTTCCCCACCTTGGTCAGGCAACAGGCGTTCCTGGTACGGTCAGTGCCACTCCCCACCTTAGCTATGCAAGAATGCCTGGTATAGTCAAGGGATGCTTAACTGCCCAACATATTACACAAAGGCTAAGGCCTAACAGGGGTTCCTGAGATCAGAGTGGTCCCAGGGGAGGTGGGGCGGAGGGAAATGCACCACCACAGGATGCCTGTATCCATGTTACTATACTGGTATGCTTGGGCTCATATTACCAAAGTCTCTGGCTTTAAGCTTGATATGGTATATCAGGCTCAACATTGGAAGAGTTGTGGATTGTGGTCCAGGACATGCCAGCATACAGAGAGAGTGCAGGGCTGTAGTGTCAGGCTCAATGCATTGCTTTGTTAGCCATGTTCCCTGTGCTGCTGCTTCCAGGAGGCCTCAGAGCATGGTGTCATTTCCACGACCTCTTCTCCAAACCTTACAGCACTTCCTGAAAGCGTGCTTCTGTCCATGATCCCCCATTAATCAACCCCAGCTGATAAGCAGCGACGCCATTTATCATTCACTTCATGTTGTTCCAGAATATCTCCTGAGAAGATGGCATCTGGAAATATGTCCTTCCTCAGCACAGATACCATCTTTCCTCAACAACTCTGTTATCCTACCTGCTGCTGTGATTTATTGCTTATTGTTGTTGACTCTGGAGTAGTCAGATGCTGTTTGCTTGTTGATTAGTGAATAGAAGTTTCATAAATATAAACTATTTTTTTCGAAGTAGCATGAAAGATACTAACATTCCTGATATGAAGCAAGTTTATTACCAGTCTCTGTTCTGAGTAAAATAATTGAAAGTTCCCCCCATGGACCACTGTTGAGCACCAGTGACCTCATGCATGCTTTGTACATAGAACTTGATGTTCTGGACTCCGGCCACTTCAGGGCTGCATTGCATTGATCACTTCCATAATTCATTTTTTCTATGAATGAAATATCATTGTTTTGCTGCTAAAGGAATTGAGTGAGTGATATCCCTGCAGCTGATGCTTAAGGAATATTTTTAAGATCTGAACTCTTCCCAACCAATGGATAATTTATTTCCTTTCCTTTGCTAGTTCTCAAGAAACTCTCTGGCAGTAAGATATTGTGTTTCTTCCTTTTGATATTAAATATGTCTTTTCAACAGTTTCATTGTGTTATCAGCTTCATTATGTTACTCAGAGCTTGTAATGTATTATCTGAAATGCAAGGGTGATCCCTGTATAATAAATACTAATTATCCTCTCAAAGTTCAAGATAAAGCAAATTAGCTAAAGGAAGTTACTAAGTATGCACAGTTCAATTTTTGATAATGCATAGTGTGCGGTCAAGAATACAATGATAAAGCTCTTCTGTTTTTTGTAGTAACCTTTTTTCTGGGCAGCACAGTTTGTATTATATGTGACAGGTTAGGGTTTTTCAGAAAGTTTTCTGCTATCTACTTATTACAGGGAAAATGAACCATAAATTTTAATACAAGTGCTGATGAATTCAACCTGAAGAGTGCAGGTACTTTTCAGTTCAAGTAGGAAACTGAATTTGCCCATCTGCTCCATAGTTCAATAATGTCTCAGTTTTTCAGAAGGGCTGTTAGGAGGACCTTAGGATTGTGGCTTGATGGCTGGTAGCATGGAATGCTCTCCAGAGTGGACTTTCTGTGGACCTGCATGCACCAGGATCTAATCTAATACATAGCTACAATGAATGCAAGGGACTCAAACCCATGACTGACAAAATCCCTCTGAATCCTACATCCTACCTGAGCCAAGCAATTCAAAAATAACCTTTGGATTATGTCTGTTGGTGATGACTGACCTACCTTCAAACTGGCAACCAAAGGAAAAATGTATGTCTCCTCAGTCCTTTAGTGAGATGCTTCCATCCTTCAATATACTTACACCTTTTTTCCTTGAGTGTGTTTGCCAGTCACTTCACATCTCAATACACAAAATGCTGGGGTTTGCTAAACAAGCAGGAATTCTGTATTGACTTGCAAAGCTGTAGATATAATGCTGCTATCTAGAATTCAAGCTTTGGGGTATTTACCGTTGTTCTTGAAGTCATAAGCTACTTATCTCCAGGGGACAGAAGAGAACAACTTTCTCATCTGAATCATTACATTTAATAATTGAAGATCTACATGCTAAGTAGAGTTTTTTCTCTGGAAGCAAAAGCAATTCCTGCAGGCAATACATAAGGCTAAATAGGCAATGTATCTCATTCTGCTTACTCTAATGGTTCTCTGACTGTGAATTTTCTCAGATTTTACTATATGCTGAGTGGATTATGAATGTGGTTAAAACTGCGGAGTAGAAAACTTCAAGCAAAACCAGCAAGTCAATTTAAAAAGGACTTAAATAAATCACTGTTGGGAAATGTTTTTTTAATACAAAAAAATCTTTAAAAAAAAAAAATCAAACTAGAAAATTCTGAACATCAAGTCAGAAAAAAGAGCTAAATACTGTCTCTTTGAGTTTTGAGGTTGGTTAAGCTAGGGGGGATTTGTTTTAATTGGCTATATTGAGTTATATGAAGAGGGAAGGAAAGTTTTGACTATGATTGTTCATGGGCCAAATCTAAACATAAAATTAGCCTATATCAGCCCATGTAGCAGTAGGCCTGACTTTTTTTTTTTTGGAGCTGGTTTAGAAAGCACTTTAAGAGCTGCTATAAAGAATTAAAAAAGCTGCATCCTTCAAGAACAGAAGAGGAATTACAGCCTTGCCTTGAACATGTGCTCAAACTTTTACATGCTGTCTTGCACTGGCATCTCAGTCCAAATATCTTCAGAGAGTAGGAAGTTTTCTACCCATTTTTCAAAGGTAGTCCTCAAGTAAAATCTAAACTTAAGTCAAAAACCTGGACTTAACTTGAAATCTAAAAGGATTTAAAGATCTAACTTCCCATTAGGTAATAATTCTAAAAGGAAACTATTGAGCCATGGCAATGCTTTCTCTCCTCAGCAACCCCTGGTTTGTTTGAGGAATTGTGTTATCAAAGCACAAGTCTTTGATCGGTCACTAACCCCTCTCCATGGATTAGCTCAGGCCAGCCCTGGGTACAGGCTGGTAGAGCTGAACACGTATGACTGGTTACACTGGGCTGTGTGACGGCTGTCTTGGCAGCTATCAGCTTGGCTCCCTCTGGCAGATAAATAAAGGGAGTGGATCTCTTCCCAGTCTAGCTTGATCAGGCACCATTAACAAGGTCAGTGCTGACCTGGGGCAGAAGTTTTCTACACAGTCTGCTGCCTCCTTCCCAAAGCAAAGGAAAATAAACTCTTTGCAGCTCAGCTGCGCCTGCATCCCTCTGCTGTGCTGTGAGTCATCGCAGCAAGTGCTCCCCTTGTGCAGAAGAAACTCTGCTCCTGAGAAGCTGTTGGAGCCCCCAGGACAAATGGGTGACTGTCCCTCAGCTATATGCCTGCGTTTTCCCTAGGAGAGGGAGAGCTGGCAGAGGATGAAGCACAGCGACCGGACCTAGCCAGGCAGCTGATGTGAGAACAAGCTACCCTTGGGGGAGTGGGATCCCTGGCACAGTCTGACGCCTTGCAGCATGTCAATGTCTAGGAGCATGGGATGGAGAAAAGACAACAACATGGGAACAGGAGAAGGAGCAGAGCTTTAACTGGGAGAGAAAAATAAATATTTTCTGAGAGGAAGAGAAGAAGAAAAGGAAACCAGCCTTCAGCGTGTATGTTTATACCAATAGAAGAACACCAAGAGCATCCCCAGTCTGGACGGGGTTGGAAATATCTGCCTCATTATAGACCCACAGTAAAGCCCCGAGCAGTTAATGGTCAGAAGTAGCCCAGTCTCCACTTTGGTTTTGATCGTCTCCTTTCTCTTGCCTGTGTCTTGCAAACAACTCTGCAACTAGTTAGCAGCCAATTTTTTTTTTTTAAACTTTTTGTGGGTTTAAGGTCAGTATCTACCAGAGTCAGTAGAAAAATTCCCCCTCTCTTCCATAGACATTGGATCAGACGTTGAAAGAATGGCATTTTAAAAACAACAGAGGAATTAAGAGTTTCTGAGCTAATTAGATGTGCTGGCACATGTACCGTTCCCTCCATCTGCCATGCTTCAGACAGCTATGTGGCTAGGAACAATATTTCTTCACATTCTCATGGCAGATACCATATGGTTTCAGAAAAATCCTCTGGCCATGACTCCATTGGGCTATGAGTTTAAGGTTTAAGCTTGCTCTAATATTATTGTTAATCTGATTTCACATTAACCAGTTTGTGTCTTACCTGTGATTTTTTTTCTTTTCAAATTCAACAGTGGGTTGATTTTAATTAGCTTGGGCATTTCAAAGTAGCTAGCCAACAAGGTATGAATCCAATGTCTGAATGAATTCCCTGGCAAAAGTAATGTGTGGAATATGATAATGACATAAATCATGTCATTCTTGAAAAAGGCCCCAACTCCTTCAGATTCTCATCTTCTTAGCTTCCTTTCCTCTTTAGATATCTGGTCCAGTTAGGAAACACTGGACTTGTTTACTTGGTTTAAGTTTGCATAATCAGAATCACTTTACATGCTTCATAGCATAATTTAAATAGTAATTATTTAAATATGCACATTCAGTAAATACGAATAGCAAAGTCTGAACATGGGTATTCATATAAATTTGGTCAGAGCTTTTGTATTTAAGACGTCTCTTTTCAACCCTTTTCTGTGAGCAAGGTTTGTAACAGACACAGCGACGCAGGCAACTAACTGCAAAACTTAATATTATAGTATCAAAGCTCCTAGTTAAATCAAGCAGTGATTAGGTTAATTCATGACTGCTAAAGAAATGAACCCAGACAGTACTCTGATTAAATGGGATTCTTACAGTGATTAAAAGCGTCTTTTTATCCCTTTTTGGCTCTGATTGGGGGAAAAAAAAAAAAAACCAAAGCCAAATGTATTCCTGGAGGAAATCCACCTTAAGTGCAAGTTGACTCAAGGGAGGCCTTTCCTTCTTGTGACTTTGTATGAGCCAGCTGAAATTACTATAAATTATCTGATTTGTTCCAAGCTACCACTGAGTTGCTCTGCATCTTTGCTGAGTGACTTTGTCTTTCAAGCCTCAGTTTCCCCATCGAGCTTTGTCTGAGTGCTTGAGTGCGAATGACGTTGGCCTCAGGCCTGTCTTTCTAGAAAGACCTAGAAATCCAAACCCATGTATTTTCCAGCACAACTGTGGCAGGACAGAGAGCATCTCACTGCTTGTTTTTCTGTCACTGTTCAACCAGAGTGCAGATCTATAAAATCATTTATCTTCAGGTGAGCCAATTAGGGTAGTAATAATAGGAAGAAAGAAGGCAGTAACCAGGCTATGGGCACCCCTAAGGAAACCTGCAGCTTCCTAGAAACGTGACAGCAGCCCCGCGTGCCATGGAGTGTGGTATTTAGGGAGGAAGGAGCTTCATTAGGGTTTTGAGCTGCTTGTTTCTTTGGATAGCTGGGGTGCTAGCAGAGGTGTAAAAGCCTACTGGAGGAAGGCTTGATGCCTGTGGTGGAGAAGAGGGGCTCCCAGCTGGGGTTCCCCCGCAAAGAGGCCAGAAGGAGGGGATGCAGTGGTGGGGAATGAAAGGCTTTGTGTAAGCTTGTGAAGGAGTGCGGTTGGAGAAAAGGGGCACAGGCAGTTACCCCAAGGGATGGAAGAGAGACTTCAGTTCAATACTAGCAGGCTGGGGTCTCCAGGGAAGTGTGGAGCTTGTTCTCTCAGCATTGCTATGTCCATATCTGACAAATGGGGGCTTTTCTGAAAGGAAAAGTCTTTAAGCAGCTCAGTGGCGATGTCAGTTGGTAGCAGCAATGTGAGCCTGCCTGATGTCCCACCATGAGAGGTTGCTGCCCTCAGCAATCATGGCAATGGCCACTGCAACCTTCCCAGACTGCAGCAAGTTCTCTGCTGACGCTTTATAAGCACTAGGAGCTCAAAAGGAGAACAAAACAGAAGTTTTTCTTATTTTGCTGAGATGCCCAGAGAAGAAAGCTGACCTGTCCTGAATAACATTTCAGCATCTTTTGCTGTCAATGGAAAGGGAGTCTTTTTCATTGAGACATGTTGATACCTTATGATGGGATTTAAGTAATTTGTATAGAATTATAGAATAGTTTAGGTTGGAAAAGACCTTTAAGATCATCAAGTCCAACCATTAACCTAGCACTGCCAAGTCCACCACTAAACCATGTCCCTAAGCACCTCATCTACATGTCTTTTAAATACCTCCAGGGATGGTGACTCAACCACTTCCCTGGGCAGCCTGTTCCGATGCTTGACAACCCTTTCAGTGAAGAAATTTCTCCTAATGTCCAATCTAAACCTCCCCTGGTGCAACTTGAGGCCATTTCCTCTTGTCCTATCGCTTGTTACTTGGGAGAAGAGACCAACACCCACCTCGCTACAACCTCCTTTTAGGTAGTTGTGGAGAGCGGTAAGGTCTCCCCTAAGCCTCTTTTTCTCCAGGCTAAACAACCCCAGTTTCCTCAGCTGCTCCTCATAGGACTTGTGCTCCAGACCCTTCACCAGCTTCGTGGCCCTTCTCTGGACACGCTTCAACACCTCAATGTCCTTCTTGTAGTGAGGGGCCCAAAACTGAACACAGGATTCGAGGTGCAGCCTCACCAGTGCCAAGTACAGGGGGGGAATCACTTCCTTACTTCTGCTGGCCACACTAGCTCTGATACAGGTCAGGATGCCATTGGCCTTCTTGGCCACCTGGGCACACTGCCAGCTCATGTTCAGCCGGCTGTCAACCAGCACCCCCAGGTCCTTTTCCTCTGGGCAGCTTTCCAGCCACTCTTCCCCAAGCCTGTAGCATTGCCTGGCGTTGTTGTGGCCGAAGTGCAGGACCCGGCACTTGGCCTTGTTGAACCTCATACAGTTGGCCTCGGCCCATCGATCCAGCCTGTCCAGGTCCCTCTGCAGAGCCTTCCTACCCTCCAGCAGATCAACACTCCCGCCCAGCTTGGTGTCATCTGCAAACTTACTGAGGGTGCGCTCGATCCCCTCGTCCAGATCATTGATAACGACATTAAAGAGAACAACTCCCCAGTACTGAGCCCTGGGGAACACCAATTGTGACCGGCCGCCAACTGGATTTATATCCATTCACCACAACTCTTTGGGCCCGACCATCCAGCCAGTGTTTTACCAGCGAAGAGTATGCCTGTTCAAGCTGTGAGCAGCCAGTTTCTCCAGGAGAATGCTGAGGGAAATAGTGTCAAAGGCTTGACTTCAATTAAGAATCCCAAATAATCACTCTTCTCTGTGGAGGAGGTGTTGCAGGTGCTGGCCCAGCTGTTGTGGGGGTTCGTTTTGCAGAGAGGAGGAAAAGTCAATCCTTTGTGAAGGGAGCAGAATGCTTAGCCAGCGAGCGCACGTGCTGGTCTAGTCCATGCTGTATGTTTGGGCCAGGCAGGGACTGAGTTTCATTTTAATGAGTTATGTTTGCTTCAAGGATTTAGCAAAAGTCAGAGGCAAAGCAGGAATACTGGCTTTCTGATCCCGTCACCAGCTTTCCATGCAGTCCTGCAACGTCTCCTCTCTGACAAAAGGCTTTCATAACGTAAATAGTACTGTCAGGGAAAATTGTATGGGTCTGGCCCCACTAAAATTGGTAGAGAGATTGCAATTGTGTGGAGCTCGGATTAGGTCCTAATTCAGGCACTCCTTAACACACATGCTGCTTGCACCGGAGTGTGCAATACCCTGACCATCTCTCTGCCGCAGCTCTGAAGCTTTTCTTATTCTTTTCTTTCTTTATTTTTTTTTCTTTTTTGCCATTTTATGAGCAGGGCTTTCTGGACAGTAATTTATTTGGGCTGCTGCCTCTCAAGGACAGGTAAACAGAGGGAAGAAATTGATCTCAGGCCAGCTAGCAGAGATTTTTCTCCATAAGTCGGAAGGCTTTAGAAGACCTTTCCTACTGAGCTGATAGGCTTTTAAATGGAATCCAGAGGCCATTTGTGAATAGACTTGTCTAGCGATTACACAGGGAGAAAGGACTGTCACATAGAGAGGCTCGTTCACTTCTCTGTCAGTTTACTGGCTGGAATTTGCTCCGTGGAATAACTTCAACCCTAGTTGCATTCACAAATAGCACAAAAGTTGCAGAAAATCAAGGCAAAACTAAATACTCCCTCTTGAGTGATGGATGCTAGCAGGGATTGTTAATAGACGCAGAGCCTTTTCCCTTCAAAACTATGCATTTCTTATGATCAGTGATTAAAATCTTTAATTTCTGTTTTCAGTCAGTATATCAAGTTTTCTAAAATTCTTCCTCTGAACACTGAACGTACTATGTAACATTTATTTCCTGTGTCTGGTGCTTCACATCTTGGACGTCAGATAATGAATCATAGCAAACTTTTAAGGAGAGGTCTTTTTTGTTGCTTTGGGATTTTAGTTTTTGTTTGGCAGCTTTTTTTTCTTTTTACTCAATAGGATTCAAAGTGCCTGTCAAAAGAACACAATGTATTTCCCAGTTGAAAAGTGGACAACCAAAGGCAAAAATAGATGGTACAGTTTGGCCAGAAGGGATGCAATATAGAATGGCAAGGCATAGAAATAGAGTCCAGTGGGCTCCTGGCCTGTGTGGCAAAACAGTTGTACCTCCTTGTGAGGCTTCTCTTGCTTCTCAGCTTTACAGATTACCCAGTAATGGCCAGTGATATTGAAACTTGTACCGCCTTGTTTGCTTAGGTTCCAATAAAGGGAGAGAGGCAGATGTCTGTTGCAGAAAGATAGACTTAGACAAGTGACAGGAGAAACAAAGGGACTGAGTGAAAGGGTTCCTTTTAAGCAGCTCTGCCTATAAAGAATCTGTGAACGTTACTACAGAAATAAAGCACCAATTTATGGACGCTAGTGAAATCGCTAATAATATCCTTGCAGCTTCAATTTCTTCTACAAAGGGAAAAAAAAAACAACAAACCCTCTCTTATTCAGTCCTACACCTGAACCACAGGTAATGGCACAGATCATAGGTCAAAAAGAACCGGCAGAACATATAGTCTGGAAGGCTAAAAAACAAGGGCCATCAATTTTTGTCTTGTTTCTCCTTTATTGAGACCCGCAGATTCAATTTGGCAAAAGCAAAGCTTGTCTTCTTAAAAGATATGTGGTCCTCAGAGAAGGATTTCAGAGACAAACAATCCAGCCTTAGTAGGTTTTCTTTATCAGTGTATTATTCTGATTTTAAAGATGTATGTTTCAAATTTCATATTAAATTTCTATTTCAGATTCAAGTATTTCTGACTGCTACTTCTCTATTTGAACTTCCACATTCAAAACACTATTATTTTAGCTATTGAGCCAATGTAACTTTTCAGGTTTCATCTATATGTGTCTAAAGACATCTGAACTTCTTTTGTTTAGCAGACAATCTTGCAATTGTCTTCCATTTAATCTCTGAAAGAGATTCCCTGATTTTTGTCTCTTTCAGATGTAGTTTTTATGCCTGCTTATGTCCTGAATCAAAAAATTAGCCAATCTTGATGATATGATTAACATTAAATGAAGTGCGTATCTTCCTGTCAATCCCTCTACAAAAATGATCACGGGTCATACTAGGATTTTTCTTTAAAAATTCCCTTATGCATTATAGAGAAAGATGAACTTTGAATATCTACCCACCTGAATGTATTATTTTCTTCATTTCCTTTGTTGATTCCTCATTATCGAAAAAAATCAGTAAGTTTTGCCTTTGGCTTCCAGGAGCCTAGATGTTTGCTCTGTACTTCAGGAATAGAAATAATAAACAGAAAAACAAAACAAGGCAGATGTAAATATGTAAATGGTCCTGGCTGGAAACATCAGGAGAACCACATAAGTGTAGAGCCTATATATCTCTTAATCATGGTTTTATATTAGTTTCAGGTCAGCAACAACTGGAAGGCTTTGCTGCATGATAGTTTTTTGGACATTATGTTTTTAAAATATGGCACTGGTCTCATTCCAGTGTCTGTTACAGTGTATATTGGTCTACAGCACAAATCACCCCTAATTAACACATATTAGATTATGAAGTTAATATTCATGGGGCAATGTAGAGAGTATTGTTGCTACTGTCCTGACTGTATTTGTTCTATTTCAGACAAATGTTTCATATAAAGGCTCTAAATCTAATATCACACTTTCTCAGGAGGGCATCTCAAACATGACCTATGAAATGAAAGAGAAAATACTTGTGCAGCCTCAAGGAGAAGTCAAACAATACGTTTAGCCAATTATGTGTTCTGAGGGGAGGCTGATCAGGATGCACAAGGGTCTGGCACACTGTCCATTCAATCTGTGTTTTTCCTGGGAATTTATCAGTATTTATGCCATTTGGTGATATCTGAAACAACAGTGAAACAATATCAATCTGTAGAAACAATAGAAACAACCTTGAAGGCCTGATCTACCAATTTTGATGAATTTTGACTCTTCTTGTTGTAACTGATGCTAGCTTTAGATCAGACACTCAAACCGTTTTCTTTATCAATCCTCTATTTCCAGGGTTGTGATAGAAATTTGATAATTTCTGTTGATTGTTCATTCATGAAGGGAAATAGGAGACAGGTACCTCTGTCCTCTATGTCCTGGGGTGAGTCTGAATCCCTAGCTCGGGATGGTCAGCCTGCCAAGAACTGGTGGGCTCTGTCAGCCATTATTTTTCTGACTGTTCAGCACAGCTAATCCATAGCATTTTCCTTCATGTTACCTTATTTCGTCTTAATTTCTCAAAAAAGGACTTCTGTCTGTCCCATAGGCAAGGTACTCTTACTCTGTGTTCCTTCAGTCTAACACTGCTATTCTTAATAGACTTCTGAAAAATCAAATTGTTGTGAACATTTTAAAGTGATGATTATGTAGTGCCAAACCTAAACCAGTGCTTTAGAAAGACAAGCTTATATTATCTGTCATTTCAGCAATCCTGCTCTAGTCCCAATTAGACAAGATAATAAATAACAAAAAAAATCATGTGAAGAGCTATGATAGAAGTCAGGAAATGCAAGAACCTGCAATTGCTTTCAAGCTAGGCACAATTTCCTTTTAAGTATGTGTGTATATATGTGTGTGTAGATATCTTTATTTGGCAAAATTCTGTATTTCCCTACAGTTAGGCAGACCAGATCTTTTCTATCCATGGCAGAAGCCAAGCGTGCCAGCACACTTATAAGAGCCTTGGCAAAGTGCAGAGGGCAGCTAGAGTTGTGAGGCGAGGTAGAAGACCTAAGCTCTGTGAGCTTACAACTGTCAAATGGTGATAAAAATATTACCTAGTTCTGTGAGTTGTACAGCTTAGCAGGAAGTGGTGAGATGTCATCATCTGGACTGCAAGAAGTGAATGGCAATTTTTCTTAAGCTTTAAAGATTGTTGATAAAACATGTCAGGGGCAAGAAAAGTTTCTGTGGGTGTGTATATCTCTACCTATGTTGTTTTACCTACGTGCGTGTCACTTCAGAGCTTGTGAAAGGTGCTGATTTGACAGCCTTAGTGCCAGAACACACCGATTATCTGATGAACATGCCCAGTCCTAACATCAATGGGGCAAGTTTTGATATGCCTGAAAGGGCTCTTCTCCAGCTTGGTCCTTCTGCCCAACCGGAGTCAGATTTTCACAGGCTTTTTGCTCCCTTTCAGGCACTCAACAACTTGGTATCTGATGCGCCAAAAGCTTCTGAGAACCTGGCTACTGACTTTGCCACACAGCTCTGCCCATGAGGTCTGAGAGTCCCACTATCGATATCTTACTGACACGGACAATTTTTACCAGCCTTGGTGGTGATTTCACTGATGTGAGCATTTGGCCACTAAGAGCAAAAATGGGAGGAGCAGATGTGTTTTGTTAAAGCCACAGTGCAGCCAAAGTAGCCTTTTGAGTGTGGTTGTGTTAAGGTAGAGGTGACTGAAAACTTGCCCACAAAAGCTCTTCTCAGAAATCTATCCATTTCGGTTTCTTTTTCATTGTCTGATTTCAACTGCAGGGCACAAAGCTGCTACTGTTTCATAGGTACTGTGCACAGACACTGGGCAGTGAATCCATTTTCATAAAGAATATTAATTCCAGCATCCACTTCCCCCCCACCCCCAAATGGCTTCTAGGCTATATTTCCATATGCTGTTAGTAGAAAAGGACTAAACCAAAAAAAAGGCACATCGTATAAAACATTTCTGGAACGCTGTTGCTTCTTGTAGATTGTGTCAGTAACTGGTAGAATATCCATAACAGTTGTATATAAGAGAAAGCATTCAAGATTTTTTACAGAAGAACTATAAAGGGGGGGAGAAATCTGATAAGCGCATGGTTTTTTCCTTAGTGGGTGTAAAAAACAAAGCTTATTGCATCAATGCAAATTTCTTATCTGAAGTCAGCGGAATTTTGCTTCTTTCATGAGATCACAGTTTTTTTTACAAACCCTAATCATAGATGGAAAACTCTATGGCTTAAGAAAATATCTATAATTTTATTTAAAAAATTATGAATCTGACCCTGAAGAATGACTTATTCCCAAAGCCACACAGAAGAGACTGTAAGAGAGCTAACACTAAACCTGAAGAATCCATCCTCCCACAGTGCCTCCAAGCATTCGACAGAAAGCCCTGCTATCAGCAATATATTTGGATTTAAAAGATTAATTCTTACTTACTGGATATTATGCTACCTTCCTGCCATTCATTTATTATGGGACAGACAGAATCTTGTCATCCTTGTTAATACAATCGTTGCCATGGTTGTAGCATTACGGCAACCAATGAACATGAAATATATGAAAAGGGGTTAGATTTAACACAAATCCAGACAGATTACAATTGAATCCATTTTGCAGAATAGGATCTCATATGGAAGTAAAAATTAAGAAGAAACTAAAACATAAATCATTGTGAGCTTATGCACTATAAATAAGTCCTTCCTTAAAGAAAGCAGTTAATTGTATAATTTGAAAAGTTCTTTTTTCTGTGGACTATATAAAAAGTAATTATATTATTAAAATATTTGTAAAGAATAAATAGTAAATAAAAGTAAATAGAAAAATTCTTGGCCTAGATTCTCTCCCCAGGAGATAATGCCGATCTCCCACTGATTCCACTGGGGGTTCAATTCTCCCTTCCATATATTACTAAATTTTATAGTCACAATCTGTGTTTAAAGCTCTCTTGAGGCTATTTCAATATCTGCTGGTGTAAGAAGTATGTAACATCCTAGTGAAGCATGTAACATCCCTTTCTGAATCCTCTAAGAAGAATGGATATTAGTGTTGGGAGAGGGCAAGACAGAGCTGCTGGGAATGGGCACAGCTCTTAGCAAGGGATGTACTGAGGCAGCACGTGACCTGGGCTGGCTCAGAGGACCTGCCAGTCCCATATAAAGTTCTGGTAATTTTTAGAAAAAATGAACTCTCCAGAAAAACTCTTCTTCCCCCTTCTCCCCACTGAACCACCAGATCTAGAAAGCTGGCAATCCCTGTATGTTATTTTCTGTATCTGGGATCAGTCTTCCCCCAAAGCAACGCCATCTGAATTGTTCCTATTAAAACAAGAATAGCCTTAAAAAACAACCCGCCAAGAACTGCTTTTTATTCATGACAAACCTTAAATCTGGGGATGATTGTGTCTTGTGACCTCAATATCACAGCAGTCAGTACCTATAAAACAGAGTGTATCTACACTAGGTGATGGTGTGATGCGCAGCTGCCCAAGGAAACCCAGGCTGGCACAGCCACATGGCATAGTGCAATTCCCTGCTGCATTACTACCTTGTATCTGAGCTATTTGCTGTAAGGTATGACATAGGAGATGTAGTTAGAGGGCTGCAGGTTTTGAAACCACACAGTTTTGACAAGCTCTGGTGCCTATGCATTGCCTGCCAGTGCAAATGTATCTCTGTCAGTCAGAGACACCCAGCAGTATACAACAGGACAGAGTTCCTCAGGGCAGTGGGAAGAATTGTATTGTCCTGACAAAAGCCTCCTGTCGCATAGAGGCTGGACCAGGAAAGTCATAGCAAAATTTGTTTTGGTACAGAAATGTGCAAGCAAACCTCTTGCAGAGCATAGAGCTGGATTTCACCGGCCGTGCAGTTGAGTATTCTGTTTAAGGGCATCCTTTCCAAATACAATGTGCTTGTGCCTGGTAGTGCTTAGTTCAGAGATTTATTGGTTACTGCTTTCCTATTTGGAGAGAAGTGACTATTTGATATATTATTTGACAAAGCTGGCAGCTAATTCTGGACATTAAAGGAGCTTTTCAGAGCTGGAGATATTTCAAAGTTATTTACGTTTCTCCTTTATAATTAAATGTCACTAGTTTAAACAGGAGAAACAAATGTTATTTTTGGGGTGGCTTAAATGACTGTTAATATCTTCCAAATGACTCATGGGAAATTACAATGTGTTTGGGGGCAAAGGAAGCCACTCCTCCTGCAATCACTCCAGCTGGTTCATCCTTACTGCCCATGTTATGCTGTCTGCCCAGGCTTCCGGCACTCAGAATTAAGCACTGTTTTTCCATAGGAAGGTTGTCCCGGTAGATGGTACATTATCAAGGCTAATAGCACCTGCCAACCTCACAGGAGTGTTATGCAGATAATTAGAATAGCCAGATATACCAAGGAGAGGGAATTTTGGTATCTTAAAGTTCAGCCCAAGCTAATGGTTGCAATATCAGTTCCCTGTTGAGTGTTATAGTTCATGCTAAATCTTGCTGCAGTGGCTCTAGTAGTATTAGCAGTTTAAAAATAGCTCAGATATGGTTCCCCAAGCTGCAGCCATGCCACCGTAGACTCAGTCCTTTCCATTTATGTTTATTTCTGAGATTCAGGGCAATACAAGGAACTCAAATGAGTTTGCATGGAAACCCAACTCATGTTCCCTCTCACCCTGAGTGAGTTCTTCCTTTGAAACAAACGGGAGAGAGACATCACATGTTAACATATACAGCCTGCAAATTTAATTCTTTGAGTCAGTGAGGAAACGGGTTCACAGAGTCAGGTGGAATTAGAACTGTTACAAGAAAACTTCAGAGCAACAGAAATTAGTTCTTCTAAGAGTGCTGATATAGCAATGATTCAAGCCATAGTTCAGGCTTACCTGAAATTTCAGGAATTAAAATAGAATCATAGAATCATTAAGGTTGGAAAAGACCTCTAAGATCATTAAGTCCAACCGTCAACCCAACACCACCATGCCCACTACACCATGTCCCCTCATCTACACGTCTTTTGAATACTTCCAGGGATGGTGACTCAACCACTTCCCTGGGCAGCCTGTTCCAAGGCCTGATCACTCTTTCGGTAAAGAAATTTTTCCTAATGTCCAATCCAAACCTCCCTTGGCGCAACTTGAGGCCATTTCCTCTCATCCTATCACTAGTTACTTGGGAGAAGAGACCAACACCCACCTCACTACAACCTCCTTTCAGGTAGTTGTAGAGCATGATAAGGTCTCCCCTCAGCCTCCTCTTCTCCAGACTAAACAACCCCAGTTCCCTCAGCCGCTCCTCATAAGACTTGTGCTCCAGGCCCTTCACCGGCTTTGTTGCCCTTCTCTGGACACGCTCCAGCACCTCCATGTCCATCTTGTAGTGAGGGGCCCAAAACTGAAGACAGTATTCGAGGTGCGGCCTCACCAGTGCCCAGTACAGGGGCACAATCACCTCCCTGCTGAGGTGCCAGACCACAGTGACGGATGTATTAGGAAGGACTTGGGCTAAGATTTTCAGCATTTTCGTACTGCATTTGTTCAAGAAAGTCCCCAAGGAATCCTTCCAGCACTACGGGGCGGGGGGGAATTGGGAAAATATATAAAGTTTTCAGTATTTTTTAACTGCAGTATGCATCCTTTTTGCATGTCCAGGTCTTGATAATTAACAAATAAAATTACTTGTGAAGAAAAGAGAAACAGCCAATATCAGAGAAAATCCCAGCAGAACTCTCCGTAAATAACATATTTCTCAAAGTGGTTCATCAACTCCTCTGAAAATTCTCACTTTTGTATCAATAAAAGGTTCAAAGACAGTGAACTAGAGAGAAACTTGGCAAAGATATTAGCATGTTGTCTGAAATGGCAGCCCTGCTCTGAGTGTTAACAACAGTCAGTGTGTGAGGGTAGGCTGGGACAGGGCTTTCCACCGCTAATTAGGAGAGAGGTGGGGAGATAGAGGGCTGGCTGTCTTTCAGTATTCCACACACCACTTGCTGATACACGAAAGGGTGTTATTTTTCACACCCTATGCTGGACATATCTTCATATCATGAAGATATTTTAAAATCTTAATGAGGGGCCATCATTTGATTTCCTCATTTGTATCTTTCTAAGGCAGAACAAACCAGTATTTCAGTAACTAATCCTTGTTCATCCTTGTTTTAAAAGAATCGTCTCTTCTGAAATCTCTTCTGACACCAGGCAACCTGCAAGGCTACAAGAGATAAGCAAAATCTCTCCATGTCTTCCCAGAAAAACCACAACCTCTTCAGGCTCTTCGTATCGTATGACGTCACCTTATGGTCCAGGACAGCTGCAAGCCAGGAGGATTTACCGGTTGCCTAGCCATGACCGCATAGAAAAAGTTACACCCTTTTCTGATCACAGAAGCTTTTTATAGCCACAAACAAGAAATTCCCTTATCTTGTTTTTCTTGTGAGACACAAAGCTGACTGAGGAGCCTGGTGAACAATAAGTTGTTTCCCAGGAACCCATAAACATATTAGACTACTCGGCTGTGCTACGTGAGAACAAATAGCTATGTAGTCCATCTTCAGCAGCACCCAAACCCAGCTGCCTAGGGAATAGTAAGGCTAGGGGAAGAATACAGATTAGAAAAGATATAGAATTTCCCTCTAATATTCTTCCAGTCTCTAGCACATTTCCAGCTCTGAGCCTTCCTGAGTCAGATGTGGTTTTGATGTTTTTAATGATCCTCCATGGATTTTTCTTCTGTGAAACCCACTGTTTGCATCCTGTTATTGTGGAACGAGTATAAACAAGTTGGTAGGAGCTCCCTGGGTCTCCTGCCTTGTGTGCTTTGCCTGAGGACTGGAGAAACACACACAAAAGAGGAGATGAGTCTGACTGATGGAAGGCTGGGTTCTCTGCTGATTCCCAACAAACCAATTTAAAGCTTGTAAGCACTGATGATATTTGAGTCAATCGAGATAACATCTGATAAATTTAAGGGGAGCAAATTTTTTTTCCCCTTTTACACCAAGGGGAAGTAAAATAGTTTGTCAGTACATGTACTATACTGCGTGATACACACCTGACTGGTTGTTAATACTCAGCTGCTTTTTGCCTTCATCTGCCATCTGTCAGATAGGATCAAAATTCTCATGTGCCAGAGAATTGTAATGATAAATAAATATTAAAGACATTAACATACTCAACTACTGGACTGATGTATGGATGAATAGCAAATGTTGACTTTTTCCCTGAAGGAAACCAGTGGGCATAAAGTTGTCAGATACAGACTTCCATGTGACTGCTATCTGCCATGGAGACCAAGGAGCATAGTGACAGAAATAAGTGTTAATTGTTGTTTAAATACTTTTCTGCCTCCTATGATAACTGTGACTCATAATTAAATAACAAAATATTCCTTAAAAATTTCTATAAAGGCTTGGCCAAAAGATATCATGTTTGTGGAATTAGCAACATGTTTATGAGACTGTTCCATAAACATTAGCAGATCAGCAGGTTCTTACAACACTGAAAAGGTCCATCATTGTGGTATGAATTACCACCTAGAAATTATGCTTGCTAAGACTTTTTTTATTATTATTACTACTACTACTACTTCACAGAATTATCGACCATTTCTACAGCCTTTCTCATTCACTTTATGCCACTCTGTTTTCTGAAAGAATTCCTTGTATGCACAACTGAGCACTAGAAGAAGAAAGGCTGATTAGCTCCTTATTCATTTAATGACAGTATTCAGCACTCGAGAACAATTTTACAGTAACCATCTTGAGGACACCTTCCCAATCAAGTGATTTTTTTTCTTACAGAAGGGTGCAAATTCCATCCTCTCAAAGAAGAGTAATGGCCTGGCACTCCAGTAAATGTGATGCATGCTCAAACCACAAAAGCAGCATGTACCCAGAAATTATCATCCTTTCACAGAGGGAATTTATGTATGCTTCTCTTAAAACTGCACTTCCATCTTGGAGATGGCCTCCAGAGGATATCAAATGTACTGTATCTATCATCCTTTTTATGCCTTTTATGATGATTTCCAAAAGTAATTGGTGCTCATTAACATTAAACTTGCTATAAAAATGTACTTAGAGTGCATCATGAACTGGTAGGAGAGTTCGCTGAGTTTTTTTATTCTTTTATGGTTCCTACATGGCACAAAAAGATAGTGGAAGAGAAAATAATATAAGGGTCAAGAGGCCTGGGAGTTGTTTTATTTCACAAGCTTGCACAACACATCCAAGGAGGACCTATTGATGGCAGCAGTATGGAATTAAAAAGAAAAAAAGAAAAAGCTTTTTATGACTCCTTGCACTGTTTCAGGCAAGAAGCCATAAATCAACAGCAAGGTCATAACAATAGATCACAAAACAGGTCACTCCAACACAGGCAGGATTTAATTCTGGCATGGTCATGGGCAGCTTTTGATACTGCTGCTTTTTCTTAGTTTGGAGTGAAGTACCCAGGGTATCAGTGGCACTGGGGGTAGTACACACAACAGCAGCAACCCCATATACCTTGAAGGTACAGTCTCTCCCTCTTTCTCCTTCCCTCCTTGTTCCCTTTCTTCCAGCTGGCTCATGATCATCCACTATGATGTAGGAAGAAAGGAAGGCAGGCATAGGCCTGCCTAGGATGAATGTGCCTGTTCCATTTCACTTGTTTCTTTTCTTTCTTTCTCCCTTACCTTATTTATTTTGTTCTTTCTGTCTTTCTTTTCCTCCCTCTCTTCTCTCCCTCCTTTCTCTCCCTCCCTTCCTTCTTTTTCCAAAGCAAAGTAAGCATCAAAACCCAACCATTGCAACTGGATTTAGCCCAACTGAACCTAACACCCATATAATATCCCACCATTTCTCAGTGGAACTTCACCTGAGTCCACCAGTTTGCCTGTGTGGGACTACCTGAGGCCTCTGACCTAAGATACTTAAGGTCTCTTTGTAGCCTCTCAGCTCCATAGTTTCCTAATTCTCACCAGAAAAAAAAATGCTGCCCCCTCCTTTCCCTTATGCAGTAAGTTAACATGACCTGTGTTATTCTACCTCCTTTCTAATGCAGTTTTTATGGGGTATTATTATTACTTGCTTTCGTAATGTTAATTAATGTCATGTATTTTGACAAGAGTTCTAAGTCTACTTAACCTGTCTAGCTTGTTGTATGCAACTTATTATTGATTCAAGCCTTTTGCTAGACCTTGAGAAAATATTAGACAATTAGTGAGTGGAGTGTGGCCTTTCTAAAAGCCATTTTCTTCAAAGGTCTTATAGGGGTAAGACCTTATTCTCTTTTCTGCATGGACCTATCTTTCTCAATCTGTAGCTGCCAAGGAGAAAAAAGTATATTAAAAATGCATATTCCCATTTTTACCACAACATTGTCATAAGGAAGAGAAAGAGGTAGAGCTCTGCAGAGGCTACTAGGCAACAGTCTGTGGGAGAGACATTAGGGGGACTTATCTGACCTTGACCCACCATGTAAGCTCCAGCTGTTCCCAGCCATTACTTCCCCAAACTCCTCAGGGTATATCATGCAGAGTTACAACGGACAATTGTCCTGGCTTCTTGACTTCTCCTTTGTTCCCCTCCAATGAGAAACATCATGTTCATACTGATCTCCTTAGGCTTGGTTGTCATTGAACTGGTCTCATACCTGTTACAAATCTCAGATGTAGCATGGTTAGAGCTTCATACCTTCTTTCCATAATGTCCAGGGCTCAGCAAATAGCCATTTGCATCTCAGCTGGTTGGAAAGAACAGAGTGTAGGCATTTCAGGACAAAACAAAGTCAGTTTAAACCCTAGTGAAATCAGTTCATTTTAACTTGTTTGACTGTTCTCCAAGGCACACTAGACACATTCAGCTAGTAGGTAAGACCTGCAGGTGCCTAAAAAAAACAAACAAAACGAGAAAACAAAACTACCCACTCATCTGCTAGTTGTCATTCCAGACCAAAGATGGGTTAGTTCAGTCTCAGATGTCTTCTGCTTTGAGTTAGGATACTCAGCCCAGCCTAAAGCATCTTTAAAATTAAGCTAACTTACACTGTTTGACTTTGCAGTGAAAGCACTTGTGCAGTCAGCCACAGCTGAGAAACTGGTTAGGAAGCTGTCCCATAGTGCCTGCAAGATGTTCAGGACAGACTTCTACCTGAGACCCCAAAAATGGCTGTGCATCCATCACAGTGTTCAGAGTTCAACAAGGCATTGCTGAAGAGGGTCTCAGCTCACTCGTTTGACTTCGTGGTAGAGGGGTAGAGACAGTAGAGCACTCACATGGTTGATTACAGGTGGGAGGTGGGTTAAGAAGCCACTGCTTCTCTGCTGCAATGCTGTATCTGGCTCAAAAGCATACACAGGCTTAGCACACAGTAATTTCTCAAATGGGAATGCAAATCTGATGTGATGGCAGGTATGGTGTAAAAATCTAATCTAACTCAGTCAGCTATACCTGGAGTGCCTTTGCAGCTGGCTTGACAGTGTGGAAATCCTCCCCGCCCCAGGAGAGGGGAACAGAGACTGGACTGTGCCGGGAGGCATTGCTTGCTGGGTGGGAAGGCACTCGGATACTAGAGAGCTGAAGGGAGAGATGAGAGAATCTGCCTGAAACGGACTGCAATCTGAGAGAAAAATGAGATTGTCACTATAAATTGTTTAAATCTGTGTTTTTGTGAAGAATGAAATAGTTTACAATAGTGACACCACATTATTATCCCTGGGTATCTGAGTTAACACCTCATTGAAACAAACGGGGCAGTTCACTCAAGAGTTATTGTCCAGCTCTCTGCAGACACACAAAAAACATTACAACTTTTATCTTCAGCTCACACTGAGAGGAGTGTCTTCACCATGGATATGGAGCACAAAATAGCGATTTGTTTTAAGGGTGTTTTACTGTAAACAGTCCACTGTGACTTTTTTTTTATTTTAAATCAATTAATACTTTCAGTTTATCATTTTATATTTTGTAATTTTATCAAAGGAAAAAAAGAGATGATGTTTGTGGTTTATTTCAGTTTCATTTTTTAAGGAAAGCCAGTGGAAAAAACAGTGTTTCAAAAGATTGAGAGTTGTATCAGCACTGCCCACCAGTGTATGTTCTTCACCAGCCCAAGTCTTACTTATACGTACCAGTGGACAGCAGATAGCAGATTTGTTTTTCCTGATAGGTGGGAAATCAGGTAAATGCCTGCACTAGATATCAGAGTACCATTCTTCATGACTGCCTAGAACTTCAATAAAATTCTTCACATCCATCCCCAGAGGTACAGAACAATACAATCATGAATGATTGATATTCAACCCGCTACAATACTCAGAATCTGTACCAGCCTTCAAAGTAAGTTAAATAAAATAACCACATTTCAAGTGTAGTCAGGTCAGTGTTTTTTGTTTGCTCGTTGTGCTGTTGTTGTTGTTTTTAATTAAGCAGGTGGAGCAGCTGGTGGAAGTCAGTGCATGTCAGATATATACCTAAAGCTCCACATGTGCTTCAGGAATTTGCCTTACCGATCATGGAGTATAATAAATCAGTGTCCTTAAGAAATGGAGTCATTTGATCATACATACACGCATGCATATGTACATAACATGGCATCAGCAACACACTCTCCGCTTTCCCGCACTACTGAGATGAGCTGGCTATGCCAAAAAGAGAAAAACTTGATAGGAGTTAAAAGACAAGTTTGTGATGATTGTTGAGTTTTGGGTTGGTTTTTTTTTTATTTAAATGACTTGGTCTTGTTTGCTAAGAAAGCCAGAGATTGTGTCAGTTGTGTTTTCTGTGACAGAAACTCCCCCATGGAGGCTGAATGGAGACTAGCATGGTCAGATGGCTTGAAACCGCTGGTGTGATAAGAGAAGACTTCTCTGTTACCCCTGCTTTGTCGAGCCGACATTTAAACTTCAAATGCAAGGCAGCATGCAACCCAGTCACCTGGGTTCAGAAAGATGCGTTCAGGCACAGATAGCTGTTTCTAGAAAGATCAGGAAAACAGAGAATCTGTCTTAGGGAACTATAAAAGTTTGGCTTGTTTAGCTGAGCAAAGTGGAGACTGAGGAGAGTGGTTACTGCCAGTAAGTGCATTAAAGATTGAAGTGTATACCAAGGAAAAGAAATAGTAAAGCTAAGAAAAACTTTAACGCGAGATGAGTGTGTGGGAAGTGATGAGTGGGAATAAGCTGTCCATGAATGTATGTTGGAAGTTAGAAAACTGTTTTCCATTGACCAGAGATGCGCTTTTCTGAAGAAACCTTCCAACTAAGTCAGACAACTACACATTTTTGATGAATTTTGGACTGAGATCCTATGCGATGGTGTCTTGGAGGTAGCAGAAGACTGAATTCCTAACTCTTCTAGGTAGGCGAGAAAACCAAAGCCAGAAGTTATCATCAGCCTGGAGATCAAGCTCTTTTAAAAAACCAAGTGTTATGCCGCAGCTGTTTCATAATTTGTGATTCAAAACCACCACATTTTGCTCTTCATATAAAGGCACTACATAAAATGAATGCACATAAAACTTCGATCTAGACACATCATTTTGTTGCAGAGATACTGGGTTCATAGACAAGTCCAAAGGAAAGCAGTGTTACCTGCAGCTTTTCGGCTAGACTCCCAGACGTGGTGAAAAGATTGGCTATAGTCAGAGGTGTTTTGATTTTGGATAATCTGCTGATTTGTGAAACTGGTTGAGAAATATTTTTTTTCTCCTTGAAAATATTCTATAAACATAATTTCTGTGGCAGTTTTGCGTATTTCTTTGTCTTTTTCCCCCCTAGATTTTCATAAAAACAAGAACAAACTAGGTAACATTTGAAATTAAAAAAAGCAGAAAATACTTTCTATCAAGCAGAGATTTTATTTATTTTTTTATGAAAATGTCTATGATATTTAAAGTCATGTTTCAATGAAAAGGCAGTTTCAAAGGACATTTTTTATCACTTTCAAACAAGTCACCTTTGGGAGAAAGAGTTGTCGCCAGAGGTTTGCTGCCTGTCATCTGTGAGTTTTCATAATTTAATAGATAAGGTTCAAGGGAGCTCTGACCAATTCAAAACACAGACATGTACCATGCCTGTGCTGAAAAGGTAGGAAAAGAAAAAGTGAATGTATACTCTACATTCACATAGACAGCATTTGCTGTATTCATTCACCATTGCACATAGTTATAAACGACAACATCTGGCCTTGCTTTTAAACAAAAACTGCGTTTATTCCTTTCCTTGTATCAGTCAATTATGAAAGCTTCCTTGTTCTCATTTTTTTTCCTCTTTGCTGTTCTTTTTGTCCTTTTCTGCCTATCTCTGTCCAAATAATTTCTCCTTGAAATTAACAGCCTAGTGCGTTCTTGCCTCATAAGAGTCAGACATGCAGCACAACGGAGTGCCATGAGGGCACCTAATACAGGAAAGTATATTCTGACAGCACCCTTCATTTGTAGAGTGCAAACCCTATTGGGATTACTTGATACGGTGCAGTTTTAAGAATAATTTAAGATTTAGGCAATAATTGAAGAGCAAGCCATACTGAATTCCCTGATTACATTAAAGGACAAGGTTCATGGACATCTGAGATCATATGAGGGAATGAAGATGAACAATTGGAAGGACAGGGGAATTATCTTTCCTGTTCACTGTTTTACAAAGCAAATCTGTTTAAAACTCTTTTCAAATAGTGAAACCATAGGGTCACTTGGCTTGTGATTATAAGGATGGTTTATGAAGAACTCTCTGGTAGATGGGTCTCTTGTGTGAATCATGGCAGTCTTTTTAGGAAATAGATTATACCAATAAAGAAATAGCTCACAGAAAAGGGTATTGGTTTCTTTCTTCTTTCCATAGAACCAGAAAGTGCCCTGTCATGGTTTAACCCCAGCCGGCAACTAAGCCCCACCCAGCCACTCGCTCGTTCCACCCCGGTGGGATGGAGGAGAGAATCAGAAGGGTAAATGTGAGAAAACTCATGGGTTGAGATGAAGACAGTTTAATAGGTAAAGCCAAAGCCACGCGCGCAAGCAAGGCAAAACAAGGAATTAATTCACTACTTCCCATTGGCAGGCAGGTGTTCAGCCATCTCCACCAAAGTTGGGCTCCATCACTGTCACGAATGAGTGGTTTTAAGGCCGCATAAAGAATCACTGGCAAAGGTATTGGCAAAGGGTGATTTTAATAGAAATTTATAGAAACATGACTTAACAGAATTTGATGGCAAGGTTCACTCTATTACTTATTACATGGATTAATTTACACAGGGGAAAATCGTATCAGAATTGTGTTGGAATGATTTGTACAGAGATTGAGGATAAAAGGGTAAGGGGGACCCTCCCATTGAGTCACGAGGTTCAGAGAAGATCCGACTGGACCCAGTCTTAGTCTCAGACTTGGACACTGGTCTGTGTCTAATACAAAAGGGGATGGGAAAGCCCTCCTGTTGGGTCACGAGGTTCGGAGTAGACCCCCTTGCTTTCTAAACTCCTTCTGAGAGAGGAGCCTACGTGCGGCTGGATTTACCCTTAGTCTCAGACCTGGGCAACGGTTTATGACTAAAGGGTTAAGGGTGTTTAGCAGCAACTTAGAGTCCAACAATACTCAAGCATTAATCAATTTGACAGCTATACAAAGAATTAGCCAAGTTATTACAAATACTAAAACAACTTAACTACAGATTATACTTGTTAGTAACTGTACAGATAAGCACGCAAGAAGATCTAGATCAATCAATACATATATATATGCATATGAATATGAATATGGTACCAAAGCTAAATGAAAGGCCTAGAGTTAGCTAATTTATAAAGGTATACCTGTTAAAAATTCCCCTCAAGTCCTGTGAAATACTCACATTAAATGCTTTGGCATTTCTCAATGGGCAAAGAGTTGAGCCCCGAGGAGCATCTCAGCCCAGAATCTCAGGGATCCTCCAAGTATCGCAAATTCCAGTTTGCGGACTCTGAGAGGCATCCCACTCAGAGGGAGATTCTGGATGCGGCCCGCTGCGGTCCAGGAGAGCTCAAAGGGTCTCACTTGGTACCGCTGTTTATAGGTTTGCAAGATGATTGGCTTTAGTCATCAGTAAATTTCCATTTTGGCTACTATCCGAGGTGGTCCAGGGTAGTAATTATGGTATTGTTTCACAGTAACAATGGTATTGTTCCACTTGAGCTATGATCCAGGTAAGGGAAAGCTTCAGAGCCATCAGAGATGACGAATTATCTCTTGTTTCTGTTCCCTACTTTGATCATGTAGCTAATGTCCCTGGTACGATCAGTGTTGTTCCCCACCTTAGCTATGCAAGAGCGCTTGGTACGGCCAAGGGACGCTTAACCACCCAACTCATACACAATGGCTAAAGCTTAACAGAAGGTTCTGAGATTGTGTTGTAGCCCAGAGGAAAAGAAGGGGGGAGGAATGCACCACCACAATCACGTAGTGGTGGGAAACAAACACCATCACTCCGAACATCCACCCCTTCCTTCTTCTTCCCCCAGCTTTATTATGCTGAGCATGACGTCATATGGTATGGAATATCCCATTGGTCAGTTGGGGTCAGCTGTCCCAGCCGTGTCCCCTCCCAGCTTCTTGTGCACCCCCAGCCTACTCGCTGGTGGGGTGGGGTGAGAAACAGAAGAGGCCTTGACGCTGTGTAAGCACTGCTCAGCAGTGACTAAAACATCCCTGCATTATCAACGCTGTTTCCAGCACAAATCCAAAACATAGCCCCATACTAGCTGCTATGAAGAAAATTAATTCTTCCCCGGCCAAAACCAACACATGTCCTCAGAGACAGCTGGACCTTCATGCTACTGTAGTCAATGTGGAAAATGTTATCTATCAACTGGGTGTTTTAATTAATTGCCATCTCTGCTTCAGCCATCACTGAGAATTCAATAGATAGCTAAAAGGCAGCAGTTCTTCAGCTGATTTTCAGGAGTGAACATCTATACAATTAATAATATTTTTTTCTCCCCAGTTACTCTAAGACATTGCTGCATACCTACTTATGTGAAGTAAAATTTGGGTTTCTATAAAAGGAGATGTAAAAGCCTGCATCTAGGAATAATTTAATCCAAGGTACTGCAGTGATGTTTTTGGAAACAGTGTCAAATATTATGGGATATTTACTTACGGGAAGAAAGTCAGGAAAGAGGTCAAACAGTATTCTGTCAGGGCAGTCAGGCTGTTCCAGAAATAGGTAAGCAATTCTCCTGTATTATAAATGTAAAAATGTGCTCTTTGAAAAGGGAAGGGAAAAAAAAAAAAGAGTCCAAGACAGGTAATTTAATCACACCTTTCATTTTTTATAAATATCCTACACTATCTAATGCACAAATTCTTTATCATCAAATCCATTGGGATGATCAGGTTTTCAGTGGTGAAGGTAAACTAATAGATTCAAGAGTAATTGAGTAAGTTCTGACTTAGCTTTCCAATTTACTCCCCAAATCATGCAATAGGAGCTTGACAAAGAAATTGAAGGTCCTGCAGTATATTTTTATTGAGTTGATTTAAAGGAGTGAGAATGAGATCAAGTCTTTTACAGGTTTATTAATCTGTCATCAGTTTACTAATTGCTATGATATCAGAACACTCCTATGTATGAAAAATGGGGAGATGTGTGTTGTAAGTAAACTACAAATGAGCTTGAAATGTACCGATGAATGTGTTCTAGTTCAAACAGAAATTAATTCAGGTCTTTTACACTGTGCTAGGAGGAGGATAGACCTGGATGATCACATCATCCTTTCTGGCTTCTGAAAGTATGAATCTGCTAATTAACTCTAAATTATGTAATTATGAATGTATCAAATTTTTTAAATCCATGTCACAGTTTGTTAGTACAATAGCAACAGCAGGTGTCTTAATCTATTTTATTCATTTTCTTTTTTCACACAGATAAGTAGATGTTTGTTACAGGTAAGATTTAAGGGGGACAGTGTGTGCGTAGAAAGCCCCAGGTTTCCCATCAGTAGTGTGAAATTTCCCATACCCGCACACAGAACACATCTTTTTCAATCCTGCTGCCTGTACCTAATAATATTTAGGAGATGGTGTTACGTTCCCACACTCATTGAGTCCTTCACCTCTTTATCAATATGACATGGATGTAGAGAAAACCACCTGTGGAGATACCATTTTTTGTGGGGTTTGCCAACTGTCCTTCGAGAGCTGGGCCCTTTGACCCATTGATTGATGTGAATCACAGCTACCAGATGTATGTGATTTCATGACATTACTGATCTGCTTTCATTCTCAGGTGGAGACCTGGTGGTGGAAGATTGGGTGCTGCTTTAGCTGCATCCCTGCTCACCAGCCTCCCAGCATCATTTCATAATTTTATCTCCAAATACTAGGAATCCTTAATATCCTCTATATCTAAGCATTTACATAACCCTAGGCTGACTTCCTACTTTGATCTATCCTTGATGAGTACTAATAACCTATGGAAGTGTTACCTGATACCAGCTGCTTGTGGGTGAGGGAAGCTGTGCAAGTCTCGCGTGACTCTCATTTTGGATTATTCGCGCTGTGTGCCGTCAGAGATACTCAGAATCAAGGCAATGTTGCATTAATTTGGGCATGTGAGTAGGGTTTTTTTCTCCCATGTTAAAGTGTATGACAGGAACACAAGAAACAACTGGGGAATGAGAGGAAGAGATATGGATTTTCACACATATCAAAGTGAGGATTATTTTTGAATGTCTGTGTTTAAGACATTTGTTGCTATTGCTGCAGTTATTTTTGAGAACCCCTCTGTATTTCCAGAAGTTTGCTTGAGTCAGAACAGCTGAAAGACAGTGTTGGCAGCATGTAGGTTTTGATCCACACCTCTCACTGGTGAGGCTGACCTTTCCCCATGAAATGCTGACGGAACGTACTCTTTCTTGCTCGTGGTGAACAACTAACAAGTGGAATAAGAGAATTATGTTGCCTCTCCTCCTTTCACTTCCTATTTATGAAATATTGGATAAATAAATAACCAAAATTATCAGGTTTTAAAATCTTTTTCTTCTGAACGTTCAATGTGAGGGTTTTCCAACTGGTTGCTAGCTTTCACAGAAAGATTGAGATTGAGCAACGTGAACAGAGTTTAAGAAAATATACTGAGCTGCATTTGTTTTGTTTCCCTTGACCCTCACTAGCATTTCAGCTGGTAAAAGAGAGGAAATCGAGATTCTTTTAAATGAAATTAATGGATTTGTCTTCTCCTCTATGGAAACTCTTCTGTTTGTTTGGATGTAGGGAGAAATAAGCATAATAGGAATGTTCTTTTACTTCCAAGATGAAAGCTAATAGTTTCTGCAACTGCAGCAGAGACATATAAGGTTAAGCAAATAAATCGTACCATTATCCAACAAAATATTCTCTGAGTAAAACAACTGGGTTTGAACACTGGACTTGCCAAATGTCAGCAAAACCCAGACAGGTGACTTGAAACACACTCATTTTAATGAGCCCTTTTTAAAGAGCTCTGCCAATTTGTGTCAGGTATATATTTACTAACTTATGCCAGCAAATGCAGATTTCTAGGCTTTTAGATTAACAAAGACAATATTTAACTCATTTATGATTTGAAGACAATAACAACAACAGTAAAAATCAAAAGATTAATTTCTGCAGAATAAAGCTAGTGAAAGGAAATATCTCTGATTTTAGGCTCTGCCTTTGTCCTCACCATAAACCTGCTGATTCTCCCATCTCAGTGGATGGGAGTTTTGGCAGTGATTTTCACCATCAGCAGAAGCACATCTCATATCAAACTTATCACCTTGTTAACACAGTCAAGTACAAAATCAAGCTGATTGCATGACTTTGTGTCATTTGTTATCTCCTGCCAGTTCACTGCAATGTGTTGGCTTAGTCATAATCTGTACAAATCTCCTGTGTGAGCAAAGCATCCTGTAGATGCAAAAATGATGAGCTACCAAAATTATGTACATGCAAAAATGATGAGCTACCTAAACTAAATCAAGGCAGAAGGCAAACCAGGCAACAGTTTTGCCTGTGCTGGCAGATCTAGCTGCTCCAGACAAAGAAAGAGGGAAAGAGGCAAAGATCTCTCCCAGGACAAATAGACCCCTCCTAGCCTCCCTTCCTCTCCCACACCTGACCAAACCTTGATGGCTCCTCCCAGTTTCTCTGGAGTGTCTGAGATGCCTAAAGCTCGCTTTAGATAATTATATAGATAATTAATCATAGAATCATAGAATCATTAAGGTTGGAAAAGACCTCTAGATCATTAAGTCCAACCGTCAACCCAACACCACCATGCCCACTACACCATGTCCCTAAGTGCCTCATCTACATGTCTTTTGAATACTTCCAGGGATGGTGACTCCACCACTTCCCTGGGCAGCTTGTTCCAAGGCCTGACCACTCTTTCAGTAAAGAAATTTTTCCTAATGTCCAATCTAAACCTCCCCTGGCGCAACTTGAGGCCATTTCCTCTCGTCCTATTGCTAGTTACTTGGCAGAAGAGACCAACACCCACCTCGCTACAACCTCCTTTCAGGTGGTTGTAGAGCGCGATGAGGTCTCCCCTCAACCTCCTCTTCTCCAGACTGAACAGTCCCAGTTCCCTCAGCTGCTCCTCATAAGACTTGTGCTCCAATAATTGTGCTCGATAATTATATAAGAAAAAAGTGAACATCTATTCATAAGCTGCAGTGGACTTACATAATGCATCTTTGCCGCTGCCAACTGTTTCTCCCCTGGGATTGATACTATTATTGATTGCATTAAAGGAATTAATTATTTCTACTTCTTTTTTGGTAACATTTACAATGAATTTGATGTCTATTTCTTGCTTCAGTAGCAGTCATTAAATAGGACAGTACCTTTTAGCCGCTGGATATTCTGCTTTCAGCTCAGCCACATTTTAGGACATCTGCCAGAAGCATTCACAGACTTAAAGTTAAGCAGATGTTTAAACGTTTTTCTTGGATGAGAACCAGTGATTAGAATTTCACAGGACTGATGCATTAGGACCCTAATACATCACAGGAGAGGAAGACTTAACGGAACAACCATTATTGCTTTCTGGATAAGATTCCTTGCCATTAATAATTATTTTCCCCACATTTTAAGTGGGTGTGAAATAATTAAACTTTAATCAATGACAGGGATGCTAAAAAACTATTAATAAATATTTAACAGGTGACTGAATGGGATAAATTAATACTTACAAGAATAGCCCTAAATTATTTTTCTTTTGTTTATGAGTAATGAAATTATGTAAGTATGCAAGTGGACAGCAAAAATGCTAACTAGCAATCTGTTTTAGTAGCAGATGATGTTAGTGTTTGTGGACCATCACCACATGTTTATCCAAGTCCTTTCTGCTATAACGGGGGATCAACTGTGATAAACCTTCAGCTTCCAAATTCAAAGCTTTAAGAGTTCAGGGATATTCTAAATTGTCATTTCACTCTGAAGGATTAGAAACAGAGAATGGGAGACAGATGGATGCAGTCTGTGAAATATAGAATCTAATAAAAACTAATCTCACATTTGGGGAATATTCACAGCTGTGTTTGTGGCTCCGATGTCTTTCCAACCTCTACAAGTTGAAAAATTCCCCCAAATACCTTCAGGCTGTCCCCTTTCTCTTCATCTCTGAAACTCTTAGTTCTCCTCTGGAGAGATCAAAAAGCCCAGATTTAGTTGTAACCTTGAACACTGGCTTTAACAAGCTGCAAGACCACCCTCTTCAAGCCACAGTTGCTCTTGTCTCAAGGCCCCCAAGAATACCCAGTGTGCTGCCAAATAAAAAGAACCAATCCCCTTATCACAGAGATGGCAAACCATTGGCACCAACAGAGTTCTGTGCTGGCAGCAGCCACATGGAATTTACTGCAAGATTTTTAACACGCGTTTGGACTAGATGTCACATAGGTCCACCGTTACTGATTTATGGGCACCCTGCTTCCTATTCCCTATAGGGGATACAAAGAGATATTAGGAGAAAACAGCAATGCAAGATGTAAGAGGGACTTCTTTTGGAGCCTTAAATATTTTTAGGACAGAAGATATACATGATATTTGGTTGTCAATATAGAAAAATATAATCTACCAATTTATGTCTGGTTTCTCTTGCTGATGGAGTCCTGACTTTTCAGGGGCGAAGCACTTTGCATTGGGTTCTAATGGGCATTTTGTTCATTGACTTTCATTGACTTTGGTTGTCAATTCTGTGCAGTGGTTGAAGCCTTACTCTTCTCTGTAGCATTGCTCGTAAGATTGCTTGATTTCAGATTTAACTCTTCCATGAGAAACCACCTCAGGAAATTATATTCCCTCTTCTTTCTGAACTTCTGCATATGAATCTCACTATCATTCTCCTAAAACATTTATCACAAAAAAAGAGATTATGCTTAAGCACTATACTTAATAAATATTCTATATATTAATAAAATTATATAAAAACAAATAGAGTAACTACATTAAAAACTAATCTTTTCCAAGTATTCCTTCATATATCCTTCCAGGTAGTGCCATTTTACAAAGAATCAGGTTTTAAAACTATGAGTTTCACCCAGTTTTGTGTAAGTTCTGCCATTCTCCATAATACAGGGCAGTGTCACATATGAATAGTACGCACTATATTGGCCGAAAACCAAAGAGAAAGTTTATCCTGACTAATTTTGAAAAGATTTTATGTCCTTTCTATCCAAATACTTACATTGTGAGTATTGGAAGACTATCCAGCTTTTGTTCATTTATCTTGATCACACATGCTCATTAGCCCTTTTGTTTCTCTATTTCTGCCTCCCTCACCATCAGGGTAATTAAAGAAGGAGAATTAGGAGTCAAATCCGAAGATTTCAGTCCTAATCTGAACAACACTGAATTTGATGGAAAATGTCCTCTTGGCTTCAAAAATGATTGAATTGGCTCTGTTATACAAAAAGCCTGTGATGGATCTGGGAAATTAGCCTACTTCCACATGAAACCCTGTTCAATATCTTAAGCACTCATTATAAAAATATAAAAGCACCACCATTATTATGTGTCTTCATTAAAATAGTTGAAAACAGCAACTATTATGATGATAACTCTTAAAGGAGTAAAAGATTTCCTGTCTAAAAATAGACTACCTTCTAAGGTATGCTTGCAATTTTGACTCCCTTGCCTTCAGTCCTTAGCTAATTATTAGCCAAGATTCTCTTTTTGCATGTAGTCACTTAACTTAGTGTCAGTTTTGTGTAAACAAGAACATGCAGTTCATTAATCCTGCAGTGACAGCTAGTGTGTAACCTTAGGTTCTTCAGCAACGTACAAATGACAAAAGACTAACTATGACAATTAAAACAGCATCCTTCATCAAAACAAAACGGTTGCAAAGAGCTGTTTCACTATTGTGTAGCTATCAATCAAGCACAGCTGAATGTGAGCTAATAAACATGTCACTTTCTTTCAGCTGCCTACACGGAGGAAGAATAATAGCTGAGAAAGGGCAGGAACGGGAACACCTAGAGTAGATAATTGCATGCTGCTTGCTGGGCTCTCTGGCTCTATTTTGAAGCTTGATACAATAAGGAATAAGGAATAATGCAGCAACCATATAGTCTAGGGGAAAGGAAGATCAACAGGGCAGATTATTTTCCCTTCTTCCAAGTCGATGTGCTCAGTCTTCGTCTTTTGAACTGCACTGAAACGTCCCCAGCACCAGAGATGCAGCAGAAAGCTGCAATCAGAACTGCATCTTGCCTTGCCCTTCGTGCCTTGGTCCTAGCTTTAAATCCTTCTCTGAAGATAGCAGCAAAAAAATAAATTCTTCACTATCAAAATATGCATTTAGACAGTTTATCCACAATTGCTGAGTCTTTGTTGGAACAGGTTCCAGTTTACAATCAGCACAGCTTATCTTTGCCCATGCAGCAGGGTGGCTGCACTCTGTGGAAGGACTTGAGGACCTGTTTTAAGACTTCTTTGGAAAGTCATAGGCACCATTTCATACCTGAGGAAACCATGAACATCTGCACTTTGCTTTGATTAGAAGTTAGGAGATCTCTGGGAAAAACAGATCCAACAGGTTGGAAGTGTTCCTTGATGGCACAGTGCTCCTGGTCAGGCACAGTTCGAAGGACCCAGCACACTCGTGAGAAGCTGATATGCAAACCTGTGGAACTCTCTTCTAGATAAGGAGGTCAGCAAAAAAAAAAAAAACAAACCAAAACCCAAAGGTTTCAGAGAAGCAATTTCCTTAGATTGTAATTAGAAATCACCGCCCTAATTATGGTCCTGGCTCTTGAGGACATTATAGTCCTGAGTACTGTTTACCCACCTCAGATGAGAGAGTTTTCCCACAGAGATTTCACGACCTTTAATTTAAGGTGCAGTAGAATGTGTGACTGAACTGGGGTCCTTGGGAGAAGGAAGGATAGCACAAGGATGTGTTATCATGGCTCACCTGCAATGACTGACCTGCTACAGGGCCAGCATAGGAACTAGCACACAATTAGCAATACCTTAAGATGGTAAAGTATGAAGAAATAAGGGAGCAGAAGACTGTTGGAGTTTGCAGGAAAGCTCACTTCAGGGTGAGATGTACTCAGTTACTTCCCCAGACAGGGCAAGAGCGTAAAATTTTGATGGTTTCCTGTCACTCAAGCTTTACCTTCCATTCCTACAACCAACTTTACTGCATCTTTGAGCTCCAGGAGTCCAGAGAGAGGCATAAGTTTTTTCAGGCTCTCTCAATGCAGAGCCAATTGGACCCTTCTGACTTGTTGGGGGTGAGGGGGGTAGGACCCTCACCACTCCACCCCGCTGTCAGACACACTTCTTATTTCTTCCCAGACTAAAAATGCCCAAGGACTTTGCAAGCAATTAATGTGTTGGCTTGCTTCCTATCTATAGCTTTTCTCTAATGGATATCAATCCTGTGACACACTATATATCTTGGTCTGTCAGGCTGAGACCTGTGTGACTCTAAAACCCTGGAAATTTTAAAAATAAGTTATTAGAGACACTATCTTCATTGGAGTAATGGAGATTAAAATGAGATGCTGACAAATTGATCAGCTCTCCTGTAGGCAAGGCAAGCAGAGAGGAGCAAACTGAAAAAAACCCAAAAGCAAACAAAAAAGCAGGTTCACCAGCCTTTCATGAGAGCAAATAGCAAAGTATTTGGCATGCTGATTGACTCTCTATCAACCTGCTTTTTATGTGCCTACCAAATCACTGCAAATATTTGCCTCCTGGTAACAGACAAACAGCAGGTCAATGCTGAAAAACAAATTATGTTGGGTTTGAAGTAAAAATTGAATATCCCTTATTTTCCGTTTGCAGAAATTAACAAAAAGGTCACAAAGGTCAAACAGTAATTATCACAGTAATTTCAGCAACTGAGATTGGAGGAAAGGTGTGGGGGAGGCAGTTCATACTGATTCAAAGCAGGGTTGGTTCTGAATGCTAACACCAGAACTAAGCAGACCTTGATTTTGAGGAAATTTGGGTTGTGCCAGACAGGCAGTGTCTGCCTCAAAAGCAGCTCAGCACAGTCTATCTAGCTAGCTGGGCTCTGATCTTCTACCTATAGTGCCTCTTGTTTGGACCGACACCATGTATTCCCATGCTGCTGTCCTCTGCCCTGGGCAGAAATGTCCATAGAGAGTCCCAGGGTCCATGTGGAGTTAGTGAGAGGACGAGAGGGTGCTCATTTATAAGCTAAAAGGGAAGAAGGAGCTGTGGGTAGGGCAGTGGTACAGAAAAGCGCAACGCTCTTGGGATGCTTTGTTAAAAAAATAAAAAATGAGAAAGAAGACCTTCATCCACACTGGGGAGGAAGCTTGCCAGCTCTTCCCCTCTCTCCCTTCTTTCTTGAGCATATTAATATTTTATCACTTTTCACTTACTAGGTGACCTGGCTCATATGTTTTTGACACACTAGAAACAAAACTTTCCTCAGTCCAACAGGAACAGCTTTAGAGGAGTCTGGTAAGGCCAGAAAAGGAGCTTTATTCTGTGATGGGGGAGGGATGATACTGGTGAAAAAAAACAGTGCGAATAATTCATGCAGCACATTCAGATGTCCCATGAATCCTGAACTAGCCTGAACACACTGTTTGCTTTGCATTCATAATATTTCATTAGCCACTATAGAGATGAGCAAGGCAAAGTCATTAAGCTTAGTGTAATGTTGTTTTAACACCATTTTTTGGTTGTATTACCATGCAAAGAGAGCAACTACAAAGGACTTTGGTTCCTTCCATGAGAGTTTCCTTTCAAAATCACTCCCCGCATGGGGGAATAGTTACTGGAGAGCGACTTCAGCCTCCCATCTCCCAGCTCATAAAATGTGACAGAATCATCTGAGATTTCAGTGCAGGGGAATATCTGAGTCCCCGCAAAAGGGGGCTCAAGAGGTCCTTTTCAGGTAAACACCAAGCAACCCTCTCTCATTGCACACCAGAATGATTACGATCAGACCGAATCAAGTTAGAGAGAACAGCGGGTTCCTAATCACCATCACTGATGCCTAAAAAAGGAGTTATTACTGAAAGGTGCAACTTGGCGAAGTCCAACCAGCCAGGACCCCATTGTGCAAGTGTACTGAACATGGTGTCGTGGTTTAACCCCAGTCAGCAACTCAGCGCCACCCAGCCACTCGCTCACTCCCCCCCGGTGGGATGGGGGAGAGAATCAGAAGGGTAAATGTGAGAAAACTCATGGGTTGAGATAAAGACAGTTTAATAAATAAAGCACAAGCCGCGCACGCAAGCAAAGCAAAACAAGGAATTCATTCACTACTTCCCACCAGCAGGCAGGTGTTCAGCCATCGCCAGGAAAGCTGGGCTCCATCACGCGTAACGGTGACTTGGGAAACAAACACCCTCACTCTGAACGTCCCCCCCTTCCTTCTTCTTCCCCCAGCTTTATATGCTGAGCACGACTTCATACGGTATGGAATACCCCGTTGGTCTGTTGAGGTCAGCTGTCCCAGCTGTGTCCCCTCCCAACTTCTTGTGCACCCCCAGCCTACTCGCTGGTGGGGTGGGGTGAGAAGCAGAAGAGGCCTTGGCGCTGTGTAAGCACTGCTCAGCAGTAGCTAAAACATCCCTGCTTTATCAACGCTGTTTTCAGCACAAATCCAAAACATAGCCCCATACTAGCTACTGTGAAGAAAACTAACTCTACCCTGGCCAAAACCAGCACACATGGCCATCAGGAGCTGAGCCTTTTCAGATCCTAGTGATTCCTGCTACATAAAGAGAAAGCCTGGAAGACAGATTTTGGCTGAAAAAAAAAGTCAACCAAATTTGGGATAAAAATCTCCCCCACAGTGTTGACTCACTCATCCCAGTTGAGACGACTTTTAATGGTGAACATTTTCATCTGGAACATTTTGTGACCTTTGCAAGGAATATATTTGTAAATAACTGGTTTTTTCCCATTCCTGCAGAGCTTATCTCACCTCTGCTTAGCTGTTAGCATATCAGTCAGGTTTTATATGACTGTTTTCATATTCAACTGACAGAACGCCCTTATCGCAGGATCCTTTAGTCCCTGTTCTGTCTCTCTCTGTCTCTGAAATGAAAAGCACTATTTTGTCTTGTTTTAAAGAGATAAATCACACAGGTTTGCATGATCTGTAGACTCAGCTGAATTAATTTTCAAGAAATCAGGTGCTATGTTAAGTACCACTTGTTGAAGAGAATCTCTGATTTTTGATGATGACTGTGAAGTGAAAAGGACAAGTGAGGATTTTACACATTAGACAAACCGGATCGAGGACTTTTTCTACCGTGGGTTACACTTGGCATGATGCTCTCCCTGATGTTTTTTTCTTCCTTCCCATTGGCTGAAGTGCAGAGGAGGTTGATAAGGCTCTTACTGCCTCGGAGGCAATGAACCTAGTGGTTTTAGCTCCAGTCATAGAAAATTATAACTGCAGTCGCGGAGGTTGTGAGTTCAGGCTCTGTGGACGATTCAGCCCAAAGCAAGTTGTCACATGAGCCAACCTTATAACCTTAGCGGGATGTACAGTGGACTAGAATGGGGCCTGGTTATTTACTCTGTGTACAGTGTGCCGTTAAATATGAAAGCTTCCTGAAATGTCATGCCAGTTCCTGTGATTATTTTGCAGCATTGCTGCAAGATTGGCTGTGTAAAATTCATGGCAATTGTGCTCACAAAAAACACACGTAAAAATCCATGTTTTTCAAGAAGAGAAGTAAATAATTTGTCCCGATTCATGCTCAGCTCCATTTCAACATTAAGTAGCGTAACTCAAATATAAACCAAGTTTTGAAGGTCTCTGACCTAATTCAGACTTATGATTGTAAGAGAGGAATTCACTCCAGGGAGCACACAAAGGGCAAACAGTTTTATAGAGAGAAGGGAAGCATGGGCAAGACACACACCAAAGAAAGCTGCTAGCTTTCATGTAGTGTATTTCATTCCCAGAAATCTCAAAAAGCTTAATGAAGGAAGACAATAGCATTAGCCACATTTTACAGGTGGGTAAAGTGGAGCTATACTTTAAAGTGAGCAAATATTCTTGGTAGGCAGGGACAATCCCAGGATGGCTTTATCCCTCTGACACAAGAAGAATCTCCAGCATGCCACTTTGTTACACCGCTCAGAAACCTATATCCTCCATCACTTCCTTTTAATGAACTATGATTCCCAGCAGGCATCATTTATCCCCACTCTCCCCTTCCCGAGGAACGGTGGGGAATCATGAGGGACAAAAGAAGCTATTGAGGTGCAGGACCTGCGACTCAGATTGGAGTTTTTCTTTTTTCTACCTGTCTCCCCTTACAACATTAAATGAATGAGTCAGGAAGGGCATGCAAAGCTGAGACCAGGTGATTCTGATAACTTTTGTGTTTGATTTTTCTTTGGAAATTACTGTCGCCCAAATATACAACACACAATATAGACCAGTCAGTATGCTGCTGTGGCTCTTACAACTGCTCCCTCATCATTGTATGCTGTGAAAATAACAGAGTATCCTGCCTTGGTTGACTTAACAACCCAAAAACAACTCTGGATTTGGCAAGTGGGGCAGTAAAGAAACACAACTTGGGTTGCCGGTAGGCTAATAGCATTGAAGTTATTTAGCACTAATATACAGTCAAGCCTGGACCATAATCAGGAACCACTGGGAAATAAGAATAGATGGTAAACACAGGAGAAAGCAAAAGGCGGGGTCCAAATCTCACTCAAGTCAGTGGAAACTGGGTCATGTCCAGGGAGTTGAGATGGAGGAGGGAGTATGGCAATGGCACCACCTCAGGGACACTGAAACAGAAATCCAGGTGGTGTGTGAGTCACGACAGGGATAGAGACATGGGTTTTTGGGAGAAGGTGTGGGCAGAAATGGTGTACTGAATTGACCAGAGACAATGCAGATCCATATGAACTCTTTAGAAAGAGATAACCAAATACTTCGGCACCTGAGGTCAGATTTTATATGAACATTTGGGCCTCTTTTCACTGAACCCTCACAGTTAAGAGTATGGTTTAGTTACGAAGGTGATGTCCAAGCTGTCAAGAGTACTGCTGCCTACTCACATCACCAGATTTCAAGACTGGCTTTATGGCCAACATATACATCAGCTGACAATCTGCCTCAGAAAAATGTCATTGATTCTATTCCTGAATTTCATTGCTGTTATGTATATTTCAAGGAGTTGCTTTGATAGGAGTGCAGGTGGTTTATTACATCTGTCACACTAACTTCAGGCCCAGCCATCTCCTATCTGAAGTCAATAGTAAATTTCCATAAATTTCAAATAGAAATCAGAACCGTGCTCAAATAACAGACGCACATTTGCTTTGGAATGACATAAACAGTATATTCAGCTCCATTAGACCCTGTTGAAAAAAAAAACAATATAGGAGGATGAGGTCATGTTGAATCTAAAGCAATTGACCTTTGTTTTCATGTGCTTGAGTGCTTCATGCACTGAAGCAAGAGGCAGTGAACTGCTTTGGAAACAGTAAGTTTGTTTTCCCAATTTTGCTTTTACAGTCAGAAGAGGAATCTTAATGGAAACCATACACCAGGAGTAACCACGCTTTATTTACATTTGGGAACGGAAAACAGCAATGCATGTCAAGCGTCTCTTCAAATGATCATACCCTCCAAAATCTGGGGTTCATTTTATGGATGGTAGAAAATTCACTGGAGGGATTTATATGGCATCTGAGAAGACAGAACAATGGATGAACAGAAAAAATGCAAAATACGAACAGTGCAGCACTTTTATGGGCAGACTCTGTTGCCTGCTCTTTGATATCTGGGTTTTCTTCCAAGAAGATTACTTGACTGCTTGAGCGTTCTTAACTGTCTGAATTTTTAGTCACTGTTATCGTCATGAGCATTGCAGCAGGAACAACTCCATTTCATCCCAGACATTTTAGCTGATATTGGACTTTGTAGGTTTAAAATCTGATCAGGTACTGTGACCTCCACGTAGACTGGAGGAGGGGTCTCTTTCCAAGTACAATCTTTAATATATACACACACACACACACATATATTTATCTGTTTCTCATGGTCCTGTGGTTCAATATCCACCTTTCTTCTGGCATACTCACTCTATGTGGGTAAGATACATACAAGTAATTTCAAAATCTGGGTTCCGAAAACATCTGTGATTATCCATACAGAAGCAGATCTTAAATCTCTTGACTATGGGCAAATTGTTCCAGAGACCCTCCTGACAGATGTCCTCCTGCCCCACAGATCTTCCCTGTTGTCGCACATTGGAAAACTTGGAAAACTCTTTGTGACTCTGTCTGGGAGTGCTGAATCAGAAAGAAAAAGCCATGTAACTCTCCTTTCACCTCCCAAAGCGGCAGGTCCTGCTTCCTTTCCTAGAATAGTCCTTAACACAGGTGATCATTGACTACAGCACTGACTACAGAGAAAAGCTGCATCTGCTCTAGCTCTAAACCAAAGGGACAGCTTTGGGACTAGCAGTGCTTCCTGCAAATCCAACAAGATCAGCAAATCTGGGATTATGCTTCCCATAACTGAGCAATTCAGGGAAATCTTCAAGTAACAGGAATGGTTTACATAGAAGAACCTCAGTTTAGTACGAAGATACCCAAACTAGCTGTGTGTGAATAAGCTGGGTACTGGAAGTAGCCCAGCCCTGACAGCATAAATCTAAGCAGTAATACTGATACTTGACATATTTATTTAGGAGAACTTTTACCTAGGTAATTAAATTTTGCCATTGTGAAAGCTGTGAGAGAAGCCTTTCCCCACCAAGGTGTCAGTAAAACTCCCATCAGCTTCACTAAGTAAGAACAGCAGTTCTGATTTCTGTGATGCATCCACCTACTACAGTCCCTTCGTTCCAGCAGTGGCCAATAGCAGATGCCTCTTGGAGAATATAAAACAAGATGACTGTATGATGATACTTTTCCCAAAATACTCTCACAGCCTTCAGGAAATTGTGGTTGAGAGACTTCCTGTGCCAGAGGTGTATTTCTGCATTTAATAGCCCTCCATGGGCTTGTCAACAGTGCCAGGGTTTACTCACTGACTCCTAAGAAGACTTAGAATGCATTCTCATATGGGTATTTTGAGACATAAGTACACAGTACATTCAATTGACTGTAATAATAAGTTAGCCCCCTTCAGGGACTATACTTTCTATTACCAACAAACAAGAAGAGGAAGAACATATTGTCTGAATTTGATCACATCAGTCATCCATGGGTACTCTGTGTTGTTTTCAGCAGCAGGAATAACAACGAGGTTGCCACCTGGCTGGTTTCCAAATGGCCCGTCCAGTTCTCCTGTGGTCTCATCAGTCACTGTTAGGGCTATTACAAATTGCATTGCACAAGCATGACTACATTTGACCAAGCAAGGTATTTCTAAGATGGGGGCTGTAAGACAGATAGATGGTCAGAGATGCCCAAAGGAAAGCAAGGCATACGTCCTGGCTGTGACTTGGAGTCAGCGAGGGCTGGAATGAGGTGGGAGTATCGAAACATCACTCTGGGAAGGAGCACTGTAATATTTCTGAAATGTTAGTATTTAACTAATTTAATAACTGAGTAGGGGAGAAATTTTAAACAAATAATACCTAAAGTTATTTTTTAAAGTCAACCACAAGGTCAGAAAGAAAGTTGTATGTTCATGAGGCAGCACAAAATCAGAAATAGCAAGTAAGTAATGAAAATTAGGAAATGTAGGGGGTAAGTCATACAACAGTGAGTCCAAGAAAAATACAGGATTGACGCTTTTCTGTTGACATTTATCAGCACTTCAGATTCTGTCTAACATCTGTTTATGAGTGAGAGGTTATTTCAAAGCAATTAATTCAGGGTGGATGAAATATTTCGTTATTAGAAAACTTGTTTTTCTTACACTTCAGTGATAGCTTTCATCCATTGAGGTCTGCCTATCAATCCTTTTTTTCTTCATTAGTGAGAAGTATTTGAATTACTGCAAGGATATTCACTGAAGATTTAACAAGGTAATTTATCTATGCTATATATTGACTTGACAGTTGTTCAAAGAGGGAGAGAGGTCTTCTCAGGGATAAGAGAAGCAGTCTTTGTCCAGTCTTTCTGTGTGTTACTTACAACGCTCCCTTCAGAAAGCTACTCGTGCCACCGAAGATGCAGATCCTTAGATAACCCTGATCTTACAGCTAAAGAGATGAAAAAGATTCTTCAACAAAGATCAATACAGCCAGGGGGAATCCTATAATTCACCCAGAGCGGCTTTCTTCTTCTTTGATTTCAAGTCAGTTTTGTTATTTTGGGAACTTGGGAATGAAAGTCTCTTCTCTCTGGTATTTTCATATAATTCTGTGATACTTCAACAAAATTATGCCACATACATCTGCTACAGGATTTTCATCCATTTAACTTTCTGTAATTTGCATACTTTTCCTCTTGTTTGAATGATATGCAATACAGAACTGTATTCATTATAACATTCATGTTTTGAACAAGAGAGGCATTGCAAGATTTTTAAGAAAACAACAGAGTAGTTTATGTGGTCATATGCTTTAGGAAAAACACAGTTTCTTTAGTTCAACTCAAAATTAGAAAATGCACATTTACCATGAATATCTGCATATGCAACTGCAAGTGCAAGTCACTTACCCATTAATTCTTGTGAATATACACACAGCGGGAACTGCATACGCAACTCCCTTGGGAAAGCTTCAAGCTCCTCGTCCTGTGACACAAAGTGAGTGTCAAAGTGGAAGATACTCTTCCATGAGAACCCCAGCGAAGCAAATATCCCAGGTAGAAAAGACTGCATGCAATTACCAAACCCACGTGCTTCCAGCCAGCTGAAAAAGCTCGGTTAGAAAGATTACATCAATTGCTTCATAGCTTAAAGTTTTAAAGAGCTAAGTTTTCAGTAATAAACTTGTAGAATTGGTGGCAATTGCCCTTCCCCCCCCCCTCCAAATATGTTGACTTCTATTAACTAACCGTATCAAACTGAGGTTAGACAGTTTCATTTTCAAATAGCAAAGAAAAACATAAAACAAAAATCAAAAAGAATACAAAAGGTGCTACCAAGAAATTAGCTTCTCAAAAATCCATACTTTTCCCTCGGAAGAAGCTTATTTTACTTGCCATTCTTCTATGGCATGTAACACATTAATCTTCAAATCCCCAAGATGAAAATAATACTTTAGAGGTTTGTCACTTTAGGGGCTTAGAGACTAAGTTGCTTTTAAACTGCTCAGGAAAAGCAGATCTGATCAAGCAGCTGAATTTTGAGAGCAAACAAATGAACAAAAATATTAGTAAAGGTCCTCTAGTTTAAAATACGACGTGTGTAATGAATGTGAGGACTAAAGAAAAGAATATTGCGGGGGTATTTAGCCTCTCAGGCAAATGTGTTTTCAGAAAGTTTATTCTGAGCTAATACAAGAAAAGTTCAGAGACAATCCAGTGTCCTTAGGATACATATCTCTAGGAAAAGAAACTTGCATAATAACACCAAGATCCTAGGCATACAGTTGTCTCTTACATGCTCTTTATCTGTCTGAGGCTTTGGTCTTCTTACCAGCAAACTTTGGTTTCTGCTCATGTCTCACTCTCCAGCAGCCAAGGGTGTTTTGTAGGCTGTTACTATAAGAGGGAGTGCAACATCTTGGCATGTGAATATGAAAAAGACAACTGTTCCCTGCTTTCCCAGGTCTTATTTTGTCTCAGTAGAATGAAATCTACACATTTGGAACTTCTCTTTAGACTAAGAAGCTGACAAATATTTTAACCTTTTAAAGAGTAGAAAAGACCTGGCTTATTAAATAATTGCAAATACTCCTGCTGGCTTTAATGATCTTTGAATCAAGCTGTAATTTTGGATAGAGATGAAAAGCCTGATAATATCTAGTTGGAAATAGATGAAATTTCTTGTAGTGCAGAATGAAGATTCTTCATTTCTACATTTGAAGGGATGTTCAAATGTGAACACTTGAAATTAAAAGACATTTTTTAAAATGTAATGGGTAAGTAAGAAAAAGGTCTATAATGCCAATCAACATTACTCTGTGGAAAAGAGGTCTTGTCACACAAAACCTGATTTGTTCTTTGACAAGGATGCAAGACTGGATGATAAAGGTATCTCTGAAACTGTAATATTCTTAGAATGAGATATTGGTACAGCTGATCCTGTCTGGGGGTATGGGAAAGAATTGATCATCCCTTTATTTCCCCCAGCTGTACTTTCTATTAATCTGTGATGTTACCTTTTTTTAAGTGTTTGAAATAGAATTGCCTCAAAGTTTGATTAAACATCAGAACCCATGAAGAATACAATATATGGACAAAGAAGTGACTGACAAATCCTAAAAGAGATCTATCAATAGGAAATCATTAGCAAAAAGGGGTAGTTCTTGGGCAGATTGTCTGGGAGTGATTCTGCCTCAGAGTTATTTTGTTGTATGTGTTTCATCAAGGAGTATCAGGGAAGTACAAAGTCGTTTTTAAGTATGGACAAAGCCTGGTAGCCTGTTAAGTAACAATAAGGGCAAGACAATGATACAGAGGGATCTAGCATCATTTGGTTATCATCTGGCCTATTCAAATAACTTCAAGATACCCTGCTGCAAAATGATATATTATGATATCACGGAAAACAGGGATCCTGAAAAAGGATTTAGGAGTCATATTCAAGAAACAAATGAGTGTAATTACTCAACAAAGTGATGTGATCATGGGAAGTTTCTTTAAGAACGGTTTCACAAATGTCTTTTCAATTATATAGGCTACAGCTGAAGGTGACGTGGAGAGAAGAACAAACTACTTCACTTCTTGAAATCCAGTTCTCCTTTTCTATGATTCTTGGCTTATATAAACAGAAGAATAAAGAGCAGGAAATAGGGAATGACTTTACAATTTGTAAGCTCATTTTTTACAGTAAGCTGAGTTTAACCCTGCAATATATTTTACAGAGAAAGCAGACCTATGCTGTGCAAAAGACCCCCCGAATTAAACCTATCTTGACCTGTAGATCCAGATCACATAGCAAAACATTTTACAGAGATATAATCTGAAGTCTCAGAAGCAACTAGGAAGTTCTGCCTAGACAGACCATCTCAGAGCCGTATTTTCTACTGTTAACATGTAGAAAACAGTGTGCAGTGGAAGTCTCCTTAATCTGGAAATGTTACCAAGCCAGATATAGTCTAGTGAGAAATAAATGACAATGTTTGCTTAAGTGGTGGAGGTAATTAATCACCTAATTAACTGCCTAGAGACGTGGTAACCTCTCTACTTCTTGAGGACTCCAAATCAAATTATGAGCCTGATGCTAATTTGTTGGGTAATGCTAAGACCTCTGGCATACCTCTGAGTGGGAAGACTTGGCTAGTACACCCTTATGTTAAATTTGCATCTCATAGAATTCTTCTGAGCATCAGTTCCCAGCATAGATTCACTCATGTTCTACAATATCTGACCCATTCAGGCCAGGAGGAGCAGAGCATGGTGAAGCTTGGAACACATCACTCCATGGTGGAGGCAGTGCAGGAGGCATGAAATTGGTTTCTACATGTCATCTCATGAAGCATTTGGTCTTCCTGTAAATTGCTAAGGGTTATGCAAAGCACTTGAACGCACTGAGGCAACCTGTGTGTCAAAAAATTTCAAAATTTTGAAAAGCCAAAGAATAGTTTGGATTCAAAGGAGGGAAAAGTTAATATCTTTTATTCCCTCCTGAAAACTAAAATAATTAAAAAAAAAAAACAAACAAACAAAAAAAAAAAACCAAACCAAAACACCAAACCAACCCATTTATCTGTTCTGGGCTTGTTTTATGGAGAAAAAAAAAGATCTTTCTCATGAAAATTCATCCTATGTCCAAAACAGAGGAACCATGAACACAATTTTTCAACCATCCCAAGGAAATAGTGATTTATGTTAGAGAGAAAGCCAAATAAGACTAAGAGTGTTTTTTCTCTCGCTTTCTCTCCATATGTGCTTATGTACGTATAAAGGAATGCATGCATAGTTTGTACGTATACAATGTATTCACATCCAAAACAACTATTCTGGGGGACTGCGTGGATGTTCTCTGGCTTCCTGTGAAGTTCCAGAGGCTTTAGGATGTGTTCAGCAGAAACTACTCTTTACCCATAAAAATTCAGCTGCTATCACTCATGTACTTGAGAGCAGCGTAGCCTTTTAGTAGCAATGTTAAACGCAATATAGACAGCTACATTGTAATTGTTTCTGTTATGAGAGAGCACATTATTTCATCTGGAAGCTTTTGGCTTATGGCAACACTCACACTTAATCGTCCTTTTAGCTCTGTGATATATTACAGCAGGCAGAAGTCTTCAGAGAGCAGGTATCTCAAGCAAAGGTTGCGTGTATTTGGCACCATCCAATGGCATACATACTTCTGGGGCTTTTTCATTTCAGCTGTAAATGGCATGGCAAGATAAATTCAGCTACCTTCCTTCCTTTAATGGGAATGGTATTTCACCATGCTGTGGTACCTCCTCTCATGTTGCCTCACATGTGCTGAGAAATGCACAGATTCTACAGCAGTTGTAGGATTTGTCTTCTGAAAATGTCATTTCGAAGCTGCGGAATCAGCCGTGCTCAAAATGAAAAGCATTCTCAACAGCATGGAAAGAGCTGGAAGCTAAAATTTCTTTTTTATGGCCTGACCCCAGAAAATGCTGACCTCCTGCATCTGTCCATTTTGACTGACAAATACGTGGTCAGTTTGGATAAAGCCCAAAGTTCTGAATGAATTAGTGTATTGGCAGGAACATCCATGGAAACCAGTTTATTTAAGAAAGTATTAAAAAAATATTTGCCAAGAGGGAATTTTAAATATATTGTCCTCAAAATCTGGATTGTGTTCAACCAAATAACGAACAGATACATACTGTATCACTTGTGACCAGTCACAGCAATGAAATTTTGTTTCCGCAATACTCTAAAAAGGTTATAAAGTCATCTACTGAGCAGAAATTATTCACATTAATAAATCTGAGAAATCAGTAAACTGATCCTAAGAATGAAAAAAAGAATGCTGTAAAATGTACAGGTACCTCAGTCATTATCAGAGGTTATTCAGCCTCCAAAGATTTGTTGTTGTTGTTGTTCTGGATGGTACAAATATTACTTCAGACAAATGAATTTGTTTCTTAGTCTTTGGTGGATAGACTCTGGTGTGACGGAAGAAACTCGAGACCTTGCAGATCTGCAGAGAGCTTTCATTGTTGCAGTCACGATATCTGATCTCCTTTGTGTAGCAAAATTAATTCCTGAATTAACACACCGCACAGTCAGTGAAGGCTCAAACATAACTATTCTGTCTATAACATGGCCAGCCAGATTTGTTATTGACAGTCAACTCAAATATTCTGTGAAAAATGTACCCTGTTTTGGTTTGGCAAATGAATGGAGCTTGAGACACGACAAACAAGCTTCTTAAGTTAACATGTTTGCCACAGTTTCCCATCAGTAATTCTCATATGGCTGAACAGAAGGCAGGACAATTGGCTCAACCAGTGCAAAGACACAACAAGCTGATTTATGCATTGGACGTGAGAGGGAGAGACCCGTTTCACACACACTGCTGCAGAGCTCTCCTGACTATCAGCACTGCAATACACAGCAGCAGGCTGTGCAGGAGGAATTTTCTAGCTTCAAACCTACACTCCCTCTGGGGCCCGTGTATTTTAGGGTTCTGTCAGGAGAGTCTGGGAATGAACAGCTGTGATTTTTCATCCAGGTAGGGAGAGAGGGAGAAATGAACCTGGATGGGATGCTCTCACTTTTCGTAAACCTGATGCAGCTGCTGGTCAGGGAAGGAAGCCCTGCCAAAACCTCGCAGCTCCAAAACGAGCCTGGCAGTGATTTGTGAAGGATTAGGGCAAAACTGAGAAAGGCCATCACTCAGTTGCCTGGGTCATCAGCCAGCTGCTTCTCCAGCTAATTGTGTTTTGGCATCTGCGCTGCTCATCCTCAAGACGTTATTGTAACTCTGAGCATTTCCCCAAGTGAAGGCCTGGGAGAAAGTGAACTTAGGCTGCAAAATGCAAAAGGTGAGAAACAGTTCTTTGTGCCTCAGAGACCTCTTGTTCCTTTTTCTTCCTTTATTCCCACTGGCTCTGACTCTGTTTTGCCTTCTTGTGATGGACAGAAAGAATTGGCAGAGTTTTACCCCCAGCTCTTCTCTTCTGCATAAAAGCAGTGCTGGGGCAGCCCAAAAGCCATGACTTCATTTTCTTTATTTTTCCAGTCCTTTCATGTATTTTCTGTAGGTTTTAGCATCCACAGAGATGTGGCATCCTCAGCGAGGAGTTCTACAGCACATCACTGAATTGTTCCATACCTGCCAACTTTCCTCCAATTTTCAGCTTCTCTTCCCACGTCTTCTTAGTGGATCGTACCCAGTAAATAGCAGCTGCTCACCTCACCGTGGCTACAGTCACCATTCAAGCAGTGCTCAGTGGTGGGGTACAGCAAAGTCTGCTCTAATTAACAAAGACAAACAAGGACTATGTTGCAGTGTGAAGATGTGCAAGGCCAAGTTAGATCCAAGAAAACAACCAACCGTTTTTTGGCCAAAAAACTTATGTGAACTGCCAAGAACTGTGGAGCATTGAAACTGCACTGCCGTTCTCTCTGTGTGAGGAACATTGGTTTTGACCCGCCTTTTCTAATATAAACATAATTCTATGTGTGTGTCATAAAAATGCACACACAAAAAGAACTGCTTCACTGCCCGTTCGTCCCTTGCTGGGAAAGAACAAATTGAACAAACAAATGGCATATGTTAGTCACATCGCTTCACACACTGCTGGAACGCTTTCAGATACTCTGGTGCCTTCAGTTAGGATCTCTGTAGAATTAAATACAAATTTTGAGGGGGGGCAGTACTGCGACATCTGAAATTAAGTATGAATTACATGAAGCCAGGCAAATGTGACATCCATTAGAATAAGCATGTAACTACCTTCATGAAATATATGTGTTTTGTGGACCTCTTTCATCTGGATAAATTGCAGATGACTGGCTAAGGTGTGCTTTGATATTTTGTAGTCATGCTATTCATATTATTTGAGTACCCATAATTGTGAAGTGGCTTTTTTAGAGAAATGTACATCCTCCTCTCATACAAATGGCATATATAATGCTTTCAAGTGGCATCACTGAAATCGGGCAGACTGCTGACAGCTGACAAGATTGAATGGAAGTGTCTCAGACTGGTCAAAATCTGCAAACAGCTTTTTGAGAAAAAAAGCTCCCATCTCAAAGTTCTTTTCCTTTTGAAGGATTTGTACCTACTTCACTTATAAGATTAATTTTTCATTATTCTTGTTTTCAATATTTTTCCTGAACACTTTACATAATGGTTAAAGGGAATTCTCCAACAGTGCCAATAGTATCAAATCAAATATTTCATTTAAAAGGTCACTTTTATTTGTTTCTTGCCAGATGTCACTGCATCTTTCTGACTAAAAGAAAAAATCCATCCTTTCACTTCAAAACTCTCCATCGGCATTATGACATCTTGAAAATCTCTCATCCATTTCAAGGGGATTAGGACCAGGATCAGCATTTTTACAGTCGATTTCCTCAATATGCCCGAGAGTTAAACAATTGTAATCCTTTCTCAAACCAGAAGGTGGCAAGCACTCTTAAAGTATGAGCTGTATTGAAACAAGACAGGCTCCCCTCCGATAAAATCTCAGCCACCATTGTCCTCTGCTCAAGCACTCAGCCTTGGGTTTCCCAGCCAGAGATTTGTGTTTAACAGCGTCCAGTAAATCACAGCAGGACAGGACTAAAAAGGGAAGCATGGAAGAGATTTAAACATATCTCCTGTTGTAATTTAAGCAAAGAATTCTCTGATACTAAAGTACAAAATAATTGCGTAGAGAATAAAGCTGACTGGAAAAAATGAAGTTTCCTCCCCACAGCAGCTCTGGCAAAGGGAGGGCTCCTAAGAGGTTGCGCTGGCTGCCAAGCGCGGCCACAGAAGAGCCACAGAGCACCTGGAGCTAAATCTGCCCCACAGCCCATATATAAGTGTAAATTAATCTTACAAAATACTAAATAATGTTTTGTGTGGATTTTCCCAGAAAGAAACTAGCCCCAAACATTATTTACTGTTTTTCAGCAAAAGCTGCATGCTTTTTCTGTTAATCTGTCAGTCTTAGAAAAATGGAGTAATTTGTATGTGCAAACAACAAGAGTAGAAAACTAATGTGTTCTGGGGTGCCAGGTTGGAGGCGTTGGTAGGAAATTGCCTCCCCAGCACTTTCTTCTGTAGCATTTTAGTTAAATTTCAGTCTGTAACTTAGCTGGGGGGAAGAGGTCACCCAGGACTACTACACAGGAGTGCCTGAATGGTGAATTAATACAACTAGATAAATCTGTCATACAAAGAAACCAATATACCCTCCATTTTAATATTGTTTACATCATGACTTAATTTTAGCACTTGGCCTAAAGACTTCATGTCAGTCAGATTATTTTTCTGACAGCCTTTTTTTTTAATATGATGTTTAATGAATTGGTGGAAAAGAAAGTTTTCAAATAAAGGGCATAATTTCTGAGCTGCTTTTTCAAATCATGGAGGCCTCAAAGCATGAGGAGGGCAACGCAGTCTTCAGATGCCCATGAGAGTTGACAGGGGCTGATGACTTGAAAGCAGTGATGATACAATCCTCTCTGACATTAATCCTGGGCTGGGAGTGAGAGACTGCTCCTGCCATTGTTAGTGTCCTTAATTCTATATAGCCACAGCGCAGGCGGCTGCAGTGCTGAGAAATCAAATTCATCCATATCACCCCATGCCAGGCACTTGATGAAAAGGTGATCTCTGCCCCTTCCACTTCCACATGAAAGCATACGAAAAAAATGGATGAAAGGACACACCAGAGAGCAGGGAGGACAATACCTCTGTCCTCATGGCAGGCCACGGCCTCAGCTTTCCCTTTCCTTGACTATGCTAAATATTGGGGAAAGAGGGTTGTTTGGGCTTTTTTAAAAGTATTAAAATAAAGATGTAAATTAAATCACAGCAGATGCAAATGGATTTGAGAAAGGACAATGATCCCGCATGCATTCAAGCCATACGCAGAACCCACTAAGCCCCATGTAGGATTTACCATGTCTAGGGGGTCCAGGCATGCCCGTCTTCTACCTCCAATCACCAAACCCACGTCCAGGAACAAAAACTGCCCCATGTCACAGACATGTTTCACATGAAGGGCCCCACTGCAAGTGGCTTCCTAGCCCTGAGCACCTTCTGCTCACAGCTCTGCCATGGGGACTGGCTTTGCCCTGGAGGAGAATAATGACAGCATATGTCACCCCTCATCCTCCGGTTACCTTGCCCCAAGCTGCCAGCCCAGTGCTGTTTGCACTTGTGACTCTGAGCTCCGCAGTGGAAAGCCCTGTGTTTACTGAGCCCGTGGGTCAAGGGAGCCCAGAGTCCAAAGTCCTGCTACTCCCTGCAAGACGCACGCTGACCTACTGAGCTGGTAACGAATCCACCGGCAGCAAGAGGAATGGGGTGGGATAACATCTGAGATAATGCCAAGGGATACAGAGGAAAGCTGATGCATATAGAGGAAGTTTGAGGCAAATAGGTTTTAATTAGAGTATTATTCAGCCCTTTGGATATTTGCTGAATACTAAGCCAGATTTAACAAGGCATTTCCTTGCCAGCCATCGCATACATTAAAGATTGCACAGAATGAAGAAAGATCAGTGGATCGCAGCTGAAGATGCTCATGTGAACCTGCGGGAATCAAACCTGCCAAGTTCCTCATAGCTCCACTTAGTACAGTCTCATCATTATTTAATGCTCTTTTTTCCCCTGCTGTGGCTTAGTGCAGCTCTTCTCTGTAACTTCCATTAAGATACGCAGGCGAGAAGCATCGCGTACTTAGGAGAAGAGCAAACCTCTCCACCTCCCGGTCATCCTGGTCAGATGTGAGAGTCAGACTGGAAAGAAGTCACAAGTAGACAGTCAGAAGTGGCCTGAGAGTCTGGTGAGAAAGGAAGGACTGCAACAGAGGAGGCAGTTGCTCCTCATTGCTAGTTCTTGTCCCAAGAGAAGGCACAATTCGACCATGGCACTGAGAAGTCAATGAGAACAAATGAGTTTCCAAAGCCCAGTGAAATCCTGGTACCAGACAACAGCCTGTCTGTCAGGGAGTTTTTCAGAACAGTGAGGCCCACAGTTATGGTCTTTCCAGACTCTGGGTCCCCATTTTGCCCTCAGCTGCCCATCTCTGTTTGTTTGGAAAACTTGTGCAATCTCTTATTGTAATACTAGCTTACCATCCGTATCGCTGTTAAGGCAGAATCAATATTGCATCGAGTTCTCATTAACTTGTGGGTGAAATGTGTGTGCTCCTGGCTCCGCTAAGAAAATGGCTGTTATTTCCCCATTCTACAGATGTCCCTATTTGTCACTACATTTGCAAGCATGACCCTGGAAGTCAGACTCCATTACAGCAACAATCACCAGTCCAGGGGGAAATTAACCAAAAAAGGATTTTTTTTTTTTTTTCAACAGCAACCAACCAACCAACCAACCAACAACAAAATGCATCTTGGCAAGGTAATTGAAAGAAACTCATCACTTTTAATGAAAGTTAAAGTGATTGTATTCTAAGCAAGTTAATTATATCACTGTATTATTGCTGCCTGACAGATTAATTTCATTTACAGTCAGTGGGGAGGTAACCCACACTAGAAGCCCATTGTGAAGCTTTTCATTGATTTTTAATGGGCTTTGGATTGGATCTTTGGCCAATTTTGCCTTTATGCCTCTGTAATGCTGAGCCATGAAAGAATGGAGAGTTTAGTTCTGCTTTTTGTGCATTTTTGTCAGAAGGAAAATGATCGGCAGTGATGATATTAATACTGCAAAGTGAACTAGATCCCTTTCTGACAAGTCCAAAATACTGTTTTAATAGCATCATGCTCTTGCCAGAGGTGTAGTAATCACCCTGAAATGAGTTTTCATAGGAAAAGGTGTTTTTTTTCTTGCTCAAAACACTACTATTTTAATACTCTCATTTTCAAAAGGTCGTTTTTTCACTTTTTTTCCCTCTTAAAATCATTATAAAAGCTGTAACACAGAATAGCTGAGAGTAGCATCTTCATGGTTAAGTGCTACTTTTCACTTTTAAAGTAACACTCCCTCCTTTGGTATTACTTAAAAGTGATGATGTTACTTTCAAAAAGAAAGCATCTTGTCCATTAATTTCTGACTACTTTTCAGCTTTTTACCTGTTAGGGAATTGTTCTACAATTTAAAAAAGTAGGAGAAGTTTCACTTACTCTTTTTTTCCCCAAGGGAAAAAACCCTACTTTCTACAGGAAAAGTTTGAATGGGGACCTTTTCTGTTAAAATCTCTTTGGGGTAAATTTTTCTTCTCTGCTGGGTATTAGATGCAACCTTTTTCTTCTTCCTCATAAGACATTGAATCAAACCTCTTCCCAGTTGAATGATGTACACAATGTTTACTGGCTGTCATTCTTTATGGTCCACATGATAGCTGTAATCTAGGGTGCAGTCTTGAGACAGCTCCATCTGCACCCTTCCGGCCAGACTTTCAGTTCTTCAGCTGCTCAGCAAGACTCGAGATGCTTTCAAATCAAATCAGTGCTGCTTAATCTACAGGATTTTATACAGTATTTGCTTTGAGTCATAGTTGAGATCTGTACATCCAGAGACCATGTCCTATAAAAATATGTAAAGTAGGAATGAACACCAGAGAGAGAATTATCCATATACAGACATACGTGGGATTTGCAGAAGAGAGCAGCCCTGAGATGTTAAAAACAGTAGAAGTTCATTTTAAAGTTCATTGTGGGTTTCTTTAATACCCAGGCATGGGCATTTTCCTGACCCTCACTTTCTTTTTCATGGCAAGTGTAAAAAGTAGAAAGTTTCTTGTTTGTGTTTGTATAGTTTCTGAAAGTGTAAAAAAGTAAACCTCTGCAGTCCCTGTAGCAGTAGGCAATGGCTCATAGGGCTAAACACCTGGTCTAAACCCCCCAGAATTTTAGGCTCCAGCCTCAAAAGCATCTGGCTGATCCTTTACATATTTACAGAAAGCAATGTCAAATATCACGCAGCTTAAATGTTCGCTGACCAAAAGATGCACAGGCTCAACAAGGTTTAGAGTTCTCTGTGCTGCTATAAAAAGCTCTGCAGCACCTCACAGTTTCCTGTGATGAGGGTTTGTCCTATTGTCGCTAATCTAAATTTCTATCCCACCTGCTCTGGTTCAGGAGGGCGCTGAGCGGGTCTCACTCCCTGTCCCAGAAGTGACTGCATATCAGTGACTGGTATTTAAGTGTAAAACACACAGCTACAAGGGATGGCCTCTCACTAGAATTTCAAATCCTGTCTTTCCACACTTCAGTTTCATATTTTTATTTTATACTGAAGAGAATCAGAGTTGAATACAGTTATTGTTCTGAGGTGTTGGCTCAGAGACAGGAATATCTGCTTCCTTGTGCTGGATCTGCCGTAAGGGAAGTCTTATGAGAATAAGCGAGTGAGAAACTCAAAGACAGACTAGTCTGTAAAATGACAGCCAGCAAAAAGTGAAATATTAGGAGACAGGAGTAGTCCATTGAAAGAAAAGTCTGTGGAGCTTCTGATGAGACCAGGAAGGCTCATTCAGGCTCTGTGGGACAAGGAGCTGGGAAGACCTCAACCCAAGAGCAGGTCCCATAGCCTATGGACTTTGGAGAATCAGACAAGTCACTGATGTCTACAGTGATAGCCACAAGATTGTGTGTCTTGCACATGCTGTGAAGCTGCGAGCATAGTCCTCACCGAGGCTAAAATCACCTCACCCTCCAGTTCACATGGGATCGCAGTGCTGCCCATGGCTTAGTGCCCCCAGCTAGGCAGCCACAGTAGCTACAAGACAGTCACAGAGCCAGAAGAGAGTCACAGCGAACTATGCAGTAGTTCCTCTACAGCATATTCATATTCATCTTACTCATAAGACATGGCTAATTGTTCACATGGGAGCAAAGACGATTTATTGGTTTATGTTTATAGCATTTATAGGGTTCTCTGGATATGTATCACATTCAGTATTTTTTATGGTTGAACTCACCCTCACTTGGGTAATTTCACAGGATTTCAATGCTTTTATGGTGGTGTAGAGTAGTTTACACTTGAAAAAGGAGTGTATAGGTTTGGTGCCTAGTCTGGAAAAGAGATGAATGGGGGGAAGGAGGTGCTGCATGATAGACCTCTATTAAATCTTGTGTGGCATAAGAAAGGTTTGCCTCTGGCAAAACACGGACTAGGAAGTGTTTATAGTTTCTTAACAAGAAGCAGGTTTAAAACAAAGCAAAGAATATACTTCACACAATGCAGAGTTATGGATCTCCTTGCTGCAGGGTATGCTTTAGTGGGTGCTAAAAGTTTATGGCTTCAAAAAGGAACTGGAGAAATGCATAGAAGAAACATCCCTTGGGAGCTATGGTCATCCCCTCCCACTCCACAAATATGCAAACTTAAAACAACTGAAAGTTGGGAAAGCAGCCTTCTCAAAGTTGTGGAAATAGCATGATGCATTTGCTTTGCTATTATACTCTTCCATAGAAACAGGATCCTGGGTGGGGGGAAGTTGGCCATACCCCACGGGGCTTTATGTTCTACGTTTATCCAGCATTGCAAGCTTGAAATTCGTAGAGAAATTTACTTTTATAAATCGAGTTATAAAACTAGGTCCACAGTAGCCATGTGGCTTTCATTGTTAATTGTGAGGTTAATTTGCCGAAATCCAATAGCTCTGTCTCCAGTGATAGCCATTATTTTCAGATAACAAATGTGATATCAGCAATTTTGATAGCCTTTTAATGTCTTTTCTTTTAAGAAAATGCTACATGGAGAATTGCTTAATGATCCAAATTGCAACAAATTTAAGCTACCAAAAGATGAGCTTATAAGGGCTGCTTAATGTATTCAGTGCATTATCACTTGCCAGGAACATACCACACTGTAGGCAGAGAAAGCCAAGACACCATGTTATCTTTACAGGGCTATGCTCTTTATTATTTGCAAGGAAATGCAATACAGAAAGGAGCTGAAGTATAACTCAAGGTGGAGTCCTCCTATGAGAATGCACAGGTGACCTTAGACAGGGTGATATTTTACCTGAGATAGGAGTTAATCAACTAACTTTAAGGGAAGACAGCCCTCCAGGTAAATGGATAGCTGGTCTGAACATACCTGCTAACTCAAAGGTATAGCGACAGTTGAGATCATAAGACCCAACAATCTCAGAAGTCTGTGAAGAGTCCCACTGATTTCAGTGAGCTTTGTATCAGGAGTTCCCCTTCAAATACATCCACCTTTTTCTTTAGAAATGAACAAATTTTTCAACTATAGCTTTTTCTTGGGTTTTCCCTTTTGGTAAATATGAAACCACGATACCACTCAAGCAACACAGGGGTCCCTCATGTCATGCAACTACTGTCATCTCAAAATGGATGAGGTCCAGCCTGGAAACAGGGTGCTCTGAGAAAGGCATTGTGATTTGAGTGCAGCTTGGGGCTCAGCCACGAGAAAAACCTGGTGTCAGCAGATCCTCAGCACCTGGCTCTGCGCCTGCTCCTACCCTGCAACAGATCCCTCCTGAGTGCCCTCAGCTGAGCCTGCTGAGGAAAAGCAGCATTCGCATACGATAACCCAGTTTGCTCCGAGAGAGTTATCCCAGCTTGGCTGACACACCACAAAACTGTCAAATGGCAGTGAGTTGCTTCTCTGAGCTCTCAGCTAAATCAATCACTGTCGTTATTAGCTGAATCACTGAAACTACAAGTCTCAAGGTTTTTATTCTAGGGGGGATGTTTTTAAAAGCTGCTTGCCTGTTCTACAAATATATGTACTTGTCTTTCTATGGTTTTCATTTATAGAGCTGACATTAAGCCCCGACTTGCCCTCTAAATGATTACAAGATTTCAGCCAAAAAGCAAATCGCCACTGACCTCCGATTCAAATACAGATTCCAAGCCCAATCCTTTATCAGCTTCCTTCATCGTAAGAGTCATCTTGTATACCACTATAGAGGAAAAAGTATTTGCAATTTCTGCTTTCAGAACTAATAAAAAGCTAGGTAAAACAGTCCCAGTGTAGGAAAATATGATCATAGATCCAGATTTACCAGGATTCAGGGAGGAATTGATGTACTATAGGACCTAAAAGGAGCTTACTGTAATGATTAGAAATCAGCTATATTGTCAAGAGGTTGTACAGAGTACCTGCAGAGATAATAAGTGCCATGTGCTACACAAAAATTAATTATGAGGCCCAACCCCTAATTATTTTCAGGCAAATTGACGACTGCTTGTTTAGTTCGTGGGAAAGTTTCCAGCTAATATGCTCTAAAATATCTGTGCCTCAGCAGATTTCCAGCATGGTTCCACATTGGAGCTAAGCCATGACAGTTCTTTCCTGTTTTGTCTGCGAAAGGTCCCAGGTATGAAGCAGTTGATCAAGCTGAACTCTAAAGAATACTTTGAGAATAGTAGCCTTGAAGGCTGTAAAATGACTCATAATTGAGCTCTGGCATTTCCCAGGTGTGGAGGACTATACCATTAAACAGCCTTGCAACAGCTTTATGTGTCTGCACTTTCAGCTGTAGTAAAAGCGAGATGTCCTCTTTCTTCCCTTTATGGCCAGTGAACACCAGTGATTTCCCAGGGACTGCTCCCTGCCTGAAACCCTGTCCTGCCTCAAAAGGACGTTGTCTCTCTCCTGGGCTGGAAGTTATTGACTCCCCCGTGCAACTGCTGCACCCACAACACAACTCTGTAATGAGAGATCCGTGAAATTACCCAATTAAAAGAGCAGTTACAGAGCAACTGTAAAAAGGGAATTAAGGTGGGAAATCATTGAATGACCTGCTGCCCAAGGTATCCTAACACGGAATTGGTGTCAGTGCCAGATCTGTGCTTACCACAGTAGGGTTAACTAGATGCCACGGTAGGCTTAAGCCTTTCCTCTGTCTTCAGTGGCCTTCATAGCTTTCCTAGAACAGCAGCTGGAAAACCCACAGACCAAGCTCAAGATTTCTCTGTGACAGCTCAATCTTTTCAAGAATTTTGGGGATTTTTCCTTCCTTATAGCTTGTTTGGGCTTTTTTTTCTTCCCATCTCTGAAGGGTGTAGGTATCAAGAAAAAATGAACCAAAGTCCCCTTGCAAGATATGGATTCAATCCAAGGCAAAAGAGAGCTGTACTTGAAGGGTTCCAACTTCAAGAGAAAATCTGTGGTCTTTCTTGTTCTTTACAGTAACTGCTTTATTATGGACACATTGCCTTCTATTCATTGCATCTCATTGTAAATACTCTTGCACCATTATTTTAAAGTCTCCAGAAGGAAGACTTTAACTTGACTTTCCATACATTACAGTCCTTCTCCTGCCATAGGCTTAAATCAAATGGCACTAACCAGTTTACCCTGTGATGCAGTACTATGGGAGAAAAGAGGAGGCTGACCAAAACACTAACCAAACAGTGCAATGCAAAGTATGGCATCTGCTGGGACATCTGGGCAACCTGCAGTGGGATTGGGGTATATGTTTCACTTAGACACCTAGAAGTTAGATAACTCTCTACTCCAGCTGTCTACAGGTTGGATATCTAGTCTAGCATTGTTCTTGACTACCTCTCTTGTCCACAGAAAGAGAAACCTCTGAAAGGTGATGAATTGTCCTCCAGAGGTTTTTCCCTTTCCTTTTTGATTATGACATATATATATATATTATCTAGACTACCTTTTAAAGTTAGAGTAAATGCCCAGGTTGTAGATAACCAACAAGAAGCAAGTGTCCAAAGGGGGTATGTAGAAAGAAAGCACTCTACAAATAGGATAATCAGTTACAAATCGGTGTTTGCCTCTCAAGGACTTCACCCTTGTCTGCCACCATCACCTAGCACTTCATTGTGGTGATGACAGCTAGTGCAGCACAGGGATGATCAGGAAGGGACTGCTATCCCTGGTAAATGTTAGCAGAAACTCTGCTATATTGAGTTTCACAGGACTAGTGGCACACAGACGTCGCTCTGGTTCAATCCAGTGCAAAGAAGTGGTACACACTGATATTAGCCAAGTTCCCTACATACTATATTACCTAAAGTGGTATCAGGGATGGGTAAAGCAGCCTAACTTCATGATCCCTAAGAGTACTTAATCCATATATTTATTGTGAAGGCTTAAAATCTAAGATTCAGCCCTTTCTTACATTTTGAAAATTCTTCCTTTTTAGATTGTAAAGTCACTGCTGCAGAAACTTGATTTGATGCCTGTTATCCACAACTACATGAATATTTAGATGTCTGATGTCCAGCCCCATGAGGCTAAGTACGCATGTGGCCTGCTTCTAATAGTAATGTAATCAAAAGATTTTTTTTTAGCCCTGTTTGTGCTCTCAATACTTGACAGCGTGGCCTTAGCCCGAAAGAGAATCAGCTGCTTGTTTTCAAGGCACTTTTCCTTTTGCCACATACTCTTGGGAAGTCTTATGTCACTGAAAATTATCAACTCCTATGGACAAGCTCTCCACAGGCATTCACACTCACTGACCTTTCCCTGCACGTGGGAATGATTCCAGCCGTGCTTTATGAGCAGTAGTTCTTCATCCCTGATATGAGTTGTCCAAGGGGATTTCTGTTTTCGTAATCTTCTTCCTGCTCTGTTTTTTGTTGTGTGAAAGAGAAGCAAGGAGGGAACAAGAACTGTAGAGTAAGGAGGTGGAGAGGTAGCTAAACCTCTGGGAGCCATTGTACACAAAGGAGGAGATATCACTACTCTATGTTCAGGAAAATAAAACTAATTCCATGACATATTTCCATTAGTAGTGTTTGCATTTGGGGACAGATCTTTCCCTACTGCAACCCAGTACTTGACCATAAGCTTTACTTTAAAAACACAGGTAACTGTGGTCCAAAAGCAGTGGGACGTGCTTGTCTACTTAACCACTCTTCCCCTTTTCAGAATCAAACCCTAAAAAAGGGGCTGGAAAAATAAGCCTGGGATAGAAAAACAGACCAGCAGGCTAGAAAGATATAAAGCAGAATAAAAATATGTCACAGGCTATTGTAGAAAGTCATTTCTAGTTAGGAAAAAGTGACTTGCAAGACTAATTTGAGAATATATTTGTCCTGAGCCAGATGAGATGAGCCAAGATTTTTAAATCAGTCCATCCCTGCTTCCTTTGGCTGGTAGCAAAGAAAAAGAAACTGTGCACGGAAGGGAGAATCTGATGCCGAGCTAATAAAATGTGCATGCAGAGTGAGCAGCAGATGACAAGGACAGGGTTGGCAGGGTGTCGCCAGATTGTTTGATTAGCAATGGGATGGTTCAAAAGCTCCCTGTCCTACGAGGGACTTGGCACAGACCCTGGCACGTGACTCAGTCCTCAAGGAGTTGTTCGCTGCAATACTGTTTGAGAAATGGCTCTGCTTCTCCGAAAACAGGAAGGGAATTAACAAAAACAAAAACAAGGATGAGAAAGAAAGGCTACGAGACTTTGTCTATAAATGTTAGATTCTGCCTCTTCTTTCTTCTAATACCATACAAACTTCAGATGAAATGAGATATTTGAGATGGGATAAAAATCGGATAGTCTGAAATTAAATCTGGCAAGAGTAATATGAGGGAGCATTGATGAGCGGGTGTTTTCGTTTCCCTACAGTTGATATCCATGTTATTGCTTTTCTCTGTGTGTCAGTTTAGACCAAACAGCCACAGAAATTAAATGAAAAAAAAGAAAGTTGTTTTTTTTTTTCCTGTGGGACAAACATGTCAAGAAAAGCAGCAGTACTACCTTCTGATGCACCAAAGTTGCATCTCTGTTATGGGGGAGCTAAGAAAAAAAAAGCTGATTTTAGTGATGTGTATATAGGGGTGTGGAGAAAGTTCCAAACATCAAACCTACCTACAGAACAAGTATAACAATTGCCTTTGATTACTAAGAGTAGGTTTTTTAATCAAGGGATAATATATGTATGGATTAAGAGCAATTTTCTGAGCCATTCAAATCAGCATCTTCAGAAAGAATCAAGGTTGTTGATGCTGTAGCATCAAAGCTACAATCCAAATTACGTTGTCCAGACAGACAGGTAAATATTGTACTTGCACTGAAGGCAGTTCAGAAAAATTAGAGGATCTAACATCTCCCCTAAGATTTTAAAGATAGCCTGAATTACAAAATAACTACCTAAATACCTCAGAAATAAGATACACATTGATGCTAATCTTACACATTTAGTACAGCATATAATCAGCTGTTGTGGATTTGGATAGCTCTGTTAAAGTCAACAGAGCAGAACTATTTTTTATCTTGTGACAGCTAATCCAGAGTGTACATGAGACTTGTATACAACAATTGTATAGGTATATGGCAAAATATTGTAACACAGCCAGCAGTTTTATCGTGGGATTTCATATGCCTATATACTTCCTTCCAAATTGTACGTGTAACTATGATCTTGTCAGTTTTCCATCATGTTCAGATGGATATGTTGCTTCTCTCGTCAATTTTCTGACTAACTTGTCATAACAATCTATGACACCATTCTCTGACAGCTTATCATTTCTTTACATAAAATGTGAGGGGTTTTCTGCAGTCACAAATTGGATTCATATTCTTAAATAAGAGTGTGGGTGAGATGTGTGTAAGTATAGATATAAGTGTGCATGTGTGTGTACGTAGACAGACACATACACAAATCCAAAATATCTGCCTGTGGATCATTAGAATTACAATTAGACAGAAGCAAGCAGTGCCAAAATGGATATTTCTCCTATGCCAGGCACCCTTTGTTTACCAGCTTCATGGAAGACTCCTTTGTATTCTGTGACCACATAATTCTGTGCACCATCAGTGGAGTGACACCACATTGCTGAGAAATGAACTCCTTGTTTGAAGAGACTTCGCATTTGTTTTAGAAAAGAACTGTCTCCAGTTTCAGTCAGATTCGTTAGCTTACTTTGTGATGTTCAAATGACTCATATTCCTTTTATCGAAACAGGCTAAAGAACATAACATCAAATGCCCGAGTAGGTACAGTTTCTTGATGCGAGTCCCTCTGGAAAGCCTCAAAACAAAAGAACTGTTAAAAAAGTTGTCGTCTTTTCATAGAAATACGGGTTCTTTGTTCTGCACCACACACCCAGACCTGTCAAGTTATTCCTGGAATTTGCCGATGATTGAACACGTTTCCAGAGCTGAGAAGAGGTCTGAAAACATACATTTGCATAGTTTAAATTCACAAGACCATGACCTCAGCCTGCAGATACCTACTGATAATGATGCCCCATTCTCAGTTGCAGTTATTTCCACTAGGTGAGTGTGGCTGATCGGTCAGAATGGAAGAACTTATGGGGAAAAAAAGGCAAATTAAAATCCAAAATGTAACTCTGGAAGTTTTATCTGTGCTTCTTACAATACACAGCTGTTAACTCTCCTATTCTTCATTTTCTCAAAGGGCTGGCAAGAAATTCAGCATAACCTAAACTACACTCTCTGAAGTTCAGCAACCTTCTGGAGCTAAGAAGCAGCCCAGTGCTGTGGTGACGTAGTCTATTAAACTATTAATTAAACTCCAACCTATCAATTACCAGCTGAATGGTCACACAACACTCTCTCAGCTGTGAACACAGCCAGAGCCATGGACTGGTTGATCCCCTGCCCCCTTCCCTGCAATATGAGAAGCACCTTTGCTGTCTCCCTGCAGCTGCCTCCAGACCCCTAAGGTTCAAATATTATATGCTTCATGGTCCAAACACACCAAATGCTCCCCAGCAGCTTACAGCAAATGCAAGACCTTCAGTTTAGAAGCTTGTGGACATCAAATCTATGTTCTCCTGCCTGCAGAAGAAACAGGCAGCACTGCCTCTGTCCCTAAAAACAGCAGTGAAAATTCTGAGTGACCTGAGAGAGAGGACCACATCACACATACAGAGAAAAACAAACACTCCATGTTTCCCATGACCTTCTTCCTTTTTCCTTCTTCCCATTTCCAAATGAAGACAGTCCCTGCTGGTCTGATCTGGGGGGGAATCTTTCCTGACAGGCAGCTTAACCTTAAGTGCTTGAAAGAGAAAGCAAACAGGTCCCTGAAAGGCTTTTCTGTACCACTGAGAACATCAGCGTCCCCTACTCCTCTCTTTCTAGCTGAAGCTAATCTTGGATGTTTCAGAAGCAGCTGAAGAAAAACAACCCAGAAACTAAGCTGTGTATAAAGAGGTGTAAAACATGTTTTTGGCCTTTACATTCATTTTAAGCTACCATCTGAAAATCTTTCCCCTGTTTCTGGGCATCCTCTTTGACCCTTGTAATCACAATGAATGTCTCTCAGGCAACCCCCTGCCCTGATCCATTTCTAATAGTGACTGCACTAAAGACTTTGCTGTATTTGTGGCTGTTTAATCATTCATCACCGGGCAGCCTGGAAAATGCCACTGCTCTATGGCTGTGGCCATTAGCGAGGACTAGTAAAGTCTGCCTGAAATAAAGAATGGGTCAATGTGAACTGGCCTAGATTCTGCCTTTACAGGCACATCCAATAAAGAAATCTCCTTCACGTTGGGACTGTCCAAAAAGCAGAGACCTGATCTCAGTGGGTTTTAAATCAGACTCTATAGCTGAGACTTCCAAAGCAGCCTGGGGGATTCAGACACATATCTTTCATTAAAGTGAGGGTATATTAAAGCAAATGGAAGATATGTGTCTGAAATACCCCAGACTGCTTTGAAAAACTAAAATACTGTGCAGGCTGTACAGCTTTCCCCATAAAAATAGCTGCCAGCTCTTCCTTTGGTACAAATAATGGAACTGTGTGAAAAGATCCACACAAAGGCCTGGACCCCTCATCCTTTAGAAAAATAGGGAGAAGCATGGCTGGAGTGTTTTGTTTACTCTGTTAAACCCTCCCCAGTTCAAAGCCATTTAGAAGAGCGATTGGTTTGCTCTGGATCAGCAAGACTGTCCTGACAGATGAGCTTGCACAGATAAGAGCTTCCATTTCAACCACATGTTTCTGCTTGTCCCAGGCTCTTTGGGGAGGATGAAATAATCACAGCAGTTACACCAGGGGGAGGATGATACGGAGCAAGGAGCAGACATGCCCAAATGCCATTTTCTCTCATTTGAGGCTTAGCAACAAGGAGCTCTGTTTTTATCAAAAAAAGACGACAGCTAACACCCAGGTCTTCAGCCCAACTTAATTGAATTTACCACCCATGAGAGGAGGCTTTAGCATGTACTTTTAGCAGCAGTTATCCCAACCGAAAACCTTGAAGACATTTGGAATCATGATTCATATTTTCCAAATGGCTGCTAATCCCACAGAGGGATTTAGGCCTTGGAATACCCATGGTGGCTCTTCTCTCACCTGGCCTTAGCCACCAAGAAAGTGCATGTCCAGTTGTATTGGGTCTGGCTGAGATGGAGTTAATTTTCCCCATGAAAGCCCTCATAGCGCTGTGCTTTGTATTTGTAGCTAGAAAGGTGTTGATAAGACACCAGTGTTTTGGCTCCTGCTGAGCAGTGCTCACACAGTGTCAGGGCTGTCTCTCCAACATTCCGCCCTCACCAGTAGACTGGGGGTGGGCAAGACCTTGGGAAGGGACATAGCCAGGACAGCTGACCCAAACTGACCAAAGGGATATTCCATATCATATGATATCTGCTCAGCAATAAAAGCTAGGATAAAGGAGGAGGAGGGGGGGCATTTGTTATTACGACGTTTGTCTTCTGGAGCAATTGCTACCCCTACTTCCCGGGAAGTGGCTGGACATCACCTGCTGATGAGAAGTAGAGAATAAATCTTTTGTTTTCTTTTGCTTCCGTGCGTGGCCTTTGTTTTGCTTTTGCTTTTATTAAACTGCCTTTTTCTTGACCCACAAGTTTTTTCCATCTTATTTTCTCAGCCCCACCCCATCCTGCTGAGGAGGGGAGTGATGGAGCAGCTTGGTGGGCACTTGGCATCCTGCCAAGGTCAACCCACCACACTAGTCCAGGTTAGTTGACTAAGGCAAACAGTGAAAGAGAGGTGTCTGCAGAAAGAGATTCATCATATTCTCACATTAGGTTACAGAATAATCTCCTACCAGAGGTGCCTCGTTGGAGGGAGAGGAAGCAAATACCTTGGAGACACCCAAGTCTGAGATGGCTAAAGCTGTCTGGAGGGAATTGCCTTTTAATGTCATAACACCTGAAGGCACTGGCCAGGACCAGAATCCTCAAGAGGAAGCTGAATAGTCAGTAAGAGGCACAGGGAGCGAAATGCTGCTGTCTCTGCCTGTGTAGGTGCCCATGCCTGGGAGCCAGCAAGCTGGGAGCAGGCCTGCAACATTCCCTCATGCACATTAAAGAATATGTGGTGTGCGGTTCCCCATCAACCCATGTGCAAGGCTGGTCTGGTCACACGCTCAGTGTTGATAAGGCTGAGCCCTCCAGAAGAGGCTGCCAAGGAGAGCATCACCATCAGCCTGACAGCATCTCTCAGGGCAGGTCTTAGCACACACCCTTCGCCTCCCGCTGGCCTTGACGAGGACATGGTTTTGTACAGCTCAGCCCACAGAAAAACTGCCTTTCTGAGAGGTGGCGAGAAAAAACTTCCTACAGCCCACAATGACAGTCTGCTTATTAGTCAGACAGCCTCTCCTAATTACGTTATTACTTTGAGGCAGGCTAGGACAAGGCAACATCATGAACTGAAGTTTCTTCATTTTAGCACTCCACTGCCTTCACACCCAATTTAGAAGGCAGTGGGTGAAGAGTACATTCAGTCTCACACTTCCCATGCAGCTCAGATCACCATGCCACTCGCACACCGCGGTTGTGTGGATGCTTACAGTCATTTCCCTTTATTTCTTGCATTTTAGGAGTTCTGAGAATAGGTGAAGTTCTGCTACAACGACAAAGAGTAATTGCATTTTAGGTGCTATTTCATGGCGGCAGAGAGAGTTCAGACCTTGGGTTGATTCTAGATTTCAAATATCAGAAAGTTGGAGACCATCAGCTCAGGGTTTCCAACTCTGACCTGTCTCCTGTAAACGCAATCAAAAACTTACTACAAGCCTCCGACTGGGCAAATGTTAAGCCGAGTCCAGGGATCTGCCCATAGTTCATCTTTTTATTGCAGGAAAAATTGACTCAAAGGGATAACTGCTGTAAAGGAAAATTTGATAAAGATGATAGCTGGGTAACTTTTGCTCTGCTGAGATGTTACAACCTATGCAAGACAATCTCTGAAACAGGTAATTGAGCATTTGAAAAGCAGCTGTTAATCACACTTAAGATAACAACCTGAATGAGCCAGCTGTCAGGGGAAGTGATGGATTCAGCCTCCACTCTATGTTTACCTGAAACTCTGCTGAGAAACAAATAGGATACTCACATCTCTCCCTAGACAGAAAGTTCATGATAACAGGATTTGAATAGACATAAGGTTGATTTTCATGGAAAGTGAACTATTCGTACTTCTTTTCACTTTTATCACATAGCTGAACAGTTTAACTCACAAGGAATGTAAATAAATTTATGTCGAATGTTAAATAATCCTTTTCTTTCTTTTTTTTCAATTTCCTTTTCTTTCTCTTTTTAATAAATCTTGCTTGGGTTGAGATTATGTTCATAAAGGCAATTCATGCAGGAGCCACAGAGAAACAGATGCTGTAACCTTTGAACAGCAGTGCTGAAAAGCAATGTAAAAGAGAGTTTGGAAATGAAAATTATCACTTTTGTCTGAGGGACTTAAGGGATAGAAGGAGCTCATGTGGGAGGCATAAGATGTCTCCCTCCATATTTATGGCAGAACTGATCCAGGGTAGTGCACACAGCCACAACGGTATTCCCATTAAATCACCGGCATCAAAATGCTCCGGCATGATAACCGAGCGCTCACATGCAGCACTATAAGAGGGCACCCAAAATGAGCGCTGCATGCCCAGTGCCTGCAATGGCATGGTGGGCAGAACTGCACCAGATTTTCTCCATCCAAAACTGGAGACAGGGAGGCAAAAAGGAGCCAATGACTCTGAAAGGAGTCGTCACTCACCGGGGCGTTGGAGACCTCATCTCCTGTGGAAGGAGGCCATAACCCCTACTCAGCAGCCACCAGAGGAGCTGGGGGTGGCAGGGAAGGAGCGGAATTGGGCCCATGAGAAAATCAACTGTGATTATAATATAGCTTATACGATGCTTACGTATATTGACCAATACATACTGCTTTAAGATATCAGTAATATTTGACTTTGCAATAGTGGTCAGAGAATACAGGCACTGCTGTAATGGCTCGTGTGGGGTCACATGGGACAGCATGCAGTTTCATTTCCACGAGTTAAAGGAAGATGGATTTAAATTGCAGCAGATGTAGGAATCACACTGTAAAAAACTACAGCACCTCAGCTTACTTAGCCTGGCAAAATAATATGGTACAAATCTGGAGGGAAATTTAAGAACGCAGCAGAAGAATAAAAATGAGAAGATTTTTGGCCTCCATAATCTTCCCAATAAAGAGAAGATGAATATGTTTATTATTCAATATACTGTTTCCCTCCTTTGAATTGATAAGCAGCAGTCAGATACTATAAAGAGATCCATTAAAGAAAAAAACAAACAACACCCACATCTTTCCTTTCTTGAACCAAGATCAAGCTTGGGCCTTTCTCTTTCACATACAAGACTAGAAACAGAATATTTTTGAGACTTGGCACCAGTCTCTGTTTTGAAGCACCAAGTGAGACGCAGAACCCTACATGGCTTATTTGGCTCTGCTTGGTTGTTTCAGCTATCATCAGCTAGTTCCTATACACGCCTCCTATATGGCCCTCCTCATGCCCTCAAAGCTTATTCAATGCCCCGCAAGTAGACGACAACACCTCTATGCTTCTGCTTGCACTTAAAATTATACCACTGCTATGTCACACTAAAATTTCAGATAAAAGCTGGATCTCTTCTTCTCCTCACCCAACAGTCACAGCTGCATAGACTCCCAGTGACAGAGAGCAACAAGCCAGCCCACTCACGTCAGCAGGCTATTATGCGTCATTACCGTGCATCATCAAGTGGCAATGTTACCCCCACACATGAAATAATAATGGCCTAACAGATGTGAGAGTCATTGCATTTTTGTCTAGTGCTGTTGGAAGACAAACCAACAACACAGAGAAGCAGATTTGTAGGGAAATAGTTCTGGCAGTTTCTTCAGAGAACTTGATGTGGACCAAAAAGTGTGGCTTTTTTGTTTTGTTTTGGTTTGGTTTTTTTAATTATTTTTTCTTCTTTAATTATGTTTTGAGGAGTTTTTGTGGCAACAGTTCTGATTTGCATTTCAGCTACCATTAATAAATCTGTGCTGGGCTCATAAGTGCTTCTAAACACACCACAGATTTCTCATGGAACTCTTCCCCTATTACAGAAGACAAGTGCATTTACCTCTTCCAGACAGTCCCTCTACTTTGCTGTTATGATAGCTTTGTGCCAAGCAACTTTCTTCAGCTAAAAGAAAAACATTCCCTTCGTCTTTTGCACTCAGAAGGACACACCACAATCAGTAGCAAATCCATGAATGCCAAAACACAATGGACAGACTTTGCCACTAGCTATGACTAATAATAGGAGACAGTCACCTTCAGCATAAGGCTGTGTTTTATTCAAGTCCCCCATAAACACTTTAAGACTGCTCTGGTAAAGCCCTGGTAACTTCTAATTAGGGAAGTAAGCCTCATAAAAAATGTTCTTCATAGCAACCTATTCAGAGATTTTTATTTCTTAAAATATTGACATTTTGGGATGACATTTGTCTTTACAGGAGGTGTTGACCATTAGAAGAGGGGTTTTGATCACGAAACATAATGTTTTTCAAGTTACCACGTGCCTCACAGTGACACAGTGACTGAGACAATCCAGTCCGAGATCAGCTCCAGAGCTGTGCCTTGAGATCCCAAGAAAATCAGTTAATGCCCCTGTGTCTCATTTTTCCCCTACAGGGGAAACAATACTGAGAGAGTAATACTTGCTCAAACAATTTGCTGTCTACTCATAAGCATATGAGAAACATGCACTTTTAAGATATGCATGCAAATCTATATTTACATATGTTATTATCCGAAGCTTTTTGCTACTTTCCTGAGCTCTGCTAAATGCTCTGCTTTGACTGACTCATGCTGCTCGCTCCCACTTCACACTTTTGCCCGTGCCTCTCACGTCTGCGGGACAGCGCCGCGGCGACTCCCAGCACCAGACGCACGTGCTCCCCCACGGCGGTCTGCTGCAGCCCTTAGCCAAACCCACGCATGGGCGCAGGGAGCAGGGCAGCACGATGCACTGCCCAGCAGAAGTCCCTGCATGGGGCCATGGGTGGAGGTCTCTCCTGCTGCATCCCGTGCCACCACCGGTACGTCACCCAGGGAAAGTCCCTGCCAGCACATCTATCACTGGATGTTTTTAATGAATAAACTCATACCTGTGATGTAAGTACTAAGAGTTAACATTAGACTTACTGATGGGATAATAAATCATATGCTGATATCTGTATCTATATATATCTACACAAGTCAGGATATGGTTGTCCTGACCTGTTGTCTCTCTAGGCCCGTTTGCTTAAAACTGCAATGCAAACCGGTGGCAGACTGAAATAAAAAAAACAGCACTCCTGTCTTCCAGACCACTGGCCATTCTCCTGGGCTGTATTTCAGCCAGTTAAAATTAATTCTGCAGAGCACAAACAAAATTAATTACGAAACAAGGCAAAGGAGTCAAACGATACTCTCTCAGGCTGACGGCAGACTCCCTGGGCCCTCTCTATTTTGGTAGTCGTTGCTTTCATAGTGACAAGAAGCAACTTGTAGCCCTCACACGAGGTATTGGAAACACCAAAACCAACAGTCTTCTGCATTAACACAGACAAATTAACACTATCTCAGCGCTACTCATAGTTCCTCTGAGTGAAACGAGTATGCCAGCAGTGATTCATGCACTGTCGCTGAAACAATAACTCACCCCGCACACCCCAGCAGTGCGCTATAAAGTAACCTGGACGTGTAATTACAGCGAGCACCATGCTGACACAGCTGTTGCTCTTCACTCCCATGCAACCATTACATTTCCCTGCGCTTCATGCAATGTTCTTTCTAACGCGGTGGGATACATCAGCCTTTGGTTGGAGGAGAGTCTGCCTAAAAATGACCTAAAAAATTAGCACATGAGGGTTAACAGACAGAAGGAGCCCAGCCCCATGAGTACAGCTGACGTGACCTGTGACACCTTTGCCTTTCCTGAAGGGCAGAAGCACGGATATTGACTTCTGGAAAATAATGTGTAACCTTGCGACATGATTAGCTGCCATGGCAATATGTGGGGAAAAAGTCATAAACAGGAGTACAAAAGCAGTAAATTATGTTAGGGGCTTGGCCAATGGTGGGTGCTGCTAGTGCATGGCTCTGCCAAGCATCTCAAGCCACTTGAGAAAACTGCCCACTGAAGCGCAGTCATGGTGCCTCCTGAAAAAAATCCCAGGGGATGCTCTAGGGTATTAGCAAGCCTTTATTTTGGATAAAGGCAAGGTAGGTCATCGTATGCCACATAAAATAGTATCTCTAATAAATCCATGGCAACTTTAATTTTGTCTCCATCTTATGGGATAAGGACTAGCATCTATCAACAACTTCAAAGGGATTTACAGGCGCTGTAACCAACCAGCATGGTCATTTTGAGTTTCTTATGCCAGAAGGGAAATAACTCAGATGGGCCTTTCTGAGAAGATTTTCAGTATACATTCTGGCCTGGCTCAGATCCAGGGTATACAGTGCTGCACCAAGGCTGAGCAGGGAGGCAATTCATCCTTTTGACACTCAGGAGAATTTCGCCTGGGTTTGAAGGTGGAGAACTTAATTTATATTTTATCAGGAATGTGTTTCTCCTTCCCATTACTCAACTATGCAACAGCAAAGAGACTTTAGGCCCTATGTTGTTCTCACCCCTAATAGCTGCCAAACTAAGTTCTTTGAGGGATGAAATCAGTTTAGACATCATGCTTTTCTCCAGGTAAATTAGTTCATAAAGACTTCCATGTTGCTATGACCAGACAATCATAGCACGTGTGATACCACAGAGATGACATCAAGTGAATTCATCTTCCTTGAAACTCAGAGAGGGTGTTAGGGTCTGAAGTTGGGGAACAAATGCTGTGCTGCGAACTGCTGTGTAGACATCAGTCAGTAGCATGGCTCATCACTGTCATGCATGCAGTCTCTGCTTAGGCATGTCTGGTGTCAGCTATCCCATTGAAATCTGAAGGTGAATGAAAAACACTTAAGAAATTCAGAATTAAGAATCTATAGCATCCTTACACATAACATATGTGGAAGTCCCCAAGGGATGTCATCTTCTGGAAAGAAGTCACAGCCTATTGTCACCCTCAGGGAAGAGCATCAATGCCTTCTGTCTGCTATCAAAGAGATAATATTGCTCACCTATCTCCACTTCTGTAGTACCAAGAATGGTGTTTTCATGGAAGGTAGGATTCATGAAACCTGAAGTTCCCTCTTTAGCTAGCAGGGAGACACACACATCCAGTTGTCATAAATAGTTCTCTGCAAGATCCCATCTTGTTCCATAAACTCAATGGAAGCCTATTACTGCTACTACTAAAATTTAGGTACCTCATTTAGAAGCTCATATTAGATGGTATGAATGGTCTTCCTCACCATTCCTTATCACAGCAAGTGTCAGTGTCCTTTTTCAGGCTGGTCAAAATACATCCATTAGAACAATTTTGCGGTGAAAATTTACTTTGAAAGCTCCCAGTATATCAATTTTTTAATGGAAAAAAAAAAATTATTTCCAAGAGATAATTTGATGAAAAGTGAAACAACTCTTTATAATTTATTGAAGACAAGAAAGGTAAATTTTAAAGCTCAGAAAAGGCCCAGACTGCCTGGCTCTGGAATTTCCTGGAGAGGAATTTCCATGTGATTCTTTCTCTTAGAAAAACCCAGATACAAGAACTGACATTCTTCAAGGCTGGAAGGGTTTGCGCTCTGTCTATCTGGACTATAAGCCAACTGGAATGTTGAGGGCAGAGCAAAAAAAGAAGAATTTTATGCAATCCTCAGCAGAAAAAATTACTTTCAAGAGACATATCTTCCTTTCACTACATATTTTCTTATCCCACAATACAGGTAGGTGATAGAAATCCTTTTCGTTTTGCACAAAATTCACCAGAACTCTTCCAGTGATCTTCAGCCTATACATTTTAGAACTCACATCCAGCCTTCCCCCCTGCCCCCTCAGTTTCTTGGCTTCTAAAGTTTGACTGTACAAAACCTCAAAGAATGGGAACGAAAGTTCCTAAGTACGCCGAAAAAGCCTCTTCTCTGACTTGGCTCTTCTGATCCCTTTTATACACCACAATACTGATAAGAGCATGAGTCTCCTCTGCTGGTTAATAAACATCTCCTTTCTTTGATGTTCTGTAGAGCGAGACATGGACATTGTCCATGCTTTCATTAGGAATATTACAGCTTTAGCAGGCCCTCAGCTGTGCACAGAGAAGCCTAAGAAAACAGCAGTCCCCTTCTGACACATTTCCAGGCAGGGGATCCAGGATAACCCATCCGTACTATGCACCATTCCCAAACCGTTTCCTGGGCCTGTGCTAGGAGTTCTCCTTATCAAACCATGTTATTTTCACAGGAAAGATGGTGTGAGGGGAAAACACGCTTTTCTGATCTGGTACATGCTGGAGTGTCTGGGAGAGAGCAAGACAATTTGCCAAGCTCATCCTTACTGGGTCCTCATTTGGCCAAAATTATCTTAGCAGTGTCGGTTGATACCATTGCAATTAAAAATCTATTCCCACTTCTAATAAACTGGTATTTCTTCAAAAAACATAGTGGTCAATGCTGTTTATTTGCAATATTTCAGACAAAGATGAATTTTTTTTAGACAGTTTTGCCAAAGCATCGGAATTCAATGTGTCACTGTGTATACACACACACTTATTAGTGAATGTGCTTCTGTAAATACATATATGTAAAAACATACACATATATGTATGTACATGTAAAAACACACAGAGAAAGATAGAAAAAAATATGAGATTAAAATTTGCAATTCTGTATTCTGCTTTTGTGGGTTAAGGTAAATTTTATCAAATTGGTTAGACCTAAAGAACACTACTTTCTAATAGAGATTTGTTTCCAATGCTAATGCAATTACTCTTTTTCCTCTAAGCAAATTCTTCAGCACTATTGAAAAAAAGAAGGATAAAACCACAAAATCAGTCCCAGATGCCTTATCTAACCCATAATAGCAGATGTGTGTGGATCCCTTTGACGAGAAGGGGGAAGGAGAACTCTATAATAAGAAGGCAGCATCTACGTGAAGGAGAGTCAACCTGACTCATTTCCTGGGTCCTCCTCTTTTAGATTATTAACAGAGATGCTGTTTCTAGACTAACGGCAAGTCTCCATCATTCAGCACAGATCATCAGCTACACGGTTCCCCACTCAGGACCCCGTCTGTTTCTCAGGTTGACAGTCTGGACTTGAGGTAGCATTGCTCGGTCTTGGAACATGTTTTTAAACTTCACCTGATTAAATGATGTGATGGGGTGTCAGGAGAAGGTGGGTTCAGGTTCTTTCTCAACTGTCGATTTACACTTTCTGTGACTCAGTTTATCACCTTTTTGCAATGGTATTTGAGATAATAATTTCGGAGTCAGAACCCATGGTTGCACGGTCCTTTTGGCTACCTCTTCACCAAGAGATCACAAAAAAAAATCAATGCCCAAGCTCTTAGGGAACTCAGGAATTACCTCTTGTGAGCAGTGCCATTTGGAAAATGTCACATTAACAGAGAATAAAGCTCAGCCAATACATAGCTTAGGCTTCTCCATGTGCTCCAGAGCCAACAGCAACATCAAATGTCTACTTCTGAAAGAGCAATTTATTTCCCTAAACACATGTTTCCATGGGCCTAGACTACATTTTAGGATTTAAAATCAATATTCAATAGATGCAGAGTCATCCTAGTAATTTTGTTATGCAAATGGCATTGTCTTTCTCAGTATTCAAATCACAGCAAAAAAAAAAGCCACAGTTCAATTCTTAAACTACAGGAAATGATCTATTTTTTAATTATAACAGAAATTCAATTATACACTTATCTAAGAATCTTATTACTAGATACATTCTCCTAGAGGAGACAATCACCTGCGGGGTAAAATTCACAGCTAAGTTCCAGCTACAACATTTTCAGCCAGATTTTCAGAAGTGTCTGATCTTCACTGAACAAGCAGTGCAGGGACCTCTTCTGAAAATTTTGCTACTAACAGATTTCTTTCCCTAAAGCAGGAGTAGTGTGGGGTTTTATAAGAACCTTCTAATAATGTTTCTTTAAACAGCATTTGTAAACATTAATAGTAAATACACTAAACTTGTAGCCAAAGAGCTTTAATGAAGATGGAGGGTGTTGACAGATGTAGGGGAAGATGAGGGAGGACACCTGTGAATCTTTACAGGTGAATCTGATAAAAGAACAGCTGATTTTTATAAAGGGTAAGGCAATGAGTGTACTAGAGAGGTAGCTGAGAAAATGAATGTGTTGGGAGGTAGTATTTCTCTCTCTGTCTTTTTTCCAGTGATTTAGATGTAGTATGAGGATGAGTTCTGAGGCAAGACTCATTTCTGAAATAACAATAGCTGTCTTCTAGAAAGTGCATTTCCTTCTGTGTGGAGCCTTTCTCTTCCTGGGAGTAAGAAGCTCAAGGGCAGGAAAGGGAAAGAGGTTTCAAAAGCAGAAGTGATGCAACTGGTACTGTCTCAGGATTTGTCACTGCTATTCAAGAGTGAAGTGAATTCTGGATATCTGACAAAGGTAATGTCTACCAAGTCTGACTCTTGGCTATTTTGTTTTTAATTAGAAGCTAAATGAATCAAGATTCTTTCTTGCATCTAAAAGAGGTAGCTGGTACATGCTTTCATTTGACTCTTCATTGATAACTCTGTACCATGCCTCACTTGAACCTCCTGCTTGCCTTCAGTGACGAAGTTCAAAAGAGTTGTCAGATGTTTCTACTGAGAGTAGCCACCAACCCCGCTGGTTCCCCCAGCTCCAAATCTCATGATTGCAACTGTATCTGAGGTGTTCAGCCTCCATATTGCAAAACTGTCTGTGTAGATTAAGTGTAGGGGAGCAGTGCATTATGCTTTCACCTACAGGTACCTTCCCGAGGATTTGGCTTAAGTCCTGCTTTGATTTAGCCCTCTTGGACTGTCTGTCATAGAGAAGCACTGATGGCTGCTCAAGCACACAAGGGTACATCAAACATTCAGATCTTTAGCTGGTTAGAGTTGTCAGGACATCCATTATGTCATCTGCCATTGTAACTTCTGCAGCAGCCATCTGATTTCTGTTGTGCTAGGTGTGATCTGTGTGTGAATGACTCCCACTGTGTCACTCTGATGGGAGTGACAAGCAGGTCACAGAGGGATTTGCTGTTACTGTGGCTCTAAAAAAGCAGGGAACCCTCTAAAACCTTGGGAAAGTTGTGAGAGCAGACAGCTAGCACCCAACTGCTAAAGGGCCCTAAATTTCACCTTCTGCCTGTGCAGGACAGGAAAAAGGCTGTTCCAGGCTGGACTTGTCAGCCTCCAAAGCCCAGATTTACTTACTGTGTCACAGAACTGCCTTCACAACAGTGGCACCATGGGATTAATTTTATCCTGATTTACACTGACCTTCTGTCCTGCCCAAGAGCCACAGGGACATAGCCATAATGCTATGCACCCCTCCATTTGATTTCCACTTCCATTGCATTCACCTGGAGGTTTTCAAGCTGTGGTACAAAACTTCTTTCACAGTCAGATGCAACTACTTTTCAAACAAGTAGTTTTTTTCTTCCCCTGCCTTTATGCCTTCCCACACAGGACCTAGAGCTGTTGTCGTTGCTGCTGCTGCTACAATACTGGCAATGCTCTTAGTATATCCAAGGCACCACATGAGGTTCTCTTTGATAAAAGACCCTGTTATTCACCAAGAAATGGGCTGATTATTTTACTGTGAGCACGAAAAGCAACAGAGGTAGGAGGACACATTTTTTCCAGGGACACATGAAACCGAGAGTGCCGTGTCCTGCAGATTGAACATGTGTTAAGCCTCCCTGTTTACATTTTGCTTTGTCTCGGGGTTAAAAAAGACTACTAACTTTATAATAATCTCTGGGTACAAATTAATAAAATACCTGCGTATTATTCAGTGTTTACCTGAGAAGTGAAATATGGTAAGCAAGAAATCTCTGTGTGGTTATAGAGCAGAAACGGGAGCAGACCCTGGGCTCCCTGGCAGTTTAAGTGCAGTCCTGTACATGGAATCGGCTTGTCTCCAGGCTCGTGTGCAGACACAGCATATCGCAAAGGGTACAAGAGGCTTTTATTGTAAAGATAAAGGGATTGATTTATTTCTTGTGGCTTTTGGAAGACATAGTGTAAACAGGACAGCGGTTAGTTTAAGTGGTTGCATATATATAATTTAATAAGGTGCAGTTGAAAGCAGTTTGTTCTCGGAGTTAGCATTCAATCTCTCTGATGTCCTGAGCAATGCCTGGGAGACAATTTAAGGCTACTGAAAAATTAACATGTTTGGATGGAGGCTGTTTGCTACAAGATCCTCCAAATTGAAACACATGACTGGGGTTTCTCTCTCTTTTCTCGCCCCCCCCCCCCCCTCCCCCCCCGGCACAACTTCTAGTACCCCAAAAGCTAAAACTAACAGGGTGTTATCTAGGTACCACTGTTCTCATGCATTCCTAAGGCTAGCTGTAGGCCACGTGTAACTCTCTGACTGGTGGCTCTCTAAGCTATTTAATTTATTTGTATTTAAACTGCTGATAACATGCAAAGCATTCTTTTGTCTTCTCTAGATCATTTGTCCCTATTTTTATGTCCTGAGTACAATTGACAAAGAGCGCCACTAGGTTTATTGCATCTTCTGGTCTTTTGAGAGAGAAATCCAGATGCTGAGCCAATATTCTGGATTTTTATTTTAATCTCATTGTGGTTTATTTCACCCATTTCTCTTCAAGTTGTCTTGCATGTTGCAGCAGATAAAACTAATGTTGGTAACAAAGTTACCATCCTTGTCCCCCTCAGTCAGGGTAACAACCAATCCCTCAAGAAGCCAGACCTGAAACTTCTGCAGTTCACAGCCTACCATAACAAAGCAAATTTTCCCTTCAATTTCTTTTTGTCTCTCTCCCTTGTACTTATTTCTACAAAACTTTCATACTTGTCCTTGTCTGCTGTGCTTGGCATGGGTACTGTGTTGTCAGGTTCCCAGTGTTCAAAGATTTTTAGCTAATGGTTTTCAAGGTTGAACGCCTAAGGCTTAGTTCCTGAATTCAGCAGAGGCAAGTAAATAATGAAGTTGTGTGAGGTTTTCTTGCTGTTTGTCGTTGTCCTTCCAAATGGAGGTGAGAAAATCAGACCCCTCTGAATAGACCAGACTTACCAAAGTCTTTGATTTCTTCAACATCATTTTAGATCCTAGGGACATGTGATACATGGAAACGTATGTGTCGCATACTCTATCCAGCCCTTCAATACTTACATTTAGATAAAAACACCCTAACAGGCACGTTCTTCGAAGTGGTGCAAGAGCACTCTCAGAATCGGCTACAATCAGTGGGAGCTGCAGGTTATGCAGCAAATGTGGATTCCCAGGCCATTTGAATATATCAGAGTGGCGTGGATCCCAAATCTTAGCTGCAGTCATTAAAAAATACAGCCTCTGGGCACGTTGAGCTACTTATATGAATGACATTGTTCTCAGATTCATGGGTCCCTTGTCCCTTTGATCTTATGTGACACTGCGAGGCGGGCATGATGTACGTGTGTGGAAGACATGATTTGCTTGCGTCTAGCTAGGATGCTTGTCATCAGGTCTAAAGGTAAACTCCTGTGAACTTGAGTAGTGTATTTGTTCCGAGTACTGGAAACTGAAGTAGGAAACAGAACAGAAAATTAAACTGTTGTTCGTGGGGATAAAAGAGGAGATGTAGAGTTGGGCTCAGTGACAGATCATGAAAGAAATGCAGATGAGACATTATGTATGAAAACAGTTTGAGCTGACAAAGCAAAGGACCTCTTGCCAGGCTAGTGAGGAAACATCCAAGCTAATAAAGCAGGATTGTGAGAGTATGAACATGCTACTGAAAGGCTGTTTATCATGGCTAGGAAGGTAGGAACCAGCCTGGTTTTATACTCAATGAACAGCACCTCAGCTGTCTCACTGTTCAACAGAGACAGTGCAAATTAAGTTTCAGGTCACTAGCGGCTCTTCAAAATAGCTAAAACTCACCAAATCCCTTCTAAAGCCAAATAAGAAGAGGGCATATTTACTACCTTCTTTGGCAACAATCCAAACTTAAGGTAATTTTGTAGCCATTTTGTTACTCGAGAGGCTTATTTTTCCTGCTTCCAAGAAAAGCATAGGGGTTTTTTTTATTACTTATCACTTCAACAAACACATTAGGAGACTAGCCAAGTAAACAAAGTAAGTCCTCATGAAGATGCCAACAAGATATGATCCCAGAGATACACCCAGAATTGACTTCTCATGGCCCAAAAAACTCCTCTCCTCCAGCAATTCTGCAATTTCTATAACAATGAAAGCATAGTGTGTGAATGACTGACTGATGTTATTCTTGGGCTCACAGAAACACTCAGTAGCACTGAGTGCATCTTACCTTGACTCCCCAGTGGAGCTCTACAGAGTCATCAAAAGCTTGTGTCAAAATGCATCTTAAATTACACACTTCTTTCGCAGATGCTCTTTGCTAATCCAAGCCACTTCTCCCATCACCGTGTACGTAAAGCAAAGTGTTCTTGTTCTCAACCCAGACCATCTTCGCACGTTTGATTTGCATGTATGATTTGCAAAAACTTGTTGATGTGAACAGCTACTAATTCACTCGCTGCTGCTGCTGAGTTTCACTGTCAAACCACCTCTTTTCTCTTTTTCTGTGGGTAGCAAAAACCAAGGTTAAACTAGGGTTGCTGTCATCTAACATTTTGGTATCCAATATTACTGGTATCGCGTCCCTCTGACAGCACGGCCTTTCTTGGAATATCTACATACGTGAACTAGCTAGGCCTGACCTTGCTCTGCCTGGGACATCCGATGAGATCACAGCTGGAGGTGGTATAGCTATGAACATTTCGTTATGGGAAAGTCTGTTGAGATATTTTTAAAAAATAAAAGTGGAAAGCTTGCAAAAGCATGACGTGAGCATTGTGTTTTCGGTACTTGAAGTTCCCTTCTCATAAACATGTGGAAACTCTTTAGGCATATGGTATCAAGATCTTAGTTAATTTCTTTTCCCAGACTGTTTGCTGCAAAGCTTTGTTCTATATGAGAAGCTAATGCTGCAGTCCAAGGTCATGGAAAGCAAGGGGGGAAAGAGTTGGCTGGATACACTTAAGTGTTTCATTTTTAGATTTTGTTTTCTTCTTCTGTAGCCAATTTCCAATATCAAAGAAAAGGAAAGCTGATACAGGGATCGTGTTGGGTAACAAGCTTTCTGTTCTTCTCTGCAAACGCTTTCAAAATAATCATAAACATGTATTAATATGTGGTAATCCATAGAGAGGAAAGAAAAGCTACGGGAGCATATCCAGTCAACAAAGTGTATGTTTCCCTCTGAAAGAATGCAAAACAAAAATAAAGGAGAAACTACATTTTTTGACAGACTGAAAGCAACCTGCACTTTCCAGTAGAGGAAGAAATTAGTTTGTGATTCAGAAATCAGAACAATTTCAGGGGTCAATGGGTAAAATTAGAATGCGATTATGTGAAGACAACCTGTGGACCTTTTGATATCTGCTATGAGAAGAAGCATAAAAGGAAATTGACTGCAGGTGTCTCCCTGTCACAGGGAACCCATGGTCTGATGTCCCTCACACTGAAAAAAGGAACCTAGTGTGCTCTAAAACAGATGGAGGTTTAGGGCTTTCCACAGCAATGTAAAAATGTCATGTTTTTTAGCTGGAACAAGGCACTCCTTGCAATTGCCAAAAAGGGCCCAGAAAAAAACCTTTCTGAGAAACTGGTTTCTGTTTTGAATTATAAATTTGATTTGCAGATTGCTTGTAAGTGGAGCAGTACTCAGGGGCTATGGACTCACCCTCTCTCAAGCATTTGGCAAAGCTGCCATGTGACCTGAAGCCAAGTCCAGAACTAGAACATTGTAGAGGCCAATTTAATTCTCAAAAAAAGAAAGAAAACCTATCCAGTTTTAGATGAAATATTGGCTGAAGTTGCCAGAGCAAGATCTCAGCCTGAGAACCTATAGAAAGTTAAGGACATTTAGAACAGGGTCGACAAGACACTGTGTCTTCACACACATAGCTTTAGCCCTTACCATCAACTTGCGAGGGAGAGCTCAGTCCTGGGTGGCATTTCTTATCAAAATTTTCTTTAAAGGTGATGAAGAAAAATCTTGTGAAACGAAATTGCATTTAATATAGTTTAGATATTGAAAATCACTAAAAATAAAAAGCCAGAAACATGGGGTAATTGTTCCAATGGCAGTCAGTGAACTTCAATACCTTCTGTACATGCCAAAAGTATCAGAATCTCTGATATTTTACACAGAATGATGGGGACTAATATTCATTTATGGGACTGAGTTCACTAATATAATTTGCTTCTGACCAAAAGTAGCTATTGTTTTGGGTTTTTTTTTTTCATTTTATCTACATATAACCAACTGTGAATACTTTTCAGATTAAAACCATCCTTAACCTCAAGCTAAGTCACAACCACAGACCCACAAAGCATTGTCCTTGTTTTATGTTACTCCTGAGAGGGAAACAAAAATCCAGATTTTGTGTTACAAGGCGGTACTAAAAAGGGGGCTGTCCTGATTCTTGAATATGTATTCTGCACCACTGAGTTGTACTGGTAAATTTAGTCAAAACCAACGTAGGTCAGACATAGGCAGTCTGGGATTCAGTAAGGCTTTGAAGTTGTATAAAATATCCTATCTGTTTGTATGTTGTTCCCAGATGAAGTTTAAATAGACAACACAAACGTCCCTTATTTAGGGGTAGATATCTGCCTCTGTTCTTAAATAAGGTAATTAGTCCATATGTCAGCTCTCCGTCTGTGTCATAAATTCATGGGAGCTGGCTCAGCATTCTTAGTAAAACTGTAGTCAGTACATAATGTCTATAGATTAACAGACTGGATATTTAAATGTCCAGCTGCCTGACTGAAAACCTTATCTCTGAAGGATCTGGGGGAGCTCAAAATTCACATTGAAATTATGGAGTCAAATCTCATAATTACTCATCACTTGCAAAACTAGCTGTTTCACAGGTCCTTATTGCAAGCATGACATCCTGTCTCAGGTCAGAGACATCTTGTTCCCAGCTTGTAGCAGGAAGGAAATTGTGGTTCTTCCCATCTGTTGTTAGATCTTGCCTGCCACTTCATCTTTAGACGCTCCATCCTAAAGGCTGGATTGGGAGTTGGTGATAAGCAGCGTTTGGGACTAATAGCCTAAGATGTACGTCAACTAGCCATTGGGATAAGGCACTGGAGAACAAGGATTTTAGCAAAAACCAGGAGTATTTCATTTCTGATTGTGCTTTGCAAGCTAAATTGGAGTGGCTTTCCTCATAAGCTACAGAAATAAAACAAAACCAGATTCTGTATTTTTAGGAAGCCTGGTCCCTGCTGTTTCAGGGAATTTTTTGGTGTGTGGGGAGCCAGGGTGGCAGAGAAACTGTTTTTATTTGTTTATTTGTGCGAACTCAGTTACCATATGGCTCATAGCACGGAAGGAGAATCTTCTTTCTCTCTCAGGCACGTTTGTTTGAGTTGGCCATGACTCTACGGGAATGCATCTCTGATGGCTGCCCCAGTGCCGAGCAGATAAAGCCCTTCAGCATGCGGTCACTGGCCTTGTAACTCTGCCTCCTGAAGAGTATGCTGAAACCACCTTGCCCATGCACAGCCCAGAATATTTCTAAAAATCAAGAGAGAAAGTGGATTTGTCTATGGGCCACAAGGTTAATAGCTTTATCAAGCCTGCTACCTATCTTCAAATTGTCTGAGAATAATTTTTGTTTGAATAAATTAAAAGTCTTTTTTCTCATAAATTATGCTTTTCAATGGGAGATATCTACAGATTTAAATGCTTGCATGTGCAACTAGCCTCCGGCACAGCATTTGGTTTATTATTTGGACGATAAACAGATGCTGATTGCTTTAGTGACACTGGAATTAAATATTATATGTGCAAAGGGCTACATATTATAAAAATATCTCTGGATTTTTCTATCTGGTGGCAAGCTTGTACTTCCAGTCTATCCCCTTGGGTACATTGCATGAGAAAAAAATGGGAACAGTTGGATGTTTCTGGTAACGTTTCTTAGCAAACCATTTTGTCAGGTTATTCTTCTCTTTGGAATATCAAATCACGTGTATCAAGTAACTTGATATTCCCTGAGGCTGCACAAGATTCATAGCATCTGGCTATTGCAGAAATATATAATACAGTTGTTATTCTTCTGAGTGTCAAGTGGATTTTTGACTTTTACATACAAGAGTCAGAGCGCTGGTCGTTACTCTCCTGCTGAATCTCAACAGAAAACACTACTTTTATGAAACCTCAAAGCAGTTATTTTATCCCTAGCTGTAGCAGCCATTTATTTTCACAGTTAGTGACACGTTCCCAACCTGTTCTTGTAAGAATGAACCCAGAAGCCATGTGTGAGGCTGTTTTCATCAAACAGACATGCAAACTAGGAAAGCTGGTCTCTAGGCTGTGACCCAGTCCATCTGGGTCAGGTTTTTCAGTTTGCCACAGATTTGAGACCTTTCCTCAGAGCAAAAATCACAAAGGTTATTTTCCAGGGCTCAGTTTTACGAAGGTCCTGTCTCATGTTTAGAGAGATCTTTTGTCCTTGTCTGCATTGAGTTTTGGCCTGAAAAACCCTTCCCTACCTTACACAGCAAAGTACTTTACTCGTGCCATAGAGATAGTGCGAGTTTGTTTAAACAAATGAGTGTTCAACACTGTTTTTTCCAACCTCGTCTGTCGCCTCAGATTGTACCTGGTGTCTTTGCATGTGTCTGAACAGCCCCTGTTCCCCAGGGCTCAGTTTTGGGGCTGATCTTGTTCAATATCTTTATCAATGATCTGGATGAGGGGATTGAGTGTTCCCTCAGTAAGTTTGCAGATGACACCAAGCTGGGCGGGAGTGTTGATCTTCTCGAGGGTAGGAAGGCTCTGCAGAGGGACCTGGACAGGCTGGATCGATGGGCTGAGGCCAACTGCATGAGGTTCAACAAGGCCAAGTGCCGGGTCCTGCACTTCGGCCACAACAACCCCAGGCAACGCTACAGGCTTGGGGAAGGGTGGCTGGAAAGCTGCCCAGAGGGAAAGGACCTGGGGGTGCTGGCTGACAGCCGGCTGAACATGAGCTGGCAGTGTGCTCAGGTGGCCAAGAAGGCCAACAGCATCCTGGCCTGTATCAGAAATAGTGTGGCCAGCAGGAGCAGGGAGGTGATCGTGCCCCTGTACTTGGCACTGGTGAGGCCGCACCTCGAATCCTGTGTTCGGTTTTGGGTCCCTCACTACAAGAAGGACATTGAGGTGCTGGAGCGTGTCCAGAGGAGGGCAACGAAGCTGGTGAAGGGCCTGGAGCACAAGCCTTATGAGGAGCGGCTGAGGGAACTGGGGTTGTTTAGCCTGGAGAAGAGGAGGCTGAGGGGAGACCTCATCGCGCTCTACAACTACCTGAAAGGAGGTTGTAGCGAGGTGGGTGTTGGTCTCTTCTCCCAAGTAACAAGCGATAGGACGAGAGGAAATGGCCTCAAGTTGCACCAGGGGAGGTTTAGATTGGACATTAGGAGAAATTTCTTTACTGAAAGAGTGGTCAGGCCTTGGAACAGGCTGCCCAGGGAAGTGGTGGAGTCACCATCCCTGGAAGTATTTAAAAGACATGTAGATGTGGTGCTTAGGGACATGGTGTAGTGGGCATGGTGTGTTGGGTTGATGATTGGACTTGATGATCTTAGAGGTCTTTTCCAACCTTAATGATTCTATGAAAATGGGGCCCGTTTAGAGCCATCTTCACCTTTAGGGCTTCAAAGTGCCTGTCTCACATATTCCCACACGTTTGCACTGCAGGGAATCCTATCGTGACCAATATAGGTATAGACAGATATTTAACCCAAAGGAAAATGCCGATCGACAGTGGCCTGTTGTCTCATTCTTGGCTGACACAGGGCTGAGAGCACCTCCAGGCAAGCAGGAAGAAAGGAGGAGGGTTTGGGTGGTTTTGTCTGTGCCCTTGAATCCCATATGATTCTATGCTGCTTGTTACGTTTTGTTACCCAAGATCATCTTGGAAAGTGTTATAGTAAAGGAGCTCTAATGTCATAGGGTTCATATTTTTTATATTACAGGACTATGATGTGTTTCTGCCAGCAGGTCTCTTGGGAACTCTGGCTGCTTTCCCAATTTAGCTGCTAAATAGCTGATTCATTTAAAGAGACAAGAACACTGTGTATCCTCAGGAGTGCATGCTGAGACATTCTTTTAAAGACATGTAAAGACTTCCCCATCTCTCCTGTGGGTGCATCGGATTTAGTACAGAAAATGAAAAGAATACAGCAACGGTGGTGTTTGTTCTGCTGTGAGAACACAGAGTGCACCGGAGCTGCAGAGAGAGGGAAAATGTAAAGGATGCTCAAAGTGGTGCCAGATGTGTTTGTGGCTGAATTACCATCCCAGAAAAAGGTTGGGATAGCTCAGATTTAACCAAACAAACAATTCTGTGAATAGCAGAATTTCTAAACCTTGGTTCCTCTCAAGGCTTTTTGTGGGGGTTTTGATTTGGTTTTTTTCATACTAATCGTCCTGTGTCTGGTACAACGTGAGCTCTATGGTTGTGGCAGTTACAGCCGCTCCCTCTCTTTGGACACACTGATATCTTATGTTATTGATCTGCAATCTTCCTGTGAGGGAGAGTTTTAATTGGGCTTTTTCTTCTGTATCTGGGCCACTGTTCTCAAAAAATATGTAGGAATTTAAAATCTTCAAAACCTCTGCCTGTCTGTCAAATTTGCTTTATCAGCTAACGAGGGAACTGGCAACATATCATCTCAGTTCTGCTAAAACCCCGAAGCAGTAACATCTGTGATTTATTATTTGGATAATGGTTAATCTGAACTGGGGTTATAAACATACTTGGTTTCACTACAGACCACAGGTAAAAATCCAGATAATGACAGCGCTGTCTTCAGGTTACATGAGTAAATGCTGTACACTCACTTGGGAAAGGAAAAAGATAATTATATATGAACAGATTGTTACAGTCAGGCTTCACACGTGAAAAAAGAGATGATTACACACTATTGGCATTTGCAATCAGCAAAGAACAGTCTCCAAAAATCTGTATGATCATTTTATGCCCTGTCAAAGATCTTGCAAAGCCATTTTGTTAGATTCTGCTCTCAGAGAGCCCAGCCAGGGGCAGGACCTGGGCTCTTCTGATCAAACGGCTAGTGCTCAGCAAGATTGTCCTAATGAGTGTCTACACGAAGAGATTGTCTGCCCAGTGAGGGCTTTAGTTTGTACCTTCCAGTCTCTGTAGTCTCAGAGGCAATCCTAGCATCAGCAATGCGAGCAGCTGGTTTTGTGTTGTCATCCAAGCAACATGGCTAGAAGTAGTGCTGTGCCAGTTTTACACAAAATCCCAAAATAGAGTGCTAATAGGCGGAGCAGCAGACTACAAAGCCAGCTAGAAAATCAGCACGATGTGGGAAAAGGTTGTTTTGGGGAGAAAAATCATGTTGTTACACACTTTTTCTAATTCTTTTTCTACTTTCTGAAAATTGTACCAGCTTCACAAAACACAAGCATTTTTTGTTGCCTTTTCTTGGCCTTGAGAATATATGTGCATGAAAACATGCCAACATTCAAGTTGCAACAGTACTCCTCGGTGCTGCGTTTGCCAACTTTATGCTCTGCAGGATTCCTGGGTGTCTGATGTGGACCTGATCTACTACAGGTGCAGAGTGAGAGTTTATGGATATGTTGTCTATTATTATGATGGTGTCCAGAGGATCCAACAGGAGACCAGAGTCCCACTAAGTGCAGAGTAGACTGGTTTTACAGTGAAGAAATTCTTTAGCAGGAGTCTCCTTCTTCACCAAGACCCATAAGCAAAAGACCCATAGGCAAAAAAAGGCAACACTAAATGCATCTCCTGTTCTTTTCCAGTGAGAAAAAAGTAAGCAAAAAGAGTTTAAGTTTTACCATTTCTCAAATTGAGTTTGGGTAGGGAAAGACAAGTTTGTAAAGTGTCAAGGGAAAACACTTCAGTGGAGGGACTTAACTGAGATAATGTAAGAAGCCAGTAATTGAATCAGGACAAGAAATCTCCTTTTTCATGCTGTATTTGTAACCAAGTTTTTTCTCAGTGTACTTTGTTTAGTGTCAGGAAGCTGTTTGGAATCTACTGACTCTCATAGGTATTTGTGTTTGATGTCAGACATAAGTATAAAAGTGTAAAATCATTACTATTAAAGTCCTGGAAGCACTTGCACTCTCTTCTCTTTTGCAAGGAGGCCTTGCAAGATGGAGTCTACGATGAGGTTAGGAAAGCCTTAAGGGATTTTTGTTTTGTCTGGCTCCATTCTCTATATAAAGTGCTTGCAGAGGACAGAATATTAGAAACCAAATGAGGCAAGTGTAGAACTCAATCATAGATAATTTATGATTCTGAAAAGGAAATTAAGTGTGAAAAGTAAGTCATTAATATCAAGTCTTTTTAATTACCTTTAATGAAAATGGACATGTCTTCCATGCCACATAGAGAGGAAAGCCCTTCAGGCTGTATCTTAATGACTTTCTTAGACCGCATGTGTTTGAAACTTAAGGTTTCAAATAATTCCATGCAATGAACGGGATTTGCTTTGGTTTTGACAGCCTTTTAAATGTTCATGAAGTTGAGGCAAGATTTAAAAATGCTTCAAGCTTAAACAGAGCATCATCAGATGTTCACTGCTGCTTATGTGTTGTGTCACATTTGTTTCGTGTGTTGCATCCCAAGTTTTACCTAACTTTACATTGCAATTTTCTTATCAAGCCTAAAAGAAAACTTGACAATGCCAGAACTGAAGGTGCTTTCTATAGTTCATTGCCTATATGCAAAGAGCTCATCTTTTAATCCTCCCTGTTGAGCATGAGCTGGCCTGAGTGAAAGTAAACCATTTAAATGAAGGGAAATTGTCTTTTAATCCCTTTTCTAGCTCTCAGCTTGCCTACTTAAATGTCCTTTTGGTTCTGCTGTGCAGCTTTCATTCTGCCTTAAAGAATTCTGTATTCTCTAATTAGAAAAAAGACATTTAAGGTAGACTGTTCTATAGTGCTAAGTCATATCAGGAAATCTCAACAATAAAAGATATGTCATATTTTTCTTCCCAGATACACAGATGTTTTATAGGCTTCATAGCAGGAATAAGCAGAGAAAAATACTGTTATCCATTTACAGACAAAGTAGTAGTAAAATTTAGGTCAGGAGAATAAATTAATCTTGAATCAAATATCACTGCAGTCATCTGTCTTGTCAAAGAAAGCACAAATTCCTGCTTTCGTGATCACAGCAGAACAATCAGCAAAAAGAGGCTGACTTTTTCCTCTGAACCAAACCCGTTTTCAGCTAACACTTAAGCTCCAAACTTTTATGAAATGGTTTTTACAGACTAAAATCCCGAAGTTTCTTCTCACTGCCCTCTTAGCCAGTTGTCACTTTTTTCCCAGTCCTTCTGTGGGGTTTCAGCTGCTCCTCATGCCCATGGTTGAGCACAGCCACCCATTAACACTAGTGGAAAAGCCTTCCAGCTCAAGGCTCAGGCATGGGAAAGGCTTGCTGTGTTAGCTGGAGACACCCCTAGTGTTTTGGTTGGGAGCTTGCCTTGGTTTACCATCAAGTTTCATAGATGATCTCTGTTTTGTTCCTGTACCCCGAAGGAAAAAAAAGATATGGCTGCTATGTCCTCTGTTTCAGAGAGGTTCATCCACTTCTGAATATCATCTGTCAGGCAATCCTGTAACCTTTGCTGCCAAGTTGCCTCAAGCTCCACCTTCTTACCTGTTAACCCGCTCCAAGGGTCCTCAGTTTCTTTCATTTTGCATGTTTTTTTCTTTTAGAAAAATGCTGATGATCTTCAGGTGTACATGCACCTCATCTCATTTTTCATATCGACTGCAGCAGACTCTTCATTTAATGAACCATAGTTAATATTTCTAGATAATAAACAGTGAATTAAGACCTATATGTATTTTTTCTCAACTGCGAAAACATCTGCTGTTTCTGCCTCATGTCTTGTCATCATCTTTCAGTTTTATCCCCAATCTCTCAGTCCATCTGACACATAGGTTACAAGGGACCAGCTTCTTCACTGTGGCAAATGGGATCTTCTCTTTGATTATTTCATATGACCAACAAGTCCCATCATCCATTCACAAGACAAAAATGTCATCTTCAGAGTTACTTTGTAAAAACTGTAGGGAGATGCCAACATCCATCAAATATAATTTACGAAATATTCTCCTCAGATTAATAAATTGCTTCATAGCCTGTCAGCAATGCTAGCTAACAAAATAGCATATCTAATATGCTGTACCAAAAAAAAAAAGCTATTTACAAGCATCAAAAGCATTGCAGAAATAATAAGCCTGGCTTTCTACTTCTGCACATCTTAGAATGCAAGGTCTGATGCAGGTCCCTGTTTCACTGAATCTCTGGGCTCTCGAGACACAGACCTATAACACAGAGACCAGTAGCATCAACTTGCAAACTGGCAAGCCTTTCTGCTACAATGCATCTATTGATGCATTTTCTTTTTTTTCTTTTCTGTTTAATCCTCAACCTTTGATCACACTATCCAAGACTATTTTAACAAACATCATCTCCTTATACTGTTATGTATAATAATTTATTTAAACCAGATCTAAAATGCTGTTACTCCTGATTGATTTATTTGGTGAAGAAATCGATGTAGCCTTTAATATTATTAGTAATATTTGTTCTGAGTTTCCAATGGGAAAGTTTGTCATTTAGAATGAGATATTTCTTTGTAATATTTATCTGTCAAAAAATATCAAAGAGCTTTCAAGTTGTAAACAGATCTGACCTTGAGTGTCTCTAGAAGTCCATATATGCAACTCCAGCAGAGTCTCTTAAGAGAGATGGTGAAATCTCCACCCTTGAAAATTTTCAGAATTCAGCTGAAAAAAGCCTGAACCATCTGATCTAACTTGGAAGTTAGCTCTGCTTTGAGCAGAAGCTTGGACTAGTGACCTCCAGAGGTCTCTTCCAACCTACATTTTTTCCTGTGATTCTACAATTCCTACTTTTCTTTAGCCTCTCAGATCACTTCATGTTTGTTTCTATCCCCTTTGAACAGTGAGTGTCCTTTAGTAACTCTGTTCAAGTCACAACTGTTTTTCCATACTCGTTCTGTTTACCCTATATACGTTAATCGGTCTAGTTCCTTCTATTTTGCCATCCAGTTTCTTTGCAATAAGAATCTTAAATTGATTTATCTTAGCTCATTTGATTTCTCCATCAGATTAAGTCTTTCATTAAAAACTATTGTCCAGATAACTGCTTTCCTCCATGTTAGCACTTCATTTCTTTCTATTTTTCTATATGCTGATATTCTTCTAACTGTCACTACATGCTTCATTTTCTTTTCTGTAGGTTTTAAAGGAAGTCCTGAAAATCTTTTCCTTCAGAGGAACTGAGTGGAAGCAATCATTCTGCCAGCTTGCCTTGGACTCCAGTGGAGTCCATCTACCAACAGTCCTTTCTCCATGAATGTCTCCCACTGGTCAGACATCTTAAAACTTCAGAATACAAAGTCTAGAGCCCCATGCTAATCTTCATGGTATTTTTTTGCCTTCTCTAGGGACCAGGAAAACACCCCTTAAGACCACAGTTTATCATAGACAACCTTGATCCATTCCAGCAAATCCAGCAGTCATTTGTCTCAGCATGAAGAACAATTACAGGTTTCTACATTGTCTTATCTTTGTTCCCATCAGACAGTTCATCTGATCTCTGACACCGGGGACATAGCTTCTGATTTCTCCCTGGCAAGGAGTTCATGATCCTACAGGTTTAATTTCTTATGCTGTCAAAATGAATCAGTATGCCTTTCTATCTGTAGATTATACTTCCTTCTCCATTACGTCTCTTCAGTATATTCCTGTGCTTTCTATTAGTCTACTGCCTCAGCTCTGTTTGTCCATCTCTCACACTCTGGGTTTTTTTGCCTTGGCTTCTCTGTTTCTGGATACCAATAGCCTGTCCTTTTCATTTGTCTGTAAAACACCTTTTCAAACATCTGTGGACTTTGAATGATCTCCTTAACCCTGTCACATTTCAAAACAGAGGATTGTTACCATATCCATCCTCAGTTTCATGCCTTTTATTCCATCACTCTGCTGCTATTTCCACTCATAAATCACTCTATCAGTAACTCACTCAGGGGTTATGAACATTCTGTGCTTCTGCATCCACATCATCTTTCTTCGTCCTTCATGTTGGGACTCAGATTTCGTACTCAGTATCCACACACACACACACATCCTTACTTCCTAGGCATCCTGCACTTTTCCTGGAATATATATTGAAAAACAGAGCTCACTCACTCCAGTTTCTCTCCACAAACCCCTTTGTCTACTCCTGAGTGTCCTTCCCTTATTTTTCATTCCTTTTTTTGCCAATCATTTCTTCTGATACCAGTCTAAATGCATGTTGTTCATTTTCTGTTTTCCCATTAAATTGAAAATATTTAGCAAAATCTCTTTTGAGAGGATACAGAGAAAGGGGGGGGGGGGGAATTAAATTACACTGTCAAGTTTATTTAACAGGTTTTAGCTAAATGCTTTGAAATACCTTTAATTATCACTAGACTTTCTTATTTAGAGAGGCAATCGATATTCCAGAGCTGTAATTTGGTAAAAACAACGTGTTTGTAATAAAATGGGAGGTAATGGTGTATCTTTTGTAATTGACAGACATGGAATGAGAAGAAAATATTCCCCGAGAGAGGGAAGTGAGTAGGAAATTTTTTAAACATGCACATAGACAGATACACAACCCACAATACCCCATCAGGGTATTAAGAGAGTTTCAATTCCTGAACTGAATGCACGCTGATACACAGGGTATTAAGAGCAAGCATACAATCGATCCCCTGTGCCTGGCAACTGCTTTTTTTGATATATCTCACATTTTCAATGCAAATTGTACAACAAGCAATGATATAACACTGTACTCACTGGTTCTGTTTGCCTTTTTACTGCTGGGACTTTGTTCCGTTTCCTTTGAAATCAGTCTTTATCCACATCATGCAGGGGGACAGACATATTCCTGGAACCTGATGCCACAGCCATGACAAAGGTGGACAGCATGGCTGAAATGAAATTGCTATTACAATATCATCAGACCTGAAGAAAACATTCACCAGATACATCCAGACACCAGTATTCATATCTTAGGAGGATGCATTGCAACATACGATTTGGGTTTTGTGGGAATACTATAAGACAGTTCTAAGTAACTTGATGTGTTCTAACTGACACACTAACAAACTGATTTCTGGCATATCCCACCACAATACTCCTTGATTTATTAGACTGTAGATTAATACAGTTTTATTAGACTGGAGGCACTTTGGCAAGGACAATCACCAAGCCTGAACTGTTAGGACAGTCCGAAATGAAAGCTCTTGGGCTATCTTCTGAACTAAGAATTTTACGTTTTGCTGCCTGAACCTGGATATTTGAGTTGTTCTATTCTACCAAGAGTTCTTATTGAGATATTTAATGAATTAAATGTGATGATGACTAAACACCATTAGTAGTCCATCTATTATTTACTTACTAAATTCCCATGTAGGGAGGTACAAGGGGCAGTATGGGGTTTGTCAAGTAGGAGGAGTTGGATCAGTTTTCATCTTCAGTCACAGAAACACAGAATGGGTGAGGTGGGAAGGCATCTCTTTGGAAATCCATGCTGACCTCTGCCAATAGCCTACTTGTAATTAGTGTGTTTGAAAATGGTTTCCCCTGATTATTTTCTTCTATCACCTTTCCAGAGACCAAAGTGAGGCTGACCAGCCTGTAGTTCCCTGGATCTTCCTTCTTGAAGATAAGAGTTGAATGAATAGTGAATTAGGAATGTTCTTCCTTATTTTTATTTCAAGAACCAAAAGCATTTCTAAGCTTTCCATGGTTGTCTTGTCTATGAGACAAGACAACCATATTTCACCAACTAAAAGCTCTGCCCATGGCAGCAGCATTTGTTTAATGCACAAATACTGCTACCAAAAAAAAAAACACACCACAAAACCCCAAACCTCCAATATTATTAATTTCTATTTCTTTAACCAAAAAAATACATAGTGGTATAGTTCACCAAGTACAAAACAAAGCTTAAACCTATTTAAACACATTGATTTGTATTCCTGACATAACTGGATCAGAGTCTCCTAAGTGAGAGAAATTTCATGGCCATTCTGGTAGCAGTATATATTGATTCTTTTCCTGTCCCTGCCCCACAAAATACCTCCAGATACTTTAGTATTTGTAGTTGTCATGGCATGCCCTGACTCCTTCCATTAGTAAATAATTCAAACTTCACTTATGTCCAGCCACAGTTGTGTTGCAAGAGGTGGCCACAAACTCTGAACCACAGTTCCAGCTTTTGGGATAGTTACAATTTGGGATTGAATTTTACATTGCAAGTTGAACTCTAGTTCCAGGAGTCTTGCTTTTGCCTAAACAGTGACAGGATTTATCCTCTGTAGTGAAGCCAAAACAATCATCCTTTGCCAAGAAATTGAGTTGTTTATGAGCAGTTATCTTGCATTGGCAGGACCACACAAACTAGGGTGGCCACTTGAGGTAGTCTGATATGATTTCTTGAGAAGATAGGTGGCATCATTGTTTTAACTTTGCCAGTGTGGGCAAATTCCAGATTGGGTGATAAATGTTGTGTGCATTCAACCCCTTAAAACAGCAAAAAGATCGTACTCCTCTTCCTCCCCAGTGCTGCCCTTGTAACATGTCCATGGCCAGTTGAGTAGTCTCTGTCTCCTCCTGTACCAGAGAACCAGATATACTTTGATCTTCAATGAAGTATCTCCAGAGTAAAGATCAGTCTCTTTACTCTTTAAATACATAGCTTTAACATAAATTATACTTATAATCCATGCCTTCCAGATATGAATATTATGTGTTTATAGATGGTTCTCAGGACACCTGTAGCAGACACCTTTGATGGTTACAGACAGCCTGTTGAATTCTTGAATTCTATAACAAAAAAAACTTACAAAAATATTAACCCTTTAGAAACATTTTCAAACATATATTTTGCCATATAAGGTGTTCATTTAATAGACTGTGGCTAATGTTGATTAATGATATACTAAGTACCGTAAGAAATTCACAGCAAGTCGTTGTGAGTTGTATTTTGGTTAAACTGGAATTTCCCTCAGGAAATATAACAGAAATCCCCTGGCTGCTGTTTAGGGAAACAAGGACAAATATGAGATAGAGGTGGCCAAGCCATGGCTATCAAGCCAAATACAAAAGCCAAATGCTTGAATTGCACGGGTCTTAAGCTGGCTATAGGGCTGTGCTGGCATGGGAAATGCTGGCTAATTTAAATCCCAGTTGGCAGGGTGAAATAAAGCAGAAAGCACTACCGAAGCTGAATTGCTGGGCTCCCCGAGATTAAGCTGCACATCCAACCTCTGCAACCTCTTGGAGCAATGGGACAGCAATGGAGCCACTACTCCAAGACTCTCCAGTTCTTGGCTCTCTAAGTATTTGGTGCTTCTTGGCCAGACAAAAATTTTTTTACGGACATCACAGTTACAGGACATTGGGTCATCTGTGTATGGCTAGGCATATTATAAAGCAGGAGTCTGCTTGCTTTTACCTCTACAAGGCAGTCAATGAGCAATGTCACCCAGCACATATACTCCACTGTGCTGTGACCTCTCTGAGGCATCGTTCCCTTTTCTGGCAATAAGCTGTGACCCTTGCGTGGATGGCACGTAGTGAGTGCTGGCGGCACAGGCTGAACAAGCCAATCCATCCGCATTTACATGTTGACTTTTGTCATTTAATAGCCTACTCTGATGAGCTGCATAAGGTTGTGTTTGAGAAAGCCTAGAATCTGATGCATGCCTGCCAACCAAATTCCAGCTGGCAAGAGACCTGAGCAATTCCACAAACTAAACGAGATGAGTTTAGAATACATTTCCTGCTGCTGTGCCTCCGAAAGGGGAAATATCTGTTTCATTACTCAGGAGTGCTGCATGCCATTCGAAGGAGTGTAGGATGGTATGTATGTCTGGTTGGAATTGCATGGGGCAGTGAAAAGATTTTTATGCACCCGTGTAGCCACATACACTCATACAGGCAACCCAGCTGCAGCAAATTAAAGCCAGATAAGCAAGCTGTTTCCTAACAGTAACTTATTGTCCTGGCTGATCTCTCAGGCTTTTTACCAACATATGCTGTCAATTTCTGAAGTCCCAAAAGCATAAGATCTATGAGATCTGGGCTAATGGGCTCATTCACATTCCTTTCCTTCTCTCAGATTTGTGCTCCTCAAAGACGACGCCAAGCTCTGGTAGACCAGGAGTTGAATTTAAAGTGGAGCCTAGCAACTTGGTGTAAATGCCTCTATCAACATTTGCAATCTCTTCATGCCCCTCAGTTTTCCATCATGCTTCCAAAAGCTGTTTAATGAAATGCAGCAACTTTTCTTCCTGTGTCTGAGATGCTCTATATTTTGAACTGTCAAAGAACTATGACACTGTCCCAGCTAAAACCTTCAATCAGAAGTGGGAACTAGAACATTGTCAAATTAATGGCTGTGATGAGCACATCACTGGAGCAAGATGAAGGTCAATTTATTGGCCCTAGGTTTTTATTGTCTCTTTTGCTTCAGGAAAATGACATTGCAGCCAAAGCAGGGAAGGCCTTCCCGTATCCCAGCTTTCCTTCCACCATTTTACAAAACTTCCTAGCTCTCTTTCCATGTTTTGGAATTATTCACAGTCAGTAATGAAAAGAAACATGTACTAGGCCTCGTCACCACAAAGCTCCTTTCCTTTCTCATCCCTTCGCTGTAAAGATCTCAACACTCATAATAAAAAGGAATTAATGTCATAAGCCTCATAAAATAGATTATTCTGTATAAGCTCCACTTTTGGGACACTTGCAAACATCTAAAATACAAGCTTCTAAGTTCCAGGTCATCAATAAAAGCCAAATATAAAATGGTCCACCTCTTTCAGTCCTTACATATAGAATATCTTTCTGGAAAACTCTTCAAACATAAGTTACAGGAGACACTGGAGGACATTCCTACAGAAAACAGGCAGAGTGATGGAAGGGTTCCTTCTGGCCTTTAAAATTTGTCTATCTGCAAGAATCATTAACCACCACAACAGATCACTGTCAGTAGCCTCAAAATGGACCTTTCTCCCATGCTTTCTGTGAATTCTCTGTGCCCCATGGGCTTTATCATCCAGGGTTACTAAATTGAGTTGTTTGTTTGGATAAACCAATACTTTGGGAATCTCTTCCTAGCTTCCCTAACAGGTGATTTTCTGAACACCCTTTTTGCCCATTTACCCCAGCTGAATAACACAGTCTGTATAGAACATTTTGTTGCAATACTTTTCCTTTACTGAACACAAAAGAATAGCCTATATAATCACAACAGGGTTCATATGATAATATAAGCAAGAACAATAGGGACCATCATTGTTTTGAATTGCATGAAATCTAAAACACTCAGTTCTGAACTGTGTGAAAATATAACTGGACTTTGTTGTGCATGAGAGCCATTTCTGTCATGAATTAAGAAAAATGTGTACTTAAAGTTCAATAAACATGACAAAGTTCCCACTATAGAACTTTCCTCTTAGGAGATGCCTTGTAATACTAGGTCATCCGTCCTACCATGAAGTTCAAAACCCATTCTTATAATTGTGTGAGTCCATCTTTACTTATGAAAACAACTTCACTTATGAAAACATCTTCACTTATGAAAACTGCTGCTGCAGAAAGCCCTGAAATGTTGTTGAAAAATTCACATGCTGAGCTGAAACCACAGAACTTCGTTTCCTCTGTTTTGTGGGAAGCCACCCTTTACAATGGCCTTTCATATTGTCATACAGGCAGAACCCTTTCCGTCACAACCAGATGACAATACCCTTAGAGCTTTTTTAGTTTGTTTGAGTGCAACACTGAATATTTAAGGAAATATCAGCCATACCCGCAGCTTGCAGAAAGGAACAACAAAGATGTGTTTATTATTTGTATTACAGTAGGGCACAACTGTGATGTTGTAACTCTGTTATTGTAGATGCTGACAGAGAAGGCTTGAATAAAGAGAATTGTTAGTGACCTAAACAGGCAGCACTGGAGGTGCTAACCTAAATAGAAAAGACGGGAAAATGGTGAAAGGGAAACTAAAGAAAAGCTTTAAAAGGTGCAAGACATGTGAAACACAATCAGGACTCAAAGTTTTGTAGGATGCAGAACTCTCCCTGAAAACTCTGCTGCATATTTATTATACAGGCGGACTGTATTAATGTCTGTAATGACAATCTTAATGTCGTATTAATGTCTGTGATGGGTCAGAATCATGTCCACTAGGTACAGGGTGTCTTAGTTTCGGCAGGGATAGGGTTAAATTTCTTCCTAGTGCTGTGTTTTGGATTTAGTACGAGGAGAATGTTGATAACACACTGATGTTTTCAGTTGTTGCTAAGTGCCCTCCTAGTCCAAGGACAGCTCCCATGCCTACTGACTGAGCTAGGTACACAAGATGGGAGGGAACATAATCAGGACAGCCAGCCCAGCTGGCCAATGGGGTATTCCATACCATGTGACGTCATGCTCAGTATATGAACGGTAGGCGTGATCCAGGAAGTACCGATCGCTACTTGGTTATCGGTCAGCGTGGGTGGTGAGCAATTGCATTGTGTATCACTCATTTTGTATATTCTATCATTATTTATTATCATTATTCTCCCTTTTCTGTTCTATTAAACTGTCTTTATCTCAACCCACGAGTTTTTCTCACTCCTACCCTTCCGATTCTCTCCCCGTCCCACTGGGGGGGCGGGGGGAGTGAGTGAGCGGCTGCGTGGTATTTGGCTGCCTGCCAGGTTAAACCACGACAGTCCTTTTTGGCGCCCAACGTGGGGCTCGAAGGGTTGAGATAACGATAGATCTGACCAAAGTGTGTTAAGGCAAAATTGTTATAAGCATCCATTATATTGATTGGTCACAATGTTGATGTATTGGCTGTCAAAGTTGTGGGGCTGGCTCTCAATGTTGGGTCATGTAATACCTTGCTTGCAGTATGTGTTCCCTTTTGTGCTGTTTATCATCAGTCGGAACTGGGCCAAGATTATCATTTTGTTGCTGTTTTATGAGGTGATAAAATCATTGGTCGTAAGTCTAATCTGGTATCTGTACTTGGCACTGCCGTCATTTCTGTACCTCGGGAACCACCTCTTAGAAATTATTGGTAATTGCACTTGTTCCTCCTCGGAGAATGAATTTAAGGGGGAGACGGGATGGGACACTCTCTCCCACTTGTTCATTTTCCCTTCCATATCGTCAGAAACTCCTTTTTCTTCTATCCTCTTCACAAAAATGTCCACAATATTCCCTGAGAATTTTGAATATCCTTGGGATGTTCAAACAAGCATGTTCATATTGCTATGTCTCCTGAATGTGGTTCAGGCCTTGTTTAGGGTTAAACAACTATTCAGGAATACTGTCCAGAGATCAACCCTCAGGAACAAGAAAAGAGGGAGGGCAAGCAGCAGTGCCTCATCGGGGCGGGCGGAGCGGCGAGTCTCGGGGGCGGCTACAGACACGGTGGCTACTCAAAACCCCACGACAGGCACTGCAGCTACTCCAACCCCCATGACAACCCCTGTGGCTACTCAAACCCCGGCAACAGTCACCGTAGCTTCTCCAACCCCTGCGACAAACACTGCAGCCACTCAAGCTCCGGCAACAGGCACTACAATTACTCCAACCCCCATGACAAGCACTGCAGCTACCCAAACCCCAGCAACAGGCACTACAGCTGAACCAGAGGACCAACCCTTGCTGGTATCCGTTGCCCCTGTACAGAAGAGGAAATCTTGGAAGCGGAGATCAGGTCGTTTAGAAAGGGATGATGAAAGAGCAGGGACATCACGAGGAGAGGAGGAGGAAGAGGAAGAACTCATAAACGAGACGGAAACCACCCGATCCCTATCCCTGAGTGAGCTGCGAGATATGCGGAAAGATTTCAGCCGTCGTCCAGGCGAGCATATTGTTACCTGGCTGCTCCGATGCTGGGATAATGGGGCCAGTAGCTTGGAATTAGAGGGGAAGGAAGCCAGACAGCTGGGATCCCTTGCTAGGGAAGCGGGTATTGACAAAGCAATCGGAAAAGGGACACAGGTCCTCAGCCTCTGGAGGCGACTGCTGTCAGGTGTGAAGGAAAGGTATCCCTTCAAGGAAGATGTTATATATCGCCTAGGCAAATGGACCACTATGGAGAGAGGTATCCAGTACCTGAGAGAACTAGGCGTGCTGGAGGTGGTTTATAGTGACCTGGACGACACCCGAACACCCAAAGATCCAGATGACGTCCAGTGCACCCGACCCATGTGGCGGAAGTTGGTACGGAGCGCACCAGCATCGTACGCCAGTTCGTTGGCAGTACTGTGCTGGAAAGAGGAAGAAGCACCAACGGTGGATGAGGTGGTTAACAGACTTCGGGATTTCGAAGAAACTATCTCCTCCTCCCTTGTCTCGGCTGTAGAGAAACTATCCCGAGAGGTCCAGCAACTCAAAGACGATAGGTCCTATTCTCCACCTGTACGGACCAGTATCTCAGCCATTAGGAGTCAGCGTTTTTCTCCTCAAGAGAGAGGATATCGAAAGTACACACCACGGGGCACCCTGTGGTTTTACCTGCGTGACCACGGAGAGGACATGAGGCAGTGGGATGGAAAACCTACCTTGACCCTAGAGGCACGTGTACGTGAGTTGCAAGGAAAAACAATCACACAAGGGTGTTCTCTCAGGAAAAATGCTGCTCCAGTTTTCAGGAAAACCCTGTCTCACGACGGTCCAGTTTCCAGTGAACAGTTCCCCAGACAGAGTAGAAGGGCTGATCTTACTTTGGACTGTAATGAAGGAATTCTTGACTCACGTTTGCAAGAAGTGAGAAGCGGATACTATGACCAGAACTAGAGGGGCCCTGCCTCCGGCCAGGTGGAGGAAAGGGACAACCGGGTTTACTGGACTGTGTGGATTCGATGGCCTGGCACATCAGAGCCACAGGAGTATAAGGCTCTAGTAGACACTGGTGCACAGTGCACCCTAATGCCATCAAGCTATAAAGGGGCAGAACCCATTTGTATTTCTGGAGTGACAGGGGGATCCCAAGAGTTAACTGTATTGGAGGCTGAAGTGAGCCTAACCGGGAACGAGTGGCAGAAGCACCCCATTGTGACTGGCCCAGAGGCTCCGTGCATCCTTGGCATAGACTACCTCAGGAGAGGGTATTTTAAGGACCCAAAAGGGTATCGGTGGGCTTTTGGTATAGCTGCCCTGGAGACGGAGGAAATTAAACAGCTGTCCACCTTGCCCGGTCTCTCAGAGGACCCTTCTGTTGTGGGGTTGTTGAGGGTTGAAGAACAACAAGTACCAATCGCTACCACAACAGTGCATCGGCGACAATACCGCACCAACCGAGATTCCCTGATCCCTATCCATGAGCTGATTCGTCGACTGGAGAGCCAAGGAGTGATCAGCAAGACTCGCTCACCCTTCAACAGTCCCATATGGCCAGTGCGAAAGTCCAATGGAGAGTGGAGACTAACAGTAGACTACCGTGGCCTGAACGAAGTCACGCCGCCACTGAGTGCTGCCGTGCCGGACATGCTAGAACTTCAATACGAACTGGAGTCAAAGGCAGCCAAGTGGTACGCCACCATTGACATTGCTAATGCCTTCTTCTCCATCCCTTTGGCGGCAGAGTGCAGGCCACAGTTTGCTTTCACTTGGAGGGGCGTCCAGTACACCTGGAACCGACTGCCCCAGGGGTGGAAACACAGCCCTACCATTTGCCATGGACTGATCCACACCGCACTGGAACAGGGTGAGGCTCCAGAACACCTGCAATACATTGATGACATCATCGTGTGGGGCAACACAGCAGAAGAAGTTTTTGAGAAAGGGGAGAGAATAATTCAAATCCTTCTGAAAGCCGGTTTTGCCATAAAACAAAGTAAGGTCAAGGGGCCTGCACAGGAGATCCAGTTTTTAGGAATAAAATGGCAAGACAGACGTCGTCAGATTCCAATGGATGTGATCAACAAAATAACAGCCATGTCCCCACCAACTAGCAAAAGGGAAACACAAGCTTTCTTAGGCGTTGTGGGCTTTTGGAGAATGCATATTCCAGATTACAGCCTGATTGTAAGCCCTCTCTATCAAGTGACCAGGAAGAAGAACGACTTCAGATGGGGCCCTGAGCAACAACAAGCCTTTGAACAAATTAAACAGGAGATAGTTCATGCAGTAGCGCTTGGGCCAGTCCGGGCAGGACAAGATGTGAAGAATGTGCTCTACACCGCAGCCGGGGAGAATGGCCCTACCTGGAGCCTCTGGCAGAAAGCACCAGGGGAGACTCGAGGTCGACCCTTAGGGTTCTGGAGTCGGGGATACAGAGGATCCGAGGCCCGCTACACTCCAACTGAGAAGGAGATATTGGCAGCATATGAAGGGGTTCAAGCTGCTTCGGAAGTGGTTGGTACTGAAGCACAGCTCCTCCTGGCACCCCGACTGCCGGTGCTGGGCTGGATGTTCAAGGGGAGGGTCCCCTCTACACATCATGCAACCGATGCTACGTGGAGTAAGTGGGTCGCACTGATCACACAACGGGCCCGAATAGGAAACCCCAGTCGCCCAGGAATCTTGGAGGTGATCACGAACTGGCCAGAAGGCAAAGATTTTGGAATATCCCCAGAGGAGGAGGTGACACGTGCTGAAGAAGCCCCACTGTATAATAAACTACCAGAAAACGAGAAGCAATATGCCCTGTTCACTGATGGGTCCTGTCGCCTTGTAGGAAAGCATCGGAGGTGGAAAGCTGCTGTATGGAGTCCTATACGCCAAGTTGCAGAAACTGCTGAAGGAGAAGGTGAATCGAGCCAGTTTGCAGAGGTGAAAGCCATCCAGCTGGCCTTGGATATTGCTGAACGAGAAAAATGGCCAGTACTCTATCTCTATACTGACTCATGGATGGTGGCAAATGCCCTGTGGGGGTGGTTGCAGCAGTGGAAGCAGAACAACTGGCAGCGCAGAGGTAAACCCATCTGGGCTGCCGCATTGTGGCAAGATATTGCTGCCCGAATAGAGAACCTGGTTGTAAAAGTACGTCACGTAGATGCTCACGTACCCAAGAGTCGGGCTACTGAAGAACATCAAAACAACCAGCAGGTGGACCAGGCTGCTAAGATTGAAGTGGCCCAGGTGGATTTGGACTGGCAACATAAGGGTGAATTATTTATAGCTCGGTGGGCCCATGATGCCTCAGGCCATCAAGGAAGAGATGCAACATATAGATGGGCTCGTGATCGAGGGGTGGACTTAACCATGGACGCTATTGCACAGGTTATCCACGAATGTGAAACGTGCGCTGCAATCAAACAAGCCAAGCGAGTAAAGCCTCTTTGGTATGGGGGACGATGGTTGAAATACAAATATGGGGAGGCCTGGCAGATTGATTATATCACACTCCCACAAACCCGGCACGGCAAACGCTATGTGCTCACCATGGTGGAAGCAACCACCGGCTGGCTAGAAACATACCCTGTGCCCCATGTCACTGCCCGGAACACCATCCTGGGCCTTGAAAAGCAAGTCCTGTGGCGACATGGCACCCCAGAAAGAATTGAGTCAGACAACGGGACTCATTTCCGAAACACTCTCATAGACACCTGGGCCAAAGAGCATGGCATTGAGTGGGTCTATCACATCCCCTACCACGCACCAGCCTCCGGGAAAATCGAACGATACAACGGGCTGCTAAAGACAACACTGAGGGCAATGGGTGGTGGGACATTCAAGCATTGGGACACACATTTAGCAAAAGCCACCTGGTTAGTCAACACTAGGGGGTCTGTTAATCGAGCTGGCCCTGCCCAATCACGACTCTTACGTACTGTAGATGGAGATAAAGTCCCTGTCGTGCACATAAGAAATATGCTGGGGAAGACAGTCTGGGTTACTCCTGCCTCTGGCAAGGGAAAACCCATCCGTGGGATTGCTTTTGCTCAAGGACCTGGGTACACTTGGTGGGTGATGCGAAAGGATGGGCAAGTCCGGTGTGTACCTCAAGGGGATTTGATTTTGGGTGAAAATAGCCAATGAACTGAATTTTATGATGTCAATTGTTATATGATATTGTATATCATTATTTCTATGGTTGCTATCAATGGTATAGCAGTGAAAATCACCCAGATTAATGAAGAATGAACTAACTCCGATGAAACTGAGCAAAGTGCAACGATGATAGAACTGAACGAGTGCAGCAGTACTGAAATGAGAACTGGCTTCAGGATGCAACAGCTCAACACCACACACCATCCTTCTGGCCCTGAAAGACTGTTACGGCAGATGGAGCCCAAAGTTGTGGACTAAAAGAACTCAATGGACATTTATATATATATTTATGTATATATATGTATGTATATGTATTATATGTATATATGTATGTATATGTATTATATATGTATATATATAAAAAAGATAGTGGTGATTAATTGAAAGGTATCGAAAAAAATGTGAGACCTAAGCATAACGTAAATGGTATGGAATAAGGGGTGGATACTGTCTTAGTTTCGGCAGGGATAGGGTTAAATTTCTTCCTAGTGCTGTGTTTTGGATTTAGTATGAGGAGAATGTTGATAACACACTGATGTTTTCAGTTGTTGCTAAGTGCCCTCCTAGTCCAAGGACAGCTCCCATGCCTACTGACTGAGCTAGGTACACAAGATGGGAGGGAACATAATCAGGACAGCCAGCCCAGCTGGCCAATGGGGTATTCCATACCATGTGACGTCATGCTCAGTATATGAACGGTAGGCGTGATCCAGGAAGTACCGATCGCTACTTGGTTATCGGTCAGCGCGGGTGGTGAGCAATTGCATTGTGTATCACTCATTTTGTATATTCTATCATTATTTATTATCATTATTCTCCCTTTTCTGTTCTATTAAACTGTCTTTATCTCAACCCACGAGTTTTTCTCACTCCTACCCTTCCGATTCTCTCCCCGTCCCACTGGGGGGGCGGGGGGAGTGAGTGAGCGGCTGCGTGGTATTTGGCTGCCTGCCAGGTTAAACCACGACACAGGGGTACAGAAATATTAAATTAAAAAATATATTCTCAGTAAAGAATGAACTTCAGTAAAGAATACAGCTCAGGAAACTCTGTTTTGCTTTATAGTATTGCATGAGCAGAAAAGCAAGTTAAATTTATTGCATATCTATTCTGTGGGTAATGACTCATTCTTTTCTGGAGGAATGCAAGCAGACTTGCAATGCACTCAAACATTACACTAAAAATATCCCATTACCATCCACAGTCTGTCACACAGAAATATTTCTTGAGAGGTTTTCAAAACAAGGACTTACATATTCCAGTTCTGTTCATAAAATAAGTAAGTCCTGACTACATTCAAAACCAAAGAGCTACATTGAGGTCTTTAGGATTAATCCTTAAAACCCTAGGTGACCAAAATTCCTGCTAATTTGATTTTAATTCTGTTATGTGCAACACAGTTAACCTGATGCTTCCACCTAACTATAGAATAACAGCATGGGGATGGAGCACATTAATTTAGATATACAGCTGTATAAGGAAAATATCAGAGCTTCCTGTATTGGTAAATACCTGCATTGTAGGATTTGTAACCAAAAGCTTTTTGATACGGTGATGTGCTTTGTGTGTTTGTGTATGCCAGTGTGACCGTCTTTCCCCAGTAACTCTGGAATGATGCAGTCAGTGTCTACTGGTTTTGAAGAAATGTTGTCTCAACGATATGAAGTTCCTCCTAGATTTATGAAAAGAACAGAAAGTGAGAAAGAGAGGCTTCAACCACCAGCTCACTCCTTACTAAAAATGATTAAGTCCACCAAGGTGGCCATTTGTGAGACACAAATCAGTAAGAAGCCAGACCCTCTTAATTCTACTGCTCATGGCCTTCTTTTAAACTCTGACAGATACAGGTTTCATAAGCACTTGTCCCTTGAAAACCTTTTCTGTCTGTGTTTTGTCAAAGAAAAGCCCAATTAATCAAAACGAAAATATTTTGCCAAAACCTATATAGTCCACTGTCTGAATGTTAGCTGACCCATGGCATTTTCTCTTAGCCAGCTTGGTGTGCTTTTTTTGAGAAAGCCTGGATAGTCAAAATCCAGGTCTGCTCTGTTATGGGGATCGCTTTGGGTCTGAGCAGTTAAGGTCCTCTGGGGTCTTTCCTCTGAGCTAAGATCAGTGAGGAAAAAGAAACCTAAAAGCCTTGGGAATCAGATGGCCTAGATATTTTGGGCCTGTCTTTATATAAAAATTCTGATTTGAAAGTTTGATAACAAGATGTCTGGATTATGCTTATTTAAAAGAAAGATCTTTCATGGATATTTCTGAGGATCAGAATTTTTTGTTTTACATTCCAACGTTATTTTTCTTTTCAAAATATTGGGCTTCCTTGCTGTACAGGGGTTATGGTTAACCAGATCCTTTCAGGGAAGTAAAAACCATTATTGTTTGATTACTGCTGAGAGAAGTCTGAGTGTGTCCTCAGTCCAGACTCTATTTGCACAAAAGCATTCATTTCTGCTCATGGGGTTTTGCAAACAGGAAGTACAGGGTCTGTTTATGGTTTTGTTGTGTATTTTAAAATCATTATTGCCACTATAGAAGAGGACAAAGACCTGATAAGGACCTCTTTATGTTACCATATTTGGTCAAATGATGGTTCTATGTATACTACATGTGAACATTAGAAACTTATTTTTAGATGACCAGTGAGACCTATGTAGTTTAAAAATAACCAGGCATAGGGACTATACTGTCTTTTTAAAGGACAAAGCACAGCTGTTTCATGAGCAAACACAAACCAGCTTCTCCTTCAGAAAAACTGAATTCTATAAATATGTCATCAAGGTCATAAAAACAAACCTACTGGATAAGAAAAATTATTCTGATTTAAGTACGAGTGTCAACAAACTCACTGCCTACTCTGTATTCAGACTGGTACCAATAGGAAAAGAAAGGCATTTGACAGCAATGTTAGATAGCTGCGGTTCTGCTTGGCAGAATGAGAGTGGGAAAGCAGGAGTAAAGAAAGGCACTGTGGCAAGGGCAGGTCCAGAATCCAGTCACCCGCTTGTAGGAGAGTTGTTCAGTACTGGAAGATCTAGGAGCGAAAGACCTGTTTGGTTTTGCTCCTCTGATGAATGGACAGCCAGTAACGTGAATCAAAATGTTGCATTCTATGGAACGGTTTTCATTTTAGCAATTGTAGTTATATTAGTTAAGGAAGAATCTATGTTTAGAAAGGCAGTGGCCTTGTGAACCAATGATTACATCTAGGGTGGTAAGATATACAAATGATCTACCTTTTATAGCAGAAAATACATGTGTGTTGGTATTCATGTAGTAAGGTACCTTACAACCAGCCAGTTTATTACTACTGCAGTAGTTTTGACTAACAAAACAAAAGTCACTTTGATGGGCAAAACTGGTGTTTCAAGAGACAACCTCTTTGACTTTTAAATTATTTGTAATTACAATTTTATGCTATGGTGATGTAAATTACATGAGGTCATGCTGACTAATGGAACATGGCACCTGAGTCACAGAGTCATGAAATAATGAACAAGAAATTACATGGGTTGTAATTAGCTCTTTTAGGGTATAAAAAGGGCTAAAATATTGGCTTTTTAGAGCCATTCCACAAGAGGTCATCTTCATCGTTGTGATTTCTGAAATGCCAGGGTTGGGAGTAAGAGAAATTGTTTCTTGTTAGAACCGACTTTTTGAATTTAAGCCCTAAGGTTATTGGGGGGAGCGGGAAGGAACACAACTCTGTAGTAATTTAACATGGGGTTTTTTAGAGGAACAAAAGAAATCTCACTGAAACGAACATATTAATCAGAAACTTAGCTAAGCTACTACAAGCAGGTCATGATAGGATTTTGAATGGAATTGAGAGAAACAGGACTGTTTTTCTGACATAAAGTTATCACTCCCAAAGCTAATTGCCCTGATACACCTACGTCCAACCAAAAGAACTCCACCCCAAATCAAACTATAAACAGCCAGCAGAATTTTTATGCCCAAAAGAAAGGACTTATTTTCTCTGAAGCATTGGCTGCTGCAGTGCTGGCTTGTAACTTAAAATCCAGAGAAGTCACAGCATGCATTTCTACCCACATCTTTTCTTGTCTTAAAACCATAAGTACTGTTTTTTAGATTGTGAGGAGGAATTAGGTGCTCTTTTAAATATATAAGTAAATAATCTTTCACTTCCAAACTGCAGATTCTCATGTAGCCCATGAAGCTGGCAATGACCAAACAGTTACTTCTGTCTGATGACCACTCACTGCCAACCTTATTGTGCTTCTTGACTACAAAAATTATTTGTGAGGCCTACAGACAGTTTTAGTGAGAGAATCTAGCCAAGCCCAACTGGGGAAAGAAAACCACAGGCTTGAATTCTTTGGATTATGGCTCAGGCAGAAAAGAAAATCTTATTTGTATTTGCCTGCATAAGAGAGAGAGAGTATTGCTTTTCAGGTCTAACAGGCTGATATTTTTCATAGACTCTTTAATTCAGTGAGGGTATGAAATAGTTTTCGATACTAAGTGATTCTTTTGGTGTTACCAGAGCGCCTTAGTGTCTTTTATCTCTATCTTGGGAATAATATGTTTTTAATAAATAGCCTTTCCTGGAAGCAAGATGGGGAGTAGCATTTGTAATGCCAAGCAAATAGCAGTTTTAATTAAGAGCACAATCCCCCCATGCCTTTATTTGACAGTCCACAGTACTGGTTTCACTTGCAGTTGTCATGTTCATTATTAATCTGCAAAATGAGCACTCATAAGATAAATGAGAGGAAAATACTCATAGGGTACATGTAATTAGCACACGACTTATTATGAATTGTGATGATCTCCTTGATAATTAATCAGGTTTACAGTTGATGTTTGAAGGCAATCAAGATAGAAGATATTTCAACAAATAAGACCAAATTCCTCTGGGGGCAGAGGAAGACACACTGAGAAATGGGGAGGCAAAAATCATAGGTCTAAAAGAAATGTTTGATAGTTTCAAACTAAGACTCTAGCCTCAGCTGATAAAAGCTGGAATTGTTTTATCTCAGGTTTCTGCAGAGAGGACAGTAATGTGCATTTTGGTGCATGAAGCATCCAAAGGACGGTCAACAGAGCAGTTCTCCTGGTCTATTAATTTACCTTCAGAAGAAAATGGTTGCGATACACTATACAGTGATATGGTGCACTTGCCACGTGCAGGAATGATAGTGCCATGCAATAGTAAGGACTTGGGTCTTGCTTCCATGGCCCAGCGTATGTATGCATATAGTCATGCTACAGAAAGGGATCTCAAGGAGCCAGGACACTGAGGGGCCTGGTATCACCTGTCTGTACACAGGCAAAAGAAAGTGTTGAGGGCCACGCTCATTATTAACACACCTCCATGCACCTTCGTCCAGGCTGTTGTGAAAGCCCTGAATTTCTCCCAAGAGGAGAGAAACCCTCCTTGTTTGTTTTGTTTATCCTCCTTTTTTTGCTCTCTCTCCTTTAAAATGTAGCTGAAGAAGTGTTCAGAGTAGTTTTCAGCAGCAGGCTGGAGCCCTCGGCCAGGAAACAAGGGCTGAGATTGATGTGGGTGCAGACCCACGAGTGCCCTGCAGCCAGAGTGCTCTGGGTGGGATGCACGTCTCTGGTGCTCTGCCACTGCAAAGGGAAACCTTCAGTCTCCTCCAGCCTCGTGCAACTTTTTGTCTGGGCAACAGAAAAGTGCAAGCTGGTCTGAAAGGTATTTCAGCTCAAAATCAATCTTCTAGTATTCAACACATATTGTGCCTTCACACTGGCATCCACAGTGGAGGGAATTAGGCCGTACATGGGTTCATGTTGGTGCATTCATTTATTCGGCCTCTGCATGTTTCCAGTTAACACCAGGTGTGTCTTCAGTCCGCATGCTAATGTGGAATACAAGACCCAGGCTATTTAGGAACAGCTAAGTGATCACAGACTGTGCCTTTGCTGGGATTAACAGTAACTGGAATTGACTTTAATTTATTTGTTTTATTTTCTCTCCTACCACACTCTTAAGCACCTGCCTCATAAAATCTCCGCACAAATTATTAAACACACGGAGGCCCTCAAAGCTGTGAGAAGGCTACAAAATGACAAAGTTGACAGTGACAGTAACTGCGCGTGTGTCATCAAGCAATCCTCCATCCAGGGTACACAGACATGGATGAGGAGGCCTACCATCTGTCACTAGCAAATACCCAAACACTATCCAACAGTGCAGCAGAGCTCTCGGCATCACATCAGCTATTCCCGTTCCATTTATTCTGCACAATACATTTTTAATGTGTCGGTTGCAATGCAATGCTGAGCCAGTAGAAGTCAGCCAACCTTTGCCCTATCTCTCAAAAAATAGATTAACATTTCTCTCTATTATGGTTTATTTGCTGTAATTGCTTTGTACACACGTGGCCAACAGTGAAGTGCTTGTCTCAAGCTGCCCTATAGAAAAGAAGACTTCTGATGACCTGTTTCTGCCACTTTGGAGTCATTAAAACAAAATGTCCTCTTCTTCAGTATTTCACTGGTAAATTTGCAATCTGTCTCAGTTTGTTATCATACCAGTGGGCTAAAGACGCACTATAATTTGCGTTCAACCTGCATAAAAAAATGAATGTGAGAGATTACACATTGTTCCATTCATGAAGCTTTTACACCTGGAGAGAGAACAATGCTCAAATTTGACTAAAATTGTATTTCCTGCCATTGCCACATCAAACTGTTAAGCACTTGAGACAAGTCCAGAGCACGTTAACCTTCCAAAGCTTGGCACAGCCTCGCTTAGCTGTTGCTGCTGAAATAATGCTAATGCTTAGTCTGCACTGCACATAGTTTAAGTCACTGTGGCAGGACACTTCTGCCTGCTTGAGGAGATTTTCATTTTACCACTATAGTAAGGAAATGAGGAGGTCCTTTTGACTTGACTCCAGGCTTGAGGTCATGTCTCTGTGTCTGGCTGCTGCAAAAGCGCCTGATGGAGCTGTTGGACAGCCAATAAATGAATTCAATAAAACATAAGTGAGCTTACCAAAGAAATTATTACTCTGCCTCTTGTCAGAGCTGTTCATGTGCTTAATGTACTTGTAGTGGAGTGATTTCTCTTCAGTGCTGCTGGGGACAAACAGCCTTTCAGGGCAGTGGAGGCTTGGCAGCAAGCACACTCTGTAAATTATTATGCTCCAGTCCTGAGAGGATGACAGGGGTCCATGCAAAGCAGCCAGGGACAGCCAGGAGGAGGGAGCCCTGATGGTCTGCTCTTCCAGAAATGCAGGTCCAGGTCCCTGCTCTTCCACACAATGCCTCTTGCTCCTTGCTTGGGAAAGTCATGCAGCTCTCTGCGCTTCAGGCAGTTACATTCCCGGAGGACAGCAGCTGTAAGAGCGTGGGGCATGCTGAGACCGTGGTAGTGAGGCCTGACTGCCCTTACATCTGTGATCCTCCTCCTTGGCAAATGTTGCCTCTGCTCTGCAATGGGCTCACCAAATGGCCGAGGCTGGCAGGTACCTGCTTAGAGCAGGGTCAGCCACAGCACGTTGCTCCGGACATTGTCCACTCAGTCCTTGAATATCTCCAAAGACAGGGACTCCACAACTTCTCCAGGAGACCTCCATGAGTATTAAACAGGAACCCTGTTAACAAGAACCTGTGTTAACAGGAATGCCTGAAATGAACCATGAGACAGGCTTGGGCTGCTGCCTCCCGGGTTTTGCTTCTTCTTTTGGGCTCATACCGTCAGGCTGGTACCTTGACCCTTAATAGGAGTAGTATATTTTCACGTTTTCTTTAAGGTTATACCCACTGTTTTGCTCCCCCAAGGAAAACAATGAGAACTGTTGGGTTTAGTGCAGATTACAGAAAGATGAAAGTTAGATTTGATAAATGGCTTTTTAGAAATCAGTTAAAAATTCTTTTCTTTAAAAGTCATTACTAGTAATCCAGCTGTGGTTGCAACTGGACATTTCAGTATTTTGCCTTTTTCCTTTCCTTGTCACTATTCCCAACTAGCAAAAAAGAGCAGAATGCGTGGCTGAAAGAGAATTACTGTTTTCTTTGCACAATTTGTAATTTAAAAAATTTTAACTAGTTTTGAAAAGCCAGAGTTATTGTGCAATTTAGTGGTTCTGATGTTTGAAAAAGTACGAAGTCTTTGCAAGTGTACAGACCAAGAGGACTAGGAAACATGAAGAGGGAGAAGGGAGGGAATAGAAAAATCACGGGAAAAGCAATTTACTCAATTTCCTAGTCATCTAAAACAATTTTCTTTGTAATATTTTGAACAGCGGAGCAATTCTTCCATTGAAAGATGAAAAATTATATCCACAGCACCTGCCTCCCTGTAAAATCCCCAAGACAAACTCATGCACACATTTTCATTGAACACCAGCATTAGCCAATTGTGTTTTCCTTCCACACACCGTCTGTGGGAAAAGGTGAGGAAAGTCATTTTAGCTCCTGGGACTAAAATGGAGGTAAACAAGGTGTTTGAATTCCACACCACCAAGAAATATTTAATGTCATCACCAACAGGTGATTATGCAACAAGCCAGGTAGATAGTGTCAACTGAATCACTGCCAAAGTCATGACGAAAAAAATAAGTAAAGGTAAAAGGTTACAAAGACAGGACAAGACTTGCTATCTCATTTCCTCCTTGAATGTGAGGGAGCAGGCAATAAAGTTAATTAACTGTCCCTGAGATGGATGGGCTCTCTGGTGTGGTCTCCCGATTGTCAGGAAAGTCACCCTGCTTGACATTTATTCAAGTAATTGCAATTAGCAAACAAGTGATCCTTCTCACCAATTGATTAGGCTTCTTTAGTGTCAGGGAAGCAATGGCTACCTGAATTCCCCCAGTTTTTTTCCCATTCTTTGCTGATAGTTGCCTCATTATCGACAGTCACTGAGTTATGCTCCCTTCTGTCCAGTCTGCCGCTGAGCCTTCTTGGGCTCTGTCACAATTAGCTGGTAGCACGTTGTTGTCCAAAGTCAGTATACAAGGAGCTAGCAAAAGTGGTATTAGTGATTAGTGCTATTATCTTGCCTTGCCTCACAGGCCCCGGAGAGCTGCCTGGATCACTTCGGTTGATGTCCCTGGTCACAGGAAGCTGAGCCTGAGCTGGACAGTTCAGAAGAGCGTGCTGAACATTCACATTCACACAAAAAACCCAAACACTGGCCCTGCTGCAAAGCTCTGGACTCAACAGGAGACTGATTCTCTGAACATTGTTTCAGCTCACAAGGAAATCATATTTGAAAGGTATTTAGGTTTCTAAAGATGCAAAATTAAGCCTTCCCCAAAGCACTGAAGTGGGCAGGTTCCCACATAACAAACGACCCATGGGAACTCAGGGCAACCACCAAGCGCTCTGCTATTCCAGGGAACATGGGGAATGCTGTGAACCCCATATACGGACCAAGGATGTTTTCCATTAGCCACCTCTAGAAAGAGCAGAGAGGATTCACAGTGGAAGAAAGCCCCAAAAATACATTGCTGTCCCGAGGAGTCTAACTGTCCCACAGCCAGTGCCACGCCAGGGCTCCAACTCCCGCGAATTGGTGCTGTTCCACAGACTTGGGTCACACCTTTTCACACCAGTGGAGTAATGGGCACAGGAATAGCTTGTATTCTCTCTTCCATTGAGTGCACCTTTGTCCATTAAAGTTGATAATGGATTATGGATTGAGCGCAAAATTCCCTCTCAGCATTAATAACTCCCTTAATTACAAGCTGATAATCCAGAAAACATCAAGTATTGTACTGAACAAGCTGTCCTCTTCTGCCTTCTGGGGATAACTGAGGAGGCTATGTTCTCACACATTTCTCTTTATGACTGTAAGCAGACAGGTAAAGCCAGTTTTGATAAAGGGCTTTATTGTATACCCCAAAGCAATTCATCTTAGCAACTGTAAATGCCAGGACACTGTATAAATCACTTTATGGTACCAGTTGCTTTATACTTAAAAGGGTACTCATGTCAGATACTGTCTTTTTTTGGGTCTAGCACTGCAGAAAACGCTTCTCCCCAGGTGATATGTGAATGGACCAGGTCAATGGCAATGCCCACACGCAGCAGAGTGATGTTAATTCATTATATCACACTCAGGACATAAGTCTGTGCAATGAAAGGTGTTGCCTTGGGGAAAGCTCTCGTATGAACAGAAGCTTTGTGGTCCACCAGTCAAAGAAGGGAGTGGAAGTTTGGGCAGATGGCGAGTGGAAGGTATTTCTCCATACCCTCCTCTCTTGCGTCTGTCACTGGGGTCATGCCCAGCTCACGAGAGTTCTCTGGGAGCTCAACTCCTCATATAGCAAACTAGAAACAGTGTGCTACAAATTCACTCTATTATTGGTAATAATGATAGTTACCAGTTGCCATAAGATTAAGGCAATATTATATTAATGATAAGGTAATAAAATAAGGAACACATTTTGGAAAGACCATTCCTCTGGCACTCAAGCTGTATTCATTCTCAGCTGCCTATCTGCAGATGCTCTAAAATCTTCTGTGAAACCTATTCTCTGAATTTTGGTAAGTTAGGCAGATTTCCTCCGTACTAAAATGTCCAGTTGCTAGTGATCTTCCAAGAAAAATTCAAATTCTGAGTCAGAAATTAAATCAGAGAAAAATACTTTTCTCATTTTTTACACATGATCATCACATTCACCAGCTTCATGTTACTGTCACACACAAAGTCATCATGTCTCATCTGTCTGTATTTACTCATTTATCACTAAGATCATAAGTATGATTTTTTTAATCCATAATTTCAGGAACGTACGCTCTCTGGCACAAGTTCCTCAAACCCTCGTGATGCGCAGCTCATGTACGGAGATCTCAGTACAAGGGCAGCAGGTAACTGCAAAACCAAACACCACCACGTTCTGTAAAAGCATGTGTACAATCCATTGCATACCTTATACTTCAATTCTTAGCATAGAAATTAGCACCAAAAAATCCCTTTTCTTTCTAGTGAAAGTGAAGGTAGTTCACTGCAACAAAGCTCTGCAGTATATTCTATGGCCTGTCAAATCCTTTTCATTACAACACTTTTAATTTAAGAAAAAAATGTGTTTTCTTGTTTCAAGTCCCAAAGCAGATCATCTTCACTGGATGTGGAAAGCCGTATGGACTAGGACAGGAATAAGGACTGGGTTCTGTCTTTCAGAACAAATGTTCTCTCTTTATTCCTGTCCCACTCCTCAGCCAGTCCATTCACCACTCTGCTATTGACTGGCTCAGTCCAGAGAGTCTCATTTACTGTAGCAAATGAGCCAATAAATCTAACGTTATAATCCCAAAGTCAAGCAAAAAACATGGGGCTGAATATTCCACCAGAGTAAATCTGCATAGCCAGGGTAAATCCTCTATTCAGTTTTAATCAATATAAACTGAGGACATGACCAAATCAGTCTAGATTTTACCACCAAAGATGTATTGTGAAATTTATAGGGATTTTATTCATATGTGTTGATAACTTGGAAAAACTGGTCATAATGCACATTGAAACTGGGACCTCTTTACAATGACACCCACTTTTCTTCTCCCTATGAACATCAAATGGGAGCCTGTGTATCTCCTGTTGTCACGTCTCCTGCTCTTGGAGACACATCTAAGAATCAATTCCAGAGCTGGGAGAACCTAGTGCTTCAGCCTTGACCAGAATTCTGTTAATTTGTGGGGCAAGGAAGAAGGAATATCTGTCTTGAGAATTAACTTTCTTGCCTTGGATGAGCAGGGAAATAAAATTTTCTAGATAAGGGCAGATATACCCACCATACCTGTTCCCAATGTCCTCGTCCCAGGCATCTGGAAATAGTGTCCCGAGACATTCACTGCCCTCTGCCAGCCTCTTTGCCTGAGGGAGCACCAGCCATCGCAACTGGACAAATGACTCCACAGACTCGTTCTGTCTACCTATAATCAAACTCTACAGCCAGGAGATTCTTGGACTGAATGTGAAAAAGACTTCCTCCTCTGGTTAAGGTTGCAGAATCATGATCCTGTCCTTCTTCCTGTGACTTGGATACTGCAAGTTCTTTACATTCTGGAGCTACATTGTCAGCACATCCAAATATGCTAACGTTTTCTCTACAAGACTTTGCTGTAGTTGCTTCTTGCCTTCGTGCCAGCTACTGTATGCAATCAGGCTGCATTGAGGATGAAAGGTATTTTTAAAAAGGGAGAACCTAAAAATCTATTGAAAGTCTCTACTAATCTCCTCCACACTTGTGTTACAGCTGTGCAATAATTTCCTGGACTCATTATTATGGAAGCATTTTGTGGCCATATTATGCAGTCCAGCAGTTACCAGTGCTGAGTCTTCATTCACTTGTAAATGATACATCATCTCACATTTTCACATGCCTAAGAAAGTGATTCTATTAATACGATTACACTTTTGATGTTTCCTAACTAAGGCTGCCTGTCACAGCATCTGCACATCCCAGAAAAAAAGCACTGTTTTCCCCTCTTTTTCACTGATGTAATCTGCTTTAACTACATTGATTTTGTTCTAACTTCCAGAGGGGGGAGTTGTGTGGAGGAGGGAAGTGGATGAGATGAGAAGATGAGGACTGTAACAGCACCTGTACCTCATCAGAACAAGAGTCACTCCAGTCACCATCCTGCAGGTGTGGTTGGCAGCAGAAACCTAGGGAGGGAGCAGAAAAGACATTCGTAGGGACATCTTTCCCGTGCTAGCTTCCAGTGGAGACATGGAGAAGTTCTATTTTGGAAGATCCATTTGTTTGGTTGTGTGTGATAGCTGTAGTTAGACTGTTCTTTCACTGAGCCTGTTCAACTTCTTTTTGAGTCAGTCTCTCCATCATAGTGCTAAGGGCTTGCTTCTTCCGTAAGTATTAACTCTCATTCAATAGCATTGAATTTCAGCTTCTTTTCCAGACCATGTAGAAATACGTTGACTAGCACAGATGCAGCAAGACTCCCCTGGTGGCCTCTCCATGAGAAAGCAGTCCATTTATTCCTTCATTTGGTTTCTTATCTTTTGACAGTTAATTCAAGAGAGGACATTCACATTCATTCCACGACAGCTCAGTTACTGTAAAAGCCTTTGGAGACACGCCTCATCAAAATGTTTTGGTAACTGAAAAACGCTATATTAACTGGGCCACCGTTATATGTGTACTCATTGACTCCTCTGTGAGAGTTGATTTTCTTCATAAAAAGCTGTTTCAACTCTTTCTCATATACCTAATTTACCCATGTCTGTATAATTCTGTTCTTCATCCAATTTACCTGCTACAAACTGTAAATACCTGTTTGTAGCTTTCTAGGATAAAAGCAGTTCTGGATTATTTTTTCAGCAACTTAAAATACTTTCTTTTTAATTTATCTTGGTTTTTTTTCCAAATTGTCTAAGAAAATAAAATAATAAAGTAAAAATAATAAGTTTGAAAACATCCTTAATATCAAAATATCCCATTGGATAATGGGAAGGAAGTGGCACATTCACCACACTCAATGAATGCACATAGGGTAGGATTTGAAAATGAAATTTGTTGATATCTCTTGGTAGAAGTAACAGTGAGAAATCCATCTCTCTGCCATTCAGTTTCATCAGTATTTACCCAGGTGAAAGTTAAATAGAGAAGAGAAACAGAAAAAGAAAGAGAAGGAAACATCTGCACTTTTTTTTCTCTTAAGAGCTCCATTCCTAACGTATTTTCTGTCCCCATATAAGAAATTCCCACAGCTTTAGAGAATGGGGATGGCTACTAGAAACTGGGAAAACAAATAGGGTTTAGAAATTGGAACAGTGTGTTGTGATGTCCTTGAAATGTCAAATATTCCAGAAATTGGAAACTGTTTAGAAACCATCTTTAACAGGAAAGTGAAGAGAAACTTGATTCCTTTTGCTCAACTCCATGCTCTGAGGAAGTGGGCAAGCAGAGCAAGAACATCTCACGGGACTAGAGCAGAAGTCCCAAGCCACGCTAACATGGAAGTGTTGCACGTGAAAGGTTCTCTCACATTGCGGCGTCCGTTGTCCTGCACCTTACAGGCACTGCGGGTTTGCAGTGTCACGGTCCTTTACCCATGGTGCGGGTCTGAGGCAACCGCTTTGTTTTCATGATTTCTCTTGCAAAGTGGAGAAGAGCAAGTGTGAGGGCAAGGTGAACTTCAATACTTCTTTGCTTCAGAACTGCTTGCTTTCTTGTCTCTGTCTTTCACCTCTCTCTAACTGTTGCCATTTTTCCCTCAGCCACAGCCTGACTATCTCATTTTGACTGTTTATTCCCTAAAGCTAAAATGCAAACCCTGCCCTCCTGTCCCTGGTCACCTCCCAGCCTTCCTGGCATTTCTTTATTTTTGCTCAAATCTGTACAAACAATAGATGCTCCATCGGCATATCCCTTCAGGTCTACCTCAGTGCCCCTCAGTCTCTCCACCCTTGAGAGACTGAGGGGCACTGAGGCTCCTTTTCTTTCACTTGTTTTTCTGCTGCTTCTAACCCTCTTTGGTCTCTTCTCCTTTCTTACCCACTGTTGTAATTATATTTTTCCAGTCTGTCAATTATGCCAGTTTCAATGAATTCTTTCTTTGCTATACCAACAAACACCACCTGCTTTCTTCCCTGTGCCTTTTACAAAACCTATAAAAACCACACAGAACTGACACTCAGCAACTCCTGAAAACCCCACATAAAGTAGGGTTTACTTTAGGAAGTAAAAGTAGGAAGCTTTAAATAGGCAGTTTAAAAAATAGGAGTTTAAAAATATTTATTGAATTATTCATTACAATGATGGAGTCACGGGGGCTGTGGGTGGCAAAAGCCAAACAGTTGAGGATAAAGACACAGACTGATTTATCAGGCTGTGAATGAGGTAATGAATGCCACATTTGACCTCCTTTCTCTACCAGTCGTACTGTCAGATACCAGCTCTATATAACCTACCTAATGCTGGTCTGTGCTCTGTTCATTCCTGCCTCCGTATTCCCTGCAGCTCACGCAGGATGCAGACCTTGGTGAGCCACGCACACAAAACCAGGGCTGGAGCTATCTGGAAAACATTTCTTGTGGCTGGAAGCTGTACTTGAAAATTCCTTGTGCAAACATATGTTGTTTAGCATGGACCATGGTGGCCAAAATCCCACTAAACTCTAGTCTGCAAGCTTAATTTTTGGGCAGAGAGAAGTACTGTGGGGAAGAGAGAAACACACACACTTGCACAGTATTTTCATTTGCAATTGTAATCCTGAGAAAGGAAGTCTGGGTGGAGACTGGTCCAAAGCTTGTTGTGTCTGATGGGCTCTGGAGCAAGCCTTTAAATGCTCATTGCGGTTACACTCATTCCTCTTCTTACAGCCTAATTTGTTATGATACTGAATCACTCTGATCCTCATCTAGGACTGTTCTCCATGCAGTCTTGAGGGACTTGGATCTCTAGAGACCTTAAATATAGGCAGTGCAACTCTCCAAAGATTGCCACACAAAAAACATTCTCTTAAATCTATAAGGACATTTTTCCTTAGAGAAGGCAGCAGTGATAAAATCAATATTAATCCTGCATTGCTCCATTCCGTTCTCAGGAGAGAAGTCCTAGTGAATTATAGTGTGAAGCCACTTTCATTTTATCATGTTTCAATATCTGTAGGAAAGTTATAAAGAAAAAAAATACATTTTTTTTCTAGCTATGAAAAAAGAGTTAATAATTTACAGGGACTTAACAGGGACTATTCCACCTTGCATATTAAATGAAAGAAGGTGAGGCATTCTAACCATCTCAATATTATCCTTGCTTTACTGCTAAGAGAAGAGGCTTAAGCAATTCCTAAAAATAGTGGCACAGGAACATTTCTGAACCTGTGTTTAGAAATTTCGGACACTTGCACCCTGATCCCGCAATAAGAGGAGACCTGCACTGCCTCTCTTCTCCCTCTGGGCTCTGCAAAAAGACACTTGGCTATATAGGCTAGACAGTGTCTGTCTTCACTGGGAAAACCGCAAAGATCTGTATCGACTTTTCTCTTCCATAAACTGGCCACAGAGCTTTGAGGGATGCTGTACAGCCCCAGAGATGAATACAGAGCAGCCTGGAAGTTAAATGGGTTGTCCAAGGTGATTTTTTAAAGATTACTGGTTCCATTTCACTCCCACACCCTGCCGCACCACAATGAAGTTGCTCCAAGACAACCATTGCCAAGAAAGAGACATTGTTTTATCTAACAAAAAAAAAATCTATAGTTCTCCTCCTGCAACACTCTCCCCAGTCTCAGGCACAGCTGCTAATAATAAACTCTGCAAAGCAAGTATCGGGGTTTGAAGGAGAAATGACAAGAAAAGGGAATGAAAGGAATGGAGCCTTTGACGATTACTTGCTTCCCGAGTGATTTTCATTTGTTTTCAGTGCTGGGAACAGGCAGTAAGATCCAGTAAAGTCACCAAATACATTGTAACCCGGTGTTAAGTTTCTGTGGAGAATATTAAGGTTTAGCTTTGTTTTTTCAACTTCCTAGTGCTAGATGTTTTCATCACTGACTTCTCTTTTTAAGGCTGGATTTTTTTGGTTTTGGTTTTCTAGATGACCTTTAATTTCTAACCCATTCCCTGAGTAACAGTCATAATTATTGCAAAATCCTGGTTTCTCATTTGACAGGTAGTACAAAACAAAGCTGGACACATGGAGATTGGCATGTTGACCAGCACACTGAATACTGTTGAGACTCTCAAAAGCCTTAGTTACTATAGAGTCGCTATGTGACCCCACAGCTTTCAGAGTCCCTGTAGCAAATCCACAGCCTACAGACAAAGGAACATGCATCTGTTAAACAAAATGCAGACACCTACTTTCACACCTAAAACATGCCTGCAAATACTCAGTTTCTCCTAAAAGGATTTTAGAAGAGACAGAAATCTGTGTATTTTAGGATAAAAATCTAATGTGGCTGAAAGGGAACAAAGAACAAAATTTCTCCTGGTCAAGGTACCTTGTAATATATCAGCTTCTTGCAGTTTGCTTGTTTACAGTCCAGTTCTGGATGTTTTTGGGGGAAAGATTGGTCTTACTGCTCTGGCTGGTTCTCCTGACCTCCAGAAGATCACATGTGGCCTGGTGGTGTGACAGGTCTCAGCCTCATGGTAGAGGGAAAGGGAAGCAGGCAAGTACTGACAGCAATGCAGGGAGCAGAGAAACCCTCCAGCCCTTGTTGCTGGGCACGTAAGGGAGAGTGGGGTGAGGAGGACCTCTCTGTCTCCCTTGTGTTCTCTAGGAACAACCTCCTGACATGCTCCGGCTCACTGGGGACTTTCCAAGTGGGGAAAATGAAGCAGCTTTTTCCCCTCCCTGTCTTTCAAAGCCTGTTGTGGCAGCTGAAATAGAAAGCTTCAGCTTTTCCCTCTCAGCTCCCCGAAGGCGACCCCATGGAGGCTGCCACATCCTCCCTGCCTCAGCCCTGGGCTCTGCCGCAGCACTCAGGAGGGGCTTTCACAGTCCAAGGTCACCACTGACCTGTTGCCTCCCTCCCAGCTAACCACGTTCTGCCTCAAAGTGATAATATTCACGTGTTTCTGCAGCCCTTCAGGTAAACACAGAGGCTCCTAGCAGCCAGAAAAACACCTTCTCCAGAAGGGCCCCAACTCCAGCTCTGTACAGCCCTGCAGCTTCCACCCCAGCGGTGCCATGGACCTCCGTGCCTGCCTTGCCGGGTGCCAGGGAACACTGCAGCAAAGGGCACCAACACATTAGAGATACTTGATCCAGGCAGGCAAAACACGCTGAACAAGGGGGGGAAACCAGAATGTGAACACTGTCATTCTGTCTCCTCTCCCTCTTACTCTGTTCTAACCTGCTCATCTTTCAGGATGTTGCATTATAAAAGCAAATACCTGGAAGCTCAGCATGAAGCGCATCACCTTCCTGGTGTACGTGATCGCTAGCACAGTCAGAGCTGGCTGTTGAAATAGAAATTTTCTCTGACAGATCTCCATGTCTGTTTTATGCTCCTCTTTTTTTTCTAAAGAACAGTAGCCCCATGCATTAAGCTTTAATTGTCCCCCCTAAGAACACCACTTTTTCCTGCTCCAGACTTGGTCTTTCTACGCTCAGGTTTTTTCCTCCCTTAAGTTACAAATGAGATCCACTGAGCACTGCAAAGAGAAGCATAATGGACTACTGTTAGGCTTCATTCTAGAGATAAACAAAAAAATGGGGAATATGCCAAAGGGAACAACCTTGAATTGTCTGAATTGGCCACATTACCTAAGAGTCATTTTTAGGAAAGTCTGTCATTCAAGGTCCAGCTGAGTTCACATACTGCAATTCACAGAACTAGTGTCATTAAAGGAAAGAATTCCTGCTCAGCCTGTGTTCAAGTGTGAGCCGGCAGATTACCGTCCTCGCGAGCTCCTAAGGGAGAGCAACCACTTTGGGTGGTTTATTAGATTTCTACTCTGAAATAGAATGACATTGATAAAGAATTTACAGTTATTTGTTGTTGCTTTTTTATCATTGGAATGGTTTCTTTGCTTTCACAGGATGAAATGCTCTTTCTGAATCCTGTTGTAATTGTTATCGGGTGCTGACATTGGAATTTGATTTATTTAAAGAAAAAAGAAACTCCAGTATGCGACCCCCAGAAATACTACATAAAGATTTCTCTTCTAGCTTTTACAGTTTCTGTTTGACTTTAAATTTCAGGGTGTTCATTTGTAACGCATAAATATCTCTATGTGATTAGTTTAGTTCCACCAAGCAAAACTGCAGTTTAGGAGGACACAGACAAAAGTAGTGCAGAGAAGGAATTTTAAAAATCCTTTTTTCTCTCTATCAGAATACATACTTCTAAAATGTAGGGGTGTGGTTTTGCTTTTTCTGTTTTTATTATAGGATTGAGTCATGATTTTGTAAAACTCCAAATTCAGGAGAAAATTCAGGTTAGTTCTTCGAAGATGTATGACAAGATTGAAAACAACTGCTCACTGAAGCTCAGTTTGCTGCCAAAACGCTGCCTTATGACAAATGCATCGTCTTCTAAAACCATTAATCTGGCTTATATAAAAATACTCTATAACACTTCTTTACAGGCTCAAAAACTAACTTCACTGTTTTTTGCAGGAGGAACATTTAGGAATCACAAGGAAGCCATAAAACAAGGCAATCAAGACCCAGCTTCTTAAAGTTAGAAAAATGACAAAATTGTTTTCGAGACTTGAAAGCTTCTGAGGTAATGGAGGAAATGCAGCAAAAAAATGCTCATGGAGCAAAAAGACGAAGGACTAGGGAATAGAGGCTCCTTTGGCAGCCCCTACTCACCCTCCTCAGTCTCCTGGAGGGCTGTCACTTGTGTGGAGCCAAGGGACAGATTTGGACCAGTTCCTGCCACAGAGCTGGGGAGAGGGAGGGTGTCCCAGCAAACCCGATTTACTGTTCTCGCTGCTGCTGGGCCTGGGAGAGGTAGGACCACTCCCTGTAGCTGTGCCTCCACACATCCAAAAACTACCTCAGCCAAAACAGAAATGTCGTACGCACGCAGGGCACAGCAAACAGCTTGTCACCCCCTCCAACTTCTCCCAGATTTTGTCAGCGTGGGAACGCACACACTAAAGCACTGGTATTTAGCTTGCTCCATCCAAGCAGAAAGACTTGCTGCAAGGTCCTCCCTCCCTCCCATTCCAACTCCACGTCAAGTCAGCAGCAAGCCCCTGCCAGACATCCCCTTTCCCAAAAGAGACAACAGTTTCTCCCAGGGGTATGAGCACGCCACTCCCATTTGCATTGTTAGGTGTCAAGAATGAGGTAGTCTTATTCACCCTCCACCTTTTTCCTAAAAAAGCTTTTAAGGAAATTCTAGTGAAGGTCCCATCTCCCTTCCATATCTTCAGGAGTGACACCTCCTCCTTTGCTCTGAGGTTATTTATGGTGAAGGCAAAGACTCCTGCTTTCCTCTGAGTTCCCTCAACAAGCTCCTTCCAGTGGGACCCAAGAGGAGATTTTGCAGCCATCATGACTCCCTGGTGTACAACAGGCCCCTGGAAAATTCCTGCAGGTGATTCTGTGGGATCCCACATCGAGGTTCCTTAGTTTAATAAATTACTGCCCAACACCTGAGTCATAATAATTAACCATTTTACCTTATAAGGACATAACAAGTAAGGAGTAAATCACAGTATCGAGGAAAGAAGTTTAAACCGATATATTTTACTTCGTATTTGCTGTGGAAATTTCCTACCACAGATCTGCTAAAGACAGTAACTCACTAAACCACAGACTCAGTCATGCGTTTGAGTCTGAAGTGTGGTGGGATTTGATCTTCTTAGTCTATATGAGGATGTTAAACAACACCCACTGGAAAACTGATCATCTGCAACCTGGAAAGGGTCCTGCACAGCATTTTCCTCCTCATGCGTGGAAGTGATCCCTCCCATCCAGCACATGCTTTAAGGCACATAAAATGTATGGTTTCCATGCTGGCAGTCCTGTTCCCGAAAGGAAACTGCTGTGGAACAGGCACCCCAAAGGAAATTGTGAGAAGGTGGCCGTAGGCTTGCACTCTGCTCTATCTTGGTAAACGGCAAAGTTTGAGCAGCCATGATCAGACCTCGCCTTGCAAACATACGAACAGCCTGTTGAGCAGCTTTGCAAATGAGTTGGCTAGCTTGAGCAAATCTGTTTCTAATGTCAAGAGAAGACCAACCACACACTCACTCCTGCTACATCTCAAGGCATGCGACTTCATGAACTGCATCTGCCAAATAAAACATTAGTGTCTGCTCTGAATCAGACACTCTCCTGTACATCACTGCCAACAGTGGATAGCTCATTTCATCTACCTCTGATTTCCCCACCACTGATAGCAACAGATTCTAGAAAATTAGGTGTGATTTCGACAGTCAGCCAGTCCTAGAAACTGTGGCTCTTGAACCATTTCAGCTACTGAGCCTTTTGGAACAGTTCGAGTTGTAATTAAGTGTTCAATGCTTTTGCATTTTTTATGATATGTTGATGCAGTTTTTTCGTGTCCGTGTTAATTTGACAGTGAAACATGGCACGCAGAATTCATGTGTTGTGCTGGGGACAAACTGTTTAGAAGACAGTGTCAGGAAACTACAGATTAAAATGTTTCACAGTCAAAAAGCATAAGAATTTCATGCAAAATGATTCTATAATCTGTTGTCCTGAGGGGTACTTCTGATAAAATAGGTTTAATTTTATCTGTGCCAAAGCCAGTTAAAGGGGGACTGTTTATTACTGTATAATCTCGTGATTAAGGGCAATTTGCATATTTGAAAAGGAAATTTGACTCCCTATAAATTCAGATTGTTGGAGTGGACCTTCAACAACAGAATAGCAAATTGGTCATTTCTTCTGGTACACCACCATCTGTCAGTACAGGTGTTTTTTTTAAAAAAGCTTTTGTATATTTCACCCTTCATCTGCTCTTCTTTAGAATGGCGTACCTTCAATCTAAGGACTTCAAGGCACTGAATAAAAGCTGCCTCATCTGCAGTATCCATGGAGGGATGTAACAAGCATGTCAATAGCAGTTGAACCCACCTAGGTCTGCCCTGGTTGATGTTTCTACTTCCTCACGGCTGAGTCTCACCCAAAGGTTCATCTTTTCTTTTCTGTCACAGTACAAAGTCTAATTCTTGCTGCATGAACACTTGGTCAATGAGAACTCTTCTTCTTTCCCCAACCCAGTGATGTTTTTGGTGAAGAAAATTTACTTGTAGATGTAATAAAAAAACTTTTTGTGGTAATTTTTCCCCAACATAGTATAATGTGACTCTGCATTCAATCAGCTGTCATTGATTCTCCTTGGATATTTCCCAGCACCCCCATGCCAGGCCCCAAAATGGCTCAGAGCTGGAGTTAATATTCTCCCACTTGTTTGACAAAGAGCAGTCACAAGTCATTGAACAAATCTTCCAAAAAAGTTGGCCGAACTGAGGGAACTGAAAACAGCCCATTCCTCATCCCCAGAGTCAAGTGTTTTTCCCGAGAGGGTTTTCATTTTGGCTTTAAAAATGTAACAAGAGATTTTTGGTTTTAGTTTTTCCAGGACAAGGATATTCACTCCAACAAAAATAGATAAGAAACTAGAACGCCGTTAACATCCTTAAGAAGTCAACAATCACGTGAAAATGTATGGCTAACTCAGCTCTTGATTAATACCAAGTGAAACTCGTGGCTCCATAATGAAGAGCTCTGGGCAAAAGCAGAAAACTTTTTAGCTGTTGCCAGCTGTGTTGTAAACACTAGAAAAAGTGCCATTTTTCCAGCACTTTTGCTATTCATGGAAGAGCTTACAGTTCAGAGGAGTCTCTTTATGTTGCCCTGTGACTAATTGCATTATACACACCTTGTAGGGACCAGACAGCAGCTCCACAGCCTGTCATCTCTCTAGTAAATCACAGTGATCAAAACTGAAATGCTCTTTTCTTTCTGTTTCTTTTCCTTAAATGCAGTTTTTTGAAGTAAGAATAAAATACCAAGTGAGAGAACTGAAGTAAAGAAGTAATGGTCTTGAGCCACACACTCAGCCAGTTTACAGCACCACAGTGCTGCTGCATAGAGAGGAGAAAATGCCAGTTTGCATAGGCAAAAGAATCTGGTTCACCAAGGTCACACAATTGGGGTGATGTTCCCATACCACCAAAAAGCTAAAGGCTTTTGGCTGAAAGTCCTCACTCAAAGACGAGGTTTGGAATGGCCATTCTGGGACTCTCCCCATGTCCCCATTGCCTGCAGCAGTGGGGTTGGCAGCTTGATTGAGGTTTTAGCCACTCCACCTTTACAAAATACTCCAATTTTGGAAAAGATCCAGAAAGACAATGAGGAAAAATGCAGAAGAGGAAAAAAACGTAGCTTTTTTTTTTCCTCAGGCTATTACTTCCTTAGCCTTTTTCAGCTCTATGTCAGGGTTATGGGAATACACGGAGCTCTGTGTGTGAATGACTTTTTTGGGCTTTGTCCTAGAAGCCTCTTCTTTTCTGAAAATGGGCCAATGGACCTCTTTCTGTTTTGCACTGCTTAGTAAGGATGATACCCGCTTCCAACCATCTTCATCTACCCTGAGCACTGCGTTCCGGTGACCCTCATGGCAGGCAAAGCTGGGGCTGTCACACTGCCCAGGTGTGATTGACAGGCAGGCAGGCAGGGGACAAAGGGGGCAACCAGGGACTGGCCATAGGTGCCACCGCTCCTCAGAGCCATACAGATCCCAAGTGAGTTCACGAGCTTGTTTCCCTCAAGCAAAACTAGAGCAGCACACTTCCCAGAGCTGCCAGCAGCAGAAGTGCCTAACCATTTCAGCTGATTCACAGCCTGACGCCTCTGACCCTGGCTTGCAGACAGTGTGAATGCTCTAGATAACACATGAAAAAATATCTCAGAATATTGGGAGAGACTGCTGTGTTATTTCTTATAGTGAAAACCAGTAGCTAGCTTTGGCATAAAGAAAAACTGGCTGCTTCCTGCTTGTGAGCTCTCTCCCAGATGTCCTAGCCCTTCTTTCTGTGTTTGTGGTCTTTTTCTTTCCCCCCCCCATGGGTAAAAAGGACATTGTTTCTTTGCACTAAACATTAATGATTCATGTCTCTAAGGGCTGAACTGGAAAATTTCCTAGATTATACACCTGCCTCCTCTAGGAGGACTAAATGTACCAGCAGTGGGTGGACTTACTCAGGCTCCTATTAAGCAACATCTGTGGGTGGTTTTTTAGTCCAGCTGTTAACATGTGACTTATTCGGCAGTTAGATCAACTATGTCAATGGAAAGAGTAGGCTTCAAGCCTGCTACTGAAGGGAATGATTATAATAATTACTGTCACCACAAAATATCTTGCAAATGCCAGTGGATAGGCTCAGAGCCCCACATGCCAGCTAAATAAATGAGACCTTGCTACTTGCAGGTTGTCAGGTCAAATGCTGCAAGGTGTTTTGGGGCAGTCATTCATGGATGGGAAATGCCTACCAAGATATTGGCCACAATCACAGCAGCCACCTCCTGATTCTTCTACGGATTGCCACTCTCTAAAAGACCAGGAGCTGCAACTTGTTCATGTCACACGAGGAACTAGGAAAGCCAGACTGTAGGGCTGGCAGCTGGTCTCTCCCATAGGGTACAAAACCTCTTTCCATTTTATCATACAAGTAGAATGCACAAATTAAAGGGTCCAGAGTTAATTGGTCACTGACAAAACATGTTGAGGGGATATAAGGCAGTACTGAATTCCCTGACAAAAGGTAACGTGTTGGCAGCCCAGCCTTCTTGGTGCTGAGCTGCTGGTTTCATTCTGACTGCTGACACAAGCACCCCGAGAGAGAGGAGACAGGCAGATGGGCATGGTAACCTCTTACACCTCTGCATTTGGAGTGCACAAAGTACAGCTGACAGAGCCGTCATACCAAGTCAAGCTAAACATACGCTCCTCTCTGAAGGGGAACAAGAACAAACTTGCTAAATGTGGCCACAAATTAATTTAGGCTGAAACTTAGGAAGGTCTGCAGTTATCAGGCAAAAAAACCCCAGTGACAGCAAACTCACCAAGCAGACTTAAAATCTGATTGCATTTTAATAAATAGATCTTATTTCTATTTAATCAGGGAATCTAATTATAGCAGTTATAGATTATGTAAATAATTATCAATCAATTAATCTTTCATTAACTTGCTTTTAATTACTTCCTCTTTAATTAATCGATTTGTACTTTGTTTGCCTATCTCAGTAGTGTACTCCATGACCCAGGAGATCCCTTCTTATCTGCCTCCTCCAATCTCATTTTTCCTGCCCTGCTTTCCATTGTCTTGACATTAAACTTAACTTCTTTCCCTCCCCCTCACCAGCTCCTCTTCTATGCACGCAGTGGCCAAGGACATCATATCACAAGCAGCGGGAGAGTCCTCCTGCGACCCCAGGAACGTGCCAGGCGCAACAGGGGCAGGGAGCTAATGCATCAGCCCCAGGCAGAAGGGTGAGGGGCTTTCCATGCTCTCCAGGAGCACAGAGCAGGGACAAGGCGGCTGCCAGTGGCTGGGGTTGTCTCCGGGGGTGGGATCTCCATCTCCTTGCCTCTGACCCCCTCCCAACTCCAGCTGTTCCAAGCATAGGAGGGTGATCACCTTCCCCGCTGCAGCAGCAAAAAGCTCCCTCAGGGAGCCACAGGACAGGACCACAGATAAAGGGCTCACGCCAAGAACCCCCAGCAGCAGCACTGGGGCTTTCTGGGGCGTGTGATGTGCAAGGAGGGGAGGGAAACAGGGAGGCAATGCATTTTCCCTGCAAGCTGGGGAGACGCTGGGCGATGATGACACACCCGTCTGCATTAGTGTACGGTTAGTCAGGGTCAACTTCAGAGCAGTAGTGGAAATGCTATTCAGAAATGTACTCAGAAATGTTAATTCTCCCTCTCAGACCTCTTACACATGGAGCATAATGAGGCCCAGAGTCGCACAGCCCAAGCAGCCACGGCAAAAGCTCTTCTTACCTCTTTGTTCTCTTTTAGCTCCTCTAGCTGAAGGTTCGCTGGTTCCCAGGCTGCCCAGGGTTGATGCCGTGCTAACTGCTTTCCTACTGCTCATCTGCTCATCAGCCAAAGCACTTAACTGCTGCTCAAGAGGCAGGTTCAGGTTTGGGAACAGTTCTTTGTTACGCTCATTTCTTTTTGCTTTTTCAAAGCAAAGCACTGCACTTGTCCGTGAAATCTGCGCTCTGCTCGGATGTTTCCTTCACTTCCCAAACTCCTGGCTGGTATTTGTGGGCTCACAGAGGGCAACAGACACTAGAAATTTGATAAAGGCAGTAAGGATGCTCCCAGTTTCTGCATTTGTGATGCTTCATTAACAGTCATCTCAGTAAACGTAATGATACCCACACTATGAACACACAAGTGCACTCTCAAGAGCCTTCCATTAATCATTTCTGCTGTCAGGAATACCATTTTAATCCTTTCTACCCCTACGGAGATGCCAAACTTGAAGTCCCTTAAAAAAAGAAGTAATATCACAGTTTAAACATCTACTTAAAGCTAAATGAAGGGTGATATGTATAAACAACTCATTTAGTGAAAAGAGCAGCATAAAAAGTTGACAAGCAAGAAAAAGCAATTGAAAAGATTAATTTGCCAGGATACAAGTCTGGAGATAAGTCCTTGAGATGCAGCATCTTGTATTCAAGGATGCCTCAAAAAGTGATATGGCTCTAGGAGTATTAAGTATTATTCAAATTGTACAGGAAAGAGTTATACTGTTTTAAACAAGACCGTAACACTCTCAGCATCTCTATCTACATGTTATTTTTCTATCAATGCTCATACTTTTGCATTCAGTTGAGGACATTGCAATGTAGGGACAGTCAGGAGCACCAATCTGAATAAATATTTTAAGTGAAGTTGTTGAATTGTAATAAAACACTGAGTGGATACTCTTACTTAGAAGCAAAGTGTCTGAATTTCATTGTATCTTACTTTATGTAAAAAGTTTTTTGTTTGGGGGATATTTGTTTTAGGGTTGGTCAGAAAATGTCAAAAGGAAACTTTCCAGAGGAAATCCCCATTTCTTATTGCTAAATTTTTTTTAACAAAATCTATGAAAAGGTCCTGGATTGTCTTTCTAACTTTTGGGTTTGTTCGGAACAAGTTCACAATCAGAGTTCATTAGTAGTAATATACTTTTGCATAACTCATACAACTGTTGAAGTTCACCAGTTTCCAGATGACTAGTCAGCACCACCCTGCTTTGAACAAATTGTGCTATTCCATTGCAAACACTCCTCTGCTGCATTGATTCTAGTTTGATTTGGGTTGAGAAATTCCTGATGGAAACTAAACATGTAATAACACGGTCTTGTTACAGTCATTTTTCTGATAACAATCACTCCTTCCAGAAGCACTAAAGAAAATTAAGTACTGCAGCAAATGAACCATGCAAAATTATTTTCCCACCACCAGTGATGACAGGAAGCATTTAAAACAGTTTTAAATGGTTTATTGTATGGGTATAATGGCACATGGGGCAATTGCTCCAGTCTGAGGTCTCCATTGTGGCTGTATTATTTATTATTATTTAAAGATTTGAGGAGCATCTCTTGCCACAGTGGTTAGGTGCTTATTTACTCATTAAAGTTGATAAATTACATGCACTCAGAAATACCTACCCACAATGCTTGCATTTATAACACTGTAATTTCATTAAAATTGGATAGAAAATCACAGCAAAACAATAATCAGACAAAACCTAAACCTCAGCATCCTATCTACAGCTTAAAATCTCGATAGACTCAAACTGTGGCAGAGAACTTCAGAGATCTCGGTTCACCGGCAGCTGTACTCAGCCTTACAAGCCAACTCGGACAGCAACCTTGGAGCTGAGCAAACAGCGACCGCATTCTGTCTTAAATAACAAGAATGGGTCCAGTCAAAGAGCCTTTTTTCTTACATTACAACTGGGCAGTGAATGCCACAGGCAGGGACTCCCACTGGATATAATGTGGTTTTGCGCAGGAAACCAGGCATGCTCCCATCTGAAGCTCATTGCAGGATACAGTCTTTGCTTCACGTAAGTTGGATCAACTCACAGGACACCCTTGACTTCTGCTGTCTACAGCCTCAAAGGCCTTGGAAGGGATGTTGGGGCCCTTCTGAGAATACTTTGAGCCATTTTACTCACTCACCAAAAATGTAGACTTAAGACACAAGGGATGCTAGATCAAGCATAGGAGCGCTGAGGCACTTCTATGAGACAGGTAAAGGCTCCTTTGAGAACATCATAAAGAATAAGTTACATTCAAAGTTCTTCTCTGTGGAAAACCAACTGAGCAGCTCCAGAACCAACCCAGAAGGCCACGCAGCAGACAAGTGATGAATTTGGCCCCAAGCCACACAACCACTCTCGCATGACAGGATGTGCAGAGATGTTATCTCGTCCTTTCCTTTTGAACTTGTTCCACTGAGAAGGAAAGCTCTTAAAGATTCATTAAGCTATAAAGCGAGCAGAAGAGACAGGCTAGTGATCAGGAAACTCACCTGGGAGTGAAAAATCCTGGGTAGCACATTGTGCTTTAAGGTCCTTGGAAGGCAAAGTGTTTAACAGAAGTCCTTAAACAACTCCGTCCAAGGCTATCCAGGGTCTTTGGGTCTATGAAAGATTTATTAATGCAAAGGCTGTCAAAACATGATGATGAAAACGAACACTAACTAAATAATTCAACACATATATTTTCCTGCTAATTAAAGATTATAATCAAAAGTGGTAATGATTTTTGCAATCATGAGTTAAGTGTGTGGAAGGAAAAAGAACTCGCAAAGGGATTTTATTAGAATCAGTTCTGAGATGTTGAAACAAGGCTGAAAGAAACAGAACATAAACAAGTGTTAATTAATCAGGCATGCTGATAGCTCGGTATCTGCATTTTCATAAAATTCCAGGCAACTCTGTCGTTCCCTGTGCAAGACCTCCCTCATACGCAATGTCCCCCTAGTAAATTTAGTCTCACTTGATGAATTTCCTAAGCTGGGTAAGGATCTGATCATAAATCAAGATGTTCAAGGCAAGTGATTTTTTTTCCACAGCAATCCAGTTTAACATCAAGATAAATAAAAGATTTCTTTGATTGTCTGAAGTGGGTGTCCAGCTACAAAAGCAAAGCACTTCTCTTTTGTTTTAGTTAGACATACCATCACCCTACAAAATAGTCTTGTAAGGGAAGGGCAAGGTCAGAGGAAGCCTGAAAAGAAAAGGTATGTTTCTCCTTATCTTTGACAGGTTTTGTTCAGGGTAATTGTTCAGTACAGTGGCCATGAAGAAAACAAAAGAGTAGTTAATAATCTCAGTCATTCAGCCCTTGATTTCCTCCTAAGATATAACATGGCAACAGCCCAAAGTATCTGTTGGTACCAGGTGTTCATGACAAAATGCTGTATGCTCCATAGAAGGAAGTAGACCGTTCTTTCTTCTGTGGATCTGTGAACTAGTCTGTTGTGAAAAGCTCCACTTGAAATTCACTTCACTTAAGAATATGTCAAATGGATCCTGATCCACTTTATGGGTTATGATAGTGATTTTAGGCTTTAAAAAATGAGTGAAAAGTATTTTATCTATCTATACCTCTATGCTTCATGCAAGATAAAGATGTCCATGTAGGAGAGAGAGAACGTCAGCTCACGTTTATAGGGGTAAATCAGAAGTCCCCTGAGGGATCCAAACTCTTCTCCCTTTGTGGTTTCTTAATCTACCATGTCTCCACTTATCCTGGAGTGCTGCCTGGTAATGCACACAACTCCTTATATGTGTAGATACTGACCACTGAAGGGCAACTACACTCTGCAAATGATAGAGTTCTCCAAAACTCTTGTGCCTACAGGTGAGAGGGAATTATACATGTCCAGCACACAGTTACCCAACTTATCCTTGGAGCACAACCCCAGAGAGTGGTTTCAGCCACCTGTGCTTGCTAATGTCTTCTTGCATCTTCAGATGCCTGAGGGCATAAGTCCCTATGTCTCTATACAGTTGCACCAGCCTCCATACTCAATAGCAGTGTTCCATGAGCACACACAGACACCCAAACTCCTCAGTCAAGCTATCAAATTTCCCCCTGAAAATCTAACAGTTTGTCGTTGTGTCACTGATTTCATTTACAGAAACACTTTCTAAGGCATGTGAAAACCACTTCTTACTCTACATGAGTGTTTTGAGCAACTCTGGGGTCATACCACTTACTCAGACTTGGCTGGATTATGACTTTTTTCTAAATGAAGGTCCAAGATGGCAATCTGCAAACGCAGAAGAAAAGTGCCACACAGAGAAAAACAAAAGCTAAAGCTAGTTGGCTTGTTCTGAGTCATTACTACTGTTTGGTACTGTTCTGTATACTAATTTTTCCTACTGTTCACAAGTAGAGATGTTTTAAAGAGTACTTGAGGTCAGTTTGTAAGTGATTAACAGATTATGAAGAATTTGTATACAATTTGATATTTTTCTCTTCTGTTTATGTAAAATCTTAATGAAAGTAAATCCAAAAATTCATCTTGTCAGAGAGAATACAGGAAAAAATAACAAAGATCTTCTCTGGCTTTTTGCTAGGCTTGTGTTTGCTTAAGAAAAGAAAAATTGTTTTACACCAAGGAAATGATGATTTACTCTTCTTAGTCATCCAAGATGAACTGCAATTGAAATGCTAAGAAAGGTGGAAGAAGAAAGAGTTTAAATGGGCAGAATGAAAATAACATTGAGCTATAGGAAGAATATTTTAGTGTATGTTTTAAGCTTACACATCAATTATTTTTTTAGAGCCAGAATATATCAAATAGGAGATTTTCTCATTAAAAATCTGCAAAGCAGCATGCATTACATCAAAGTAAGATATTTTTCAGGTGTTTGAATATCTTGATCCCTAGAAGCTAAAAATGGACCTGATCTGAATGCAATAGAGACTGACTTCCCTACTGCAAGAAGCTGGTGTATTCATTTCCACCCATGCAAAATGAATGCAAATCACTGCTGATGTGAGAAAACAAATTTTCGGAATGTTTTAGAAGAAAAACTGGTCTGGAAGGGATCTCAAGATGTCATCTGGTCCTTCTTTCTACCTTAAGACAAGATCAACTCTACCTGAATTATTCCTTGCTGATGTCTGTCCTGCTTAAAAATGTTCATAATATCTCTTATAATAAACTCTAGTCATGGAGTCAGTCAATCCCAAAAGGATTGGGAAATTTTACCAATTTTCATTATGGCTTAATTGTTTTGAAACATTAATAATTTTATTGCCTATAACCTTGATGGAAAAGGTGCACCTGGGGAATTGCTAGAGGATATTAATTGTGTTTTCATTGCACTGTTGCACTGATTTGCAGAGGTGGAACAGTCTCACAATTACAATGCTGAAAACCTGATCTATTTCCCGATTACTCCTGGTGCCTCTCAGTGTGGTGGTTGACAGACCACTCCTTCCCAAGACACAGTCACTCTTGCAATCATCCTCAAGTCAAGGGAGCAAGAAAGGACCGTGCTCACCCACAAAGGTCTGAGCCATAAGAACCTGCAACAATAACATCCTACAAATGCTACAGAAGAGAGTAATATCAATTCTTCCCTGCAAAGCTTGTGTTGTCCCAGTGTTCTTTGTACACATTGGCAGCACCATTCACATTGATTGGTGTACAGAATCAATGCCACAACAAAATAGCTTTTTAAGGCATCTTGTCAGAAAGGAAGCAATGCTTAACCCTTCTCTCATTCCACAGGGGAATGCAGCAAGTATTTTCTTTTATATGATTCACTGGGGCGTCCAAGATGTGACATTTCCATGGCCAGATTATTTTATCTTAACTAAGGATCAGTATTTGCAAGTTAAAAGGGTATGATTTACTGTCAGCTAGTAAGAATGGAAGATTGAAGGAAAAAATTGACACGGAGGCACACAGAGGAGTGAGTGCAGGAAAATCCTACCACTTCCTGGATTTTTCCACATGTTCTAATGCAAGTCTCCTCCTTCTCAGGCATCTGGGACAAGCAGGCTGTGGTGGGACTTTCAGAAAGATGTCTCATTCCCCTCTCTGGAACTGGGCAGCCTTAGTGATGCACAGAAAGACATGGAGCTGGCTTTCATGGTCTGAAAACAGTTTATCTGAAATGCTTTTACTCTAATGAATAATGTTTTACTTAAGGTAGTTGCCCAGTCTTTAATTACCTCTTTCATTACTTCCTAGGGAACTAACTGCAAGCCAAATCACATTCATTGAATTTAAATTGCTTGGATCTGAGAGGCTTTTTCTCTGGGCTGTTTCGGAGGTCTGGTACTTGCTGTGGAAGTTATCCTGTAAGAACAGAACAGGCATGCTTCCCAGGAACCGTACCTTCTGATTAGTGCAGCTCTTTTCCATTTGATGATTAGATGAAGACAGCAGAATCAAATGTACAATCCTGCTTGACACTTGTGGTGTGTAAGCGAGGTCATCACCACTGACTCCAACCCGCTGCTTGTAAATGGACATTGTCTTTTCCTTTTATGAAATCCCCTGTATCTTCATTCTCTCCTCAACTATAGTCTCCACTCCAAATTGCTGTTGACCCCAAACCACATCAATGTGAATATTTCCTCCTCCTCCTCCTGAATGGCAAGTGCTTGAGCAGTTTATGGATCTTGGGTTTGAATTCAGTGCCTCCAAAAAGTAGAGAAAGATCAGGGTCTTACTCCAGGTTCAAATCTGAAGACAGAAGTTTGGAGGGCAGTTCAGTCTCATGGTGTTGAAATGCTGAAACCTAGAGTGTCTAGAAATGCATCAGCCTTTCAACCCTCCTACAACTCCAGGTGCCTACATGTCACACTGGTGTTAAACACAACTGTGCAAGGGTACACCACATCTCAAGAAGGACGAACAACTTCTGATTTCCACAATTCTCCTTGTTTTGCACCGGTTTCCTTCTTGGCTTCATCTAAGGCAGCAGCCAACAGAGTTTATATTCTGATTGAGGTATGACCAGCTTCTCTTGCTTGGCTGAACAGAACAGTTCAGTCTGACCCCAGAGTTGAAATCAATTAAGCAGCAAACTCTACAAACACAGCATTATTGATAGAAATGCATGTTTCCTCAGAAGGCAGCTATTACTACCCACTGCTACAGGCAATGCTTAACCAGCCAAACATGCCGGTGAAGAGATGGTTTAGAAGATCCAATTCCTTTGCACAGGTATTACTCTCCAATACTCGGTGGAGACATTTACATTGGCCATAAACATGCACACACACACACAAAAAAGAGCAAACAGATTTCACTGTTTACCTGCACAGATAGTGAAAAAGGTACCTGAAGGGGGTGGCTTGTCCTCCTGTGATGTGACCACAATATGGGGCAGAGGAGGCAGCAGGAGGTATCAACTCTTCCTCATAAAAGAAGGCAAAGCTGAGGCTCTCAGGACCAGTGAAAAGATTCTTTATGATCTTATAACGAAAGCAGGTGAAGAATAAATAAGTAAAAGTGCTGGTGTCTTGAAAGGTTCTTGGGCAGCAGCCCCTGCTGCTTAGCCTCGTGCTATGCCACTAATACGGAAAACGTGCAACATACCCTGTAACACTCCACTAGCAGAAGGCAGCCTCTCAGCAGCGGGCCTTGTGCAGCCAAGGATCAGCTCTGCAATTTTGGTGAGCTAACAAAAATCACCAGCCCGGCAAGAGTCCCTTTTTGCAGGGAGGGAGAGCAGCAGGGACTCCAGGCTGCAGCAAGGCTAGCGTCAGAAAGCACACGCCATCAGCTGCTGGCATGTGATCTGTCTGTCGGTGGGCTGGGATACCGACAATGTGGTTTTCTGTATCTCAGAGCCAGTGAAACCAGTGCGTTTTGGGTTAGAGCTGAACCTCCCTGCATGAAGCACGCAGGTCACCTTTGGTTTGATGGAATTTTTTGAGATATCCAACTCACAAGCAAAATTTAGGTCTTAAATCCAGGTTGACTCTCAGCCACACACAGTTCTTGCAGATTTCAGGACTGCATTTCTGAGTGTTGGGGAAAAAAAAGAAAAGACTTGGCTTACAGGACAATAACACAGTCACCATTCAGTGGTAAATCATTACAAGAGGCTGACATGACCCTGGTTCACTGGGTCTGAAATCGGGCATTAAACATTTCTGTAAACGGCTCACTTGAATTAACAAAAGAATGTGAGAATGTGGAGGCTGGAGTTAACAATAGCTGAAATTTTTCTTAGGTGTATAGACCCAGATCCACAACTATTTAGGCACTTAGCTCCAATTAAATGTCTGGGATATAAGCATTGTGGACCTGATCTGTAGGGTCCTGTTAGCATGTCTGACATGGATTCTTACACCTTTCCATGTGCAAACTGAAAGCCATGCTAGGGCAATAAAAGGTGCTACTGTGGTGTAAAATGATAGTAAAAGAAAAGAGATGGGCCCTGAGGCAATTGCCCCTCTAAATGATTGCTCATTTGAAGTAGTATCTTGACAAAGGAGAGTTCCCTCATTCCTCGTGTAGAAAGGTGAATTAGGACGTTTTTTAAAAGGTGACTCTGACATGTCTTTGTTTCCTGAAGCCTGAGAAAACACAGGTTTGCAAAAACTGCCATACTGCTTTCTCAAGCAGAGCAGCTCTCAAAAGCTCAAGGCCTGGTTCCCAAAAGCACGATGTGGTTGGTCTCCCTGAATACAAGCCAAAATAGAAATTTAAACCACCACTAAGAGAAGAAATTGCTTTAGTGGAATTAGAAGTGTTAGGAGATCCTTTTCTGGTTCTCAAGATACACAATGTGGAACAAAAGACAGAGTGAAAAACAGAAAGCACAGAAATTCCCACCTGCACGATGCCACTGAAAGGAGGGTGTTCAGCTTCTGGGTAGTATGCTACATTGTTCACTGAGTAAGACAAAGGTCGGAGATGCTACTACCTGTACAAGGTAATAGAGGAAAGCAGTGGCATGAATCTCCCTTCCCCAGATATTTAATTGCACACCAGCAAGGACCAACTCAGTAGGACAGTTCTCAAATCAGTGCAACTCCAAAGACTTATCTACAGAGGGCATCTACTCCCTTAATATCACATCCTTGGAGATGGCAAGGATTTGATTCTTTTTTCATTTAAATTCCTTTCAGGGGGAATATTGGCAACTCCTATAGGCACTGTGTTTACTGACAAACTAAAGTTGTCATTTTTTAGCCTCTTAAATGTCAAGGAGAGAGTTAAGGAAAAGGCAGGTTTGTTTACAGACATTTTTAACGTGATGGTGGAAAGCAGCCAGCATAAGAAAGTTCATCTTTCCTACCCATTCTCATGTCCCATAATCAAAATTGGAATCCACTAGATTTATCTCCAGGAAGATATGTAAGGTTTTGTAAAATGAGAACAGTATCCAGGTCATTCAGGTGCTCTCAATGACTGCCGGTGACAGCAAAAATTCACGAAGAATGCATGTGCTTTGAACACATCCAACAGAGAGAGCTCAGCCCATCAGCTTGGTGGTTGTGCTTAACAGCCTGCTGGAGCACGAACCGCCCTTTGCAAGTGCCACAACAACGAGTCTGCTGCATAACCTCCACCAGGTTAAGGGCAATCACATGATGGCAGAGAGGAGTTGCCGTCCTTGTGGCCAACACAGCTGAATGTTGGAAATCCCAGTGCAGCTGGGGTCGTCAGCTCTCAGTGACTGGCATAAAGGAATGACACTCTAACCCTCAGAGATTGGCTAAATGCGACCCTACGACCCAAGGAAGCATTTGCCTATCTTTTTGAAATCTGCACACACACACACAGACACACACATGAACACAAACATACTCTGTTTTCTACGTCATCATCATCTGCATTCTGGCCTCCAGCTTAGATAATTTAACTGAATAAATATTGCATCACCCATTCTGCTTAGAGGAAGGATGACCTCTCCCAGCTCCCAGGGAGGATAATGAAAGGTGACACTAATCTGAGCTATGTTATTCTCAAGAAGTTGAGGTGGGCGAGGAGACTGGCAGTCAGATTGAGAACCTCATTAACTCCTTCTTCAGAAATGTACTCCCTCTGAGCATCTTGTGGGGATAAAACCACCCTCAGAAGTTGCTTTTAAAGTCACTTAAAGGAAGAAGCTGCAAGAGGAAAGCAAGACTGAAAGTGCTGTGTTATTCTGAAGGAATACTGGTTAGTTTTGGTTCATTAGTGCCTTTTATTTTGAAGGACTGCTAATCTGTTTTTACAAGTTGAAATACAGTCAGTGCACCAGGATCCTTTCACCTGCCAACCAAATGCAGCAGTTTAATTGCGTTCATCTACTACAAATGAGGCTTCAGGACTGAAAGGGAGAACTATTAGCCATGATGAAAACTGAAGAAATACAGCTTATACTGTCATGTACAATTGCAGCCTTAGGAACTGAGCTGATCTATCAGAGGAAAAATCCTGACTGTCAAGGGGGATCATATGGTATTAAATGATTGACAAGTGTTTACAACCATCAGTTGACATAAACCAGTGAAACACTTATGTTCCAAGGAAGGGTGGGAGTGCAGATTTGTCTCCTAGAAGCTATTCTCCACAGGCTTCTGCTAAGCCTACACAAATTCCTCCACCAGACCAATGGCCCGAATCATGACAGCACAGAAAGTCTCCTCCCTGACTTTTTTCCTTATCATTCCCAAGGGTCATCACTTAATTTCTCACCTTACAAGACTCAAGACGGACATCATCATTTCTCTTCTTGATCTTGTCTTTTATTGGGAGCAAGAACTCAGGAAGACCCAGTAGTTCAACGATCATCATGTATTATGTAACTTCTGGTAGCAGCTAGACGTGTATCTGTTTCAGCTGCCTCTGGTACATGATTGGCACATGATTTCCAAGCTGGAGTCCATCGACTCAATCCTCTCTGTTGATGGCTCTTATATCAAGCCAAAGGCGCCCAGCTGTGAGACATTACTGTTCTATGTCCAGAAATTATTAAGAAACTGTAGGATCTACCAGACAAAAGAGATGTTGTTTGCTGAACCGTAACAACTCAGGCTGTTTAACTTCCATCCTGAATTCTTCTTGGAGGCCTGCCAGCATCACTTGATATCACAGTTACTCAAAATGTTTGCACAGAGAAAAAGATACTAGAGTATGATACACATAGTCCTTGCTTACAATACAAACTATAGATGTTTTGTAAGCAAGTAGGGTTTCCTCATACTGTTTGAATGATTAAAGAAAAAGAAGGCGCAGATGCAGCAGATATAAACATTACATATTTTAGAGACTAAGACATCCTGGATTCACCCTGCCTCATACACTGAAGTTGCTGGGACAAGATTGAAGGGTTTTCTTTCACAACATCCTGATCCAAGCAATGAGGAAGCTGGAGGCTGATGTAGCAGTTACCATCATTCAGGTATAGTAGGTTGCGAGTTGCATTGCAGATTGCAGCATCCTTTCAAACAAAGTGGATCAAAAAGCAGAGATTTTCATACAGTCCTTTCCCTCTCTACCTGCATTGTCCCTGTTAGTCTTAACCAGTAGCTCCTGAATTAGCTACTTTTAGGGAACTTAGAGCAATTCCTCTTAAAACAGGAGTCTGACATTGTCTTTATTCTACCCTCCTGCCATGCTTCTGGATTTTGGGATAACTGGGTTGTCCTGATACTTATAGTCAGTTTTGGATGCAACACACTTCTCATTTTTGTAAATAAGGATTTTCACAGATCAGAAAAGAGCTAGGCATTCAAAATCCTTATCAGGCATACTTGCTTGCTTGAACTGTATATTGGATACTTAGTTATATACCTTGCACATGTATACATTGATATCATTGCAGTCTTGCTCCAATGATGATCTTCCCTGGTTCTGCTGGATGAGCCTGTTGTGAAATACCACACACAGTGTGGCAGAAGCAACTCTCTCTTCTGGAGGAAGGGAATGGTGCAGAAAAATAGAGGTGGTTACAACTGCATTAGCAAAAGTGACATGCTAAACTTGCAAAATCTTTCCGCCATTGACCATTGGCACAGTACTGACAGCTGGGGGTTCCTGCACAGAACATGAAGCTAACTTTGCAACAGACTTGTCACAACACAGATACAGGCAAAACCAAGCTTATCTCCTTGATCACTAGCAGAGTCTAGTTCCAGCACCAAGACTGAAAGAGTGCTGATCTCTGCACAGGGAACAAGGGATTTTTTTGGTTGTTGGGTTTTTGGAGGTGTTTTTTTTTTCTTTTTTAAATCAAAGTGTATCAGGAAAAAGTAAAGTTACGGAGAGATGCAAAATAAAGGCTTGGTGGTTATTCTGCTTTCTCCCACCCATGATAATCAGGCAAGTTTTCTGGGTAGTGCTTTGCTGAGTGAGAACCAACGAAAAAACATTGGACTAGTGAGTCATGTGTTTCGTTAAGTGGTTCACCCAGAACCTACTGGTCTGTACAGGCTCATGTTGCCTTGTTGGGTTTGGGATTTGTACTTTACACTAGTGTTACACCAAGATTCATTGACAACTCTGTCTATACAAGGAATGCAGAGCAACAGTCCCTGTCCCTGGTTCTAGATCCTCTGGGAGGACATTGGGAACATAGTTGTTGACGTCTGTGGGAGCAGGATCATGTCCTGTGACCTTACCAAGTTTCCTATGCTCCTCATTCTTGCCTCATTTAAAAGTCACTTGTGGACTTTACTCAAACTTTCCAAATAATTTTGCTTTTGAATATAACCAAGCCTGGGAAAATTTCTTTTCATAATGGGAAGTTTGGGAAAGTTGTATCTGTGTGGAAAAAACATGCAAGATGGTATAATGTAAGCTGTTATAAACCTTCATTATAGCATTTCTGTTAGCAACTGTTGCAATGACAAAAACAAAACCAAGGAACTATTGGAAGGGGATACTTGCAGGTATGAAGGAGGAACACCACAAGGAAGTCATTCATGTTTTTTTGTGGGCTGGGATTTGTGTAGCAAGGAACATATGTTTGTTAGACTGCATGGGGAACATTTTGACTGGATGTGAGAGCAGATGTATGGCTACCTGGGAATAGGATGAACTGGGGTCAGTGGCATGGGAGGTTTTTCCATTCCTATGCATTTTCCTTGAATAGGCAGCTGTTAGCTGGGTAACTTATAATACTGCTGGTTAGACACAAGGTAAAATTAAGGCCCCACGTTTGATCTCCAGACACTAAGATGTTCGGGTTCTTAGGGCTCAAAACTTTGACTAATACAAATAGCCTTGGAGATAACAGTCAGTGTTTCATCTCCACCTGGGGAAATTCGATGGTTATTTGAAGAGTCTTTTTTTCATTTTATTTTGCTTTTCTTTAGGGAGAAGGACCTAATCCTGCTGCAGCATTTATTTAATATAACTCTTTTAAAGTGTCTTCTCGCAGTTTTCAGGTTTGCTTGAGATTTAAAAATGTTAAAGAAAACAGTGTAGAACCTTTTATTCTCTTTGTCAGCATGAGAAATTAATCACTAGATTTAGAATTCTAAATGGGAAGATATATCAAGGAGAAAACAGGCCGCCAGTCTAAAGAAAAAGGATGCTTACATTCTTGGAAGGACTGTGGAAAAAAACTAAAAGCATTCCTCATACACAAATGCTTTAAGGCATTATGAATGGATCTTTAAAAGTTCATTTGAGTTGAATCCAGGCTTTCAAGTTCCAACCTGAGGTGACTTGGATTTCTCTGTTGATTACATTTAAACAAAAATCTTTTTATGTTCTCCTAAACTAACAAGAATGGAAGAAAAAAGATTGGAAAAGTGCAATTGCAAATGCTTTTGACCCTGACGGTCTTCAACCCTGTTTTTTAAGAAAATCTAGCCAATACTCTTCTCCAAAAGTGGTGCAGTCCATGATTAAGAGAATGACAGGAGCTCCAACAATAGTGTTTTTGTATAAACGAATGACTTTTTTGTCATTACTTTTTTCTTGCTGACTCAGACTTCCTTTTCCACCAGGACCAAATAGAGTGAAAGGAACTGAAGTTTTTATTCTGGCCCTGCAAGCTCTCTTTCCCTAGGTTCCCACAGCGTCTAGAGGGAAGCTTGCGCACTGACTGCAAACCACTGCAAAGCCAAATGGCCCAAAGTCCTGGGAACCCCCAGGCAGCCGGCGTGCCCTCCCCTGCTGCACACAGCTGCAATGGGGATGGGGTGTGGGGTGACACGCACAAACTCCTGCTCTCGCATTTCCAATGAAGGCAGCATGACCCCCCTCATAAGCTATCAATGTAGGCCCTGAGTTCTGTTCCATCTGTCCCATCAAAGTTGCTAACCTTCGCCTCACAAAATAACTAGCATAATACTTTGCCGTGTTGCAGCAATGTGTAAAAAGCCAATCCTCTAAAGTTTAGAAAGGGCCTGTTCCTCATCTCAAGGTTTCTGTGATTGTTGCAGTCTAACCTCAGCCTGCGTACTTCTTTCCAGGAGGAAAGGTTTAGCATGGGATTTCCTGGACAGAGATGCTATGTCACCTGATTTTGATTGCCAAAGAGTCTTTATTGTTCCAGTCCTGTACTTCATTATAATGTCATAGCCAAAATCAAGTGCTCAGAGATGGGGAAAGGAGACATGGTGTCTGAAGGACATGATTTTTCTCAAATCTTACTCTGCCTGCAGCTCCTTGTTAGCTGCTAGATCATATCCACCTGATGGATGGACCTGAAATGGACCTGATTTGATTCAGAACTAGACTTTAACTTAACACTAAAGGTCTGAGCCGAGTCTTGCACCGAACCTGTAGGAAACGGCTTGAAAAACGCAGAGCTTCAGCTGCTGGCCAAAAGCAGAAAACATGAAAGTAAAATAATATTGTTTTTCTTCCAGTTTCCTGCAGCATTCAGAGCAGTGACATGAACAGACGACTTCCCGTGGAAGAAGCCAACTAAAGCAATGAATCGGGAGTCTCTGTAGAGCACATTCCCAGAAGGAACTGTAAACCAGCAGCAATTGGCCTTCTGGTTCGGACCCAGAAGGAATAGTGATTTTGATGGGGCTATAGCTGGATTCAATTAAAATGTTTTCCCCGTTATCTGAATCTGATATTGTCCTTCCTTTTGCCACACACCAAGAGGCCCACTGAATCCCATTAGCCCTGAATCCTTTCTGGACAGTTTGCTCAGTCGGAGGCAGGGCCTGGCAGTAGAAATGCAAGGGAATTTATTTCATTACCTTTGCCAGTACATTGCAACGCACAAGCCCAGCTGACAAAAAAAAAATCAAAAAAAAAAAGAATTATATCTCCCAACATTTTCCCTTTGATTTCAATGGATAGCATTAGTTTTGAATTCTGAATGTTATTATTGTAAGGCTTTGGGATATTTGCTGAAAGGAATTGACTTGAAATCCCAGAATATGGTTGCTTAGAGGCTTTTTATCAGTTCTTTTGTATCCTATTTCTTAAAAGCTCTCAAAGAACTTTACTTTTGAAATGCCTTGAAACAAATTTCACCTTCTTCTCCTACCAGATGTATGAAAAAAGCTTCCAGAATTTAACAGCTACTTTATGTAATCCTTCTTGCATGTTTAACTGTACTGTTGTTATTTATTTTGTTAAGATTAAAATAAAAAGTGTTTTTACAAATATATATTAATATAGGTGTCTTTAGTTGCATGGAGATAGAACCTAAAACCAAACAAGCTTTAGCAAACCCAAACTTCTTTTACCTGCTATTTTGTATGTGACAGTAACCAGTAGCAGATCCTTGGTGAAAGAGCATAAGAAACTAGACATACATACAGTGACTCTCCCTCTGGCATCTCATCCCCGCAGCTCTCTGTGGGAGTATACACCAGAGATATGCACAAATCTGTGCTTTATTCTGTCATCGTCATTGGGGAAGCTCTTCATTAATTTAAATTCCCTGAAGCATTCAGAGAACTGAAAGGAAGGCAACATCCTTTGAGGATTTTTCTCAGATGCACAGCGTAGTTACTTCATCATACCACGAATTGCACACTATCTTGTATTTGATAAGGTATTATTAGATATGTCTTAGATATTAAATATAAGATGCACATATTATAGGCAGTTTGTTCATAGATACTAGTCTCCCGCCTCCCTCACTGGTTGTGTGTATAACGTTAGCTAAATACTTATGCAACTAACCTGGATAACGGAGATACCTAGAGACACCAACGATATAATATCAGCACAGTGATGTATCGTGGCTTTTCATAACTTCTCTGATTCCATCTTCAACATTTTTCTAGAAAGCCATCGCCTCATCTGCCAAATACAGGGATTTTGCCCCAGCCTCATGAAGATTGTGATATCATTGTTTCTTTTTAACACAAGACATTTTTTAAAAGAAAATGAAGATGTGCTTGGATTACAAGCAAAATTGATTTTCTCTTAAGCATAAAGTACAAATTAAAGTGGAAATGTTTCAAAACTTGAGAAGTTTCGAAAGTGCTATTGAAGAAGCAGGACCAAAAAAAATGGAAAGCAGTCATTTTTTTAAAACCATATATTACACAAAAGTTCTAAGCCAAACTTTAATAAACAAAGAATTGATTCACAATAGGGAAATGGCTGCTCTTAAGGTGAAAGTTAATATAATAAGGATTACTGTGATATTCCTTCAATATGTAAGAGCCTATCCATATTTATGGATGGACTAATTAAGGCACTGAAAGAAAATGTCTGACATTAAATAGAGAATAGAAAAGTAAATCAAGGAAAGTGCCTAAGACAGGGATGTTGAATAATTCACTGGCCTGAGATTAACCCAAAATCCTTCTTATTTTGTCAGCATTGCTATTATTATTTTTAGTGCTTCCCATTCAAATTGTGCTAAATCAATACATGAAGTCTTCTGACAGAAAGTTCTACCAGTCTATTTTAGAATGGGATGAACAAATCTATGGAGCTGCCATTATAGGGACCTTAGATAACTAGCGTTTATTTCTCCATAAATGCTGATGGGATTTTAGGTCATCACTACTTTGTGAGCCACCTCTGAAGGAATAGTGTCCCAGTCACACACACAAACCCTGCACGTACAGGAAATAGGCATGGTCACTGCAAGCAAAGTAGCCATCTGGGCAGTTCTGAATGCTTTGCAGGTGTGAGGATGTTATTTGTCTGGGTAAGTGCAATGAGGAAGTGCAGTGCACTTTACGTTCATTTATGTTCATGCAGTACATATACAAGCACTAGAGACACTACCTCATTACATTGGTGAAGTTATTACATCTGAGAACAGCTGTTGAACAAAGTGCATGACCTAAGGCTAGATGTAGAGAGAGATGTAAGCACCCTGGTCCTCCGAGACATCCCTGAGATGCTGCCTAACCCAAAGATTTCTCATTCCTCTTTGTTCAAAGTTTTCACAAACAAAGTTCTGCAGCTTCTCTAAATACTGGTGCAGGGCATGTGAGCGGCTGAACAGGATTAACAGGACCAGCATGCTCCTGTCCAGGCATCCTTCAGGGCCTAGAGGGCTATCTCAGAGCAGGACTCCCACTTTGGGCACCTCACCCAAGCTGTCCCATCCCTTACTGCTGTCACCAACAGCTGGGCTCAAACCCCAGTTACAATTACAGCAGGCAGGGTGAGATGTTGAATCTGAGCCCAGGTGACTTTGCGTTCCTGGATGAGGGTACGGGATGAGAAGAGCTCTCCCCTGTTCACTGCGTTTCACTGGCAAGAAGAGACTGAGTTCATAGAATTTCCTTCAAGGAGCTACACTTGCTGAGTAGGGTGTGGGCTCCTGCTTAGCCACACATAGACATCTGAGCCGCTGGCAGACAACACTGAGTCCACACCTGTCTGCTCAGTGTCTCTACCAGTATATGGCAGCTCCTTATTGGTAAGGGTGTTGATTTGTAACTCCCAGTTTTTCCTAACGCATTTTATGGAGAATTGGGTGCCTAAATCAGGAAGACAGATAGAAGCACAAGACTAAGGCTAAAGTAAGTAATTTACGGGGCTCTACCTACAGATCCTTCACTGATTTCCTACCTGAAATGTTCTGAAAGCACCAATAACAGCCTACCTGGGCTGCCTTTAGAGCAGAAGCCCTGGAGTTCATCCACAAACCCTGCCCTTAATCACAGCACTTCTCCATACTGATCCTGAGCTCATTACTGGAGCAAAAAAATCTGCGCTTATCAAGGTCCATCAGCTGGTCTTGTTAAGCCAAGATCCTTGCAGAAGACTTGTTCAGAGAGAGGTCAAATAGTGGGCTCAGACAGAATCACAATATTTTGAGTTCTTTAATTCCTCCCCCATAAAACTGCACTGTGCAACAGAACTGCATGTCCAAGAAAGTTCTCCATGTTGATTTGCCCTTTGAAAAAAGGACTTAATGAGAAAATCAAGTGTCCCTTCACTGGAATTACATTTGAAAATGGAAGCACAGCAAGGCAATTTGCCTCAGTAACTAATTTCTGATGTCTGTAGCTTAGAAGCATCAATACTTTAGCAGCCACTGGTTTGGATAATTGGAAATAAGGGTGATTCTTTCACAGAAACTGATGTGAAGGCTGACTCAGCCTGGATTTCCACTCTGTGGGTTCATTTTCAGTGTCAAAATGAAAAAGACTTGAGGAAGTATTCTCTACCCATAAATCAGTGGAAATAATTCTTTATTGGGTCCAGCCCAGGAAAAAAAAATCTATTGCAAAAGTAAGAAGAGGTAGGGAACTGTGTTTAATTTGAGCAAAGGTTGCTCAAAGTTTGTTTAAAAAAGAAAAGCTTAAACTGTTCTAGACTTTTCAACCATTACAAGTTCATTAGCGTTGCCAAGGTAGCCTGAAAACTTAAGGGTTCGCAGTGTCTTAATTTGGTTATGTCTGCACACTTTTGGCAAGCTATGTTATCTCTTAGTGCCTTGTTCCGTTATCATTTATTACACACTGAGTGGAAAACATTACACAAGCTAGCAATGTGTGAAGCAGTGTGAGTCCCACAGTGTTGTTTTTCAGAGCATATATGAACTTTTCCCTCAGATTTTAGTACGTGGAAGTTCAAATCCTTCTGCTTTCATAGGACTTTGATAGAGTGAGGCTGAGAAAACTTGCAAACCCAAGACTTTTTGCATTTATCTTTCTTTGTTAAAGCGTAGAGAATTCCCATTAAAAAAAAAGTCATTAGTATTAAAATGGAGGTAAGCAGCAACATAACGGCTAAGAAAACCACATTGTCAGATCATTGGGTAATACATTGAAAGTACTATAAAACTGAAACGTTTACTGCTTTTACAGTCCTGCCTTTTTGAAGCAGCAGAGCAGAAGCGCACACAGTAGGCTAGGTAGCAGTTACTCTATTGCAACCCTGAATACTCCTAAGAGAAGAAAATTTTTCTTCCTAGTGGCAGCTTTTTTTCCTTCAGGCTGTGATTGTGACAATGTCAGCACATCTGCTGCACAGAGGGAGGTCTGGAGAAGCTGGCTCCAGCATGTTCCCATTCTCCAAAGATCAAGGCTGTGCTGTTGGGTATTTCAGTGGGCACTTGGAGCAGCCTCAGCAAGGAGGAACCATCAGTACTGTTCCCTCTGTTCTCCTTTTCTACTGTTTCATTTTTCACCTCTACATTACACCATGATTTGCAGATCTGCAGTTTGGCCTGGGGGACTCTGTCTTACTGCCTTGCAAGTTAAAGAAATTTCGCACATTGGCAGTTTGCATCTTTGGACCACTGAGGTCTGTAATACGGAAACGCAGATTTACGCAGAGGGAGGAGGCAGAGGTCAGTGTTCTCCTCACTAGCTCTCCTTGGCGCACCATGTGCTTGAGGTCACATCACAAGGAAGGGGCTGTGCTGATGAATAGTCGCCCTTATCAATAATGAAGTGACATTCACCCTAGTACAGGTGTCCCCATACATATCAGGTGCTAGAGCAAAACATACCATCCAACACAAATCTGCACAGTCCAGTCTCACTTTAGGATTAGAGGCCTTTTCTTATCATCCTGATGGCTCCCTGCATTTCGTTTTGCTGACATTTCACAGACGACACCTCGGTTGCCATTGACATTTCAAATGTAAAAACAAATGGTGTTGCAAAAGACTCAGAATAAATCACCCTTCAAATACAAGTGACATAAAATTGAATAAGTCATGGCTGAAGAACAGGCTGCAGTAAAAAAAATTCTCTGCTCATTTTTTTTTATGAGCATTTATCTGCAAGAATGTCTGTAGATACATAATTAAAGTAAATGTTATTCAATGATTTCTTATTTATTTATACAGCATTATCTTTTATATCTGCAATGAAGAGACAGTGTGTTTTCCCCTTAACTATATCATGTTCAAGAAAGATCTGAGAGCGTGTAAGAGAACTTGCTTAATAGTCGTAGGTTTGACTCCAGCAATTTTTCAAGCTGTTTGTCTCCATCTGAGTATTTATAAAACATTAGTCATGGTAGGCTGTAGATTCAGTTCATGCATTTTTGGACCCTGCATTTTTCTAAATTCAAAACCACTTCAAATTAAGGATTAGAAGAAACAAATGTACTATTCCTTTAACACTTTCTTGTTCCTATAATCCCTGTGATTTTGCTAGCTATCACATATGCAATACCTCCACAGAAGGTGAGGTAGGAGAAAGAAGCCAAAATGCTCAACCAAACATAATGCATGGATAGTGAATGTTACCACCAACAAGCAGAGCAGATATACTCTTTGTAGAGAAATGTAACATCATAGATGGCTGCAGGGCCCTGATTTGGTGGGGTGAGAGCAGACCTTGCTGTAGTGAATGTTGATAAAATGTACTGAGAGCACTAGGAAAAAGTGATTTTCATACTGGGTAATCTCCAGTACACCAGTGCAGGGTTTTGAAGCTCACTGAAAAGCTCTTGAAATCAGTGACCACTGCATCAAACCAAGGCCTGGTCTTTCCCAGAGCTACTGTGGAGAAAGCTCAGTCCAGCCTGGCTGATGGCTCCCATGTGGCCACATGTGAGTTGTCTCCAGTGGGTCTTGGGTGCTTTTGCCAACCCATCTCTCAGGAGCAGTCCTGTCTCCATGCCCTGCTGTCCGCATTGCCCTCCTGATCAGCTTCCCTGATCATTTTGGCAAAGTGCCTTAGCACAGAATTTGTTTTCCCAGCACTAAGGAGGAGATGAGCAAATCCCACAGGTTTTCCAATCCTGAGACCCCACATTTCCTGATCCTTCCCCTAAAATCATAAGATATGCTGCTTCTAGTATCCCAAAGGCTAGATCTCTGGTCTAAATGAGTATACACATTCCATGTGCATTGCAGCATTACATTAACCCAACAAGGATGCAATATGCGCCAAATTCCATGTGGGAGTTACAAAGTTATGCTGAAGGGAAAATGGCAATACCCAGATTCACGTAAACATGCTCAATATTATTCAGGTCTTGCAAAAGCAGGATTCACCCTTTTATTTTGCAAGGAGATGCTTAACAAAATTACACTTTTTGCTGAAAGTGTATATTGGGTGCATCATTTTTGCATCTCTAAAAACCAGTCTCATTAAGTGAAAGCGTGAATGGACAGATACCCTAATAATAGCTTGATTTGAAGTGTAAAGTGGGTTGAAGTACTCAGCATGCCATTTTCTAATCAGGAATGAAGGTTTTAATGCAAGGCTTCCTGACAATCTCAATTTTGTAGTGCTTATATAAATGACTCTGTAGATGTGTGTATGTTTTGTTAATTTACTGGGTAAAGGACTGCATTTCCTGATGATACAAAATAGGATCTGACTACAAATGCAGCCAGGGCTACCTGCTCCTGTGAAGAATGTTAGGTGATCACATCAGAAAGCCTCCCCATTTACAGGAATACCTAGCACTGTGGAAATTATTTGTCCCACCAGAAATACAGTTGAGGATCTGTTGCCTTGAATATAATGTCCAATAATCTGTGCATATACCAAGGCAGCACTTCAACTGCTTGTACCCTAAAGTAACCTCCATTCACCTTGAACTCTTAGGGACAGCTCGTGTAAAAGGTCCTGGGAGTTCAAGTTCCCTTTGAGCTTGTGTCCTCAGGAGACAGTCAGAGGGGCAGAAAGGTCTCATGGACTTGGGAGATGTTCTTCATCTCACTCACCCTTAAACACGCCTTTCCCTCCCCTCTCAAGTCCTTTCCAGAATTCCTGTCAGGTTTAACTGACTAATATTCTGGAAGTCCTCTAAGGATGAAAGGAGCAAGATACACGCCATATGGTCATCCCATTAAAGTAGCCCAAGAAAAATCAGTGGCAGCTCCACATAATCCTGGTTAATGATTAGTCAGGAGGAGAAGTCTGACTGCAGGGTCTTTGATCCATGAACATACCTGTAGTAATTGGGGTCACGGTACTTCCTGTAGCTAGTGCATTTTAAAAGGCCAAAGTCAGTAACCCCTGAGTAATTGGGACTGTTACTGAGCAAATGACATGCTTTGAAGCAATGACATTATATCAGTTATGTGGGGTGAAATCTAGAGGTGAAAGTTTGTAGGAACAAATCAGAGCTAGAAATAAAACTTGGGATAAACCATTACAAATTAAGTCCAAAATCCCAGATTTGGTCAGTTTATTGTTCACCAGTAACTTGAGCTCTGGAAGGGGCCCCTGGAGAAGTCACTTCTGACACCCCAAGCTGTGAAGTGAAGCTACATGGCAGCATTGGCATGTTTCTGCCAACAGGAGAAGGGAAAGAGAGTGCTGCTAACCCAAACCCCTCCTCGTGTGGTGAAAGGCTGTTTTTAGTGAAGTCTGGGAGGAGGGGGATAGAAGGGAGCACAGCTTTTGGTCACAGCTGCACCAAGCTAACGCACCCTGCCAGTCCAGGATCTCCCCCACGAGCACAGTGTTGCACTTCAACCACTCCAAACGAGCAGTCGCAAGAGCAACCAGGACAAGGCATAGCACCAGTGGCTTACCTTCAGCTCGCCACTGGGGGACACGCTGCAAGGAAATAATCCAGGCTTTAAAAATCAACCCTCCAACAGAACAAATGTGTCCCCAAGAACATAGTATTATAAAGAAAATAACCGTGTACTTCCATTAAGAAATTTAATCAAACCAGCCCTGCAATGCACTATCAACATGAAACAGCATACATTCCCATACCCAGATCCTGTTTTCCTAAACTTTTGCAGAGAGATGAAATGGTGCCAGAGCTACTTTGATAGACAACAAAAAAAAAATCTGGATTCACCTTTTTTCAAGAATTGATTATTAACTATAGTAATGAGAAATTGCAGCAGCCAATAATTGGTTTATTCTCCCAAGTCCTATTCATAGTGAAGGTAAAATTGTATGGAAATTTAACTTGTATAATAATAGACACATGCTGTCTCAAAGGGTTCCAATGCACTTTGGAAATAGTACAATATTGGCTCAGATATGGGTCAAACAATGCCCCTTCTGCAACTGCTCGGTAGTCACCATGGCTTTACGTCACTGTTCAGATACAGCTATGTCTGAAAACAGTTTGGAGCACTGGCAAATCTACAGGGCAGCGCTTCCTACAAGGGTTTGTCGCTCCGGGGCCTGAAGCATTTGTGGTCCACAGCACGCTCGGTGAGCGCACACTTCGACAAGCCATTCCCATCTCTCACCTCATGACAGCCAACCACTGCTCTGTGGGTAGCTACTCTACAAACTATGATTTAAGGCATATGATTTAAGTTGCACAACATTTCCTCTTCAGGGTCTGCAGTGGAGCTCTTTTCCTTCATCTTATATATTTCTCACTATACTGGAAATTTTCAGGCAGAAGGCAGATGCCAGAGGAAAGATAACTGCATAATGTGCAGTGAAAGGAAGATGGAATATTAATACGTAAATACATATAAACATAAGCACATGATGTAGGAGTAGTTTGCAGATGGATTTCTCCGCACAGCATTCATTGTGTATAGTCAATCTCACTGGCTGACAATAGATTGATCTATTATACTTTGAAAGGATCTTTTTTACTTGCATAAATTGTCCCCTTCTGACCAGGACTGAACACAATATCCATTCTCCCCAGTGAATACAGGCCATGGATAAAAGCAGGGTCCGTCCCTGCACTGGGCTTTCCAGGTGGCTGTGCTTTACCGTGGCCTTTGCCTCAGCAAACACGTGCCCTAACGGGGTTGGTTCAGAGCAGCCCAGACATATTCCTCCTCTTTCCCTTCCTCTCTGCTGATAGATTGACCTGCTGACATTCACTGTGAAGGAGTCAGCAAAAGACCCCTCCTGTTACAAATGGCCCCCACATCTTCCATTTCCACCTCCCTGGGGTTTGGCATCAGAGCTCAAAGAACAATGGTGAGATCTGCTTTTACACGTAGAAGGACCGACTAGAGTAAGGTCATTGTTTCCCCACTTTTCCTTAATAAAAATAGTTTGAGGGTAGTAAAAAAAAGCATGTCTGAATACTTAATATTCGTAAGAGGTTTAGTCTTCTTTCAACAACCTTGAATAAATGATAGAGAACGTGATAACACTGTAGTGGCAGCTTATTCTAATGATCAAAGCAGTCCATCATTGGGGAATAAATGTTCTACCTAAGCAAAAAAATTGCTAAGCCCTAAAGAAATTTATTACTTACAAGGAAAATTCACTTAAAATCGTCCCATTAACTCTGTAAAAAGAAAGAAGGTGGTTTATATTGTATCATAGACTTTCTTACAGTCCTGCAATATATTTAGCTGAAACAGCTTGAGTGGAAACTGGGAATAAATATTAGTTTCTGTAGTTTGAGTATCATTGAGGCATTTTCCCAGCTGTACAGTGCATTACACAGTACACCCTGTTCATAGTATTTTGCAAGCTTCTTTCCTCTGAAATGACACATAAGCTAGGAAAAGAACTGACCTTTGGTTTGATTTTCATAGAGCATTGATCCATCTTCTCCACCTCAGATCCTTTGTTTTTTGACCTACCAACCCAAACCGATCCTTTTTATATTAATCAACCCTGATATCTCTCCTCCAGCTCCAGTAGTGAAGTTACTACTCATCTTTCTGAACGCAGCAAGCTCTGCAGATTTCTCTCATCCTGGCAAGTCCTTTAAGCTCCACTCCTGCCTTAATAAGCATTTTAAACCTCTCTGTTCCAGAGAATCCCCTTGCCCAAACAGTGACCCCAAAAAAGCATACACTGTCCTCAGCGTTCCAAGATACACCTCCAAATCTCCTCTGAGAAGCGAGCACCTTACAGTGTTCCAGCTACAGAGCCTTGAAGCTCATCTTTTCATTCCATCTGTCTATTCAGGGGAGACATCTCCATTGAAAATGCCCCATTCCTGTATTTATGATCATGCCTGCAACACCTGGCATCAGAGTGATTTCTCCTTGTATCTCACCTAGGTTTCTATTTTCTACAGTGAGGCAGTACGCTGTTTGGGTTTTTTTCTGGTAGACCATATTTTGTGAAGGAGAAAGCTCTGCTACTGGAAAAGAATGGCAGAGGAATAATCACCAGTCTGAGATGGCTGGTGCAGATTCCTAATCACTTGCAAAATCAAAAAAAAAAGGTACAGTTCTGGATTTTAGTCCTCCTTACTTGTTGGGACTAAACTGAACCAAATTAATTTTATGCAAACTGCAAAATAATCCACAGATGAGAAATACTTAAAACTCTCTGAGCTAAGTATAGTCCTAGCCAGAATTTTTTTTTAATTAGCAAGTGGATGGTTGGATGGATGGATGGATGGATGGATGGATGAATAACATCATGCAAAAAGCTATGAACTTCTTAAAATCTACCTAAAAAAAAAGGCAGTTTTCTCTCTGCTCTGATAGCTTTCTAATCCATGTTCCATGCAGCAGAAATCCCAAGTAAAATCCATGCATCCAGAACTTGCTCTTTTGTTCTTGGTATGTAGAGCACACATAACATGACCCATTACTACTCACAGCAATATAGTAAGCTACTGAAGCATTGTGTGAATTAAGGACAAAATGAAATTATTCATAGTAGAGATGTACAGAATTTCCATAGTACAGAAGACACAATGTGTGGTTCTTTACCACTCTCTTTCTAATCTAACCAAGCAGCTGCCATGCTATTAATTTGAACTTACATAGTATCTTCCAGCTGATTGTTATTAAGCCTATTGTTACTGATGCTGATCTAACCTCCGCTGTGTTTCTCTAGGAAGGAAATACAGAAAGCAAGGAGCTGATACCCATGAGAACAAAGATAAATTACTGGGAATAAATTATCGAGTTTCATGTATCAAAGTTTATTGGAAATAATAGGAAGAACATTTATCAAAAAGTCTGGAGAACATGTGATCCTTGATTGTCAGCCTCTATTCATTTAAAGAAGATTTATCATTCTCAGGGGGATTAATACATTTTTATGGGCACTTGACTAGCTAGTCATTAATCATTGTATATTTTCTAGATCCCAACTAAACCAGAAATTGAAAAAGCAGTAATTAAAAACTTTTAAATTACATCCTTATAGATCTTGATTCATAGGGGTACTTGGGGACATGCCATAGTTTGTTGATTTAATAGGTTTGCTTATCTACCTGATTGGAGTTAATCATCTTTCTGAAAACCAACTGTACCTTTCAATCTCATTACATAAAAGCAAGCTGGATCCAAAGACTCAGTGAATTCACTAGTTCCTTTTTACTGATTTTAATTGACTCTCTGATGCTTTCAGTACGGCAAGCGGTGTGGCCACTCATCTCACAGACTGAGCGGTAGTCCTGGAAAATGAACAGAAAAGGCTGAGAAGGATGGATGATTTCTATACGCGGAGAGGATGAATGATCCAGGGTCCCTCTAGCTTGGAAAAGAAATAAGAATATACCTAGAGCTGCATCAGTCCTTACAGGCACTGCTGTTAAAATGCTTCCTCAGCATCCTTCCCTGGCCCTGATCAGACAGGATATGAAGCTAGATGGACCTCACTGACCCTTGCTTGTATGCCTGTAGCCAGCCTTCCTGCAGAAATCCGCAGGTCTGCTTCTGTACTGACCCAGGAATTAACCAAGAAACTTTCTTCCTTGCAACAAGCTTCTTGATTGATTTGTAATAAATTTTGAAGAGCAATGGGAAATGATGCTGTGGTGTTTTATTTAATTTTTTTAAGGTATTATCTGTATTATTTATCTATCTTTGCATGTCTTCAAAATGTGAGGGGTATTCCTACCAATGTATGACTTCATTCTGTCATTATCTTCCCTGATGCTTATCCCCAGCAAACAGAAAAGAAATCAAACTTATTATTATAAACATGATATAATTTATAATCATTGCTAAAATAAAAAAAAAAGGAAGCTGTTCAGTGCTACACAGGAATAAAAAGTCCCTACTATAATTAGTTTGCAGTTTAGAGAAGAAGCAAAAATTAGCAAAAAATACAACAGAAAAGCTCAGAAATGAACAAGACACAGCATGTAATGATGCTTAGATGCCAAAATCTTTGCAGAAGGGTTTTTTCTGGGCAGAAAGAAGAGAATTGGTGCACTCCTGCATTTTGTCTAGGGATGCCAGCTAAAAGTCAATCCGTCTGTTCTTTTTCACTCTTACTGGTACATGAGGAGAACAATATAGACGTCATTAGAGTCCATCTCTGTTGGAAGATACAGCTAAGAAGCTGTGCACCCAACTAGCATTAAACCTGGTATAAAATTTGGGCTTTCTACAAGCAGTTTTTTCACATCAAAGCCAATTCTGGGTCAAGCAGCTTACATTTCTCGAAGGTTCAGCTGAAATTCTGGATTTCATATGTCTGTGCTTGTCAGGCCAAGGCAAATTAGAAGGTCTTTATGCAATTTTTAAAAGCCAGTTTAGAGAAAACTTCGGATTGCCCTATTTGCTACACTACACCTGACAGAGACATATTCCTGAGCCATAAGGCAACAATGTGAAAGAAATTCCTTTCCTTTTGAGAGTTTTTTAAATATTTAATGGCCATGGACTGGATTCTCTGAACCCAAAGCGCTCTGGATCCTGTAAGAAGGAACATATAGTGGAAAATCAATGCATTTCAACTTTGTACAAGTAATTCCCCTTATTATTTTCCAGCACAATTGCTCTGCCTGATTGCAATTGCAACACACACACCACTTAGTAGCCTTGCTGGCATTACAAAGAGCCATCTTTTGGACTGCTTTTTTGATTAATCACATTTGTATGCTGAAGTCTAAAGCCAGTTAAAGATTTTCTATGGAAATACATCTTTCTGTCAGAAAATGTGCCAGATCAAATTTCTTTCATGGGAACACATTGATTTCAGTAAAACTGAGCATCAAAAATGGAAATGGAGCATGGGACATCTTGTACAATGATAAACCAAATGATGCAAAATGTAAATTTAGAGATAATATTGGAAAAGCTGAGATCCAAAGGAATAGATTTTCAAAAATCCTGTTCTTGATGAAAGATTCAAGATAAAAAGATGTCAAAATTTCAGAGCTTCTCATGAAGTGGACATCTATTCCCTTTTAGCTCTCTTGACTGTAGAGTTTATCAAGTCTCAATGCCATTAAAGTTCCTACATACACTACCATCCTCACACTACTTGGGGTTGTTGGATAAGCAGAGCCACTGCAAATAAAACACTGGAGTGAGCCACTTAAATGCACTGGACTTTTAGAAGTCATTTAGCTTCAAGTCAGAAACAAGAGGAATAGCTTAAATTATGTAAAAGATCTCTCCAATATCTCTCCAGCTATCCTTCCTTTGGTCCATTTTGAGATTTAGATCCATGTGTAATAAGTATTCAAGCATGTGCCTTACTTTAAGCACAAGTAATAGTGTGGACATCTACTCATGGGCTCAGAGTGATGTGTATAATTACACCTAATTAATTGAGAAATTTATTCTAGAAGGTCATGACAAGGACACAGTTTTCCAATGTATTTCTAAAATTCCTGGAACATCTAAGTCCCCATCCCAACGGGAGGAAGAAGGAACTACAGATGACACAAGTACAGTTTGCTTAAAGGATCTTTTTTTTAACCCTGGGCTTTTTTTTAACCCTGTAACTCTCCTTTGTGAAGAGGAAAATGCAGATACTATTTTATGTGTTCTTTAGGGTTTGTGCTTTTCTTTTAGATTCTGTATTTGTCACTAACCTTGGGTTAAACACGAATCATTTCTGCCTGCCCGAAGTCCTCGCCGTGACAGCTTTACTGCCTAAGTTCTGTTCCTGTAGACGCTCCCTCTATGCTAAGCTGCTGACAGCTACAAGGAAGAAAAAGGCTCAGATCTGCAAAAGCCAGTTATTTGAAATTCTTTACATTCTCTTTTGCATAACCCTATTACACTGCTGTCAATTTTTACCAGCCTTTACTATATTTTCTTTCCAAGCAAATGTAATTTTCAAGGAATATATCCAACTGGCAAATGTGGAAAATGAAACACACTGTCCAAAGAACAAGGTTAGCAGTGTTATGAGATTCATATATTTGCATCAATTAGCAATGTGCCACCAGCCAGGATGACCTAACCATCCCAGGTCTGGGTGAACCTTAGGAACTTTTCCATTCCTGACTTCCCTGCAAAGACGGACAGACAACACATTTTCCACTTGTGCTGGGTCCTTCTGTCATCTGGGAAGACCTTTCTCCACAAGTAACCAGAGCAATACTGCTCACCTCCTTCCAAAACACTCATCAGACAGGCAGTGATGTCTAATGGTCTAGTCCTTCTAGACACTGAGCTCAGAAGGATTTCTGCTGCTAAAGGCAGCCTCTTAAGAGAGCACTCGGTATCTGTCACAACCCAGTCATACTGCTGCACGACTGCACTGGAGCTGAATTCATATGATACAGCACTGGGACAGTTCATCACTTGTTTCTGTGCTTTTGAGCCAGCCACGTCCTATATCTTTGATCGCTCAAAATATTTGGCAGTTCTCCCCCACAGGATGCTTAACAGCAAGGCCGCAATGGCATTTAATCGCCCTGCTGTGAATCTGGTTTGGCCACAAAGCAGTTCTGCTTCCAGCTCAAGATGGAAATTAAAAAAGTAATGAAAAAAAGTATTTGTACTTAGTGAGAAACAAAAAACTGTAACCAGTACTTCTCCAGCTCATAAGAAAGTTATGGTTTTGACTGGAATGATATCTTTTGTCTGCTTGTGCCTACACACATTAGGATTCTAGGATCCTTTTTTCTGAGCAAGATCAGTTCTATAGTTTCTGCCTCTTTAGTTTCATTAATAACATCCATGCGGTATTTTCTGCTGTACTATACAAAATCTGACAGCTTCTTCCCACAGAAATCATTTAGTTTTTCATATGTTAGAGAGAAGCAGGAGCTGCCTTTCAGTGTTTGTAGTAGTCTGTGCAACAACTTTAAGATATTTCTTTCACTTAAAGCTAAGATAGAAAAATCCTCCCTTTTCTACATATAACTGATGGGCTGCTGTTGTATTTTTGCATTGTTAGAAGTGTTTGTCACATATGGTCTCATGTGCAATAAAATATTATGGCGTCTGAACTTTTAGCACAAACGCATACAGAATATAAGTTCTAACAGAGTTAGAAAAGGCCTATTAGCAACTCTGATCTGTCCCCTAGGCATTGGGGGTTTTCCTAGCGGTAACCTCCTTCACTGCAGGCTAGCCTAAGGGTGCAGGACCTTGGTAAAGCTAAGCCAATCTTATGGCTTATATTGCCTGCCAGAAGCTGCGTGCTCTTGGTCCCTCCTGCCCACCGCTCTGGCTCTGGTGCACATTTGACCCTATGGCAAGTCAATTTGGGAGCAAAGCTGGCATACAACTAAACGTACGGGGAAAGAGCAATCCAGACGCTAGGTGACATGCTGTAGACTCTTATAGCTGTGGGTGACACGCCATGGACCAAGGTAATCTCCAACAGAGTTTGAATATGGGATATTAATACACAGCCATCTCTTTTGAGATGGATGGTGCTTGCTAAAAGCAACATAAATCAGCCCTATAATGTCCCTCCTCCACACAATGCAGCTGCTCCCCTTCCTGTTCAGTTCTCCATGAAAGGCGTGGAGTTTAGAGAGAAGGAAATCTGAGAACTCGAATGGTGTGCCAAGGTCTCTCTGCAAACACATTCTTCCTTATAGCAATGACACTACAGCAAGCAAACACCTTGAGGAAATGCAGGAGCACCAGCTGTCACAATACATAGAATCATAGAATCATAGAATCGTTTAGGTTGGAAAAAACCTTTAAGATCATCAGTTAACCACTGCCAAGTCCACCACTAAACCATGTCCCTAAGCACCACATCTACACGTCTCTTAAATACTTCCAGGGATGGTGACTCAACCACTTCCCTAGGCAGCCTGTTCCAATGATTGATAACCCTTTCGGTGAAGAAATTTTTCCTAATATCCAATCTAAACTTCCCCTGGCACGACTTGAGGCCATTTCCTCTCATCCTATCGCTATTACTTGGGAGAAGAGACCAGCACTCACCTTGCTACAACCTCCTTTCAGGTCAATACATGGGGCACTACATCAGGAAAATTATTTGTCCAAAAAAATACAGGAAAAAAAATATTCCTGCCAACATAGCAGAGACACACTTCAGGGGCAGACAGGTTTGCTTCTGCAGATGGAGCCCTGGTCTCTAGGACACGACTTGAGATCCACATTAGGTCCCTTGGCCTTGCCAGTCCCTTTTCTGTGTTATCAGTATCTTTGCAGATCAGCCTATTCTGTGTAGCAAAATTTGAACGTTTCATCAAATATTCCTGGGGAAAATGTCATTCTGTGCCCTCTCTACTGAACCTGCTCAATCACCTACACACAACAGCCCCGGTTTCAAAGCAGGATCTTACACACGGCTTAGCCACCAGAGACAGGATTTTTATTTTTAGTTTGTTTTGGCCACAGTTTATGTGTGCTTTTGTGTATTGAAAGTTACAATCCTTGGCTGAGCCATTTCACCAAATATCTTAAGGATCTGATCCACCCCTTGTTGAATGGTGGCAGAACTCCCACTGACACCATGAAAACAGGATCAAGCGCTAATCTTTTACACAAAGCATGAATCATTTTTCTCAGCTCCTAGACTGCAAACACCACCCCGGTCACTGCATTTTTCTGCTGTGTGTTGTTTAATATTTGCCCAGTATTGGGTTTGCTATAGCTTGTATTTCCTTCTGAAAAAGGAAAGAAAAGAAATGGGAGGAGAGGAAACAAGAGGAGAGGACCTGGACGTGCAACTTTCGTGGCTTTTTTAATGACGAGAAAAATCATGAGTTTGTCCTGACACTAATAGCAATTACTGTAAAAATTATGACCAATGAGGATGCAGACAAAACCCCGTTTTTTTTTCAAAGAAATTTGGACACCAGCATAACAAGTGTTATGGAAAAGAAAGCAGGACAATATAGTGTTAAAGGGAAAAATGGGTCAGATTATATCTAAAGCAAATTAGCCCAAGTTCATTTGATTTCAGTGAAGTTATTACATTTTACTTCACTTTTGGCCCATCTACTAATTGCTCAACTTATGAATAGCAATGGGATTTGAGCATATTACGTTTAAATGATGTTGTTTACACAAATATTGGCTAGATTTTGAAAGCTAATAACAATTTGAATTCATACCTACCTTATCCAAACTGCTGGCAATTTAGCATAAATACTAAATTCTGCCTGGAAACGGGAAAAAAGAGATGAAAAGATTTACATGTTTTTAAAAGTCTCTTGAAATGACATATAGCAAATACACCTTAAAAGGAAATAGGAATTGAGGCAGGACTGTGAACTCAGCTATAAATCTGCAGTAATTTCAGTAAAATTATTTTAGATTTTCAGTTTAAAGTCTTTCTCTGGACTTTCCAATGTATTAAAAGGAAAGGTGTTTTTTTCTTTTTTAGATCTGCAGTTGTGATAACTTGGGAAATTGAGACTGATAGCAAATAGATGAAAGAAGCTGATTTTTCATTTTAAAAGTAGTACGTTTTATTATAGCTGATGTTCAAATTACTCATCAAATAGTATTTTATTTCCTTTGCTGAATTTTCTTCTGAATTTTTAGTTTAACTAATCAAGCACCAATTGACATTTCCTGGCAAAAGATAGAAACCTTCACAGCATATAAGCAACCCATCCCAGCTGCCTGGGAGTGAAATCTGCTCTACAGCATATGGGCCCACCCTGGAACAGTTACAGTCTTCTCACATCTATGGCTGTGGAGACAGTGAGAAACACGCAAGGAAGCAGAATTTGCCAGTTAGTAACTTCAAAAAGTTGGGTGAGGACACTTGGAAGACCAGCAGAGTCAAAGGCAGGAAAATACCTACCAGATGGCTGTGGCTGGCAGCGCGCTGAGATTGCCCAACTACGTCATGTACCAGACCTCCGTATCATACTACACTGGAGCAGGAGCTTGATTCCCTTTGACAGTCGAGTTACAGGGTTTCATTCCTGTCCTCTGTGAAATGGGCTTTCCTATCTTCATCCCACTTTGCCACATGGCTCTGATTTTCAGCTGAGATAACCGCCCATAGTTGTTGCCCACAGTGCTGGCATTGTTGCACAGGGGGTGATATAAGACCTATGTGTTGTTATCATGCATGAAACACTCCATAATGTCTCAGCACCATGAGTGTTGCTACCTGGAAAATGGAATCTGCGCAATTCCTATCCAGCTGTCATAGGTTTATTTCATCCATCATACGACCTCAGGTACATCTATGACTCTCCAAGGAGTGATGAAAGCTCATGTCGAATGCCACTGAGTATGGCAATTGATTGCAATTGTTCCTGGGTTCTGTAAAGTCCCAGGAATGGGACACAAGGTCAGTGTCTCCTCCTATGGTACTGCCATCCACCTCACCTCTTCAGAGGACCTTTTCCAATAACCTTGTAGAAGCCATCGCACCAGGATGTTTTCTTGGCATAAAGGAAAAAGGAAGTCACTCCCTGGTATCCTTTCTTCTCTCTTTCACTGTACTTTGTGGATAGGTCAGGACCCTTCTGTGGCTTTTGAAATGCCAGCTACTGGGCCTTTAATCAACCACCTGGCTCTTTTCAAAATGAAAATCATAAAAACAGTTCTTGAACATCTCTTCTGTCTCTTCAAATGGAGTCTTTATGTCTATGAATGCTCTTTCATGGCTTTTTGCATTCAGACGAAAGGGAGCTTCCCTGGGCAGGCTATGGATACACAGTGAAACTCAGGGCATGTTTGTGTGGTCTGGTCACCAATGTTAGCACTGTGCCAACTTATTTCTGAAAAGAGAATACGACCCCAGTCCTAAAACATAGCTGTAACCATTCTTTATATGGCACCTTAAGTCAGTACTTGTCCCTTTCATGTGTAAATTGGCAGCATTAGTGTCTGATTCTGTGATGACACCAGGAAAAACACTGGAAACAGGAAACACGCAAACACTGAAGCAGGTTGCCCAGAGAAGTTGTGGATGCCCCATCTCTGGTAACGTTCAAGGTCAGGTTGGACAGGGCTCTGAGCAACCTGATCTAGTTGAAGATGTTCCTGCCCACAGCAGGCGGATTGGACTAGATGGCCTTTAAAAGTCCCTTCCAACCCAAACTATTCTATGATTCTAAACTCCCTAAAGTCATTGGTATTCCCTTGGAATAAAATTAGCAGAGAGAGTGAAGGAGACCTGCAGTGTGCTTTGGAAAAGGGAAAGCACAGCTTTGTTTTTATTTGAGCCGGTATAATAATGCACGCCAGCTCAGAAAACACCCCCCAGCCTTGTTTAGACAAAAACTGAGAAGACCCAGCTTGTGTAGGAATTGCACCTGTTCAGCTGTAGAGACAGCAGATTGGGTGGCACTCGGTCCACCCAGGCAAGACCAAGAGCAAGAGTCCTTGCTCTCCTCCTCCTGGTGTGTTCCTGAAATGTCGTGGGAACATGGATGCTCCTGGTGAGCCAACATTCCCTCCGAGAACGAAGGCACCAGAAGCACGTGGCTGACCTTGGCAGGACAGTGGGGTTTACTTCTTGCCTTGTTTGTCTTATGCAGGTTGTTTCCAAAGGCTTGGTTTTAGTGCTGAGATCCAATGTCCTTAGGATATTTTCTTACTGGAAGGGGAAGTTAGTTTATGTGTATTTTGGGAAAATATGTTTTGATTTAGTTTGCTTGTTGTCCCTCCTTCAGGGTCTATTTTTTCCAAGTGTTAGAAGAATAAAATGCTGGGTTTCAAAGGGTCCTACAACTGTACCAAACACTATCCAGATGCCAGAGAGAAGAAAACATCCACTGTATGAAGCAGTCAACTTTGGTTCACCCAGCCACAACGGCCTCAGCAGCCTTCCCCATAGCTCACTTCGCCCTCTGTGGCAGATGAATAAAATGCCTGTGGGAAATGATTTGCTGATAAGGTAATAGCACTTCTTCTTTCCAAAATATGCTTGCCAACACGGAAAGCCACTTTGACCACTGTACTCAGGTTGTTCCTGGCATTAAAAAAAAAGGAGGGAGCGGGAACCTTTAAGCAGAAAGTGGCACAGCAGCGTAGGGCTCACCCCAAGCAGAAAGCAGCCCTAACAGTGAAGCAAATGCTATGGACCATTACCCTGGGAGCTGCCTGGCACACTTCTGAGGGCCCTGCCCCAATGTTCCTCTGCACAGCAATTAAAGAGAGGCAAGTGGAAGTTAATAGCTTTGACCACCCTTAGACACAACCACGAGCAGCATGTGACAAGCAGGGAAGGAGGGAGACTGAGCCACGTCCATGTGCCAGGCTGCTCAGCAACTAATTGTGTGCTCTTCATCTAAAAATGTCCCAGGGTTGTTTAATTTCATCCCAAACTTCTGAAAGCCTGGAGTCCTGATACCACGCACCCCGATCATTTTACGGAGATGGATGAAAAGCGAAGTTCACTGTGTACAACTTTCCCTGCCTGGCTCTGCAGCTCTCCACCTCCAGCTGCAAGCTCAGCAACATTAAGGCTTCAAGCACGGCAAAGCGCTGTGCTGCAGCTGTGCCCAGCAACATAGGAAAGCACTTCCACTAACTTTTCCTGTCAGTCTCAGCACTTACGCTGCTGCTGCTCCGCTCCCCAGGAGAGCAGAGCTCCCTCTCAACCTACAAGAGCCACCTGCTTTCCCCTCAGCAAGCTGCCCGTCTTCTGTCATGCATCTTCCTTATAGATGAGGTTTGGTCCCCCAGCCCTTGCTCACCCAGGTTGGTTTGCATTGTTAGGATAATGAGCTCCATTTCAGGAGGATCTTCCCTCCAGATGGATCCAAAGCATTTCACAAACTGTTACTTAATTAAGCAAGCCAAACTCAGCAGGGAAACTCTCCTTAACACTGCACAACAAATCCCTTTTGGATGTTGGGAAGCAGATGTTTTACCGCCAGCCCAGCATGAGTAATGAGGGCTATTGGTAAAGAAACTCCGACTGGGGAGGAAATATGGGAGTGTATCACAGGTACCAAGTCAGATAATTTACGATTTCATCTAAACAAGGTGCACCATAAAAGGGAGACTGGTTCTTTTCCTCCACTGCTCCCAGGGAGGGGTTGCTCCAGACCCCCACTGAGCTCCTGGAGATGAATGCCCAGGTTCTTGCCTCCATGTTGAGATAGAGTAGTCAATGGGGAATAAGTTCAAATAAGTTACTAAAAGGTTTTTCTTGGTTTCAGTTCTTCATGTTCCTTATGGTCTGTCTTTTCACCAGAGGTTAAAGCCTGGTTCTTAAAGGCCCCTAGACTTCGAGGTGGTGATGGTGGGTCAAAACCCCCGAACCCTCCTTAAGATTTTTGAGACTGCAGTGCTAGAAGAAGAAAAGTATCAGCAGAAGAAAAAAATCTCTGCAGATATAAAATACTCTCACTCCATTGGCTTTGGTCATGGCATGTGAGTTATACAAGCGCAGGATGTGTCCTCAGATTCTCTTCTGACTAATTCTTTGACTTTGCTTACCAAAGACTGTCCTATTACCTAATGTAATCATACAGACAAAGCCTGCCTGGATGCACGCCCACATTCAGGAAAGCCATAGAATCCACCAGATGGGAAAACTGGAGGACAGCATAGGCCAAAATGCCCACCTACCTCTCGCACGGCCATGTCTCCCACCGCTCCCCATGGGACTGCCAGACGGGAAATGCTGGCCAGGAAGACTGGATTGAGGTCCCTCCTACAACATCAAATGCCAGGAGGGCAGCAAGAGTACTAGAAGGCAGAGTACAGAGATTAGCTACCCTTACAACACTGAGGAAACCCTCACCCAAACTGTCCCTGCCCCAAAAACCTAGTGTGGAGGTAGGTCAGGAAAAATGATGGGATTTAGCTGGCCACCAGAGGCCAGCTATGGAGATAACCAAGGACGTTTTACCTGTGCCATGAGGTCAAGGACAAGTGGAGGTTGCTGCAATTCCCCTGTCTAGGAGGAGTTACAACACTGACAGTGCCAAACTGAAACAAGGCTCCTTCTATGCCAGGATGGGGCTTTACCAGTCATGCGTGTATCTGATCATGTTCCGCTTCACGTTTTCCAGGCACACTAAAAAGCTGTGACTAAATAGGTAACTTCAGTGTGGAAATTTCCATTTTAAACTAGCATCCTTCCAAAAAAGAAAAAAACTTTGGAAAACAGACAGCTGCCCAAAGGCTAGCTTATTTGCATAATGAGTGCTCCCCATCAAACAGAAAAAGTAAAGCCCTTTGAGTTCATATTTAACATTAACTACTTTCTTGAAAACTGCCCTAGGGTGCAGAAATATGCATAAGTGTTTCTACTCTGGTGCCAGAAGTGATTGTACCTTCAGGAGATGCTTTTTAAACCAGTTTCTGACTTTCACTCAAACTACTTAAATACCTTCTTGCAGTTCCCATGCTGAGTTTTGTTACAGATTCCATCATAAATGCTGAATCCCAAACACCTCTCAAACTACACCCTTTGAAAAGCATAGGAAGTCACACAGGGATAAGGGATGCTCATTTCCAATAGGATCTGCCACAAACCATACACCCCTTCTATCTGATGGCTTTCTAAAGTGCTCTCATTCATACAATAATGGCATTGATCTGCAAAGCTCTTTGATGCCTGGGAGGCTTGAAGAATGGTTGGAATTCTTGTTTGGGAAGTTTTTTAAGTTTCTCATTTCTCTACTGTTAAGGTTTGTATAAATGCAAGGTAAGAAAATTGTTCTTCATGTTTCATTATTGAGAATGCAGCCACCACTGAGAAGCCACAATAAGACTTTCTCTCTCTTCAGGCAACAGCCCACTAGACAAATTTAAGTCCGTTATTTCTACAGAGTTCCCATTCATATGGAATATTTTCAAATGGTCTCATAAGCAGCAAATTTTAGAACAAAACATTACAAAATATGAGAAAAAAAACATGACTCCTGTCTTATTTCCCTGCAGTATTGAATTTGGTTTTAAAGCAAAAAAAAAAAAACATGAACACAGAAAAAGACATAGCTCTGTTTTTTACAAGGACTAAAAAGTAAAAGAAAACAGATAAAAACTAGTAGTTTGACTTGCTATTTACCCAGAATTTTCTAAATTTTCTTTTTATACTCGACATACTTTGAATTTAGAACAATCAGCAAAGGGAATTGGTGGGCTCTCTGTCTCTTGGTGTCTTCTGGGTAAGACAGCAGATCTAGAAGCTCTGCTTTGATAAAGACATGATCTGCTGGACTCCAAACAGGCATAATCAGAAGAAATTCTGTGGTCAATGTTACAAAGATCTTAAAGGTCCATTTTGATCTTAAAATCTCACTTGACAACCATTGTGTTAGCTTGCAACTTGAAATCACGCTCGAGCTCAAGCCCTAGAGCTTTGATTTACATGATGGCTCTGAAACATGCCAAGTATCTCACCCAAAGCTCACAGAAACAGATGAAAGGAATTGGCTTGAACTGAATTTGCCCCCTAACTGGGGTACATGGACAGTACAGAGGATTCGGATATCGTGTTGAAGATCATAGCTTAAGAAACCCAGCAGGTAGAAAAATGTTTGCAAAAAATCTCAGTGCCTGCACTTTATGATCAGCCCCGCTAAGTAAAGAGATCAGCTCTGAACAGACTGTATTGCTAGTTGCTATTCCTTATCCCCCATTTTAAACATTTCTATCACGTGACTGAGGAGCAGACTTACTGTCCTGTGGACTAGCTGGCCAGTCACACCCCATAAGTAACAACTGAGAAATGGCGCAGTTTAAGATCTAGCCACTCTTTCGTGTTTATTTCTAGAAGATTATTATATAATTTTGTGCAGTGAATAGACATGGAAAACAACCACAGCCTGAGCATGGAGAATTTCTGTACAGACAAAATGATTGCATTTACAAAGTATATTATTACTGCACCTAATTTAGTCTGTCAGAGTGGCACTATGAGGGACTAATTAAAGCAAAAGCAGAACAAATGCTTGCACTCAAGAAAAACACCGGGGAAAACACAGACAGATTTTACCAATCTGCACATAGCTCATGCCTGTCAGTGTGAAGTGTTTCTGAGGTGGTACATTTTACCTGCTTTAAAGCAGAGTGTGTTCCACTAAGATAGCTCTCAGTTTCAAAAGAGCAGATCACTGGCACTCGCTAATTGCCCAGACTTGCTTCCTTGACCAAGATTAAGATTTTGAATTTTGAGCCTCCAAACACATTTTTAAAGTTTTCTTGTGCTTTTCCTCTATATCCCAAATATGATAAATCTCCCATGCCAAGAAGGCGGCGGGGGGAACAAAACGACAGGTGGGATGAGGAGAAGGAGAGGAAAGAGAGAGAGCATGGTATTCCCAGCACGACTGTTGGACCAACTCACTGTCAGTTGCTTGTATGAAGTAAAACCCAAAAACTACCAGGGTATTTTGCAGGGCATTAAATTCATTCAGTGCAGGGCTGGGGCAAAGGGAGAAAGATGCTCTCTGTGTTTGCCGGTATGAATGTCCTTTTGTAGACATTCTTCATAGTGTCACTCTTGTCCTTATTCACACACCCCTGCACCACCCAGCCTTCATCTCTCTGTGATGGTGGAGACAGCGACCAGCACAGAGCACATCTGCCAGACTTCCCCTGGCTGAGCACTGGCCAAAAGCCCAGTAACCCCTTCACAGGAGCACTCTTGTATGCAAGGAATTTGAGTACAAAATTCTTCGAGAAGCAAAAATTAGTATTTTTCACGCAATTTTGAGCCCCGCCCAAATGTTAATTTTTATCATATGTTTTTACATGTTCTGGCAGGATAAACACGTCTGTCTTGACTGCATCGGTCAGGCCATGTTGATGGGCACATAATACAGAAAGGTACTCCTGCTGCATATGAAGCAGGGAGACTTCAAGCACTGGGTATTGCAGCAAATTAGGATCTTTCTCACCAGAGGCCATTATTTTGAGGATGCCCTGAAAAGGCATGTTTTAAAATTCACTGAACCTACAGGATTTCAAGACCGCTAGTTACAGAGGGAGTTCATCTAGCAACAGGGCTTCTGTCCACAAAGGCATTTCTGATCATTGTCATGCTTGTCTTCATTGTTTCTGGCCGGAGCCAGGTACTCCTGAATAGCTGTTTAGTGTTTGCAGTACATCTGCAAACAATAAGAATTTGCAATTATTCATTCTTGGTGCCTAAAATTACCTCACTTTTGCTATCAGCAGTTGGGATGTGGAACCTACAAGGCCTCAGAGAAGACAATATGTTTCTGATTTATGCTTCTGAGGTTCAGCCAGGCAGCAAGCCCGGGAGACAGGACACAAAGCTGCGCATCCCAAAATCCACCACTTTGCCACATCAATCAGCTGTTCCCAGCATGGGCTTTTGTCACAGAGTGGTGCAGCAATGGTGATAGCTCCAGGTGAGAAGAGCAGCTGGACTAAGCTCCAGCAGGGACGGCTCCATCCTCTCCTGTGGGCAGACCCTTGAATGCAGAAAATAGGCCGTGTGTGGTTCAAGTTAGGGCAGTGACAAAGAGGTTTAATGTTTGCACAGGAAGGCTTTCAGACAGAAAGATATTTTAACACAGCCAGCTAGGAGCTTAAAGAAGATGGTCAGCCCAACACTGGCTTTCTTTCTGAGCTCAGCTGCAGAATATTTTTCAAAGTCCACCTTTTCAGATGATTCCTGCAGGCCCATGTATTTCCTTCAGCAAGGTAAAGCCAGTCCCCTCTATTGTTTCGTTCACGAGTAGTTCAGCATAATGTTATTCCCTGGACAGTTACTGGATCACAATTCTCCCTCTTGTTTTGTGCTAGAGATGCTCCTAGCAGCCTCTTTGGCCAGCTTGATCCACTGCTTAGACCCCATCAGCATTGCAGGGGTTGCTCTGATGAGATTATCTTCCCCGCTCAGAAAGGCAATTCAGAAACTACCCAGCTCTCATAGTAGTCAACGGTCTTGGAAAGGCGCTGCAGCCGCTTGGCTGTTCATCAGCCACATTGGCTCTGTAAGACCTGGCCATGCTTTCCCAGTGCAGTTCTCTGAGTGCAGTACATTTGTACCTAAACCCAAATGATTCCCCATGCTTCTGGCTCAAAGTCCTTTCCAAAGGGGAGGAGAAACTTTGTTTTAAAGCTGGGGAAAACAACAGGCTGAGGTGAACATACATACATTCAATTTTGCCACTGCTCCTGGTGTCTTGGGGACTTTTGATCCCCTGGGCCTTTCATTTTCGACATGACATGTTGTCAAAGTCTGCAAATGTGGCAAATGCCCTGAGCAGTTGGAGAGATCCTTGGAGGTTGGTACTAGAGGTGGGTATACAACATACGCATCCAGGCAACATGCCTTTGCTTTCTACAATACCAGCCCAGCCTGAAGGGGCAGTGGCTGTTTTCAGAGCAGTCCAGTTTTTATTCATCTTGAGGTGGTTTTCAGAGAGACAGGAGCTGAGTTGTCTTAGAGGAATAGTCAGAGGCTGGCTGTATTACCCTCAGTCAGATAAATCACTTTTGGGGAAAGACGTTCATAACAATTCCAGACATGCCTAATAGTTCCACTGTGAGTCTCTGGACAAAGCCCGGGACTGGAAACAAAATGAAATCATTACATAAAATTATTTGTACTGCTACAGTGCTTGAGAGCCCCAGCTGAAATGAGACCTTACTTTCTAGTGGGTGCTGTGCAGAGCCAGCCAGAGGCGGTTCCTGCCTGAAGTATTTGCCATCTCAACAGAAAGGAGGAGGACGGGGGGCACTTGCTCCCTCTCTTCCCGCAGGCGTGGGGCTGGAGGAGGTCTGGGGCCAGCCGAGGCCGGTGTGCATAACAGCAGAGAGCAGAGGTTTTGCAACACCGCATAAACCAGGTGGTTTGCTGAGCCTTATTTTTATTGCTGTTATTATTAAATACATTACCAGAGCCTCCTCAAGCAGTGTAAAGCAAGATGATTTCCTCAAGCTACGCTCCAAGAGGCATATTACACCCCCCACCAAACTTAGTGAATTAAGTGAAGTATGCATATTATCTTTGCTTATGGTTTTTTAAGGCTATTGTAATTGAAAGCTATTGTAATTGTTTTCATAACACAGATCAATAAGTACAGTTAAAATGGGCCCTGCCTGCCTCAGGGGACAGGCATTAAGAGTAGCTGGGTAACAGCTTTTTCAAGAGATCTTTCTGCCCACCAAACAAAGGGAACTCACTTTAAACTCTCACCTTCTCAGAAAAAGATCTTATTTGCAACTCAGTCTTTGAATTGGTTTTGAAACAAAAGATGGCAGGAGCTTTCACTTGGAATTAAGGAATCAAGTTAACCGGGCAGAATTTTTTTAAAAGGTTCTAAATCTTAAAGCATTTTAAATTAATCCACATTTAAAAGCACCTCCCCCATCAGTGTCGGCAGGTTTCATGTGTCACTTGGATGCAATCAAAGATCTGCTAGATATTCCACAAAGATCATGCAGGTAAAGTTTGTGTCCACTTCACTGGTGGACGACGTGAAACACAAAAGATACCAAAGGCCGATAAAATAAATGAAAAAAATCCTCACTTCTTGCTATGTTGAAGAAATCTTTGAGTGTGTTTGTTATTTGCTCCAAAATGAAATATGCCTTGCTATTTATGCAGCAAACTAGCATATTTCCAAAGACATAAATAAAAATATCAGGTGAAACATTGAGGCGTTTATTAGCTTAGTTATTAAGAGCTCTTTATACTTAACAACTTGAGCGTACACAGAGCAATTTGTAATCAGCACTTTTTAAGCTCTGAATAATCCATTCCTTAAGCAAGCCTTCCTGCTTCCTTGAAAACATCTTTCATGTCTTCAAACTTCACTGAGGAAAACCAAATTCATTAAAGCAACTTCTTAGCTATGCTTTTCTCTCTCCCCCTCATTCCTCATATCTCGTGTTCTCAACTGAGTTAATTAATTTGTAATCGGAGCTAGAGAGCCTCCTGCCAGGGCAGGGCTCAGCCCTGGGAGAACGTCTCACGCAGACAGGATCCAGCTGGGTAAGGGACCAGCGTGACCCAGGGATGTGACCACCAGCAGAGCTGTTAGCAGGAGCCTGAGACACTTGTTCCCCCTTTCCTGGTTACACCGTCTCCTCTGACCAGAGATCTCCTCCCTCCACGGGCATCTCCTTTCCTGACCAGACTGCATTCCCCCGTTGTTCTATTTCTGACACACAAACTCCCATCTTCTCCCATCTCCTTCAGCTCTGCCAATCACTGCAGTACTTGAGTACCTTCTCCCCCTTCACTAGTCAGTTTTTTCTTTCTTTCTCCTTTTCCCTTTTCCCCTTTTCTTTGTCGGCTTTCTCTCTTTTCAACATAATCTACCTTGAAAAAATATTTCTGCTGCTAACTAGGATTTGTGAGATGTGCTATGCTTATTCAAGCCTTGCATGCACATTACCCAGTTTAGGTTAATATATTCTCTTAATCATGTTGCTGACTGGCTGCAATACATCATCTTAAACCAAACTAGCAATATGCAGTGCACCTAAAGTTATCTCGCAGAGAGTAAACAAACTTACAGTTTCTTGCAATGACCATGCAAGTGAGACACCTTCTGGCAAGGGTAACATGAAACAGAGATAGCTTGCAAACAACACCCTTTTTTTTTAAGTAATCCATGAAAACATTCCCAAGACAGAGATGAGTAGGATCAGAGAAGCAAAATCCATATTCAGACATAAATCCTGAAAACTTGTGCCATTTTTACAGACTTACCTTACATCTGAGAATCATAGCATAGGCACTTCAGCTTCTTCCCCGACTGCCCATTCAAATGACACTTCTCTTTTTCTGGACTGGAAGGCTTTAGGGATCATCTCATAGCAGTTCCTTAAATTCTCCTCCAATTCAAAAGGTAAAGAACAAAAGGTTAAGTATCAGTAACACTCACCTGATAGCTTTTGGGATGGCTACAACACCATCTGGCACAACAAGATGCTCTCTGACCGCTCCTATAGGCTTTGCATTCGCTCACTCTTGGTGTGGTTTCCATTAATCTCGAATAAATATCATCAGACTGAGAGCATATGCTGAATCTAAGAACCTAATACAGACAGCCAATTCAATTACAGCCAGTAGGAGAAGGGGTGGTTTTGCAAGAAGACAATGGGAGACAGAATCAGTAAACAGATGAAATATTAACTGTATCTACCATGGGCCAGGCTAAGCATCTGTCTTCTACCAAAAAGCATAAAGAGAGCTATACCAGGGAATGCTCTGGGCAGCACCTTGTCTGTCTTGGCACAACAATGCAACACCAAAAAAGCATGCTGTAACACACAGCTATTTTTATTGTTTTTCAAATCTGTATGCTTTCCAGTCTTTTATGAACACATGTTCTGAGGATGGGGAGGGACCCAGAGCTTTGTTCCGAAATGATGCAGTATTTCCCAAATCTGCAATGAGTAAAAATATTTTCATGAACTAACTTATTTAAATTTTGAAGGGAAGATTTAAAAAAAAAAAATTCCAATCCAAATATTTTGGTAGGGTGCTAAAGCAACAGCTCAGGTTAAAAGTGGCTTCAATGTAATTGAATTGATTGCTAAAACAGGTCTTCATTCTTAATTTCTGTTGCCAACACTGAGATTAAATAGGATCATGCTGGCAGCAACATAGAGAAAAAGAAATTGCTATCAAAAATCCAATCCTAAGCAGCCAAAATACAGGATACATTATTCAAACAGAAGCTGACACATACATAGCATCATCATCAGAATGATTTTATTTCATTTGACAACATCTTGAATTATTAGGAAAAGCTAGTTCAGTGGATAGGAAATTCCAAAACACGTCAGCTTCCTAACTCCTCATAACCTCCTCCTAACCTCATGAACATATTAGACATATACAAGAAGAGTCTCTTTGACAGATTATAAATAGGAAAAGAACAGATTCTGACATACAGCTCTGATTGCTGTTTATGGACGTGATTGAAGACAAGACCTCCCTTACACTGTATTTGGATGATTGAGTCGTACGGTCCTTGTTTGTATTCCCAGGGTCTCGGAGACCATTGGATCTGAACGCAGGAAATAATTTTCTCCCTATTCAGGTTCATTGTAGTCTAGTGCAGACAGAGGGAAGGACAACATTTACCTTTTTCTGCAGCATGGGACATCTTTTCATAGGTATTTTCCACCCTTTTTTTCCTCTCACAGTTGTTTTAAAGCGTTCTTAGCTTTGATGGCAACTTTTTTCCTCGCTGGTGGTATCTGCTGGAGATTAATGCCTAGTTAATAGAAGACTTTACACAAAACCATCAGTGAGCAAATTAAAATGATCTAATAGTCCTTCTGGCTTTACACTTTTTGAAACCATTAAAAAGAGGGATAAGCATACCTGTGCCATTGTAAGGAAAAAAATCCTATAATATTTAAGCTGCTTGTGGTTTCTGGGAAGCTGTCCAACGATGTATGACTGCCAGGGGAAGACAGTATTGTCTCCCTGGGGACTCCACTGCAGCAGGGCTCCCTGGTACTTCATCGGCCTCCACTGCACAAAGCCCTTGTGCCTAAGGTGGCTTCCCCTAAAGGGAGATCGCAGTGAAGGGGGTTATTTGCAGCCTTAAACTTAGGTGTTTTGCAGGAGCAGGAGGAAAGCATAGAGCACTATAGAAGTGTGTAAATATAACCCCTACTTTATAAAAGAAAAAGGTGGCTGGTAAAACCTTGTCTCCTTTCTTCTTCTCCACTAACCATTTTTCCTTTTGTAGCAAAGATCGCACAGGTCAGAATAAAAAACGTGGGGTGGAACAGCCCATTGTGGCTCTAATATTGCCTGAAGGAAGGATGCCTGAACTTTTAGTCTTCAGAGATTTGACAGTTCAGCTAATGGGTGTTTTTTTTCCCTTTACTTTTAAAAAAAAAAGTAGCTATTTTCCACAGAAAAAATATATGAACGGGATTTTTGTAAGAAAAACAATTTTTTATAGATTTCTCTTGGCTGAAACAATAAGTTCTTGGGGCTTGCGTTTCTGCAAGAAGCCATAATATTGTCTGGAAAATCAGCCAATTAATAACAGGTAACACCATGGGAACAGCTCCAGAGTAAATCCCTCCTCCTGGTGTATGGCTCTTTAGAAGTTGTGCAGAATATATCTCCTCCTCCCACAGACAAGGGGGACTTGAACCATTTCATTCCTCCCATTCTTGCCTTCTAGAAACACCCACAAGCTGAAAACTCCTACGGGGGGGAAAAAAACGTAAGCCAGTCATTTTTTACCCTTCTTGGTCTTGTGAAAGGAAAAGACGGCTCTTCTGGCTGGTCTGCAGCCCAGCAGACAACACAAGAGGGCTCTGTGGCTGCACACAGGCAGCCCCACCACATGCCACTCCACTCAGTGATGGATTTTTCCTCACCTGGTCCTTCTGAACCGGCCACCGCCGCTGACCACTGGCTGGTGGCACCCCCTCTCCGTGAGCCCAGCGGGAGAACGAAACCTCCCTTCCCCTGCCTCCAGCTGCCCCCACCTCTTCACTCAGCTTGGCTGGGGGCCTGGGATGCCTCTGCACAGCGTTAGCTGGGGAAACGACCTGGCATGGGGCAGCAGAGCAGACAGCAGTCCTGCCTGGGGGGTGATGCACTTCACAGACGTGCCATGTTGGAAGTGCTTGCTCTCTCTTTTAGGTCATATTTACCTTTTTCCAAAGAACCTCAGAGCAGGCAAAGCTCTTGGTTTCATTTTAACTCTTTCTCTTCCGAGATCACTAAAACTTCAGCTGTAGGCAGTGCTGGCCACATGGCTGGTGTCTGCAGTGCGTGACCGGGAACAGTTCCCTCTCGGGCCTGATCCCCATCCCCATCACCATCCTGGGGTTTCCCCCAGATGCTGCAGTCACTGCTCTCGCTGCAGGAGCCATAGCCTGAGCTATGAGGTGGTTCTTCATCTTCACCCTTTTGTCACCATGGGTCAGCTAGTTTTTCTCAGGAGACATTTCTGGAAAATTTCCCTGCCTGTATCACAAATCATAGAATCATAGAATCATAGAATCATAGAATCATACAGGTTGGAAAAGACCTCTAAGATCATCGTGTCCAACTGTCAACCCAACACACCATGCCCACTAAACCATGTCCCTAAGCACCACATCTACACGTCTTTTAAATACTTCCAGGGATGGTGACTCCACCACTTCCCTGAGCAGCCTGTTCCAAGGCTTGACCACTCTTGCAGTAAAGAAATTTCTCCTAATGTTCAATCTAAACCTCCCCTGGCGCAACTTGAGGCCATTTCCTCTTGTCCTATCGCTTGTTACTTGGGAGAAGAGACCAACACCCACCTCGCTACAACCTCCTTTCAGGTAGTTGTAGAGCGCGATGAGGTCTCCCCTCAGCCTCCTCTTCTCCAGACTAAACAACCCCAGTTCCCTCAGCCGCTCCTCATAAGGCTTGTGCTCCAGGCCCTTCACCAGCTTCGTTGCCCTTCTCTGGACACGCTCCAGCACCTCAATGTCCTTCTTGTAGTGAGGGGCCCAAAACTGAACACAGTATTCGAGGTGCGGCCTCACCAGTGCCGAGTACAGGGGCACGATCACCTCCCTGCTCCTGCTGGCCACACTATTTCTGATACAGGCCAGGATGCCGTTGGCCTTCTTGGCCACCTGAGCACACTGCCGGCTCATGTTCAGCCGGCTGTCAATCAGCACCCCCAGGTCCTTTTCCTCCGGGCAGCTTTCCAGCCACTCTTCCCCAAGCCTGTAGCGTTGCCTGGGGTTGTTGTGGCCCAAGTGCAGGACCCGGCACTTGGCCTTGTTGAACCTCATACAGTTGGCCTCGGCCCATCGATCCAGCCTGTCCAGGTCCCTCTGCAGAGCCTTCCTACCCTCCAGCAGATCAACACTCCCGCCCAACTTGGTGTCATCTGCAAACTTACTGAGGGAGCACTCGATCCCCTCGTCCAGATCGTTGACAAAGATATTGAACAAGACCAGCCCCAGTACTGAGCCCTGGGGAACACCGCTCGTGACCGGTCGCCAAATCTGTGGGATTTGTTCCAGTGAGAATGATCTCCTCTTCTCACTGACAAGCTCTGACATTTGCTGAGGGCCCTACTCAGCCCTGGGAACATCGGGTAGCTGCTGGCCCCATCACAGCTTGGGCATTGATGGGTTTCTCCCTGTTCCTGCAAAAGTGTCACAGACGCCCAATAACCTTGTTGTGAATGCCCTCCTCAGAAAATCCGCTCTGCTGCGCAGCCATGGCTCTTGCCTTACTAACTGGCCTTGCCTTTGCCAACCACAATGTGATTTTCAGAATTCATATATGGCGTTTTTTTCCAAACTCTCTCCTTTGCTCTATTGAAACCAACTCCAAAGAAAATCCCAACCTACCAACAAAAAAAAAAATCAGGTAGAAACCAAAAGTCCCTGGAGTATCTCCTTGGAGTAGGGAGAGTGCTATTACAGTAAGTGTCAAAGTTTGTCAAACGCTCCTGCCCTGCCCCAGCGTGAGCATTTCAACTGCTCCAGGGTAACCTGAATACATGCAATAGCACCTCAATTCAGACCACGCACATGCATCCGTCCACGCACACAAGAGCAGCAGGAGCCTGCAGGGAAGAGCTTTAAAGCATTAACCTGCATTTGCACAAGGGACAGATAGTCCATAGCCGCATTTCTGTGCAGGGCACTAACCCTTACCCAGGACTCCCCTGACTGTGTGGCTGAGGCCTGGCTGTCAAAACTCCTTCATCTCCATCTGGTCTCATCTGCACATAACAAAAGGAAGACCTAAACACGTCTTCTGCAACAGGTTCACCAAGGACAACAGTTATTCAGTAAAAATGTTTGATCACTATCGCCCTTCTCCCCTGGACAAAGGGCAATATAGTATAGACAAACACCTCCAGCTGGATGTTCATAACCAGGTTAGTGGGTTCCTGCCCATTGCCCCATCCTACCCGTGCACAAGCCATTTCCTGGTTTGCCTCTCTGAACACACTTGAATCTCCACACTCTATGTTTTGCGAGAGGATCACCGGAGCCTGCTGCACTGACAGGACTTGTGCATCCTCTTTGCAATCCATAACATCCACTAAGAGTGTCCAGCAGGTCCCAAAGGGTTGGGTCAAGGGGTACATTTACCCCCTGCCAGCAGGGTGACAAGTTCAGAGACAGGCACAGCTTGTCAGGTCTGGCCTGTTTGCAGACACACATTCCCTGTCGGCCAAGTCTCCAGGTGACAGATCAGAGGAGACAGCTGCTCTGAAGTAAATTAGACCTGTTTTCTCCCTCTCGCACACAAATACAAGCCACAGATGAAAGAAGTCATGCTGGAAGCTGCTATTTATGAGGAGCAGTTTAACACAGATGACTTACAGAGCAAATGGAAACTAAGGCTCAGGCTGAGATCCCAGATAAGAGAGGCAGGGGGAGAGTTGGTGATTTCTAGGCATATTACCTCAATGCATGATGATGAGAAAAATGCTGAGGCCAGCTCAGGGCTCCCAGGAGCAGAGGCAGTATTGAAGTGTCTCCCCTCACGGCTGGAAGCAGCCTGCTGTGGAGGCAGCGAGGAGAGACATGGGACTGCAGTGGGACGCTGGGAGGGACAAGGAGGGGGCGGGTCTCCTGTGGTGTGCCTGCCACCAAAAAGCCAAACATTTTGCCAGTCCCTAAACTCCAGCCTAGTCAAGATCCTCACAAATATTTCTAGACTACAGGAACACAAATAGCATCCTTAAACCTGAGGGAAAGAGCCTGGGGAAGGGTGGAGATTTGTTCAAAGCCAGAGCAGCAAAGCAAAGGGAGATCGTCCTCATGAACCGAGTCACTGCTCTGCGCCCGTGAGCTGCTCGGTGCCCAGTCCCTGCCATCCCCAGACCAAGCAGGGCTCCTCAGGCATGGAGGGGTTCGGAGAGCAAAATCCTGGAAGAAGCAGCAGTTCCTTGAACATGCTTGGAGAAGAGCAATGAAGTTCCCTTTCCAGAGTGACAGCACATGGAAAATCCCTGTCCCAACTAGCTCAGAGCCCCCCACAACCTGCCCTCCGCACGGGCACGGCCTCCTCCTCTGCCAACCCCTCTCGCTCACGTTGCTCCGTGTCCGTGACCGAGCTCTGCCTGCAAGAGACAATTCCATTTCAGTGCAACAGATTCAAACTCTAATTGAGTTTTCCCATTTAAATCAAGGCAGGAACAGCTCTGCCAGCCTGCAGTCATGAGAGCTATTTTTGAAGAGAACTGTCAAACTAGCCAGGAAGTCAAATATGACATTTTTAAACCATTTTTAAGTGTATGTGTGTGCATTTCCTTCTACAAGCAAGAAACAATTGCTCCCTGTGCATGAGAGGAGCTCAGGTTGCTCTAATTGTGTGGCTGCTGAGATGGCTTTTTTGTGGCAGTTGAAAGAGAAAGGAAAAAATCTTCAGTTTATGTGTGTATTCTTGCTTTACATGACTCACTGCAATGGAAAAAACCATATTGCTTCTTCTCTTCTTTTAGCCCCGTCTCATCCCAGACACCATCTATCTTCATGCCGCTCCACAGCTGCTCACGCGGTGGTGTTCACTCCTTTATTTTCCTTAATTCAAGTGCACAGTCCGGAGCTTATTTGCAATATAGCTTATCCCCCTCTCTGTACAGCATGAGGAAAGACTGTTTTATGATGAAGACATCAGATTAGGACTCACAGCCAGCTTTCATATTCAATACTGATTCAAACTTCTGGTGTGACTCAGTTATTCACCTTCTATTAGGCAAAAGTGCAATAAAAATCTGTCTTTCATCCTATTCTTTCTCCAGGCAAAGTCCAAGGCATTTTCTCTTCAGTAGGATATAGTACAATGAGCACCCATTACATTTCCATCACAAATTACATTGTAAACCTGTATTTTCTATCATTTTCTTACATTCTTTTCTAAGTAGTGTATGCTTTTACAGAGCTAAGTGAACTCCTTGGTAGATGCTTTGATCTCTAATAGGCCTTTACAGTTAAATCAGTGTTAGGAATAAAAGTCAATACACGCATACTGAGGTAATTTCAATTTCATTGATGTTTTAGTAAGGAAATAGTCATGAGAGTGATTTGCTGGTTTTACCATCTTACAGATAGAATGACTGGCGTGTTTTGAAGGTTCAAATACTTTAATGAAGATGTTTTTCCTAGGATAGAAACGTTTGTAAAAAAAGCCTGCATTTTGGTGGAGAACCATTAACATGTGCCCATCATAATTTTGTGTAATAAACACATATTCTCAGCTACAGTGAAGTCTTGCTCTGAATTTCTCTCAAAGAGGTATTCAGGAGTTATTAGTTCCTAGTGGCCTTGATGGTACTTGACATTACATAACATACTGTTTTCTTCAACGTGTCTTGCAAAAATCGTTTGTGTACTCCAATCAAAGCATCACAGAATGGGTGAGGTGGGCAGGCACCTCTGGAGATTGTCCAGATCCCTACTCAGAGTAGGGTCAGCTGCAGCAGGTTGCTCAGGGCTGTGTCCAGTTGGGTTTTGAACAGCTCTAAGGACAGAGCCTCCACAGCCTCTCTGGGCAGCCTGTGCCAGTGTTTGACCAGCTGTTCACTGTTTGATCACAGTAAAAGTGATTTTTCTTATGTTTAAATGGAATTTTCTGTATTTTAGTTTGTGCCCTTTGCTTCTCATCCTGTCAATGGACATCCCTGAGAAGAGTCTGGCTCCATCTTCTTTACTCCTCCCACCAGGTGTTTATAGATATGGATAAGATGCCCCTGAACCTTTTCACCTCCAAGCTGAACACCACGAGGTCTCCCAGCCTCTCCTCATGTGACAGATGCTCCAATCCCCTAATCATCTTCATGGCCCTTTGCTGGATTCGATCCAGTATGTCCATTTCTCTCTCGCACTGGGGAGCCCAGAATTGGACCCAGCACTCCAGATGTGTCTCATCAGTGCTGAATAAAGGGGAAGGATCACCTCCCTTGACCTGCTGGAAACACACTTTGTAATACAGTCCAGGGTGCCATTGGCCTTATTTGCCTCAAGACCACATTGCTGGCTCCTGTTAACCTTGGTGTCAACCAGGACCACCAGGGCCTTTTCGGCAGAGCTGATTTCCAGCTAGTCATCCCCCAGCCTCTGCTGGTGCATGCGGTTATTCCTCCCGGGGGACAGGACATTTCCTTTTCCTTTATTGAACTTCATGAGATACCTGTTGGCCCATTTCTCCACCCATTTCTTCAGTCCTCTGAACAGCAGCACACTCATCTGGTGTATCCACTCCTCCCAGTTCTGTATTATCTGCAAACTTTCTGAGGGTACACTTTGTCCCATCACCTAGGTAATTAATGAAAATATTAAACAGTATAGGACCCAGTACCAACCTCTAGCGTATGCTACTAGTGCTGACCTCCAGCTGGACTTTGTACTGCTGGTCTCACCCCTCTGGGTCCAGCCATTCAGCCAGTTTCACCCCACTATTGGGTCATTTCTATTTATTGGCCCCATACTTCATCAGCTTGTCTCTTGGGACCTAATGGAGAACAGTGTTGAAAGTCATTTCCTAAAGTTAAGATAAACAATATCCTCTCATCCACTAAGCTAGTCATCTTATTGTAGAGGCTATCACCTCTCTGCGCAGTGAGGAAAAATGTCTTAAATCCAAGGTCATGGCACTGAAAGGCCAGTTCTATTTTCCCACTGCTTGGAATTGTTATTCCTGGGATGAGTCAATTCTGGCATGAGGAAGGTAGATGTGATTTCTTCATTTCTGTTTTACATTAGTAGATCTTGTTTACCCTAGATTTCAAGTATTTAAATGCATTGTAATATTCTGGGTTTAAAATTGTGGTGTGACCTTTAGAAGAGAAAAGGATCCTGAGGCTAAAATATCCGTTGTGCCGTTCCAAAGGCAGCTCATTTCCCCATACAGAGCTTTTTGTGTTGCTGGTTTTTATGCTGTTCTTCATGAAAACAGAAGCTCAGCCTTGGAGTCATCTCTCCTTGAGGTAGCCGAGATGTGAAATTAGTCCATGTTTTGTGCCAAATGCAGTTGATAGCTTAGTTGAAAATTGGATTTTCTTTAGAACAGAAAGCAAAGTGGACAGAAGTCAATGGAAATATTCTTTTTGGCACCCCTGAGCCTCGGAGCAGCTCTTTGAAGAGGAGTTTTCATGAGGAGAGATGTAATGTTGAACTAGGCCCTGAAATTACTTCCCTAGTCTAAACTCTTAAATATTTTATAGTCACATTAAAGAGGAAAACTCTCCCTGCCACACTTAGCCCTTCAAAGCCAGATCTCTGCAGAGATGTGAAAGAGCAGAGAACAGATAATATCGATACAGACTTATTCAGAGATCTGCAAAAAAAGTATATATGTTTCTGGATCTGGCCAACATTGCTCAGAGCTCAGACATACCTGGGTGTGTCACCTCAGCTGCAGTAAAAGTCCACACTCGCAGCTGTGTGTATGTGGCACACACAAGATGTAACCCGGTTCTGCTGACATCCTGGAGAGGGCCCAGCCGAAGGCCATCAGCCGTGGGGTTGGGGGCTGGAGCACACACTGCTTGCAGAGAGGCTGAAAGCACAGGGGATGTTCAGTCTTGGGGTGAGAAGCTTAAGGAGGAGTTTGGTTGCTGTTTTCCATTACGTGAAAGGAGATTATGGAAAAGGAGCCAGGCTCCTCTTGTAGAAGCACAATGAAAGGATGAGGGACAACAACTACAAGGACATAAAGAAAAAAATCTTCACTGTGAAAGACATTAATCACTGAAACACGGAACCAGAGTCTGTGGACTCTCCACCCTCAACACAAAGCCCTGAGCAACCCGCCCCGCCCTTGGAGTTGGCCCTGCTTTGGGCTGGAGGTTGGGCTGGACAAAGGTCCCTTCCAGCCTGAACCATTCCTTGAGTCAGTGACTCACAAGAATTAGCATAATTCACATTACCTTGGGCTAAGACCGGGTATCCAAACCCTTACTGAGGTTTAGAGATGCACAGGAACGTACTAAGCTCAGTAGGAGCCCTTCCTGCATCGGAAAAGATACTGAAAACTTTGGCTAAAGATTCTTTCAGCAGGTATTAAAGTTTCAGTAACTTTCTTGAATTAACTCCAGAGCTGTTACTAATATATGTGAACATTCAGATTCTATAAGCATTTTCAAACAAGCAGAAAATTGCAAAATTGTATGTCTGCTCTTAACTTGGTTCCTCTGATAGCAAAGCTGTGCTTCCTAAATATGCAGGACTTTCTTCACAGAAGTGTCGTCTTTTTACATTTTTAACAGATGTGCATATTGGCTATGGATATACTTTAAGAGGAAATGTTAATTTTTTGCAGTAGTTTGTGGTATCACACAGAGCATCAAATGCTAGACAAGCATTGATTTATTTCTGATAACTGAATATCAAAAGTATATATCTGTAATATTGCAAAGATATCTGTTTGAAAAGCCTCTCTCAGATACAGAGCACTCTTCCTTTGCGTCTATGGCTGCTTTGTCAATAATTTATCTGTAATTAATTATTGAGATACCTTTTTTTTAAAAATATAAGTAAAATCTTGACAGCACAAAACACAGAATCACGAATTCAGTGTTGAACTGCTCAAGCAGAGACTGAGTAGAAGGGAAGAATTCTTATTAGCACACAAATAGATGAGATAATGGAAAAGGGAATATACTGCTCAGGAAGCAATTTTACAAATGTTATTTTTCAAGTGTTCTACAGGATGGAAGTCCCCGTTTAATAATGGCATTTAAAAATTGTCATTAAGGCCTTAATCCTTTAATGTGCCATGTGTGAGTGGCTGCTGTCCAGATGCCAAGTGAGGCTGGGGAGGAGGTGGGCTTCATGCGAAGTGGGAGTTCTTCAGCTGAGGATCACATTGTCCTACAGGCTTACAGATCCTCCCTGCACCAACCCCCTGAGACCACAGAGAAGATTTTCAGCAAAGTGTAACATGAGGAATTAAAAAAAATGAGTGGGAAAAAAGCATCTGAAGTGCATTCCTTTCAGCAACAAACTCAGATTTCTAAGGTTTCTGTATCACTGGTTAGCAAAGGTAGGGTCACAGGTCCCAAGCAATCAACAACCATTTTTGATATTAATGTATATCGAATTGATACCGATATTAATACATATTTAAAGAACTTACCTACCCTTAGCTGAACTGCAGAAATTGAAAGCTACTGTGCTTCCAGCATCTTGCAATGCAAAATAAAATGGATTATCTTAAACAACCTTTTCTGGAAATGGTCTGCACAAATGTATGCAAGAAGTTGCCTCCTCTCACCTGGGAGATGATAATTTCATTGCTTGCAACTATTTGATCATAATTTTAAGGAATTTTTTGTGGACCTCGAAAGAAAGCTTGCGTTGCACTTTATGCCAAGGCAGTGGATAGAATTTGAACAAGGAAAATCCTCATTAAATTACTCATTAAAAGGAAAGAGCTGCAGATTCTACCTCTTATCCTATATCCTGGCCCAGCCTAATCAGTGTGGCCAGTATCTTAATCTCAGGAAATTGTAGAGATGTCTGTGGGTGAATGTCACATTGGCAATCACATAAAAGAGCTAATCACTCTGCAGGATATTAGGATATTTTTTGTCTCCACATACAGACTAAGTCAAGCCATTGAAGTCATTGTAATGGAGTTCAGCAAGCTTTGTTTCAGGCACAGAAAGGTTAAATTATAGCTACTGCTCTCAACATTAGGAAAAAAAAAAAGCATACTTCAAGGATCTAAGCTCTTTATAACTTTTGAGGCAGTAAATTTTTGACAATACTTCATAGAGTGAGTACTGGAAGACAAACAGCTGCACCAGTACCAGTAATTATCAGTTAAATTACCAGATTCCAGCTGACACAAAAGTCAAGTCAAGCAAATAACGCAAACTTCCAACAGGAGCCTTGTGCGTATGGGGTTCATCCTGAAAGTCACTAGAGTGATTCACTCATGGAAGTACTGATACCTGATAATTACCTCTTTTCCCAAAAAGAAGATATTTGTAACTAGGGTGTTCATTGCTCGGATTTCGGTCAGAAGATTAAAAGAAAATTGGGACTAATGGAAGGCTCAGCAAAATAAATATCAATATGTCACTGACCTACATATTTACAGCTGCTCTATATCTTTGATCTAGTGGGTAAAGCACAAAAAGTCTCATGAGTCCTTATTCCTACCTCTGGTTTTATCATTAACATCTTTGTTGCAGTTACCCAGGCACTGTAACCTAGACATGTAAGTACCAACAGTTGAAATTATTGGTGCTATTTCACATGTCAATGCTACTTTACAGTTGGTATCAATATAAGAAATGAAACTTGGTGCAAATAGACCAATCTACCTGAAGAGTGACAAAGAAAAGAAAGCCAGGAACCTGCTGGGAACCTGAGGGAGCAGAAGTTATTTCTGTGTTTCTGGACGATATGGCAGTATTCAAAGGCATCTCTCTTTGTGATAAATCATTGCCATTCCTGCTCCAATTCCCACTTTCTTGTTGAAATATTTCTTGAGCTTGGATACCCCCCAAAATATGGGGGGAAATTCTGAAAATTGTGTATTTTAGTCTTCTGTGCTCTCTCTTGTCAATGGAGAGCCCTCCTTAGTACCTCTCCCCATGGCAGTCTGGAGGTAAACTGGCAATACAATACTGAAATAACCTATTTTCCACAAAACTTCACCCACATCAGAGGTGACAGGGGCTGTGCAGTGGATAGATTTGGGGGCCGTAACAAGTGAGGCCCCCAGGTACACAGCCCTGATGTCCCGCAAAGCAACAATGCAACAAGATGTCCACCAAAACGATCTGAAAGTAGTGCTGGATTGAAAAGGATTAAATGGGAGAAAGTAACAAGGGCAGCAGAAGAAAAAGGAAGAAAAAACGAAAGGAAAGGAATGGAGAAAGAGAAAAGGAGCTCAGCAGAACAACTTCTGAGTCTGAGTCATTCTTTTAATAAAACTTTCTGTAAAATTCAAAAACCCAACCGCATTTTATCTGTGAGCCTGAAAAGATGAAAGGAACAAGGAGCAGAAGGTTGTAACTTTCATGTTTATACACAAATACTTGGAAAGAACCTGCCTCTGCCTAACACCTTCATTCAGTACTTGGAAGTGCAAACACAAATTAAGCAAAGGCTTTGAAGTACTCAGCTATGCAGAAGTCCCAGCAGAACAAGGAGTTCTGAGCTGGGGCAGAGGAAGAACGGTGCATACAATGTTGGAGAAGGAGTACGAGTGCAAGGAGGCACAGACAGAAGAGATGTGTATTTTAATTCTCTGAGTTTTGCTTGTACCAAGAGTCATATTGAATCCATAGGGCAAATTTGGCTTAGAATGCCAGGAAAGTCCCTGCCCTGGCTTGGCAGCATTGTCACAAGCATCTCTGGCAGCCACTGTTGGCCTCATGCTTAGGTCAAGCCCACTTGGCGAGAACACGCTTACCAGGCTGGAAGGCTGCGGGTGGATGCAGCAGGAAGGGAGACAGCAAGTGGAAGAGCCTCTGCTCACCATTCCCATTGCTGCTATGCATAGGAGGAAATGTAGTTGCAATCTAAATGCCAGCTGTATCAGTCACTCAGCTGAAGGTATCAGATGCCCTCCACATAAGTTCTTGCTGGGCAAGGTGCCAGAGGTCTAGCAACCCTCCACACCTTCAACAACAGGGCCCCGTAGTGCCCCAAGAGAGTCCTCCAAGCAGCAAAACTCAAAATACATGGGATTCGATGCTCTCTTTCCATGCCTGGACTGTCTCCATGGGCCACCTCCATCTCATCCTTGCTTCAGCCCCTCTGGCCATATTGCTCTTTTTCAATTAGATGGTTTGACTCAGCAGATATACTACACCACTGCTCCGGTCCTGCACTATCTAGACAGACTTTACCAAGAAAGAGTGCTACCGAGCTTTCAATGACTGTCAACACAACAAGGGAACCAGAGAGAGAGGAAGGAATTAACCTCCAATCAGTGGAGACATGCAACAAATATCCAAGTCAGTACAAAACACCAAAGCGAAAGTCAAATTCCAGTAGTGTTGCTATGCTCGCGAGAAACAAAACACTACATTCCAGATGGAAAGCTAAAACAAAAACCTGCAGAAAGTGAGTTCTTGTTCTTGTTTTTGGAGCCTGAGGGCTCCTTGTTTTGTGTACAGAAAGGGAATATTGACTTTGGCAGCACAGTGTACACCCTGCAAGGTTCTGAGCCTCTTCCCACTGCCCCTAGTTCTCTTCTCCCGCAAATTCTTCTTAGGAATGAAGGAGTTTTATTAAAAAAAAAAAGATCCGCTTAATGAGTTTTCTCATGTATGGCCAAGAGCAAAAAGTAACTGTCTAACCTCTGACCTCAAGGCTAAATTACAGCATGGTAAGTAATGAGACCCACTGCTTACTGTTTGCTTTAAGAACAGTAACAATGTCACCATGTTCAGAGAGCAATTAGCACTCCTGCTGAGTTTAGCACTGAAGTGTTTTTTCTTGATGAAATCAAATAGTTCAGGTTTTTTTCCCTGAAGTTTACAGAATATCTCTGTAAATGTAAATCCTCAGATTCCTGCTGAGCACCCAGATGTTGCTGTTAAAATACATGGTCATATATACGTATATGATAGCTTATATATTTATATATATATATAAATGTGCGTATATAATCTATATTCATATAAGTATAAAAGTATATAAATATATCTATATGTGTATGAATATAGGCATGCAATGGAACAAAACTTGGATCCCACCTTGGAGATATTCGAAAGCCATCTGGACATGGTCCTGGGCAACTGCTTCTAGGTGGCCCTGCTTGATCGGGGGGGTGGACACAAAGACCTCCAGAGGTCCCTTCCAACCACAACCATTCTGTGGTTCTGTGATGCTGTTTTTCTACTCAAAAGCAATTATTTGTGCTTAAGTTGTCTGTCTTCTAATGGTACCCATCTCTGGAGTATATGAACAATTTAGCACCATGTTTATCCAGTTCCTAAGGTCCCAGAAGGAGTCTTTCTTTGTATTTCTTTGTTTTTCTTTTTGAGACCTGCTGTGAAAAGCTCATTGTTTTACTGTTAGTAGTTCAATAAGCTTCAGACAGGAACACTGAGCCAAATGACAAAAGTTAAATACCCCTACAGTCAACAACTTTATGGAAGATTTTAATCTCTAAAGTAAAATGCCTCTAATTCTTTGCCCAGAATGACAGAGTCTGCAAACATAAATTTTATAAAAATATTTTCCTCCACTCAGTGGTGAGCTTTTGGTCCTTACAGCTGTCTCTAGGTCAAAATTAGATGGAAGAGAAAACTTTTCTAAGCTTGGCATGAGAAATGTTGTGTCCCAAGTTACTGAGAAATATTAATGAGTGTACTAATGGATAGAATAAGGAGCTTTAATGACTTATATCCAGCTGGCTGGAGCCTTACAATCTATGAAGGACTGAAGGAAGGCTCCCAGAGGGTCTCATGATGTGCTGATTCTCAAATAAATCCTTGGATGGGTTTCCTGGGAGTGCTCACAGACTTAGTAGTTTTAGGCACAATTCGAGAAAATTGCCTTATTCACTATCTGCCATTGCCAGATATTCAAGAGTTTTCAGCATCCAGCAACTAAAACAAGGGGAACTCCCCGTTCCTAACAATTTTGCAATGTGCTTAACTTTAAGTGTAGGTTTTAAATCCTTGGATTATACCATATTTTTAACTGCTTTCCATAGTGTGTTTGACCATAAACTGGGTTATACAGTCCTAAATCCAGTATATTACACCACATAACCAAGTGAAATCTAGGCTCTTGTTATTCCAACTAGGAAGAGACGCCAGGTTGATTTGGGATCCACAAGGAGCTTTATAACACAAACTGTATTTTGTGTCCGCTTAAACTCAATTTCAGTTTTAGTTGCTTTGTAGACCTCAAATAAGATAAACAGTCACCATTATTTGCTATTGACTTCTTTAATTTTATTGCCCTCTGGCAGTAAGTGCATCTGCTTAACCACAACACAAAAGAAAGTTGCCAGAAGTTTTTTCAAAGCCCCGAGGACTTAAACAATCCCAAAAGACATCAAGTCCAGTGGACAGAGGAAGGCCCTAAGGAAACAGTTGTGTTACTATAGCGAGGTGATTCCAGCCATTGCTGATTTTCTTACAAATAATGCTGTATGAAGACTGAAAGCTTCACTCCAAATGAGTCATGATACTGCCACAGATCTATCATTGCATTTTACATGCTAAAACGCACTTTAATTATTTTTACCTGTAATATTCTGCCAGACAATGCAAGATGACATCATTGCATGAAGTCTCCCAAGTTCTTAATACTGGATAAATGTTATCTTGGGAAAGTAGCTGCTGATCCCCTGAGACAGTCTGGACAGAGGAGCAGCAGTGAGCAGCAGAAAGCCCAGTTCTCTCCCTATTACCTGCTCCAAGCAAAGGCAGAATGGCTCCCAGAGAATGGTGTGTCCCTGCTGAGTCAAGATTGCCCTGAGCATTGTTGCAGCCATCTCTGCTGCAGGACTATTGTTTGTGCATCACCAGGAGCCTGCAGACTTCCCAGCTCCAAGGCATACCTCATAGCAGGAGCTGATGTGGCCGCCAGAACATGACTTTGGCTCAGGACAATGTCAGGAGGTGTGAGAATACCTCCCGAAGTACACGTCTCTCTGTAACTTTCCCATGTACTGGATGTGAAAACACACTTAGTATTAAGAGACATAAAAGTACCTTAGCTCCTTTGTCCTCTCCATTTGTGCTGCTTGCCTGCAGCCCATTCATGCCGCAACGATCTTCTCTTGTTGGCTGGCGATGGCAGCCTGCTGTGAGGTCCAGGCGGCTCAGCATAGTGGCAGAATATTTAGATGCCCCGTTGCACACAAAGTCCATACCCCAATGCACCCGGAAGAGCTGCACAAAAGTTTCATAGTTAAGCCTTCTTACCCTTTTTGTAAAGGTTTTTTTGGAAAATCAGAACAGGGCCTAAGATATTCAACAGTTTGTGTCATTAAATCAGGTCAAGCCTCATCCTCTCTCAGGTTGCTTATCTCACTGGGTCTCTGTTATTATCTTTTTTTTTTTCTCTTGCCTTAGACCTTGACACCTCCTGCCCTTACATGGTATTAAATACAGTGCAGACAAGCAGGGAGTAGAGGTGGTTAGTGATTTCGACCTCTCTGCAATGCAGCGTGGGTTACAGCACTCGCAGCCCAGCCACCCGCCGGCAGGTGAATAGGGACATGTCGCTCCCACCCTCGTCCCTGCCAGCACAAAGACAGCTCAGACTTCGCCGGGCAGAATTGACTACAGCCTGTCAAGCAGCTCATTTCAGGAGGATCCCAGCGAGCCTGCCCGCGGAAAGAGGGACTTTTGCTGTGGCACCACGTCTTCGTCACACACCTCGAAGCAACAGCTGGCCAAAATGGCCGCCTGTCACTGGACATCCTCAGGTGGCTGTGCCATGCTCTCCCCACACCACCTGGGCAGGACAGTGTGTGATCGCTGGCTGAGGAAACCTGAGGGACTTTACAGCCACTGGCCCCAGTCTTGACATAACTTTTTAGCTTGAACATTTTTAAATCATGCTGTCTTCTCTAAGTGCCATGACCATTTATCTTTAGAAAAGATGGTCACATTTTGTCAGGTTGTTGATCTTCACAATACTCTCTGCAAGGTGAACTGAATGGAGGGTATCTGTTGGCTTGTCTGCAGCGTCCTTGTTCTCCAGAGGGGCTCTCTTCATTTCTTCGGTAGGCCAGAGGACCCATGGAGTCCCCCAGCAGCCCGCTCCTTCCCTGTCTCAGTTTCCATCACAGCACTGGCACAGCACCATCCTGACATGTGCAGGAGTTACGGCCCTTACCTAGTCATCCATTGGAGGTGCAACACCAACGCCGTGAGCAGCGATGTTACTCCAATCATCCACAGGCGTGGGAGGACCAGCGCTCTGCTGCAAGATCCCTGAAGCCTCCAGAAAAGAGGAATGTGTGCCCTTCAGGGCACTGCTTCCCCAGCAACCTAGGTGCCTTAATCTTTCTCTGTCCTTGTCTCTAAAATAGTGGGTAACAGCAGCCCCTAGCTTCTTAGGGTTCCTGTGAGCACAGATAGATTAAAGACCGCAAGGTGTCCACTACCATTGTGTTATGGAGTCACGGACCTTCCTTACAGCAACAGGTTCAGGCCTATCTTCTTTAAGAACTAGAGCAGGGTCCAGCATTACAGCAGAGAGGGAGGAGTCACATTTTACATTTTTGAGATTTTCGTGTTTCATCTTAGCTTTTTGAACCCCCATCATTCACCTCCACAAAAAATGATGTCTTGAGTTCCTACAAGAAAATAAGCCTGATGATAGGATACTTGAAGGTAGAAAGCCAGGTAGTCCCAAATGTGTTCTTGCAGCGACTGGCAAGAAACCAATTATACAGCTGAAAGGAAACCAAGATAATCTTTACATGGTTTAAAGGATCATAAGTCTGGCGCCGACTGCCAGAGAATAGTACAATCAATGGTGCTGTTGCCCTATTGAAATGGAGAGATGATTTTCACAATGCTGCACAACGATAAAAGACTGGCTGATGGCTGGATTTGTCATTGCTTGTGGTTTCTTATACTGAAGAACGTAAGAAATGCCACGACATTTTCAGCCGCAGCATTCCAGGTCTTGGCAGATAGCAACTGAGCTAATTATAAAGAGCGTCTAGAAAAAAAAAACAGGCCCCTCCCAGCATGCCACGATTTTTCTAAATCAGGAGTTCTTGTGTCATGAGGTAGGAGGAAGAAGCAAATTTTGCTCTTTCAAGTCTTGCTGCTGTCTAGTCCCTTTGTGTCCCTCAGATAGCCTGAGTCTGCAGTTCTGTTAGGGGTCAAGCTAGCCCTCAGTTACACCCCACAGCTTTCCTAGAGCACTTTCTGTAGCAAAATAAAGATACCATTCGCTATGAGAAGCTGTCAGCATGCAGCCAGGATTGTTGCAATTTCAGCACCTGGTTTGGTATTCCATTTCTGGAGACCAGAGTTTCACAGCCTTTGGGAGGGTTAGTGGAAAGCTCAGCCCCTATTTCCCTAGGATTTCCCCTATTCCTGCTCCATATCTATAGGGAGAGCAGATGAGCCCTCCCAGCTTCACTCTTTGGTTTGCTTTTAACCCATTGGCTTCTCTGAAATCCACCCATGCTGGAGAAGGAGTTCTCAGTTAAATTTTCAATCAGCAGTTGAAATCTCTCCGTGTCTTTCTCCAAACCCTGAGGTATCTGATACTATTTACCAACAAAGAACCAACTCTGAAGGCTTGTACTGAGGTGAAAATCTCTCTGAATTATTCTCTCTTGTCCAAGATTAGACATCTAATATTTTCCTTTTCTCCGTGGAGGCAGTAAAGTAAAGATGAGGAAACAGTGACATGTACAATGAAAACAAAAATACAGCAGAATATACTTAGCTCCATGAGGTGGAATCTGTTTGGGTTTTTTCAGATCTGTACAGAGCAGACTGGTGGGATCATCATCTGTGACTGTGCTCCTACCTGCACAGGCTATACAAATAATAAAGACTGCAGAAAGACTGGAGCTGCTCGTTGACCAACACATCTCCCTGACTGCAGTTTAAGGACTGAGGATATGACTCACTCTGCTTAGGCTGTGCTCCATTTCATTTTAATGTTGCATAGTGGGTTTTGCTCTATCTGTGCTCAGTTTCTGATGCTACAGATATGTCTCCAGTGGAGACCACTCTCCTGCTTTACAGAATGTAGGCAATGTAGAAATGTTGGGATTCAGGTCATGTCTCATTGAAGCACCCTAAAGTGACTTTCACCCATACCAGAAAGCTAACATGGCTCTAAGCCTCTGGCATATCAGCTTAAAAGCCTTTCCTGTGGCCTCCTCATTTCTTTTGAGAATATCCTGTAAGTGATGTACAACCAAGGAACAAATACGATTTCTCAGAGTGCTTAGTTTTCACTTTGGCACAATCTGTAGTTGCTGTGTTCCAAAGACCTCATGGGAATTGAATTATCCAAAGTCCTACTGTCCTGGACCCCTTCATCTGATTTAGTTGAAATTGGCTAATATACTCAGGAGCATAAGACATACACACCCACACAAAGGATGTGACAGTATAAACTATAGTGAACCAAGCAGCTGTAAGATTTTAAGTTTAATCATGCAAATTGATATTTACATTAGCATGAATTCCCAGTCCTACCTGTGATAGCCTTCTGCTAAACCTGTCAAATGGTCTCCTGCACCAATTGTCTCAGCCACAGGCTTCAAAGCTTTTTATTTTCTCTTTTCTCTCTTTGTTATTTTTTTAATGTGACTGGTCTGTGTCTTCCTGGGATTCCTTTTAGTGGCTAAGATTGTCATTGCCAAGAGCCAATCAAAAATGCTAGGGAAGTGTCTTCTAGAAAAACAGCATCTCCCTCTGCACTTCCTGAGTGATGCTCAGTGCTTGTCACAGCCACCCCATCTGGGAAATGTCCTGACTCCCCGACTTATGTGAGGAATGGGTAAGCATGTCCTTTGGATCAAGGCACAATACAGGCTGAGTGTGTTTATTCCAGTTCATAATGCCATTAATTACTAGAATCTATTAGCATGAACCAACCCTTGCCAATGTCACCTTCCACTGGAAGGTCCCTGTATTATCCCTGTAGGAACCACCAGGAGACAAAGTATGACATCAAGAGGGAAAACAACACACAAAAAAAAAGGAATAAACTTCTGAGAGCTTCTGATGAGGCTGGGAAATGTTTGAGGCTGGAGTTGTGAATCAACATTGGAAAAATCTCTGCCAATAACAGCCAGTTCCACCTTTCCTAGACAGTCTGTCTTTTCCCATGGGTTCTCCCAACTTTGGTAACCACCTGGATATTACAAAATATAATGTCTGCACAAGCATTAGTTCAGCTGATAGCTTACTCATTTTTTTAAAAAATTGGCTGATCTAAACTTGTTTAGTACTCATTCAATTAGGTGAATTCCATCATGGAACTAGAAAACAAATGGAGTCTCGTGCTTAATATCTCTGCACTTCCCAGAAAGAGGGAAAGATGGAGAAAACACCATTTCATAAAGCAAAATTTCCCAGCTTCCTTGCCCAAAGAACATTTTTTCTTAGGAGCTAATAGAAAAACTTTTATCTGATCTTCCATAATTGCATAGAATTGACCTAGATTACCATAAAGCCTGAACTCTAGAGGAAACTGAACTTCTGACAAAGCAGTCCGGATTTTAACCCCAATAACACATACCTAGAGGTACCCTTTGGACTCCATTTAAACACTATTGTCAGTCTTCATGAATTGAAGGGATAAAGGCGTTGACTTTTAACAGTACTGACGGCTTGGGGAAGTGTGGGAGTTTAAATGATATATGCTTTTGGTAAGAAGTACATCATCGTCATTCATTTCATCAGCCGCAGGAAAAATGAAAAATTTCAGAGAAACCCAACAGAGATGATAGTTTAATGGTCTAGTAGGATGTGTAGTACAAGAGACTGAAAACACAAGGATTATTTAAACATGGAATGATAAATATGACCTTGTCTTACTCAGGAAAAGTCAGTACAGCTGCATCCTGATGCCAAATGTAAATAAGAGCAAGGCAAGATATGCAGCGAATTATTTGGATTTGCTTCTCTGTATCCAGCAGTGGAAAGTAAAGCACAGCGGGGACTTTAGACAGTGAGGAGTCTCTGACCCTTTCCTAAAACTCTTTTCTCCTCATGACAATTTTGGATGCACAAAGATTAATGGATAGTTTTGTGTGGTTCTCTTCCTACTGTTTAATGTCAATAGTATAGTTATAGCTTTTATAATAAATCTGGCTATTTCTGAAGTAACTGCAAATGCTTATCAAAGGAAATTCATATGCATTTACTTGTCTGACATGTTTCTTTCTTTTTTTTCTTTTTTTTTTTTTTTTTTGCTCTTATTCCTTATACTATACATGTCCACAAGATTTAGTTTGTTGATTAAAAGTTAGGGCAGGGTTTTGTGCAGGTGATTGGAGCTATTAAAATGGACATTTTGCAACTTTAATATATAGGGAACAATTAGAACCAATCTGATACAGTATCTCATCAAAGAAGTAGAGGAAAAATCTTAAAAACTCAGCTCAGTTTCCCTCCTCCCCTATATCTGTGATACATACATAATAGAGCACAACCCACATGTGTTTAAACAGAGACACAAAAAAGTCTGAGCTTCAAGGAAGCTTAAAAGATGTACTAGAGATACTCCCAGGGAAAGAAAACTTCAGAGGAGCTAATGCTCATTTATGCTAAAAGCCACAAAATGCCCAGCTTTACAGCTTCATTGATGCTTTTCCATCAGCAGGAGGGTGTAACTGAGAGGTAGATCCACAGATTTCAAAAACACTGATTGTCAAGTCTGATCTCTTCATGACTCCATTCACATCACATTCTTCAATATATCCAATACTCTGGCTGAATAACAACTTTTTTTTTTTTTAAGGAAGGCCTTTAATTTTGGAAGATCCAAAGTGGAAGAGTGACATTAGCATCTCCAGTGACTGGACAGCTCTATTAGCAGGCAAAATATATGCTGACTCTAGAGACGGAGAAGAATGGGATTTGAATGAAAAACTACTTAAGAGTGAGATTTGTTTGTGATTTGTGCACGGACAGAAATAAATTAACTGTTTGGATTCTGTCCATCACTTCCCCAATGTCTTTCATAGAATCATTAAGGTTGGAAAAGACCTCTAAGACCATCAAGTCCAACTCAACAACAACATGCCCTCTAAAACATGTCCCTAAAATTCATGGTGATCTCCAGCATAGTATAGCATAAGGATTGGGTTATAGTTCTTATCCTGGATGAGTCTGCTCTTATTAGTACTTGAAAACAATCCTCAGGTTCATAGTTACCCAAAATCAACCTGGGGATTTCATAGGCAATATCATCTGTGATATAGACTGCAACAGGGTGATTAGATATATGTAAAACGTTCCCTGTAAACCTGTGGTTTCTACAGGGTGGCTGAGCAGTACATAGAAAAAAAACAGCTTTACCTTTGATGTATTGAGGACTTCTGCCCTGGCAGGAGATATCACCAATGAACCATATGTCCATATTAGACCAGGGCTAAATAAGATTAAAGCTTCCAGAGAGAAGGATGCAGGCAGGGAGAAGTCCATCCACTTACTGTCCTCTCTCATCAGTTAAAAGCATTGAGAATTAAGAGCTGCCTTTAAGTGCCCTGACCTGGAAGAGAGCTCCCTCAAGAGCAGAGGTTCCCCACTGCCATGCCCACAGTGGCTTTTCTAACAAGTTCTTTCCCCATCACAAGTACAATTAAATGTCCCCTGTTTTTCTCTTATTTAATTATTTATGAAAAAGAGTGAACTGAAAAGCAGGAAGGCCAGTGAGTGCAGAATCAAATTCAAAGCATTTTTAATATAATAAGGGCACCAAGAATGTGAGCCTTTTTAGGAAGGAGGAAAGCAGAAGGAGATAGCTTAGATGAATCTGAACATCCTAAGAAACCCTAACGGGAGAAAAAAAAAAATCAGAATGTTCATCAAGGAATATGCTCAGGTATCAGAGAGCAAGCAATTTCTTGGGGGTCTAATGTCAGAGCACCAACTCAGTAGGGTTTTGAGAGATCTCTGAATCAGACAGGAGACATAATAATTGTCATTTGAGAGACAAGTGCTCTAAAGAGCCTTGAATAGAAGAGATTTAGATACTCACAAGAGATGCACACAGAAATCCTGCCACCAGCAACAGCTCCAAGGCAGGGATATTTCCTAATCAAAATGTTCAAATAATGCCATAAGCTAAGATATGTGAGGGAACAGAGTGATAGGCAGCACAGAGCCGAAGATTAATGATGAGTCTCTAACCACCTAATTGCAGTTGCATATCTGAGTGCAGCAAATCACACCAAATACAGTGAATGTAATCAAATGTACTTCCTGGGCCTTAATGTGCAGGGAAAATATCTCTCCAGCGCTCTTGTACATGCCCGGTTCCCAGATGAATCAAAGTCAAATGCCCTTTTCACACTAGTGTTGCTCAAGACCCAGTCAAAGATGCTGCCTATATGAGGGTAATTATTCATAGAATAGCAAAGCCTGTTCACCTGAAATGCTCCCACACTGAGAATTATTTGTGCTCTTGCCGCCGTGGCTGATCCCTGGCAGAGATCCGTGGCTGCAGTGTTACACAGAATCAGAAGCTGCAATGTTGGCTTTTTTCAGCGTAAGTTTTTCCTGCCCTGCGTCTGCACTGTTTTCTCCAGCAATCTGATCACTACCATGAATCCACCTCTCCACCTGTGCCACCAAACCACAAGAAATAAATGGTCCTGGAAATAGCCTGACCTCTATAAATGCTGCCCCTTATGCGGGAAGAGTGAATGGCAGCACTGACATTGCTCTGGGGAGAGAGCAAAGCTCACGCATTCTGACTGCTGAGCCATACACACCGTAGCAAATTAAACTTGACATGGGCTGCTATAAATCCAGCCTGCAGTTCTTGTATCAGGGCATTCAGCTGGGCAATAGAAGAGCTGGACCCAGAGCTGCTCTTCAGCAATATATGGCTTCCTGGGGACCTGGTAGCCCACCTGGAGAAGGAGGAAGGCAGAGCAGGTGCTGCACAGTCAACGTGCACACACACATCCCCGTTCCTTGGGGTCAATACAGAAGTTCTAAGCACATGCTCCTCGACCTGTGAAAGGTCCATGGCTGTCTGGGTGCAAACACCTATCACAGCTTGAAGGAAGACTGCATCAGCCCCTGGTCTCTCTGGAAATAAAGAGACCTTTACAGTCTTTGGCCTAAAGGCAAAAAAATGTGGGGTGGGATGCGATGGGATGGGATGCAATGGGATGCGATGGGATGGGATGCGATGAGATAGAAGGGGATGGCTGCTGCCATCCTCTCCCAAAAAAGGAAGGAACTTTCCTATTGCACAATTCAAGGAGTATCAGGAGGGTTACAGGCAGCTTTGTCTCCAGGGCAGGCCTCGGCTTTGGGACCAAAACTGCCTAGAAACCATAATTTTATTGCCACAGTTTGCAATACAGTGGTGAATGCTAAATGATGACTCTTCGCATTCAGGTGCTGAGAGAGTGTTTTAGATTCAGTACCTGTCTGTTCTTTTCTAGGGACCTAAAAAATAGATGTATTGGCAGCTGCTTCTTTTAGTGCAAATATTCTCATTTGTGTTTCCCTGATCTTCAAAGCATTTTAGAGCCATGCAATGGTTAGATTTAGCCTAGAGGTATTCTGTCTAGATTGGGTAGACTCCTTAGGTGCTTCAACACAATCTGTCTTGGACTCAGATCTTCAACTAAGACTCAACGCATCCTGGATGATCCAGGGAATATTATATTCTAGTTCACATCTAAGGACATTGTTGGCAATAATCCTTGCTCTGACCCATGCACAGCCACAAGGTAGCCCTAATTATTGAAGAACTATAGCCCCTCTCTTATAAAAACCAAGAAACATTGAATTCCTCCCAGTTTCTCCCAATTCACTCTTGTCAATGTTTTAGACCATCCTCAGAAAAGATATTGCAAGACTAATATATACAGATGCAGTGATTTTATTTGCTACTGCACTATTTTATGAGTGTGTACCGCAGAGCCTAACTTCATGGCAAGAAGATTTATGGTGTAATTACTTTAGTATATTATTGTACAATTTGCAACTAATGGAAAAGAAATTTACTGGCTACACTTCAGCTGTCAGAAAGACCGTCTGCAAAATGTTATGAGAGTTGAAGAAATATGTGCTTCTCTCCGTGAGTGGGAATGTTAAATGACAGGCATCGCTTAACCTGATCAAACATTTTAAACTTGATCAGCTACCCATATCATAATAAGTAAAGTTTCCTGCAAAGAAAATTAATTATGCCTCATAAAGGAAACAGAAGCATTTGATCTTAAGAAGCAAATAAAAAACTGCCCAGCATACCCACTCCCAGGAGACACAAGCCCAGTCAATCATCTTTCTAGCCAAGTGTAAGAATTAAGAATTCCTCATCCTCTTTTCATTGCTTTAATTGGCAGTGTTTCCCAGTGGACTTTTATGTTTCACTTGGCCTTTTTCTCCCCAAGTTGAAAAAAATGCATCTGATTAATAATCATGTAATTGGATTTCCAGTTCAATGATTAATGTCTAACATTCAGTACTTAAGAAGAGCAAAAGCAGAGACTTGTCTTTACTTTTGACATAAGACCTTTTTGATGGAGAAAACCTCATTCGTATCAAATGTTTTGCAACTTACATTTCTCAGCAATTTGCCAGATCAGCTCAAGTTGGATGCCTGCTAGTAAACATCCCTTTCATTAGAAGCACAGAAATTAGAAGCATGAAATTGAATGGAGGAGGAGGGAAGAGTTCAGTAACAATTTGCAGAGGCCCTAATACTCAAACAACTTAATTTAGTAGAAACCCAAACTCAAGTCCCTTGGAAATCAAATGAAAGTTTCCTGTTGCAGAGGAGATGAAAAAGCTGCTACAAACTGATGGGCATCTAAGCCTAAAGTGAATTTAGCCTATATCAAATCACAGGGAATGTGAAAAATTTTTGTTTGATCCTTAAATTTGGAAGGGATAGAGGGACTGAAGCAGAGTAGGCAACTATGGCTGTATCTGTTGTTTTCCCCAGTTTCTACCCTTTGCTCACTGTGTTTGGACAACCCTAGTTAATAGCTCTGGACTCCTACCAGACTGTTGTTATAAAAATGGTAATAAAACATGTCCACATCATAAAAGTTCCCCTCACACAAATAGAATTAGATCTATAAAAAAACCATTAAAAATACAGAAGTATCTTTGTTCCATATTGAAAAGGCAATGAAACCAATGCAACCTTGGAATGATGATGTCAGGTTCCCGTCCAGGATCGTGCACAGTGGGCAGGCCTCCGTATCCTCTATTTCAGTCTTCTTCCTGACCAATTTAAAGTAAATACGAGGCTATTAGACAAATCTTGAAATAAGACAGACTATGGAGCCCCGTAACCATGTCCATATCAGAAGGAAACAGTGGTAAAGTTTTCAGTCCCAATTATCTCCAAAAAATCATTCAAGTCGCTTTAAATAGTCAGCTATCATCTCATCACGTGTTCAACCAATGGGAGCTGAAAACACTTAAGCACTACCATATTTTGAATTGAAGTATAATGGTGACGAGCTGCTCTTTGATAAAGTCCTCACCCTACACAATAGAAAGATTTGCATCATCTTCAGCTACTTTTCAGTAAGGACCCTTCAAAAGGCAGTGAAGTGTTTACCTTGACTTTTTATTGCTTCTTCACCACTCTCGAAGTTTCTGATCTCTTCACACATGTGGACTATCAAACAGCAGTCCTCTATCCATGCCCTGATCTGATGGACACACCTACACAGAAACAGAGACAGTCCAAAAATACCCATTGAGGAACCCAGCAAAAAAATTCCTAGGTAAAATAAATTAATATTAGGTAATAACCATAATAATAGCAATAATAATAACAATAATAATAACAGCAACAACATGGCTTTTGATTGTCTCTCGGCACAGGTTTGTGTATATCTTGTAGACATCATTGGGATATACATTGGGATATACATAGGTGACTGTACTTCTACACCTTCTTGTCTCCTCCCACTGTAAGTGAATTCAATTTCATGGCATTTTTCCGGAGCGGGATGATAACTCATACAGAAGAAATCAAGGCACTACAAAGCTACATTACTCTGCAATCTGGGATGTGTGGACATTTAAGCATATTTTTGTGTGCACAGCACATTGCAGGCATGGGGGATCCCGTGCCCCAGGACAGTCCAAAGCTGTGTAAAGCACAGCCTGTTCGCTCGTGCGAGGTCCTATTCCTCTGCTGCTGCGGGATGCCTAGAACATTGGCCTCCAAGGTCACATCTGCCAGCATACACCTCTCATCGCTACTCTACCAGAAACCAAAATAAATCATTTAACCTCTTCCTTGCCTGATTTTCCTTTGCATAAAAAAGGCAATGGTATTAGTGTCTCTTCCAGAATAATGAAAAATCTTCCACTCAAATGTTTATGCAAAAAAAGAAATATCTTTTGTGGCAAAATGGAAAATATTCTGGAGAAAAGGAACTCTCCTTCTGTAAGTTTATTGATGATGATGATGATGATGATGATTACACAGAACACATTTTTTCCTTTATAAAGGCAACCAGAAATTACATGAGTTTAGTGACTGAGGCCTGAAACAGAAAAGCCAAATAATTTCCTAACTAATTACAGTTTTAACGGTGACTTAGGAAAGAGTATTTATGGACCCATTACATGTCCCCATGGCTTTATAAATGTAACTGTGATGAGCATTGACTAATATATTAAATTCTTGGAAAAGATTGGATTATTAATGTGGGCACCAAGATAAGACCACGCCTTTCAGCTTCCAGGTTTGTGAGACTATTATGTGCTGCTTTTCTCTGAGTTAGCTTTCACGTAAGTATTTGGGTTGGGTTTGGGATCTTTTTTGGGTTGAGTGGATCTTTTTCATGCTCCACTGAGCTGGAGGCAAAGAAATTATAAACAGAGTTAGACCCTCCCAAAGGGTTAATTTCTTTAAAACTGCAGATCGCTGTGAGGCAGCCTTTCATATGTGCAGTCCTCTCTGCTTCCTATGAATTTAAATATGGCTCTTAAAAATAATACCAGTTTGGGGGTGAGTAGATCTAAATAATCTTGCCCTGCTGAAATTATTCACACAACATTAGTCCATTCCTGAGCACTACATTAACAAGCACTGTGCAAAGATAGGGAATATCTATGTATGGCATATTGACCTGAATGCCAAATACCTGAGCCTTCTACATTAATAAGCTGATGAGTACTATTATAGTAATTATGTCAAATAAACCAAAGCTGACTTTGAAGGTCTGCCTACAAAATGAAAGCCAAGAACATAATGATTGATGAAGTCTGCTGCTGTGCTGAAGCTTATTCTGTATCCTGGTATCATTTTCTTTTGGTATGGCTTGTAGGATATCACCAATGCCAAAAAGTTCTGCTTCTTCCACGATGCAGAACACTCTGGCTAAGAAGGGGTCAGCTCAGGCTGTAGAAATGGGGACACAAGCAAGGGGGAAGCTCTGTTCTTGGTTGTGGTCTTCGTGCTGATGTGGCTTCTAACCCAGGTTTCAGGGGTACACCATGGTCTCCCCGTTTGCCCACGCCTACCATTTGTAGGTCTCCACACCTACACAGTGAAGAGGTCCACAAAGCTTTTTCATATTTGCGGCCTTCTGGACTAACCTGGGCTGTAAGACTCAGAGGGGGAATCTTCTGCCTCAGGAGAGGAAATGTCACTGCCTTCTTGGGTTCCTTCATGAGCAGGCTTCCTGGGAAGCCAGCGCAGCCCTCGTACAAGCTCCATGAGGTGAAGCCTGGAAAGATGAAGAGTTAATATAACTCTTGACCAGAATGGCTATACCTCTTTTGGTTAGTTGTATCCACCAGATAACACAGTGCTCCAGGAGGAACAGCTTTTTTCTGTCCCATCCCTAATCCAAGCTGCCTTACCAGGTAAGGAATAAATCTGACTCACACATACCGGCCTGCTCTCCTGCAGGAGTGAGGAATGGAGGCAAAGCTTCCCTCAGAAGTGTGTTGGTGGGACTGGAGTAATTCACAGAAAAAAACTGGGGGTGCCGGAGACAGTCCATGTACTTTAACATCCTACATAGAGTTGTATTTTCATTTCCCATCAATTATTTAATCAAGTAACTCCAGGGCAACATATATATGCTATCGAGGAAATTCAGTTTCCCCATTAGATGACTGTAGCTTTACAAACAAAGTCTGTCAACTAAAAATTATCACTTTAATCCCTTTTTTATTATTATTTAGTTTTCCAGATTGCAATACTAAGTCCCTGCTGTTGCCTTTCTGTTTTATCTGTCCAGAGTGAGTCTGATTCATTGCAGACAGCCTTTTTCCCTCATCTCGCTCATGTTAAGCAGACGCCAATAAGTAGCAAAGGAAATTCTCGCTCTGGACAAATGCAAACCAGATCTGACTGGCTGCCTTCCATGAAGTTCCCCATACAGATTTCTTCTCCATTACCAGCTTGATAGCAGGGGATGACCTACCTCTCAATGCATTGGGTATTTGCCAGTAGCTGCAGGGACAGCACCTCAGTTGTCTGAAATAAAAGGTTAAAACTGTCCAGGACTTCTGTTTCTTCCAATGTGAGGATCTGTGAGGTCAGATTCCTTACCAAAATAGACCTGTTACACTATTTCATGGACTTTTCTTCCATCAGTATTCTCCTGGTCTTCCTCTCCTGCTCCTCCCTCTGCTGAGCATCCCCCATGTTGTCAGAGGGCTGCCTGGCAAAGTGATCCATTGATACCTACTCTCTGTTGAAGTCAATATTCTCAAGCTGATCCATATGCCAGGGTAAACTGAGGTGGTCGAGTTATTCAAAAGGAAATCTTCAGGCAATCCTTTTACACTTCCTTGGGGCTAATGTAAATATCCAAGCACATTAATGAGTTTTAAATTTTGAAGTGGATTAATGAAACCACATTAGCAACGTGTATGAATATTTTTGTACTTTTCACACTGTGAGCTTAAAATACTGTTTTGGAAATGGCATAAGTGAAATCAAATTCAGGTCTGCGTAATTCTGAATTTTACTAATTTGTATTTGCAGTCCTTTGTTTCTGCTATAGATCAGGCTCTAGATTCCCTTTGAGCTATTTTGCTGCTGTCCAAGAGAAACGAAGGTTGCATTATTTTCCACATTTCCTGTACACAGGAGAATATGATACACAGAAATGTAATTTAAAATCAGGCAGGAGGAATTCAGGACTAATACTTCATCCCTTCTCTTTTGTACCTATATTGCTTCAATTGCAACTCTGTATACTGCCCAGTGTTACCAGGATCCTTGCAGATTTTCTTTACACACTTAATTGACAGAGACCAGATTCCAACAGAAAAAATATTAACAGTATGCCATTTTTCACTAGTGTCCATGAAGTGCTTTGGGAAAACAAGGTGCTATAGAGACGAGATTATATTCCCCAATAATTCAGCAAGACTTCATGATCTGCAACTTTCTCCTCTGTTTCCAAGTCAGTCCCTTTCCTAAATGTCTTAACATCCATAAAGAAGAGTTTTGTGATACTTTATGTGACAGCAGATGCCATATGAGAGGCTCAATTGCATGCAACTAGTTTACAACATCAATTCTTTTTTTTTTTTTTTAAACACTGGCCTTCCCTCCCCTTTTCCCAATGCTAAGAGTGGTCAATATTAACAGCACTGATGGTCAATGAACCCAGAATGATCTGAGATGGCAATTTCATTTATACATACACAACCTGCCTCTTTTCCTGTAGCAAAACCACTACCAGTCACCAGCCTAGCTTCCCACAAACATACCCAAATCTCTCAACTCCCTCACAATCCAAGGAGAAATGACATTTCCTAATGAGGTGAACTCTATCACAAGGTAAAAAATGCCCATGCGTCGTCATCTGTTGCACGTCACCTCTCCCACATCCCACTAAACCATTACTTCAAGTTGTTTGAGAAGTCTGTCCCAGGAAAAAAGGATCACAGACCTGGCAGAGAGGCATGAAATTGATTTTCCAATGAAAACGATGGCTCCGTGACAACTTAGATGAAGGTCTGCTGTGGTGTGCTTGCACAGCACTTCGCACAGCAGAGCCATGACCTATTTTAACCCCAGATACTAATGTGATCAAAAGGACAGGTAGCAAGACTCAAAATGTTTCTTGATTTCTGAAAGTTTTCCAGCCTGATAACATACCTATCACTACAGGAAACCCATTTTCTTTCTGTTGGTTCCACACATCATATATGTGATTATAGTATCAGTAATATTGATCATAATGTTGCTATGAAGCATAAAGCAGGTTCTTTGACATGTTACACACTCACCAGAAAACAGGAGAGATAATTTGTCCAATGCTTCTTTGCTCCAGCCTTGTTCAGTTCTTACTGCTCTCTCTGATTTCTTCATTACCTCCCTGTGCTACATCCCAATTGAAATTAAATCGCAGCTCCTTCAAGACAAAAAGCGGAACCTCTGGCTTTGTTCCTGTACTAACTCTACTTAATACTACTACTACTTTCCTGTTCAAGACAGCTCTAAGATCCTTCTTCACGTTGTCATGCCAATAGTCCCTATCAACCAAAGTCCTGTCTGCACTGAGTGGCCGACACCGGATGCCTCAGAAAAGATTACAAAACTTCCATAATTGTGTAATAATTCCCCTTAAGGGAAGTTTGTTTCTAGTGACAGGATGCTAGTGGTCAGCTTAAGCATTCATGTACAGAGCTAATGGAATTAAGGACTATCCGCAGTGTTCAGGAGGCAGCAGGCAATACGGTGAAGAAGGAATCAATGAGGTGCTTAAAAAGCATCTTGGACCGCAGACACGTTTTCATGTTTTTAAGCATTCATTCTGTTCCTTTCAGTAATTCATGCCAAGGTGACAAGAGTCCTCAGAATTTGCACAGCCAGAGGGGAGGAGAGTTGTAGCATGTACAATCTGAGCATCATGATTCAAGTATATATATTTTGCGTACTTACGTCACCATAAAAGACCATGCTTTTCCCTTCCTGAAGAGATAGTCTTCTTCTGAAGAGTGATTTTCATATTGCCAGCACAGGCTTACCCAGATCCTCTGCTTGGGAAGGTGTTCTGCCAGACTCAAACCAACTACCCAGTGGTCTGGACAATCCCACTGTGCTCAGGTAAGGCAGAATACAGCCAGGCAGGTTGTCTTCTGATGGTTCCTTCTTAAACCAGCAATATTTGATGAGATGGAGCCATGGTTGATAGGACTATATTTTTTAGCATGGGGTAGAGGCTTGCCAGCAAACCCTCAAAATAGCCTAGGTTAGCCTGGAGTCCTTTCCAACTGCCCTGTTAAAAGTACAAATCAAAGCTGCCATATCCTTTCACCTGGGCTGTCAGCCGTGATACAGCACAGACTGGGTTGGACAAACAGTCCATCTAACACAGTTAGACACCGACAACAGCCGTGGTATTTCCCCAGCATACTTTCACAGCCTCTGGTAGTTTGTGTCCTGAGTGCACAGACTGTCAGCCCCAACAACACCTTACAGCAGGGAGTCCAACAGCAAAATTTCCCTGAACTTCTTCACCTTTGCTTAAGGTGATGATATGGAATTAAGCAAAGACTTCCAAAGGAAATTTGAAAGGCTCAAATTACACACAAACTATAAAATGAATAATATGCACTTATGCATCTGAATGGGACTGCCAATGGCCAATTTGGTGCACTTTAGGCCCCTATTAATAGCCAGGTTCCACGGACAGTTGAATAAAACACACTTCTCTGGAGTGATATAATAGCCATGGAGGACTGACCAGGGATGAATCCTGTTTGTCTAAGTTGCTCAGTAACGTGTAACTACTCCGTAAACATAAGAATTGTTATTGCTTCATCAGTTCCTTCTGGGTTTATCTGTTACACAAAATGTTAAGCATATTGACCAGGTGGTGCCTTTTGTGACATGTTTATTTTACTAGTAGGTGTCCTTGAACTAACACTGCATTTCATATGTACCTGCCAGATAAGTGACTGAAAGAACTCGGCATCTGGGAATGAGAACTCAGGAGAGGGAGGGAGGACGGGAGGGAGATGGGTGCATTTCAGTACAGACAAGGAGCTGCAATTATCATACTCATGCAAAAGGCAGGGACAGAAGTGGGTCACCTTGTAGAGAACATATTTGCAGATATTTTACTCTTCAAAACTGATCTTGAAGTACCAGGCTGGAGTCAGGTCCCATTTCAAAATCTCCCTGTTGTTTTTTTTCCTAACAACAGTGCCATCTGCTTTAGCCTGAGAGGCTGTCTCTGTTAGGTGAGACATTTTGGGATAAAAAGGCATACTGAGCTATCTCCCAACAGCTTATTCCTAACCCAAGATAGGCAGGTGGGTAAACCTGAGGAATTTCTGTCTGTGAACTGTCACTGATGGTACTAACCCCAGGCTGGCTCTTTCAGGCTGGTGGGTTGGTCCTGGTGTGCTCTAATGGCTGTAACCATACCGTGGCCATTTCCTAATGCATCCTGGTTTGCAGGCACCCAAAGGGTGTGCAGTCTGCACACACTGCCTTACGTGGATTCATTGCTTCCAGAGGAGCAGCCAGCCTTCAACTGATCTGGGCTCAGGCACGTGCGTAGACAAGCTTAGAGACAAAAAGTACTCTAACACACTGAAGGGTTAATTAAGTTCTCAGCTGCCAAATTGAAAAGTTACAAAACAGAAACAGAGGCACATTAAAAAGCACATGCTTGGCACTGACCTCTGTCCTGTGGTCCCACTTTCGGGGTCTCTGAGGCACTTCTCAGCTGTCAAGCTGCAAGGGCAACTCAGCATCCTCCAGCAGCTGACTGGTCTTCAGGCTCAACCCTGCAGCCAAAGACCAGGTGGGTCCAGCCCCACTCCGAGGACCTGTGGGGCTTCCTCCAAGCCAGCACCTTCTTCATCCTCTTGCTCAAGACAGACTGCTTCTCTTTCACTCCTGACTTCTCCTGCATCTTTCTTCCTTCAGGAAGGCAGCTTCAGGAACCCCATATGGCAATGGTGACTGACTCCCCCGTCCTCTTTTCCCTGAGTGTATGCTGCAGATGGAAGCGTAGCAAGGGAAACCTTGTGTGGTCCTCAGAGGTGTCACTGAACTTACATTGCTACTTTGTTCCAGAACTAGCAAATGCCTTTTATTTTAAATAGCCTTCTTGTCAGACGTATTTTATAGGTCACTACAACACTTTGTAGTTGTAAATGATTCTCTTTGCATGTGCAGACAGAGTTAGCAGCCAGAGTGATTTTCTCCATCCTATCCCTCCAGTTGCCCACAGCTAGTGGCCTTACCCACATTCGCTCCCACCTTTATCCGTCTGACGGCTTGGTTTCACAACTCTCCAGCAGAAATTAAAACTGAGCTTGAGCAGAGCAGTTCAGTGGGAAACCTCCCGACTTCTGGTTTTGTGGCAGCTCACTTCTGTTAGGAGATGGACAGAGAGACCAGTAGTTCATTTCCCATCTATCATTAAAAGTCTTGGTAGGAAAACAACATTCCCTAACAAGTGCTATGGAACGTGCTCTCAGCTCATCTGAATGCAGCTGGAGCTGAAGTTTGATGCTTGTTATAAACCTAGCACAATTACACACAGCCATCAGGTCTGTGATCCTGCGGCATCAATAACTCCCCAGCTTTTATCCGGCTTTTCTCTCTTTTTTCTCCTCCTCCCCCTCCACTCCACACCATTTTCTTTTCCTTCCACTTTCTCAAGCCTTAAAAGACCTCCTGTTTTTTGTATTTTTCTACTTTGCTTTTCTTTACGAGGGATTTGCCCTCCTCCTCTCAATTCTCTTGGCCGCTCCCCATCTTCCTCGTGTGAGTCAAGAAATTCCTGACAGCTGCACTTCCCATCTTGTGTTTCACCGTCATCATCATTTTGTTTGTGTGCATGCATGTGAGTGAGAGAGAAATCCAGCCAGCCTAGCGACATGGCTTGAATCCTACGCTAATTGGAGGTGGAGTGAAACACTCCATCTCCCCTTGCAGCAGCTGCTCCCCTGAGGACCAACGGCTGTAGCGCGGTGACAAAGACCAAGCTCACAGCCCTGGGAGCACCTGGGAGGGCCCAGAGCTCTGTGCTTTGACACACACATTTACCACTGGATTTGTTGAAGCCGTACAGCTGCACTTCTCCCTGCACAGTTCTGCTGTTGATCTGTGCTACCTTTTAACTTTTATAGCAGACAGCTGTGCTCCGTGAAGAGACTGGGCAGGATTTAATCAATAAATGTTAAAAAATTGTCCATTCTTTCCCTTATTCATTCTCCAGGCTCACAGCACATCTTTTTCCCCTACATGCACTGGCTGTTTTTTCAGCCTATCTCCCTCTGGCCCCGAGACCTGCACCAGCAGCTGTACAGCCGGTGCGGGTGCTGTGCCAGGGTCAGATGCTCTCCCATATTGACCAGAAATTGTAACTGACAGTGATCTTGGATAAGCAAGAATCACTGTTGATTTAAATCACTGATTTTTAATAAGAATAAATACCGAATGCTACAAACTCTACCCATAATCCATTACCTCTGAAACATCCCTCTCTTTATGACTCAGCATCTGGTAGACAACTGAATCCAAACTTCTATAGCATCACATTAAACCCTCCTCCAGAATGATTTCTTCATGTATTTCCTAGAACTGTACAAAACCACAAGAGCAGTTGAGTAAAAAATGTAATAATTCACAGTGTCATAGCAACAATGGTAAAATATGTGCTTCCTGCTTATTCATTTTGATTAAGAAAATTATTCACAAGGCATCAGATGTTTGGAAAGAAATCCATCTTGTGGTTTGTTAATCAGAAGAACAATAGACTATTGAGAAAGGTAGCTTTCAAGGCTGAAAGGCACTGCCAGTTATTTCCTATAGCAGGCTGATAAGACCCCACACACATTTGTTAGCCTGATATTTAATGCTGCCTATCACTTAACATTCCCATCCAGAAAGCGCTTAAGCATACACTTAATTTTAAGCATATGAGGACTGGCATAAAATTCAAGATGAGTACTTGTGACCTTCAAGTTGAGTCCATTTTTAATACTTTTAATATTTTAATTGCTGTGTTGGAACACAGCTCAGAGAAGTAACAACGTGCTTACAAGCTTAACAGCAGAAGTGGGTTCAGTGCCTCTCCTTTCCCCACCACCTCCTTGCTCTGCATCCCACTGAGTCCACGCCTGGGACCACCAACATTCCCTCCTCTCTTGGGTTCCTGCCATCCACTTTGCAGTACTTTCCAAGATCCTACCTTCCCACATTGCAGTCTCCTCGTAGCACTGTGTCCTTGGGCTTGCTCCTGGCACTGCTTCCTTACTGCTAGACAATGGATATGTATAAAGCCCAAGTGAAAGTGCCCACGTTAGCTTTTTATGCTCTACTCGCACCTCTACATCAACATTGCACACACACCTCGCCCAACAGTAAAGTTACTGAGCACAAACCTGGGTGACATCAATGTGAGTAAAATGCAAGAGAATTCAGTTGATTGCCACTCAGAGGCATAGTGAACCGTGGGTTTAGTGACCGCAAAGCTGGTGAAGCTTGCCTGGAGACAACTGGAACCCAAATTGGATGAGTTGTTGATAACCCTCGAAAAAGCATGGTGGCCACCAAGCCTCAGAAATTTGGCTGGGAAGTTTTATATTGAGTCCTTTTCTTCTTATCCTCAAGCATTACACTGATATTTTGTCTTTATCATAAGCACATGCATGTGACATCCCCAAGCACTACAATGTCTTGCTTGAGGAATGGCTGCATTTCAGCTGTCTTTGCATAGCTTATCAATTTTGGTATTACTCTGGGGCTCCAGGTAAAGTTGTCCATAATGGTGTGATCTTGTAAATAACCCATTATAAATTATTCTTTGTCTCCACACAGGAGAGCTCCACACAGCTAGCTGTTGATTTTAGCATGACAATCAGCACAAATTTTCAAAAGGCGGATATATCTCTGTCCTACCATGTGGCTTGATCAGCATGAGGCAGATGCATGTTTTTAGGTATGTCCTTTGCTTTGCAAAACAAGACAGTTGAGTACAGGATGCAGTTCTAGAGGCACGGTGAGCAGATCAGATCTTTCTTGTTCATCAGTTCTTCTTCCAGCTTCTGGGAGATCCACTGGAACACAGTATCACCAGAAGGACACGTGTTTTATAAATAAGCAATGGCAAACAAAAAGCAATTGAATTAGATCCCCAAAGCTTTACTAAGATGGATGATCCTTGAAAGTACAGCTAGGATATTAAACATAGTGAGAGTATAATTCTTAATTTCTAGGCATCTGTGAGAATAGTTACCATCCTTTTGGGAGTATTGTAGTGACTGTAGCTGGTAGATCTCTAAATGAGACAATATTTCCTTCTGATATTGCATCATTAAGATAACTGATTCCTATACCCAGCCAAATGTTTCATATAACTCTTTCCTCCCTTTTCTTAATGTGTGCAATTGTGAAAGAGCAGCCCTGTAGGGATTTAGTGGTTGTATCTCTTTATGAGTCTGAACTGTGACATGGACGAGTCAGTGAGTTTATTGATTTTAATTTCTTATATTTGGGATTTATCTTCTCAGCTTTTACTTAACAGCTGAGAATACTCACAGTGTTGATATAGAAGGTTGGCTACCCAAGGGCAAATTTCAGATCCTCGTTTCTTCACCTATGCATTTATTTGTTTGCTTCTGGATGGATACTAGCTGCCAGGCTTTGATCCAAGCTTTGATCAAGAGTAGCTAAAGGGTGCACTCTATGAGAGAGCATTCCTCTCTCTCAGCCTCCATAGCCAGAGCTGAGAGTACTAGGGGCCTTGAGTGGATTTCCATGAATATCAGAGGGAAAGATCAGGCGCTCCCTTTGAAGATCCTTTGTTACTGAAATCTAGATTCTGATCTCCGATTTGGTCTGAAAACCCTGCACCACAAGGCACACAGTAGTGTCTTCCAGGGGGTAAAGGGATCTGAAAGACTGGGGTTACTATCAGTGCGTGGCAGGATATTTTTTTTTCTTTTCCCAGGAAGACAGCTGGAATGGCCCTGAAAGCAAAGGAAAACTCGTGAGAAAGTCCCCTTTTTGAGCTGTTACATAAGTAGCACCATCCCGCTTTGCAATAGTGCAGATAAGCTTAGAGTTGGTTCAAACCAGACTCAGCAATTCTTGGGCCTTTTCAGTATAGGAAGGAGAGCTCAGCCAGGTTGATTTCCTTCCTGGAGCATTTAAGGACTAAGCTAATAAAGTGCTTTATGACTAAGAATTTATGTGGCAACATAGGGAAGATGAAGAGCTATGAAACAATAGATGGAGAGTACATGTCATCCTTGGAAGAGGTGTTTTCTCCTGTGGATGCACTGTGGAACTTCGGTGCCAGGAGGCGCAATCTCTGTCAATGATTTGTTTTTCACCTTGCTCACTTAACTGCTTTTTTTGCCATGGCACTGTTTTTATCTTCTTCAACTTCCTTGACGTCTATGAGGCAAGTATTTGTACCCTATTGTGTCTCTACATTCCAGCACCAAGAGCCCCAGCCACAGGCTGGACGTTGCTGCAACCTTAGGTATTGCTGCCAGAGAGAATTAATGGCCACAGGCTGCTAGGGGGAATGAACTCTAATCATGACTTTCTCACTTGACTGTCTTGGTTCAGTAACACAGGGATTGATGTAAGCTTTTCTTTAAAGAGTGTTCTCCTTATGTCCTTACTTGCCTCCTTTTGTCCCTCCACCCTCCCTTCCTTTCCCTTCTTTCTTCCAGTACTGCCAAGCCTGGCAGGTTGTTACAGCTTTCTCCATCTTCTATTTTGAGACAGCATCAACACCAGCCAGCTGCAGGGCAGGGCTATGTCCAAAGCTGTTTTCAGTTCCCCCCCCATGCAAAGGGTCACCACGCATTCATGCCCATTATGGGTGCTACAGTGGACTCATTCATGGACTCGTTTCTTTCTGCTGTGAGATTCCCTTGCCCCAGTGGTGTGTTTTCCTTGGCGCAAAATGTAAGACAAGAAGGAATCTTTACATAGAAATCTCTCTAGCTATGGGAAACATTTCCCCATGCACATGTCTTAGCAAGAGATCTACTGCATCCATAATTGCACTCAGCACTTGGAATGTGGTGACATCTCCACATTTCATGACCAAACATAGTCTTTGCCATTGCTCAAGGGTAGAATAGGCTCTAACAGCATTAACCTATGGTCCCTTATCTACTGCTTTCGTCATGCTGTCCGTTTGTATCTATTTGGAGAAAAGTTGTGTTGTCTGCTGCTCATGAAGCCAAGCTGCCTGGCAAAGGAGATTTGTTGTATTTGTGGTATTTCTGCTCTTCTCCTTTCAGCCTCTTGGGCAGCAGTGAGTCAGTCTCTTGCTTTGTGGTTCTTTCCTTTCCAACCCTTCTGGTCTTGCACAAGCCTTTCCTAAAATCCATAAATGTTCATTGCAAGCTAAGCCATAAGATGCTCAGTGCTTCAGCTTCGCTTTCTTCCAGGGACCATTTAAATGAGGACAAGCCACTGTTTTATCTGATGAGAGGATAATGCAGAAGGGTGCAGTTCTACCATCTTGTCATCCAGCCTGGATGTCACACCCAACTGAGTCCAGTGTCACAGTAAGCCTATTGTTAGAGGTGCCAGAATGCACACTTTGTACAGTAGCTTCAGATTAATCTTGGTATTAGTGAGTCCTGAAAACAACCACAGCATGTTTTAATCAAACAAAGCACAAACAGTTCTCACTTAGACTGGGAGGGGAAATGATGAGGGTGATTTCATCCCTCCATGTCTAATGCAGACTATGACAGATGGAGGAACCATGGGGAATACTAATAAAATGGGATAGGAAAAGATCAGAGCCTTCACTGCAGGGAACGCCTGACCGCTCAGTTATCCTTCACCCCAGGTACCTCTTGGGCTGTTGGAGTCGCTTGCTTTGCAGCCATGATCACAGACAGCTCCTCCCACAATCTGGTCATGCACTGACTCTGTCCAGCTCAGTGCTTCGCACACACATATGCCTTTCCTTGGGTAAAGCTGCTTCAGGTGTCCCCTCCCCTAAAAGCGAGATTCATATTTCCAATATCAGACTGGACACATTCACTGCCAGTGGCTCTAACTATAACATCTGTGTGCCCACAGTGAATAGCACCTGCTGATTAAACACAGATCCTTTTAGCACTGGGATTAATAAAATTGAAATTTTACAAGAAAACAAGAGCCTTCTCTTCACTTTATCTTTTTCTTTTTTTCCCTACTCTATAGATTTATCCAGGCTGTTTTTCCCGTTTCTTCTGGAAAGTGTAACTCAGCTTGAGTTTTGATGAACATCTTAATTGCACTTACCAAATTTGTCTCTGCTGATCTTCTTCTAGAGGGGGTAAATTAGCCCTTTAGTAGCCCCATGGTAGCTTGGCTAAACTGCTTACTGTGCTGACTAAATTCATTTACGGTTAGTTTGATAGCTTTCCACTAGATCGTGCAATATAGATATAATTCAAGACAATGGAGCATCATTAGCCTTTAATGATTGCGCTTGAATCAGATCGTAGGTGGGTTCATGGGCTGAAGTCCAAGAGAAGCAGTTTGCTCCAGGCATCTCTGCAGAGAGATGAAGGCTGAATATGGGAAAAGGGGCACATAATTCTGGGAGGGTTTTCAGAAGGGCTTCAGCCAGAAGGAAGAAAAAGGATTGGTAGCAGAGAAGAGGAACAGCTGAGGGCTGAACAAAGAGAAACCAACCACCGTCAGGAACATTTCCACAGCCCAGAAGTCAGGCGTCCTTCTAGCATCAAGCCCCAGTCCCTTTTGCCGTGCTCTCAAGACACTCCTGAGAGAAGCAGCTGTAGCTGTGCACCAACAGAGCTGTTTCCCGGCTGGGGTCTTGCTTGAGCACACCCAGCCCTGACCCCTCCGCGGGGCGTAAGCCCTCCAACAAGGCTGGGGCAGCCCAGAGGATGGAGCAGAGGATCTGCCCTACAGGGAAGGCTTTTCCCTGCGCCACTAGGCCAGACCAGCACTCATGCAGGAGGCGTATTTAAAACACTCTGCATTGACAAATAATTGCTTAAAGAAAAAATTAACAAACCAGCTCTGGGAAATCTAAGGAAAAACAAATAACCACTGGTGCCCAGCCTGACAGTCAGTCAGTCCCTTGCTATCAGATGCAGAAAAATGATTTCTTTATTTAACCACTGTTTTGCCCTTCCCAACACTTACTGTGCTGTGCATTTCATCCACTTTCCAAGCAGCCTGCATCCCTGAAGCTGAGCTCCACATGGTGCTGGGGAGGAAATGTTCAATCCTGGCTCCACCTGCAGTGACAACAAAACGTTTCCAGGCAGAGGAGGCAAAAGGCACGAGGACGATTTTGCAGGTTACCCACCTGTGTCGAAAGGAAATCTAGAAGAGAATGATGCAGGAGATGAGCTAAAATTGGAGATAAGAATTAGCCCCACTCCATTGCAGAAGGAGATTTCCAGCTTACCTATGCAAACAAAACCAGAGGTGAGTTCAACTCACTAACTCAGCATAAAACAAACCACTTCTTTTCTGCTGTACTAATTTTTCTGCCAGATTAGTGAGTTGAATCAGCATAGAGAGGGTCCTACAGGTGCCAGTGCTTGCACAGATAAATAGCAGAATCTTCAAGGTTGGATTGAAGAGGAAGGAAGCTTAGTGAGCAGTAGTCAGCAAGGAGGTGATCTTACCCCATCTTATGGTACCCTTAGACCATAAAACTGGTGAGACAGGGATTGTACTTCAGCACTTTCGTGCACTTCTTGATCTGTACCTACATCTGTAGAAAACAGAATTTATAATACAACCAGAATAAAGTATAATCTATTATCTATACAATACAGTCTCTATATAGGAGTATAATACAATCTATACAATATATCGGTTATATATATGTGTGTGAAAAGTGGTGATCAAAGGTGTGTACAGGAGTTCCTGGTTCCTGCAGGACCAGTGACCCTTATTGTGGATTGCACATGGCTTCTCCCAGAAGTCTGTTTAACACCTGGTGGGTTGTCTCTAGCTGAACTACAAGCTATTGCCTTTTCCTGCTGCTTTGGTTACAGCCAAGTCTGCTGGACGTGGAGCTCCTTCAGCCTTCGCAGAGGATGCCTGGCCTCTCTGGGACCCGCTTAGCACCTGGCAGGATCATGCTAAGCCTGGTCTCCTGCCTGCCAAGGAGACTGGCTGGCAGAGTCCTCTGCAAACACCCTCCCGTACTTACTGACAGTGGGAGAGAGCTGCCTCGACGATGCCATAGGAGAACAGGCTGGCTCTTCAAAACCTGCTCGACATGCTCGCACTGCCGAGCAGGCTGGCTGGCAGCGCCAGGCTGGCCCGGGGTGGATGCCATGGCCACGTGGCCGGTCGCATCGTGAAACCCTGCCAGCAGCTTCCTTGCTGCCGTTAGCCCTGCTCTTTCGGGAATGAGTCACAGCCTGGGCCACGGCTTTCCCCTCTTCCAGAGAGCCCCAGCATGCACATTTGTCACTTGCTGACCGTATGCTTAGAGATTTTCTCTCTTTCTTCCTCTCTCTTTTTTTTTTTTTTTTACTAGACAGTGAAGCATATGGTGCACCGCCGTCTGATTAGCTAACAGCTTCCTGGTACCTGTGGGAATTACTGTATCCAATGCTTTTAGAGCAGGTATTTGTACCACTTTTACCTGCCACTCTCCATATTGATCAATTCCTGCCTTCAGGATTTTATTTCTACCAGATTACAAAGATCACTTTATTTTAAATCCACTCTGTCTCCTGGATACATGTCAGCAAGAGAAGTATGGGTTGTGTTGTGCTTTCTTTGACTATTATTATATATTAAAAAGAAGATTAATTATAATAACTCTGCTTAAAATGTCATGGTGCAGTGAGAGGACTTTCAGTTCGCTTAATTTAAGGTACTTAAGGCTACTCCTCCTGTTGTGTCCTGTGTTCGCATTATTTATATTTTTTTCTTAAGCAATTTTTCCTTCTGGTGAAGTCTGCTGGGTAACAGCCCTGGAGCCTGCAGGCTGACATTTGCAGACCAGCTCTCCCTCAACTAGTACTCCGAAATGTCCCCCAGGAAGGGCGACTGCCAAAGGGTGCAGCCCCTAGAAAGAAGGCGAGGGGCTTCCTCCAGGTCCAGGACTGGGTCCCAACGCTGCCAGCAGTGCCAGGCTTGGGCAGAGATATACGGGCAATTCAACACAGGCAGGGAAATTCAAAATGAGCCCTCTGCCAGGTAAAAAATTATAAAGAACGAGGAATAAACAATCCTTTTTCAAATATAAGAGAGTGAAGAATACTTGTGTATAATCTTGTCTGGTACTGAAATGATACAATATATAGTTTTACCCTGTATGATATATAGGATATTTCAATGGGGTTTCAGTGTCTGGAAACAAAACTTCAACAGCAGAAGAACAGTTTTCCAGTACTTTCCAATGAGGCACATTCTTGCCCCTACGAGGTCCCCACACCTACCATCCTAAGACTCAGTCAAAAAGGATGGTGACTTTACTTCAAACCTTCTGCTTCTCAATACGTTCCAATACTGAAATTTATAAGCTTCTGTTCATCTTTAAAAAAAAAAACTAATAAAAATTTGAAAGTCGCCTAAGCACAGCCATTATTGCTTGGCCACTTGCCATTTTAGACAGAAAGCTGTTCAGAAGGGAAGACTTGAGCACTGCAGTCACACTAACAGGAGATTTTTGTCCAAGATGGAGACCTCCCTGAAGACAACAGCAATACATCATTGGAAAATTTAATCTATTACTAGTTTGACATTCCTAGCAGCCACTGGCAGAGAGTTCCCAAGGACTCAGTGCTGACCCAGTTCTTCTCCTGTCCCTATCAGTGGTAGCATGCCAATCAGGGATGAAGTGGGAAGAAAATCTTCAGAAAATACCATCATGCAAATGGAAAACAATGGAAAATTCCTAGCTTGGATTCATTTCAGAAGTTGTCCAAAAATCTAGTGTCAGCAAGCTTTCCATTTCTGACAAAAAGCAAAAACAATATTCCTAGCTGATGGAAAACTTATATATATATACACATAAAAACTGAAAAGTCACAGAGATATAATAGCTTCCAAGTCAGTTACTGCCAGTAAAGCGAGTGCTGTTGACTGCAGAGTATCCAGGATATGTTATTTCATTTGTTGATATTAAAGAAGAAAAAAAATCCAACAAATTGGGAGCATGGTGCAGAAAGAAACTTCCTGGGTCATAAAGTCCAGACTTCTAGTATCCCAGGCACCACATAATTGACTTCTTTTCATCTGAGTTATTTCTGGTCTTCTAGATTGATGTGGAAAAAACAAGAGAAGCAATATTAGCAATCAGAAAATAAAAAATGACATGTTTTCTTCTGTATCATAAACAAGGCACATCAGTGGGAGCAGCTGTAAGCATAGCAACCTGTAAGGCTCCAACAGATAAGGCAAAGGCTAAAGTGTAGTGCAAGGTCTGATCAATTTTTGAAGAAATGTGTTGTAATCTTAATACACCTATATCACAGGAGTGGCGGAAGGTCTCCTGGACAGAGGCACTGAAGGAGAGAGCCGCGGGCTGTTTGGTGCCTCATTTCTGCTGTGCTCTGGGTTTTCTCCCACTCCTGCCTGATGGGATGCAAACGCTCTCCGCTCACAGAGGAATGATCTCAGGTTCAGCCCATGGTGATGAAACGCTAAGCTTAACATAACCAGAGTTACATTGACACAGATGGGAACACAGCTGTATCCTGCAGGGTTAAACCATGTCTCTGGCAGAAGCGGTCCAGAGCTACTCATTCACTGCTTTTATCAAGTGGTTTAACATCCATTGTAGCAGGCATCAGCATCCGACCTCTCTTCCTTGTCCTGCAGTGTCCACTAAGCTGCAGGATTGTGTTCCCATTCAGTCTTCTTGCCTCCATCACCTTTAATTATTCTGTGCAAATTGAGATTTGGGAGCTCAGCTCTCCTTGGGCAGAGGTGGAAATCAAAGTCTTCGCATCTCTCTTGATGATGAGCTGTTGAGTGCAAAAGGAGGCACTGATTATATTGTTGCATGGGAAGAAAAGTCCAGTATCCTACACCAGAAGAAGGTTCAAAGCTCTGAAACCCAACGAAGAAGAGATCAAAAACTAGAGAAGGCAGATGGGTTCTATACTTCACCCTTTGTCATGTTTACAATAGCACGGGCAATTTCCTGGGGAATTTCCCAAGACTGGGTGCCTGACTCTCCATATATATTAAATGAACTCTAAACAGCACTTAGGCAATGAGGTGCTTATAAATAAAATGTTGCAAAATGAAGCTTAAATATTGTGGATTGGTGGTGAAAGCAAAAAACAGGTCTCTCAGGATTAACCCCCAGATCACATTGTCACTCAAAAAGCACCAAGAAGAGTCTTTCAAAAAATGGCCTCTGGATTTTTCTGTGAATCCATTACTCAACAGCGATGAGGACTTGATGCAGCAAAACATAGAAATGTGGGTCTGGTCATAAGCTGTTGATCAATCCTGCCTATGCTCAAGATTTCCCCTCCCCACTAACAGCTGCAGAGGTGCAGGGGCAGCTCCTGGGACTGCGTGCTTGTCCCCAGCCACACCGGCGAGACCGGGGCCGGTTCCCTGGCCCTTGAACAAGAGTGGCAGACTCTGATGCTTGATCACTGGTGTGTTGAATAATGGCCTTGATTTCCTAAAGAGACCTGCTAATGATAATACCAGTCTGTGCACCTGATAATAGGGATTTGTCTTGGATATTGCTTGACATGTTTAGAGGCAGAGAATGAAAAAGCTGATGAGTATATATATTAATAATCTTGATCTCTTCACCGGGGGAGGGAGAAGTTCACATGAAGCTTTCTGCCTCATAAAGACTTTCCAAACCTATGCTCAGGAAAAGAGAAAAGCTATTTTTAAATACATCGTATTCTTAAAGAGGCACTTGCCTGGAATAGACTGAGCTTTGGAAACCATTGTTTAATTGCAGCCTAATAGATAAAGCATTGCTTTGGGCTTTATGAAAATTAAAGTCCGGTCTCTTCGCAACAAACTTTGCACTGCTTGGGGCTTTTGACAATAATTCATTTCCATAAATTGTTCCTGTTAAGCTGGTGGGTCCATGTAGGAGCTGGCAGTGTCTCCTTTCCAGCCCACGGGGGAGATGAGAATCAGCCCCTTGTCTTTTACAGGAAAGGAAGGAAAGGGAGAAGCAATAGCAAACTCCGTGAGGCAGAGGGAATTGATTGCAACCAGCCAGATATAATTACATTGTGGAGGACATTTAATATTTCATCCAGATCTTTGCTATATCAGGAGAGTAAAGAAAATCACCATATGAGGGAAAGAGAGGCTGCAACTTCTCTTGATTTGAATTGTAAATTCCCACAAGCAAAACCATGGGTTACTTTCAGACAATCTGTACTGCTGTTGCCTGAATGTATGTGACCCAGATTGCAGGGAGAACCAGAAAGCCACTCCACCTGCTTGGAGACAACAGTGGCACTAAGCCATCATGGCAGGTCCCCAGCACAGCAGGTATTTAATCCAATTGTACTAATGAATTTCTCTCCTCCCTTCACTCCTGGGTAGCTACAGACATACTGGCACAGGGCTCCCTGGTTAACCACTGCAAGGAGGAAAGAACTTCGCATCCCACAACCTTAAATGGCTCCATCCTCAAAGCCAGACGTTTTAAACAGCACAGCATGGGTTTCGGCTATGACTGGTGTAAGTAATGTGCACACACACGGGAAGAGACAGTTACTGCTCAAGAAAGTTTAGTGTTGAAAGGAAAAGATGGGAAGGTAAACAGAAGCTCTGGACCGAGGTCAAACAGAAAAACAAGAGGTAGACTAGAAACAAGGATGCCCGCTGTACTAAGAGCATATACATACACAAGGCAGCCTATCCTATGCAAATCCTCCAAGAAAGCACACCAAATCCCAGTAAACCCACCCAGCCTCCACTGCTTCCTACTTCTGGTGTCTGGCCCCCAAAAAATGGGCCATACATTTGTTGTGATGGGAGAAAGCCAGAGGCAGCACCTAGCAGGAACCTGAAGAGAGAAAGGGAGGACGATGCATTACTGAGCATCCCTACACACCAAAGTATCTCCTCATAACTCTGACTGGACCAGCCTGTCTTTAGCGGTTTGGCCACCTACCACTGAAATGCAGCGCCCTGAGGTGGATCAGAGCTGGCTCGAGCCAGACCTCATATTAGGGAGGGAAAAATTGCCCCAAGAGCCCCATGTGTTTATCCTTCCTGCAGCCTAAAGCTGCCAAACACCTCTCTGTTTGCCTTGATCACATCCACACTCACTCAGCCAACTGCGATCCAGCTCTACATATTAATTAACATAAAAGGGGGAGATTTACTCATTGCTCCAGATGATTAATCAGCTAGTCAGGCATAACACCACCCATGCTATTGTGATTGCAGTCAAATAGTAATGTTATATGCACCACAATCATAGCCATCATCAAACACCAGAGGAGTCTGGCAATACAAGCAATGTTGTCTCCTCACAGTCTCCACAAACTGAAATTATTTACAATCTGGAATAAGTTCTTAAAGACAGCTCATGAAATCAAGGTCTCAGTACAGAGGAAAACTGGAAACAGACCAGTGATGGACTTCAAAACAAAAGAGGTTTTACAGACAGCATATGGTGACGAGGATGTAAATCGCTTTCATCTGTGGTTTTCCTGACCTGGTCCTGCATGTGTGTAGACAGGAGCTGGTCTCGAGACCAGCACACTGCAAAATGCTGTTGTAAGCATTGCCCCACTCCCTGCTGCCAGGACATATCCCCTCAGCCCTGCGAGGGGGGAAGCAGTCCCTTACCACCTCATGGAGAGGAGAGGTAGTAAGGGGAGGGCCAAGCTCATCAGCACTCTGTGCATCCAAAACCTGCTCTCGGGAGCAACCACCGCAAAGGGCTGGAGCAGTGATCTGGAGAGAGAAGACAGATTTCTTGGCCAATGGCTCTCTTAAAATACTCCTCACTATTCCTTTTGTTATCCACTCTGGTTTCGGAGCAGCCTGTGAACAGTCAAGACAGAGAATTTGTTGAACAGAATTTACCAGCTTTGCATCCTTCTTTATAGCTCTTCCTGGTGAGCTGAGCATGTACTCTAACCCTTAGATAACCTTCTCTTGACTATTTACTTCCCAATCCTACTCCCCAGCAGCCACAATGTACGTTTTTTCCCCATTCTCCATTTCATACGGGAGCAATTTCTCCTCCTCTAAACTTGCAACTTCTCACAAGGGATTGGAGTACTGGATCCTGAAGCTGGGCTGCAGCAAGGACCAATTTTCACTAGCTATATATTCATATGAGTATTCAAAAAATATTTACTGGGGAAGGCAGGTGAGAATGCCCCCAGGCCAGGTCCTGCACAAACAGCAACCAACAGTGCTGTCCCCAAGGCCATATACACGCATGGTAGGCAAAGGCACTGTCCACCCAACAGCCTCAACCCCTCTCGCATTCCAAAGCTGCTATAAAACACCTTGTGCACTTGCAGAAAGGTCTTAAACTCATCATAAGTTTGCACCAAGCACCTGAGCTCCACCTCACCATTCCAGACAGGCTAGACAAAGAATATTTGGCTATCAATCAGCCTCATATAATACTAACTCCCTCATCCCAGCACTGAAACCAAAAAGCTTAATGATGTAGCCAGAGCCCAGAAGAAAGGATATAACGTAGAAGCAGCATAAGAACTTACAGTCATTAAACCAGCTGTAAAAAAAAAATGTTGGGTTTTTTTTCCAGTGCATATTTTGCCCAAGGCTTGCACTTGTTGAGCAGCTCTTTGGTGGTCTGTGGGAAGCTGATTGGTCTTCTCAGTGGGGCAGTTTTAGTTCAGAAGGGATAATTTAAGGCAAAGGCTATCAGCCTGTTGTCTGGGTTAGGAAAAGTGGCTGACCCTGCTCGGGGGCTGCCTTCCAGTGGAATGAGTAGCTGCTTGACACAGGGATCTTTTCTCAGCTAAGTAATGAGCTATATTGATTTTCCTCAAAAAGAAAATTGGACTTTTACAAACAACGCAACAAGCTGCTTGAGTCAGGATGTGGCTGAGGTGATCTTGTGACCACCGCAGGCTCTTGTGCTTATCATGAAAGAAAAAAAAAATCAGCGGGTTTATTCTGCAAGAGCAGGTTACACCAATAAAAAAACAAATCTCCCTTCAAATACATTGGGCAAGTACCAGACTAACACGCCCTGCAGGGACAGTTGACATTCACTCATTTGGAAAACAGCTGCACAAACATCCCCTGTGATTGTTCTCGTGTGTGTGAGGCCCTAAGTCTGCAGCAGGAGTCCACGTCTCTCTCCATGCGGTCTCTTTGCAGGGATCATGTGAATGCTCTCACCACTGGCCAGAGACCTCTCCAGCAAGGAGCACTGAGCTACTTCATTTGGGCCACCAGTAGCTCATCACTGTCAGTCTGAGCAAAATAACCCCAAGGGCAGAGCCCCTGAAAACATCTCTCTCCTCGTTCCTGAGCTGTTGAGGATCTTTGACTTCCCAAGAAAGTCTCAGCACATGGCAGAGCCCATGGGATTGTCCTGTTCGCTTAGACCAGGCTCTTCAGGTCTGGCCAGCATAGGTTTAGTTCTTACATCCTAAAGCTTAAAATGATTACCTATAATCTCCATTTCAATTCCCATACCTACAGCATATTCTTGAAGCTGGCCTGGCAGGAGGAAAATACACAGCCAATTTCTAAGCTGTGTACCTGCCCTGGTACCTCTCCAAAGGTCCTGGTGGCCTTGCAGCTCTTTTGACTTTTCCGCAGGACACGGGTCACCAACACCGAGGTTTTAGGGTGGCTGGGAACTGCCCCCATTTCCTTCAGCACAGAGGGAAATCCTGCCTCCGCCGTTGCAGTCACTGAGGCAGGACTCAAGGTGCTCTCCATCCAGCATGGAGATCATGATGCCCACACAAGGTGCTGAGTGGCTCATCGAGCGCTGAGCCCCCCACTGCCGCAGCTCACGAGGTCTCTCATCTGAGCTGCACAACTGCAAGGGAAGAGAGCATCGTCCTGCGGGGCATGGGAGTGTGTGTAGATCCCTCTCACTCTCTCTTTCTCACTCCCTCCTTCTCCCCCCTTCCTCCATCCACCCACTGTGAGTACTTTTGGCCCATCTTCATGCAGCCACCCTCACCAAGGGGCAGGGGCTCCCCACTGCAGCATGCCTGAGCTGCAGGGCATTGCCTTTACAGAGCTGAGCCCTGAAACTCCCCCCTGAAATGGGAACAGGCCTGTGGGAATGAAATGAGAGAGTTCCAGGCTAGTTCCTACTGCTAAGCAGGTAGATAACACAGTTACCACCTTCTCCTTAGGTTCCTGCAATGAGGGAACAAGCCAAGGGTCAGCAGCTCAGGGAGGCCTGGGCACCCTGGTTGGCAAGGATGGGTCAATAGCAAAGGGAAATTTCCCTCCTCTAGTCAAAAGGGATCATTGCAGAGCATCTGAAAGAAGAAACCCAACCATGACATGACAGGTGGTCTCACACGGTCAGGCTGCCCCCAGAAACCCAACCCCACAGGGTTTGCACTGTGCCCCAGCCACCTGGGGCTGCCTCATCCTCAGGCAGCAATGTCAGCCCCACCTCCAATTCCCAGCTACCTGCTCAAAGTCAGGAGGCAGGAAGGGGGGGGGTGTTATTCCCTCAATGTCCCACTCCCAAGGCTTTGCTGTGCACTGAAGTCTCATGCACCCGCTGCTTCCAATGGTCCCAAAAGGCAAGAGAACTCCCACGCAACCACCAGCTCTCCAGCAAAGCAGGAGGCATCTTCAACCTTGCACTCAGCTGTGATAGGGCAATATCCAAGAGTCTGACTGTTAAATGCCACGGCACCCAATTACTCTTTATAGTTTGATTCAGAGATCAAAAGATTCCTGTCTCTGTCTGAGATGGTATCTGTGGATACCATCTGGAATTAAGCACTTATGGGCAATAATTTCTCTGATCAGGCATGGATACCTGTAGAAACCTACTGGGCAAAAAAATCCTAGTCGATGTTTGCAAAATTAGAGAACTAAAGAAAAACTCAACAGCAGTAAGCTCAGCAGGGACAAGAAGTGTTAATTTTGTGTTGGTAAATGGGAATTACAAGAAAATGGAAAATAAATAAAAATGCAAATTCAAAGTCATAAAAAAGCACAATTAAAAGAAGTAGCTGACGAACTTCCCTGTATCAGAAGGGAATGCAATTATAATCACAAAATAGGCTTTTAAAATATTTTTCATATCAGTCATTTTTGTGTTTTATTTAGTGCATTATAAAATCTGGAGAAATATTACAATCTCTCCAGCAAACCAATGTCTTATTATTTAGTTTTAAAGACATGAGGGGAAGAAGATTTACAAAACCTTCAGCTTATAAAACAAGATAACGTTTTCCTTTCTAACGGGATAAAGAAAGATCATGCCAGTAAGTGGTGAACTTGCCAGCATCAGGAATGGTCAGCAAGATGCTCTTGCTGAACATGCGGACACATTACAAGTAGCTATATCTGACCAAGGTTTAAACAAAATAGCTTTGGTGATGGGTGTAAGGAAGATGGGCACCACGTTGTTGCAACGCGCTCAGCTCCCGACCATCTGCCTGACCCAGCTCCTGCACGGTGCATTTTCCCCAGGAACCAGCAGCAATTTGCTGTGCCCGTCCCCATCAGCATTAGTGGCTGAACAGCAGTGGAAAGGAGGGGTGAAGGAATTGAGAGGTGATCACCAGCTCAGGGTAAGGCATAATAATCACATTTTTCCAAAGATTCCTCATTTACAATTCCTCTTCCCTCTAATACAGACTGTGTTCGTTTAGTGATGAATGCGCTTCTTTTGATCCCGTTTAGGGAAGTAACAGGAGATCTCCAAAGCTCAGACTAACACTGCCTTTTCCAGGAAAAAAAAAATTGACAAATTGCTCCCTGCCTTAATTTTGAGATGCCTGATGTAACTTGACCGGCTTCACACAACACCTGACCTCCTTCCTAAAAATCGAATAAAAGCAGCAAAATCTCTCCTCTCCCCTTGCTATCATCCCTTTAATAATTCTGCAGAATTAGGCAGAATGTGCTGATTATTTTCCACGTGCATTAATCATGGCCAAATCATACTAGCGAAGGAAAACGCACAGCCTACTGTTCCCTCTCAGCACTCTCCTCTCACCCTGCTCTCAGAATAGTCTCAGCCTGGAGGGCATCCTGCCAGTGTGATTAACAGTGTGAAATGGGGAAGGGAAGGAGATGGGAAGATGAAGGAAAAAGACCTTTCCTTAAAACTTAGACATGGGTTTTGGCTTATCAGAGCAAGCGAGCAAAACCTTGAGAGCATCCTGCACTTGCAGCAGTGAGCTTCCTCAGCTCATGAAATCCAGACAAGTACATGAGCAACTGCTGTCATCTTCTGCAGTCTTATTCCAGTCCCTGTCCAGAGCTCCACTCCAAACTTACATATCCAAACATTAGGTGCATGAGAAATACCTGCCAAGCTTTTCTCTTTTTCTGTTGTGGCTGTGCTTATTAAAATATGCAGTAAAGGCTTACTAATTTATGAAGAGCTGCAAATGGTCAACCTATTGCAGTAGATTTGGATGGAGCCCACCAGGACAAAAGGTAGGAGGAAAGCAGATTATTCCCTCCTTGACTGGATTTCTGTCTCCCAACTTTGCAACTCTACAGAGGAAGCATTCCCCTCAGAGCTGGCCAGGAGGTTCCCTTCACCATCAACCAAGAGAAAGTGAGTGCTCAGAGTGATTCAAATTGCCTTAATGCAGGCGTCTAAAACAGGCTGAATCCATCGAGTCCTGGATCGGCTGGACACATCACCGAGGAGGTTCCTAGACCACCTTTTGAGAAGGCTTGGAAGACCGTCACCCGCTTGGCCTGGATTCTGGAGACAAAGTGAAACTGCATATGTCTGATTTAGAGCTGTGAATGTCACATTTCAGGCTTCATTTGGCCATCACCACTCCCTGCAGGGAGGCAGCTTGTGCTACCAAGCGAGGAGAGAAGCACAAGCTCTGATCCTCAGCCTGTAAACTCCTCCAAAGAGGATCCCTGCTGTTGGCTCTCCTCCACAGCAGCTGCTGCTGCGTCAGAAGAATAGGTTCTGCCAGGAAGATTGTTCCATTTTCCTTTTCTTTGGCCAAAATCCTTGAGGGCACTGTCACTTTAAAAAAAATTACATCCAAAAGAAAGCAGCTATGAAGTGGAGACAACCTGGCGGAAGGATTGAGTGACAAGGCCAGGAAGCAAGCAGTTAGTGTTGGGCTATTTCCAGATGCATCGCGGTCGTGCCACACATTAATAAACTGCGACAGGCATAAAGATGGGCAAACGTTTGCCTACAAAGCCAGCTGCTTCATACATAGATACAGTCACTGAGAAGCTCAGGAGCATGTTTCTAGTCCCTGCCTTTGCAGAGCAAGGCTAGATAGTAGGGACCCAGAAGGGGGGAATCCCAGAGTTCAAATAAAAATCCTTCAAAGGCTCTTAATGCAGCTGAGCATGCAGAAACACACACGTTTCATGTCCCACGGCAAAAAGGTTAAGATGTCAGTGCATGTCTGAGCACTTAGTACACAATGCCCGAGTTCTTCCCAGGCAAGTGCAAAAGTCTCTCCTCCTGCTGGCAGTGTCTGCGAGAGGCAAAAGCAAGGCCTTGCAGAAGTGTTTTTGCTGAAGGATGTTCTCCTTCCTCCAGCCTGGAAATCCAGATCCTTATAAGTCTTTGCTTGGGCAGTTCACATTCTGTATTATACCTGTTTAATGCTATAAAACCTGCTGAAAAGTTTGTGCTGTGAGGTGGATCAGGCCAGCAGCAGGTATGCAACATGGCCCAAAATCTCAGACTTTTAATGGTTTTGTTCTTTGGGAATAGAGAGACATGCAACAATCTGCTGTGACAGCAGGTGGCTTGAGGAGTATTTACTGAAAGATGGATTTTCCTCCCCATCATGCCCAGAGCAACGCAGTCGGGCAAAACAAAGTGATCACAAAAATTACACACAGTGACAGAACCAAAACATGTCACAAGAAAAATGCCTTCTGGTGTTGTTTTGTTGTATTTGTGGGGGGCATCCCAGTTGGGTTGTGAAAAGCTCCCAGCGCTCCCATCAGTTATTTGATCAGTTCAAAACAGCTCAGAGAAATATTGCAGCTTTCTCCCTATGATAGTGATCAGGCATGGTTTTGGCTGAAATAGCTCTTCTCTTCAGTATTGAAGACTTCTCTTGAAGCCATCCAGCATGCAGAACATGGGATGTTCCAGCTTACAGGGTCTATTTAAGTCCCATGAAGGTTTATGTGTTCCTGGGCAAGTCATGTTGGAGACCAGCTCACCAGGCAACCGCAAAGAGGATGCTCTGAGCTTGCAAGGTGAAAAGTTTGCGTTGCTCACCACCCTCCAAGGGACTTGGTAGGTCTGACTGCCTGGCCCTCCCTGTGCCACCTTCCAGCTCTCTTGGTCTTAGGCATCATACCAAAGGATTTGTGTAATGGGCTAACAAAGATAACAGCTGAGGCCCCTAGAAACTCCCCCGGGAAATGCAGCTGACACCTACTGACCTTCTCCATTAGATCATGCATTGCTGACTCCTGATGTGATCTTGACCTCTCGGTCCCATCATGACATCATCTACATTTTCACACATGCAGAGGCAGATGAACTGAATCTCATCAAGCAGGTCCGAGATAAAATTTTCCCTCTACAGACATACTCTGTTTCATACTTCAAAAAGCCTCCAGTGCTATCCGATGCAAACACTCTGCAGGCTGGTGGCCTTGGTGCCGTCTCATCACTGTGCTCTCCACAGATTCTGGTCATAAAGGTAACAGGTAGGACTTTTCCTGACACACATTGCAAAGACGAGGTGAAACCATCAGGCAGGGCTGGAGAAGCGTGCAGTCTGTAGGGTGCATGTTTCCGTACCGCTGCCCAAGGTGGAGTGCTCTGATCAGTACATTTCAAATAAAACACCCTCACCTTCGTCAGCTCCAAAGGAAAAAAAAATCCCCCTGTAAGCTTTTAGCAGGAGGGCCAGTGGGCTGCTGGATCATTGCTGGGGAAGGGCAAAGTTGGAGCAGAGCTTAATATTAGATTATTGAGAAGTTTAGATGGAAAACACTCCAAAACCACTTGTATGCTGTCTCAGTACCGAAGGGTACCCTGCAGGTTTTCAATCATTCGCAGGGCTTTGGCACCAGCATCGATGTTCGCAACCTGAACTCACGTTGAACACGGCGTTCCCAGCAGCCGTTGCAGCTAGTGGCTTAAGAAAGAAACTGCTTGAGAGGCTGAGGCAAAGACGTATGTGAAACGGAGAGAAACCCACCTCGTTGCTTCTGCGAGATTCTCAGGAACAGCGCACTGGAGAGGCAAGGACGGCAAAAAAGGGCCTTAAATAGTTGAACAGAAAGACAGCTCTGATATGGCCTCTCTTGCAAGGACCGTTCCTTCTTCTCCCCATCCCTTGATACTGCTCCTGCTTCTGCTTAAAAAATAAAATAAATTTTAAAAAAAATCAGAAGTTAACAGTGCGTGACTCCTTTTCTTGAGTATGTAAATACCACTGCTTATGGGAAACCATGGCTATCCGCATGCCATTCTCCTGAGTCTTAGAAACCCTTACATACTCTCAAAAATCTTCCCAGAACTATGACTGAAGATGGTTGCCAACACGGCAAAGTGTGAACCTGCAATTCAGCAGCCCGTGGGCAAATGATGCTCACTTGCATCCATGTTTCCCTCCAAAGCTGGTGGCTTTGGATTCTGCACAGCCTTGTTTCTGCCGTGCCTCTGAGAGCCTGCAAGTACATCTCCTGCCTCCAGTGAGAGGCCCGCACCCCTCCTCCTCTGAAATGACAGGCCACATTAGACCGTTCAGAATCACGTTTGGTTCTCATTTTCTAACAGACACCCAGGATAATATTTTTAGAAGAAGCTATACTGGTATTTGCAAAAAATAGCCTTCTTTGCTTTTATCCCAGATGGGGTCTTTTCCAAGTTTCTTTTCCTACTTTAGTCATATCTCTAAAGCTGTTTGGATTAAACAATCTGATTCTAGAAGAGCATTAGTCAGACTCTCTTTGGGCTCCTATTGCATATGCCGTTCTCCGTGTCACAAGTTAAAAATACAACCAGCTCAGCCATAACCGAATTCTCTTCCCCAGTAGAGGAAGCCCCAATCTGAGGGCCATATATGCGTGACAGCAGGTTCGTTCAGCATTTGCATGGTGCCACTGATGTCCGTGCGTCAAGAGGAGCTTCCCAAGACCTGCCCACCATCATGGAGAGCCTGCCCTTCCTCTCAGTTAAAAAATGCGGATCAACAGCCTGGTGCAATCCATCAAATGGAAAGGAGAGCCACCAGCATGGGCTGGCTTTGCCAGGTGCTGACCTGCCCGCCTGGCTGCAGAAATCTGCTTTGGGAACGGTTTTCTCTGCTCGGCTACATTTTCAGCTCTGCTGAAAGCCTGGCAGGGCGAGGGAAAAGACACCCCTGATGGCTGTGGGGGCTCTGCTGCCTGCTGGCAACAAAGCTTGAGGCAATTCAGCAGCGCAGAGGTGAGCCATAGAAACAAAGACAGGTTGGTTTGGGATTTTGTAGCAGATTCCTGGAAAAAGGACTTGGCTTTCATGAGGTGTTGCAGAGGCAAGGCGAGCATGGGGTGCTGGTGCCTGCAGATGGGCTGGCGCTGAGCTGCGGGCAACCCGCAGCGACGGGAACAGGAGAGCAGAGTAAGGCAGGGAGCCCCGGGGTCTGGCTCCTTCCCAGGTGTCTGCAGGTGCCCTCTGGTGATGCTGCGAGCATTGGGGATGCACCCACCCCGAGCAAGGACCGTCACCGTCTCCCTTCCCCACCACCAGCAGGTGCAGACCGGCCTTTCCTGGGCAGTCGGGGACAGCATGGCCCCACAAGCCTGCCCACACCAAGGGTGCCCTTCCCCAGCACCGGGGCTGTGTTCCTGCTGGCAGGAGCCAAAGGGAAGGGCAGGAAACCAAAAGGGAAACCATGCCTGACCCTAAAGACACCAGGGGATAGAGAGATCGATTGCCACCACACCAAACCCACAGGCGGGCAGCAAACTCTCCATTCCCAACTGGTCCCTGAGAACCACAGCAAGGGAGTGGGCAAACATGACCCCAGGAGGTCCTCAGCACGGGTCTGGCTTACCTTCTGCCAAAAGGCTGGCAAGGCACTGCTTTATACCAAACTGAATGAGATCAGCTTTCTGATCCTGTTAAGCTTTATCAACTGGCCCATGCTGAATTATTTAAATTCACCTTTTATTAATACACCATGGCTTTTTTTCACTCGACATCTAGCAAGTCACTTAACCATTCTGAATGGATTGCACTAGTTTCATCCCCACCCGATGATGCTGGAGGTGATGAGAGGTACAAGCCACTGCCCTGTTACTGCTTCTGAAGCGTTTCAGATGCCAGTAGACCAAAGTGGTCTGCTGGATAATTAGAGCACTGGATTTACCCTCATGCTTAATAGGAGGTCTTGTCTAAACATACAGATCATATTGCTGGGTTATGACAATACTTTTATTTAGAAAACTCCTGCTAGGATATTGTATATACTTTTAAAACAAGCTTAGTGTAGCCAAAACCAAGCGAACACTAGCTAAAATACTGCCAGCACCAGTACAGGGGCCAAACACCAGCACTAAAAATTGGGCACTGAAGGGAACATATCCCCAGCCCAGCCCCTTCCAGTGTCCATCATCACCCATCGCTAGCCCTCCGGCTACGTGACTGGGGTTTCCCACAGTGCTGCACTGCCAGGAGCGAAGACACCTGCTCAGGACACCCCAGGTCCCGCAAGTGCAGTGCAAGCTGCTCTGAAGTCCTGTCCCACCAACAAGGGACGTGGCAGAAAGCCCCTGCATGGGTGCCAGGACAGTGATCTGTGCCCAGGCAGAAGCAGAGGTGCCAGGAGAGCAAAGATTATGACCTTGGGGCTCAGGCAGCTCTGAGACTGTTTTGAGGATCTACATTTGAGACATGAGCACCTAAATGAGGTTTATGCCATCAAAATTCCCTCCACATACATACAGGATCAAAAAACGGAGGCTGAGAAGGAGTTTGGGAAATAATCTAATCCAGCCTCTTGCCCCAATGGACCAGCCCTAAATCTTTGCTATCCCACCTTCTGCAAAGTGTGGGATAATCCAACGTGGATGCTGGGCTTAAAGATCAGAGACTTCAACAGGGCTTCATCAATTTACTCCTGCTGGGGAACTGGCCCCAGCCATTCAAAGTCCTCTTAAGAGCTCACACAACTTTCACAAGGTAGGCACATCCTATTATTTTTATCCCTTGCTTGCTTTTTAACGCCTATCACTTGCTACGGCATGCAAGATTTTCGGAGCAGGGACATTTCTGTCTGATGTGTGATGATGTATGAGACCTCACAGACCTGGTACTACCCCCGTGTCAGTCATGTGGAGGTGGCACGACCCTGAGCATGGAACCAAGCATGGTCAGATACACCAACTAGCAAAAGAAGGAGCAGACCCCTTGGGACAATAAACCTCCTTGGCTGGGACAAAGCACCCCCTCGTGCTTTAAGTGGCTGGAGAGAGGCCACGACTGCGAATCCTGCGAATGTGCTTTAAATTGCATGAAAAATTCTAAATAATTTAACTAAGTAAGTAACCTTGTGCTAACAAAGGAAACTGTATCTACTCCTGCAGGAACAGAGTGGATTTATTTGTCACTCTAGGTTATAAAGCAATGTCAGATAAAGCAGGACACTGCAATATTGATAAGATATCTGGATTTGGTTTATAAATACAACATGAATTCCTCTCTCTTCTATAGGGAATTAGATCAAACCCTGCCAGCATGCAGGCAGGCAGGGCCTTCAGCTCCAAGCAGATCTTTGGTTTGACCAAACCAAGGACTCTTTTTTCAGTTTCCACTCACCAGCAGGTGGATTTTGGCAAATGAGACTACTTGTAGTTAAGTATCTACCTCCAAGGCCAAGCAGCTGATTTCTGACAGCTACATACAGAGGCTTGGGCAGGGGGAAGGTGTGACAAAGGCAAAGAGCAAGGTCTTAATACTTCCAAAGTTGATAAACCACCTACAAAACAAATCAAGCCCTGTCCAAAGGAGACTTGTAGAGAACCACGGAGGGTGAGGCAAAGCTCATTTTTATAGAGAAAGAATAGATGATAAATAATCCAACCAGCACAAACTGACCGCGTGATAAGTGACAGGGCTCCAAGTGGCCCGTGTCTAATTTACAAGACTGTACTTGACGTTCATAGTGGAATTCTAGATTCTGGTTTATCTCTGGCCTATTCAAACTGTGCTGCAAGCAAAGAGCTGAGGGCTGAGACCTTGGTTTTGCTGCGGCTTTCTTCCTCGGGTCTGACAAAAAGGGAAATGCCAGCTTCATTAAATTTTATTATGTTTTCCCCCCCAATTAAGCCACCACTACCCGTGCAGGGCACAAGCCCAGCAAAGGCACCGGGCTGAGCACCTGCAGCTCCTGCAGGCAGGTCGCTTCTTCCTTGCCAAAGCCAGGACAGGATCCTACCTGCTCATTGCAACAGCATCTGCCACCGCCCCGCTCAGCAGCCCCAGCCGAGCGTCCCAGCCCCGCTCCCCTAACAGCGCTGGGAGGAGCCATTGCCTCTCGGCATTGCTAACGCCAGAGAAGATCTGGTACACCTGCCACACACAGAGATCACATCTTCTCATGTCTTTTGCTACCTGTGATCGTACTTCCATGTTCCACACCATGCCACTGATCGCATCACCTTTCTCCTCTGGCTGCTTCTCTCGCAGCCCAAAGCTGTCCACTTTTCCCTGGGGAAGCCCGGGTTGCCTCCCAGTAGCTCCAGTTCACGGCTGCTCTTGTGGTTGACAAAGTACTTCACGTTTCAGCACAACGTGCTGCATGCCTGGAGGCTTCCTGCAGCTGGGCTTCAGCTGCGGGGCGCACCGAGCCAGGCACAGACCTTCCCTGCTCACTGCAAAGGCAAATGCTTCATGACAGAGGCACAAGTTGAAAGACACTGGCACGGATACTAACATAAAAGGATTTAAGTCCTAAAGCCTCAAAACGATATGGTTTTAATGAGCGGGACAAACGTGGAATTCCTGAGCATGGGACGAGCCCCGTGCCCTTCTCCAGCACGCAGCTCACACAAAGTTACGGTGCCCAAAGCACCGGTGGACACTCAGCAAACCAGACCCGCCTCCCAGCAGGGCTTGGGGACAGCGGTCCCACCCTCACCCCAGGTGAGGGATGCACGGGGGCACCAGCCTGCACAAGTGGTGGGGAATTAGCTGTCCTCCTTCAGGCAAGATGACATTTTTCTACAAGTTTTCTTCCTCTTCAGGAGGCAGGATGTAATTACTTTGTATAAAGCAATGCTGTTTGCTTCCCGTTTTGTGTTTGCCTGCCCGTTGCCCTGAGAAATGAGAAGCGTGGGAGAAAACCCTTCCCCATGAAGCCTCTTTCCCAGTTGAAGATGAACGTGGCAGGAGAGCAGGGGTGACAACCCGCTCTGAAGCCGTACCTGAAGTCCCAGGGGGTCGTGGCTGGGAGGAGGACCACGTTCCCGTAGGGGCTGACAAAAACAAGAGGCCCAGAGTAATTTAATTCCTATCTGCTGACGATGATGCTCCCATGTAGCTCTCGCCTTTGAACACTCTCTGGCATTCAAAGGATGTTCTAGCTTTACTGCCCACGCAAACATCCACTGGGGCCACTATCTGGGGGGAAGAGGGAGCTAAATATTTAATTTCAGTCTATTTCATCAAATATTTAATCTATTTAATATTAATTAAATCTTGGTCTGAATAAACAACAGCTAAAAGTTCACCTCTTCCTCCAAACATCTGATAACATGAACATGCCAGTTTATGCCATCCCAGTTGAGATGGTAATTAATAAGGGAGGGATCCTATCTTTATATTCCCAGCTGCTGGAATCGCTCTGGTGGGTTGTTTGCCCCCTCTAGCCTTTTAGGCTGAATCTTTTTGCAGCTGGATGTACAGTAGCATCATCGCTGTCTCTCATTTTGCATGGACTTCATTTGTATCCCCACAAGTGCGTGTCCTCATCCCACTCCCAGGCACAGTTACATCCTCAGCAGTAGGAATCCATGAAGCTAAGGTGATGAGAAAAGCTATTTCACCAAGGGGAAATAAAACCCAGGCCCCTCATGGCTGGATGTGGCCAGTGCGAATCATTTCCCAGTGCCCGGCCCACCCTCCTGACACAGCTGCACGTCTCGGACCATCACCCAGCAGCACGGCCAGGAAAAGGCATTTCTGGGGACGATGAGCAACAGCTACAATAGGAGCAGATCATTTCCACTGCAAAGGATTTAAGCCAATTAACACTGGGCTATAAAGGCAGCTGCTACCATTGCATCTGCCACTACAACTGCCTTATTTTACTACAGGAAACCCTATTTGGACCAAACCCCATTCATCCCAGTCATACCAGCCAGAACACATTTTCTAATTACCCCCAGTAGAGCCAACAGTGATGAAAGATTGCCCTACATGCAACACTACTTACCTTGCTTTCCTCTGCCCGATTTAGCAGAGCAGCATTTAGCTTTTCTTTTCCTCTCTGCTCCACTGTTCTAAAGCCATCTCACCCAAACGCTGACCGGTGTTGATGAAAGTAATTACACTGCGGTTCAAAATGTATCGGATGCATCTTCATTATCCCGAGACAGCAACGCCAAAGGCCCTATGACGGTAAACCTTTCAATGTAAGCAAGTCACATTATTCAGTTTAAACTGGCCATTTTAACTCTTCTGGCCCCACAAAATTTTGAGGCTGGCTTAAATGTTTTGAAAATAATAAATGTAGGATTACTTTTAACTAATGTCTCTGAAGTTTAAATCTTTGGGTCGTGCTTAAGTTACAGGTCAAACCCCTAACCAAGCGAAACAGGGGGACTCCAGTCTCTTCTCACACTGGCCGCTTGGTCGACTTGGGTCATGTCGCTGCTCTGTATTTTGGGTACCCCTCTGGGGAACAGAAAAACTTAGTAAAGCATTTGGGATCCCTGTAGAAATGTGCCCTGTCTGGGTGACAGCACAGCAGAGCCGACGAACGCGGAGAGCTGCGTTTGTGCCACGGCAAGGCTGCAAAGCACCGGGCACAGCCATGCCTAAATTAACAGAAAGCTCTTTCTGGCAAACCTTGTTCAAGGAGCCATTTCAGGTCAAATATGTGCATCGTGAAACCAAGAACAAACTCAGTTTTACACAGAGACGTCTTATCACTCGATTACCCAGGAATCGTGATTGCGGGGATAATTGCTAGGAGAGGGGAAGCTCCGCCAGGGTTAAACCAGCATCACAGCAGCCGAGCTGCGCAGGTCTGCCGCGCTCAGGGTCTAACCCTGCGGGTTTTGGTCCGCAATAGGAATAGTTTGTCCAAATTTTCCTGATGGCAAAAGTTATTCTGGTAATAAAAAGCCAGAATTCAGCATTTCACTCTTTAAAAAAGTTCAGTCAATTCAGAAAAGCAGAAGGTTGGATGCAGTGTCTTAAATATTTATCTATACATTTATTTTATTTTTTTACTCGGGGAACTTTTCAGTAACACCTGAAGGTTTCAATCTCCAGATGAATGCTTTGCAGCAGCTCCACATGTGCAGATGAAGGCAAAGCAGCCTTCAGCAGGAATTGTTTTATCAGAGATGTCCAGTGGTGGGAAGCTTTTTCTTTTTTTCTATGGAGAGCAATTGAAAAACAAACAGGAAAAAGCCATAAAGTCATGGTCCAGCAAAACACAGCTGTTTCAATCAGCAAAGGAGCAATCAATTCTTTCATGTAGCAGCTGATTTAAAACAAATGTTTCTTATCTTTGGGAGCGAACCCTGCAGCAGGTCCAAAATATAGCCCCGTAGTAGCTACTATGAAGAAAATTAACTCTATCCCAGACAAAACCAGCAGCTTGGGAGGACTGCAAGGCTGCTCCTGCAAATGTAATGCCCCAGGCTGTACCCAAACCAACGTGGGCTAAACATTGCAAGCGTTGCACACAGGGAAGCAGGGGGGTTTAGATAAGCTCGTCTCACCTCCTGACAAACCCTGCTCCGTTGCTGGCTTTTGACTCAAGCCATTCAGACCTCCCAACGCAAAGCATCGCTGAAAGGAAACACATGTTGGTGGAATTTCTCCATTAGCGCAAAAGGCACCGCTGGCCCCAGGAAATCCCTGAAATATGCCTAATGACCCCCAAACCTCCTGGGAAGGGTCCTTGCTCCTCCCTATTCCCGAAAATCTGCTACAGGCCACTCTCAGAGCCACAGAGGGAGAGCAGGACCTTAGATCCAAGTCAGCATGGATGGTTTCTCCTAACTTGGCTGTTATGGAGTTGACCATCACACTAACAGACTAAATCAGAGCCAGCTTAAGCAGTTTTAAGCCAGTTTAAGCCAGCAAGTTTATGCCTTTACTGATAGATACCTATGCTCATGTGAGGGAGATGCCTTCCTTCTCCCTTTTATGGTTTGTCCTCATGCCTTTTTGTTGGATTTCGGTGCTGGGACCCACCTCTCATCCCTATAGATCTGGCTGTGAGATGTTGTCCTCACACACTGGTGGTCCCCTCTGGGAAATGAGCACTCCTACAGGACCAGTCAAATGGCCAAGAAGGTCCCTTGAGAAGGAAGGATTGTTGAATGACCAGCTCAAGCATCAGCATCTCCATTCAACATCTCCCAACACCCCCTGCCCCATGACAGCAGGTCTCCTTCTCCTCTGCTTGCAACAAACCTCCCTCCTGGGACCAGCCATGGTCCGACCCACGGCAGGCATGTTTTATGGTGCCCCCCACAACCCTGTTCACCACCCCCCTCTGCTCAGCCTTGGGGACATTTGGGGGTGCACTGTGGCCTCGTGCAGCATTACTGCAGTGTGACCCCCAGCTGGAATTTCACCCGGACTTCCCAGGGCTCAGACTACGACCCCTTCTGTTCACAGAGCGGTCAGGATCCGGTCCTGGAGCATTTGTGAGCTGACTGAGTCCTAGTGGCTAATGCAGGGGTGGGCTCCCCGCTAACCCTGTTCTCTCTTCACTCCATTTCTACAGCTTGGGCCAAGGCAGAGCAATCGCAGCTACAAGTACTTAACACGTCACAGAGATGTTACTGTAAACCAGCTGCAGAGAGTGGTTTGTAGAGCAGAAAGGGTGAGACAGCTCCAAGTGTAGCTGCCTGCCAGGGCACCGGCTGTAATAAAGGAGCGATCTCAGCAGACTTTGAACTTTTCCAGTGGTGAAAGAACAGGGAATGTTAAGAAATAAAGAAATAAAGAAATAAAATAAAACAAAGAGCTTCAGCTGATGAGAGCCTCACAGGCAGCCAGCAACCCAACACAGAGGGACATGGCAGGGCACCAGGTCCAGCAACCCCTGGGCAAGGGGATGCTGGGTGGGATGAGGGTACTTACGGCATGGGACAGCTGACGGACACGGGCTGAAACCCACGGAGGCTTCCCCAGGCATGGGAAACTCATTTTGCACAAGCAGAGTGATTCGGGCGAAGTCCATTCCTCGCTGGAATATCCTGGAGAGACTCCTCTGCGTGACCAGCTCCTTGTCCCCCGGAGAACAGGGACCAAAACCCCGTGGAAATAAATGCATGTGTCAGCAGGCCGAGGGGATCAGGGACAAGCCCTGGGCAGGCAGTCACCAGTCTCCGCAAGGGCAACTCGTGCAGCTGCTCGTGCAGCTCACCCCTGGGGACATTTTGGGACACTTGCCACATCTCACCTCAGTCCCTCCTGACACCTTTGTGCTGTCCTCGGGGGTCCCGACACAAAGCTGTGGAGAAACCCCTCCCCGGGCAGAGCCATCAGCGGCACCTCTGCCCGCTGTTTGCTGTGCCAGCCCCGATGGCTCCCACCCACTGGGGAGGCAAGTCCCCCTCCCCGCCCTTGCACCATTAACCTTTCAGCCCCAAAATAAAAGGTTATAAAAAACAACCAAAGTTCATTACAGTCCCTAAGGTGTTATTTGCATGGGAATGAGCTGGGAGCAATGAGGCACCTTTCTCCTGTTGAGCAGGGATTCGGGAGGGGGAAGGGGAAGAGCCAGGCATCGGGACTAGGCAAGGGCGGTGGGACTCAGCCCCACAGTGAGATGGGGCAGGCACGGAGGTGAGCGAGGCAGCAGAGCTGGACACGGTTATGGCAGAGCTGGAGGGAGCATCCCAGCAAAGCCCACAGCAACACGACCTCTGGCTCAGAGGCAGTGGGGCTGGTCCTCACCTACCAAAGGGAAAGTGACGGTGGTTTCACCCCAGCACCTCCACCATATGCGTGCCCAGAGGTCGCTGCGGCTTGGACGTGCCCATCCCCAGCAGGTGTGGAGGATCCAGGACACAGCTGAAACCAAAATGACCAACAGCTCAGGGAAAATGAAATAAAAGCCTGAGTCGGAAGGTGGCAAAGGCAGCAGGATGGTGGAAGTTCAGACACTGGCCACAAGGGCGGGCAGGCAGCTTTGCCGTCTCAGACGCAGGGAGTCACTGCCCACGCGTAAAATAGCCCCTTGAGTATTTTATTTGACTGGGCTGAACCATGAGGGCACGAGGTTTTGGGAGGGACACAACCCTGGAGGCATAATTTCAGTTTTTTGCACCTTACTTTTACTTTTGATGGAAAATTGGGAGCAATCGGACATTTCAGCTGCGCAAAGCTTCACTAACTGAAAGCCCACCAAAGCCCCAGCCCGCCAGCCCCAAACTCACCAAAGTACTCTACTATCTGTACTAGAGGTTCGGCCATGGGGACATCAGACAGCCAGAGGGATGGGGCAAGCATAACCGATGGCTGCTGCGCTACCTCCTGCCCCCCCGGGGTCTGCTTTGTAAAAGCCTCCAAGGCTAACAGGGCCAGCCGAGACCAGAGGACAGACAGCAGGACACTCTGCCCAGATCAAGCCCTCCTGGCCTGCAAAGGCCACCACAAGGTGACCAAGAGGATCACCTCTGGGCCATCAGCGGGTGCCCTAGACGCAGCAGCGATGCTGCTTGCCAGCCCTGGTCCACCTCCCGGCTTGCTGAGCACCTCCAACTGCAGCCTTGGTGGCAGTGGCAGAGTGGGGCCGTGAGACCAGCAGCTCCAGCACTGGGCTCTGGTCACTTATTTTCTCACCGAACAAGAAGCAGAGCAGGGAAGCAGGGTGACTCCAGGCATCCCAACAGTGGGAAGACCGGGAGCCAGAGCTCCCGAACGGTTACATGTGCTGCTGGGCAAAACGAAGCACACACTAAAGCACCTAGGATCAGCGCCTCATGTCCCCCCCCCTTCGGAGCTACCTGGCACTTGTGGCAAAGAAGGAGCCCAGCTGAAGCTGATGGCGAGTGGCCCCCGGTGTCCTCAGGGAGGCAGGTAGCAACAGAGACGCAGCGCTTCTTTTGGTGGGAGAACCATCCCCCATCACCCTCCTGCAGGAAGGGTCTCGGCAGCACTGGTGTAAGAGCAAGCGAGCCCGGCCGGCTGGCTCTCGGGGGCTGGAAACAAAGCCCCACTCAGATGGACACTCCTGCGTGTATCAAGAAATATTGCCTTCCAGCCAAATCGTTTCTAATCCCATCTGCAACCTAATTATCAAAAACCTTCTCAACTCAATAGCTGTAAATGCTGCACCAGGCAGGCGTCCCCAGCAATAGTGCCAGGCTGCTTTTCCAGGGAGCAAATCACACCCTGAAACCCTAAGCTCTTTTCTTTAAGAAACACGTGAATGCTCTTACTGTGGCATGAAAGGGGGGGTGGGGGGAAACCCCAAGAAACATCAAGGACTCATTTGTTATTATGCCACTGCGCAATGAACCGAGCCATTGTTCCCTACCTGGGGTAACAACGCCTTTCAGAAAACACGAGCGCTTTTCCCAATGTGTTCTTTAAAAAATGTCAAGACCAAAGCTGCTGGAGGATCGGTGAACAGCTGGCAAAGAAAAATAAAATAAAACAGCTAACAGATTATCCAGAAGGTTTTCACACTTGATCTGTAAATGCTCTTTTATTTAATAAAAATAATCATCCATTATAGCAACTTCTGCTCGTGGTTGGTTTTTTTTTTTTTTTACAGTAAAGCACAGTTTATTTGCTTTCCTCACCTCTTGAGGATTCAATTCTGAAAATGCAAGTGAATGTAAACATTGCTCTCCAGGTCCCCAGATGCATCCAGGGATCCTTGGAGTTAATTACAAAGTCAAAAGAGAGAGCAAAATCAACAAAACACTTCCCAAAAGTAAAAAGTTTTTTTTAAAAGTCTCTTCCTACGCACCATACGACTCCAGAGAAGGCAAATTCATCTTATACACGAGAATGACACAAACTTTGCTTTCTCCCAACAATTTCTATGACTTGTCAGTATTTGATAAAGCTGTTTTCATAACATTAATAGGCTTGCAGACTCATTTACTGTGATGGATCAAAAGCTTTTCCTTTTAGTATTCTCCAGAAGTTTCTTCATGGCACAAGGACATCAGATTTTTTCTGTCCATTTTTGTATATTTTTTTTTTTAGCAGAAAGAGCTGAAAGACATTTCAGGAAAGGAGTGTAAAAGCAGTATTAACTGTCTCTCCTGCTCCAATCTCACAATATTTACACATTTCTTTTTTTTTAAAAAAAAAAAGAGCTTAATTACATTATAAAATACTGGAAAAACTGTCACTTAAGTTTCCCATTTCGGAGTTTTGCCCTGTATAAGACTGAAAGAGGGATGCTTTTGTATTTCCTAGAAAAGATGAGACTGGCAGATTAAAAACTGAACTCTTCTCCCTTAATTCAGAAAGGTGGAACAGCCTCTGCGCACAAACCCCCTCCTCTGCTGCAGGAAATCCCGCAGGAGTTAAACCATCACAAATCAATACAAATGAGATAACATGATATACGGAGCCCTGCTATTTGCTTTGAAATATTATCTATTTACAGCTGGAGGCGGGGGAAGCGAGTTAGCATCGAACACATTTCGGTGCTGCAGTGTGGTATAATATCAACCGAGATTAACTCGTGGGGAGCTTGGCCGGGTCCCAAGCCTCACGTTGCATGGGAAATAGCCTGTCACTCCACCGCCCGGGACGTCCCTGCCTGCACAGCAAAGCCACCGCTCCGTCCGGGTCCGCTTTAATGAATAATGAGAGGCCAGTCACCATCTCAGCTGTATTATATCACAGGCAACACAGAAATTAAACAAATCGGGTACGATATAAAAAATAACAAGAAGAGTCAGTCTGGCGAGGTCTGCAATTCTAGGCTTTATAGCCAAAAAAAATGACCGGACATTGGAAATTGTGGTAATATTATCAAACTGTCAGGTAGGGGGAATGGCTCTAGCAGTTTCCAGTGAGGGAGGCTTCAGGGGTGGGAAGAGAAGGACTTTCAAGGTGTCAAAGATAATTAAAGCATTCACAGTTTCAAAGCTGCTTGCCTTACAAAAATTAAGACATTCAGATTCAGGGATACAATACTGTATTTTACATGGGGGTTAAAATTAATTACATATACAAGAGGAAAAAAAAGATACAACAAAATAAAAAAGCCAACACCTCTGGGGTGGCATACTCCCTCTTTGTTCATCTCACAGAGCTGCACATTGCTTGTCTTTAAAGAGTCAAACTGAGCAGTCATGAAAACATCCACTGAGAGATTCTGGCAAAAGAAAAAAAACTACAAAATAAACCAAGCAAGTCAAAAGCCATCCTCCCCTGGAAAGCCGAATGCTACGGCTCAGACTTCCACTTGCCTGCTGCTTCTCGCTGCTGCTGCCCGGCGTTTCCATAGGCTCATCTCAGGTTTTAAAGGCTTCCTACTTGTGAGCTGAAGGAAACCATCCCATGCAAGCATAGCCCAAGAGAGCCATGCCTTACTCTTCTACAAAGTCTTGAATTAGTCCTGCCCATAGCAAGGGGTCCTTCAAACAATCCTTTTCCTCTCTATCCTGCAGAGGATCCTTTTGAAGGCCCGTCTGAAGTCGTGGTTGAAAATGGTATAGATGACGGGGTTCAAGGAGCTATTGCAGTAACCGAACCAGAAGAAGAATTTGAAGAGGGTGTCGGGCACAGAGCAGCTCTTGCAGACGGCCGTCAGCGTGTAGGTGAAGAAGAAGGGGAACCAGCAGATGACAAAGACCCCGATCACCACTGCCAGCACAAAGGTGAAGCGCTTCTCCCGGTTCTGCCTGCCCCTCCACCGGGACCCTTTGGTGTTCCTCTCCTCCTCTGTCTTCCTGGGCAAACTGTCCCCAGGCTTAATCTGGCTCAGCTTAGTCTTGGTCTTTCCCCTTGACAGTCTCTCTGACTTCTTACACTGGTTGTTCTCCTGGTGCTCGGAGGAAGAGGTCTCCTCCATGTCTATGCCATTGACCTCTCCCTCCTGCCCGCCGGCTCCTCCTGCTGCCTTCTCTCCATTGAGTTGGGCTGTGGCTGGTAGGTCCTCCTTGTCGGTCAAGCCGTTCTGCCTCTTCTCAGGGCGCTCTGCCCGCTTGTTTGGCGGTACCCTCGTTCGCCTCTTGGCTATCTGGTAGATACGCATGTAGACCAGGATCATGATGAGGCAGGGGGCAAAGAAGGAGCCGATGCTAGAAGAGATGATGTACCACTTCTCATCGTTGATCTTGCACCCTGCCACCCCTTGGTCAGCCTGCTGCCCGCTCTTCTTCTCGATGGAGATGAGTGGCGGGAAGGAGATGACGGCCGAGATGACCCAGACGATGAAGATGATGCACTTGATCCGGCGCGGGGTACGCTTGAGGTTGTACTCGATGGCTTGTGTGATGGACCAGTAACGGTCCAGGCTGATGGCACACAAGTGCACGATGGAGGAGGTGCAGAACAGCACATCCAAGGCCAGGTAGATCTCACACCAGACTTTGCCGAAGTACCAGTACCCCATCACCTCATTTGCCAGGGAGAAGGGGATGACCAGCGTGGCCACCAGGATGTCAGCCGAGGCTAAGGAGACCAGGAAGAGGTTTTGGGGGGCCTTGAGCGCCCGGCTGGTGAAGACAGCGATGATGACCAGGACGTTGCCGAAGACAGTGAAGAGCATGAGCAAGCCCGCCAGGCTGATGAGGGTGACGGTGGTGTGCAGCGGGTACGGCGTGCCCCAGCCCGGCCCGGCACTGCTGTCGTTGAAGCTCCCGTTGGTGCCCGGAGGCGGGTAGCCCTCCTCCTCCTCCAGCTGCCGCTGGTACTCCATGGAGGAGAAGAAGTGGCCCCTCTCCGTGAACGGGCGCTCCAGGTTAAACATCAACCCCGGCTGCGTGGACACCCCCGCCCTTCGCCCCCTGCCCCACCCGCGCCGCGCCCGGCTCCGCGGGGCTCCGCGCTCCTACTGCGCCGCTGGCCGGGGCGGGGCTGCGCGGCGGCCGCCGGGGGGCTGCGGGCGGCCGCGGCTCATGCTGAGGGGCTGCCCGCCGGGAGCTGCTTAGCGGGGCGCGGCGCGGAGCGCGGCCGGGGCTGCAGCCGGCGGCGGCTGCTCTGCCTCGCTCGCCGCCGAGCCGCTTTATAGCCCCGGATCAGGCCGGGGCTGCCGCGTCAGCCCCACGTGGGGAGCTGCCCCCGGTGCGCGCACACACACACACACGCACACACACACACACACACACGCAGAGGCAGACACGCACCCCGCACACCCTCCGCCCAGCCCTGCGCTCCCCCCGCCGCTCCGACACGCACACACACAGGCGCCCTCCGCGCCGCTCGCCCCTGCACACCCCGCCCCACGCACACTCACCTCCTCAGTGCTCACGCCCGTCCGCTCAGCGTGCACACACGCACACGCTCTCTGCTCGACCCTGTCTGTAATTTGCACACCCGCCCACGCCCCGGCACCTCAGCCCTTACACACGCACCCCCAGCCCCGCTGCCCCCGCCCACGGTCTCGCCCAGCCCGGCTCCCCGCCCAGCCCTCGGCGGGAAGCGGCTTCATCCCGCCCGGGGAGAGCGGCCCCGCGGAGCGGAGTCCGGCGGGTCGCACCCGTGGGGGGGGATGCGCAGGGGGGAGGTGGGGCAGAGGCAGCGGGGCCAGAGTGCGTGTTTACGGTGGTGGGCGTGCGTGGGGAGGGGTGTGCCCGCCGTCCAGGCGCTGCGCAGCCCGCGGGACTCCGGGCACCCACCGCGGTGCGGCTGCGGATGGAAGAAGCTGCCCCGTCCCGCGTGTGCGTGGGGGCACCGACGGGCTCCGCCGCGGCGCCGCGGCTCCGCTCCGGGTGCTGGGTGAGCGGCCGGCCTCGCTGGAAGCCCCGAGGGCAGCGCTTCGCCCACGGCCCCGCGTGTCAGGCTCGGGGCGGCTGCGCAGGGCTGGGCTCCCGGCCCCGCGGGGGCCACTGCCGCGCCGCTCGCAGCGGGGCGGAGAGGAGGCAGCGGCCCCCCCGGGCAGGGGCGCTGCCCCGTCCGCGCTGCCGCCGTGGCGGGCGGCGGCGGCCCCGGGCAGCGCGGGGGGGCAGTGGCACCTGCTGGCCGCGGCGCCTCACTGCACCCGCCGCCCGCCGGCCGGGCCCCAGCCTTCCCCCCCACCGCAGGGCTGGGCAGCCCCCCGAGGCGGGTCAGGAGGAGCCCCAGCACCCCGCTCCGCAGGCAGGGAATCGCTCCTGCCGAGGGGTCCCGAGGGTAGGGGGGGGCAGCCCCCACAAAGGGAAGGATGGGGCAGAGCAACCAGGTATGGGGCCAGCCCCCCAGGCTGGCTCAGCTGCAGCTGCACAGGCCCTCCTGTCTCAAAGCATCCACGAGGGCTCCCATCCCACAGCACCAGACCCACCAGACTTCCTCCTGGGCCCTCCTTGTTTCCTCCCCTGTGCTCCCCGGCTCTCCTCAGCCCCACTGGCAGGAGGAAAGGAAGTGGGCAGCAGGCCCAGGGGGGCAGCTGCCCCCACACCCTGCCCCATAGGGTGCCGCAGCCCTGGGGAGCATCCCCCGGTGCTCCCCTGGGAGCAGAGGGGCTGGCATCACTCACCTGCGCGGCTGCAAAAGCAACGCAGGACCTTTTTAATAGCAAAAGAGCAACAGTGACGTACCTGGGAGCCCGCCCGGCCCCCAAAGCTGTCAGCTCTCAGCATGTACAGATTACTCACCCGTACAGCACACGGACTCCAGCCCTGATCCTCTCACTCATGGTCTCTTCTCCCTCATTTTCAGATGGTTCTAATGATGTTCACTTGGTGCTCCAGATTCAGGCAGCTCTCAATTAATCGCCGTGCTGAACGCTTGGGCCAATGAACGTATTTCCTCTGCAAGATGGAGGAAGCCCTGTCATCTTTGTCCCTGTGCCACACACCGTGTTATAAGCCAGGCCCAGCAGCGATGACGCCTGGGAGAGAGGGAGCGGGAGTGGGAGAGACAGGGTCTGGGAGCCAGAGAGCACAGCCTCTGGGGCTGGCATGGGGCCAAGCGAGGGAAAACGAGGGGGAATCCCATTGTTTGAGCGAGGGAGCGCAGGACCCACTGCGCCTGTTTGCCTGGGAAAAGGGCAATCTGCAGGGAGTGACAAAACCTGTAAATCGAACCCAAGATGACTGACATCCACGCACAAAAGATCTCTATCTGAGAGTAAATGCGATGTATAACCACAGACTTCACTGCAAGGGGCAAGTGGAGACACAAAGGATGAAGGGACTCACCTAAGTCTATGGCAAAGCCAGGTCGAGGAGATGCTGGACTTTGTGAGGATCTGCTGCCTTCTGCTCATTGCAGGGGACCCGTGTGCTCTGCAGGAGGACGCGTAGCTCTGCCCAGCAGTGGGTCTTCCTTTCCCTCAGATGTGGGATCTGCAGAGGCTCGAGATCACCCCTAGCAGAGGCCTCCTTGGTCACTGCTTGGATGGAAGGACCCGGAGAGAGGGACGGTGCAGACCATGCCCTGCCTGATGTGGATAACCCCTTCTCTGACCAGTTTGACTTCAGCTGTAACAGCACACCTGCACTAAGGCCATCACGGGCTGTCCGAGATGCTTCACTCCAGACCTGGGCTGGTGCCTTTCTGGAAACACCCTGCATGCCCCCACGCTCTCTGCAAAGCCAAGATGCATTCCCCAACACAGGCAGAAAGCAGATTTAAATAACAGAACATGACAAGCTGCCTTGATTTTCTGTCTTTTTGTGGCTGGACACCCTCTGTCTGCCTGAAGCTAAACCCAGCCAACAACATCCCTCCCGAGCCACCACATCGCCAAAGCAGAGCTTTGATCAGGGCTCTTTGCTGGGACAAAGAGCACAAGGGGGGACACGCAAGGGCAAAAGTCTGAAGAAAAGGGTTTGTTCCAGAAACTGCTGGAAAAAAGAGCTCTCTGCAAGCGGGGGACAGCTGGGATGGCATTGTATTCATCTCGGAGAGGGATAAAACCTGCCTCATCAAAGGCACTTTCCTTGCACCGCCACCATCATTGTGCGTGTGACATCTGTGATTTTATTGACACCAGCAGCACTCAGCGCTGTCTGCAAAGTGACTCAGTAACGCCAAGTCTCCCCTTCATTTTCTCTGCCCAATTCTTGAGATGAAAGGTGGGCGGAAACTGCTGGGGCTGGCAAGGACCCTTAAGATCTCACACAACAACCTGTGGCGCACCCTGTCCTACAGAACGGCCGTCTTTACTACTCTATACCATGCTTGATGATAATTTGTAATATTCATAAAACCTGAACTCCCAGAGTCCTGGGATTAGGCAAGAAATTTGAATTTGTAGCCCCTGGAAGACTGTAGAGAAAAGCTTCAGGGGGAAAAAAACAGCTAGTAAATAAAATTTTCATATCAATTCCCTGGCGTTTGCATCTGGATTCTCAATTTTTGAATGCGTGCTGCTAACAGCATTGATACGAGTTATCAGGACTCTGCATTTCGAACTCAGTCAACAAGTGCCTGATGAGACAGCCCAGAAAACAGCCTGTTCTCCAGCGGCATCGCGCTCCAAAGAGCCGCAGGAGCCTGCCCTTTCCCCGGGAAAGCAGCCTGGTTTCTCAGCAGAGCCCCGCGAAGAGCCGGGCTCGCCAGGCGAGGGGGGCAGGCTGCGTGTGCACTAATGAGCGAGGCTGAAGGCTATCGATCTTCCTCTGACAGCTCCCCCTCCGCCAGCCGCCGTCCCGGGTGGGCGGCGATGCCCTTTCCGAGGCACGGCGGTGAAGTTCGTGTTCAGCACATGTACCTTGAGCGCGTCCCTCGCAAACAAGCTAACCTTTATGGCTGGTTTCAGGTCATTAATTAGGCACGCTGCTTCCATGTATATACATCTCTTCCGCCCGCCGGCTCCGGCATGGCTTCCAGCATCGCTTCCAGCGGCGCGGGGGGAGCCTGGACCACCCTCCCCTGCTGCGTCTCGGGGAGAGGAAGCTGAGAAATGTTCGTGGGGTCTCGGGGCTGCTCACAGCACGGAGCAAATCACATACAGGGAGATAATCTCTGGAAAGAATCGCTATGGTAATAAGGCTGCAAAATGTGTGTTTTGAACAGGCAGACCCAGGAATTGTTTATTTCCAGAAGAGCAGGGAGATTCTGGCAGGAAAAAAAGTAGCACCAGCTGCTGAAGGACCAAGACTTGCTTTTTGGACAGTCTGGTTCAGCGTTACAGAAGCTGGACAAACCTAAGGCTAGCTCAAGGCGTTGCAGCACAGATTCCTGGGGGGACCACACAGAAGGCCAACCACTAGAACAAGGAGCCGAAATTATTTCTCAGCAGCAGCTTTCAAGAGCAGCTCTGAGCCGACTGGACACAAACCATCAAAGAGGGGAGCCTTGGGTTGGGAGCCGTGGGTGCTCTGCGACCAGAGGTAAACAGCAGTCACAGTTTGCTTTGTATGAGGAGTGCTGAGGTTTGCTCCTTTGCACTGATCTCAACGTTTGCACATCCATGGCAGGAAGCCCTTGTTGTAGCTGTGGATTTTGATCGTGGATTTGCTTTAGTAACTGAGCTCCGTGAAATCCCACGGCTTGTGACACCCCATGGCCTAACACTGAATAACCCTTTATGGCAGCTTTGAGTTGGCCAGTTTTCCTCCAGGCCTAGGACAAGCTGGCGGAGATGCACCCAAGTCACATGGAAAATGCTTTTCCCCTTTACTATATTAAACCCAGGAGGAAAAACACCGTAGGAGCTCTCAGGGGAAGAGGCACAGACCTGCAGCAAACCTGACATCGCTGGGTATATGATGGTGCCACTGCAAAGTAATACAAAGCAATACAGCAAGCACACCATCCATTTCCAGGGAGGTGTTTCAAATGCTGTGATTCATATTTTCCTTTTATTTTAAAAATCAATTTCTAAAAAAAAAAAAAAAAAATCATCAAAAGTGTGGCTGGTCTGGCTACCCCTCCAGCTGCTTTGGGACCCCAGGCACTTTTCCTCCTGCACACGCATTCAAACCCACAGCCCTTCCTTCCCCCATCTGCCGCTGCACCTACTGGGTTTGGGTTTTGCTCTTTTCATAGATCTCACAGCAACAGCTTCTGCAGAGCCATGTTTTTCAACAGAGTTTGTCTGGACTCAGCTGCTGGATGTACTTTTCCGAGTTATTTGAATAAACCAGTAGGAAACGGGTAGCTGCGACAGCGGCCTGTGCTAGCACCTAATCCCCTTGCGAGCAGGGATGCTGCCACGGTATCAGATGTTCAGAGGGTAAGGAAAGGAGGCGCGCTGAATATTACCTACGGTGGCACCTCTTCACCACCCGCCATCTGCAGAGAGCTGGCTCAAACCAGCACAAGATGGATCCTATGTGACCACCTGCTCCTCCGGTGTTTTTTTTGCAAACAGCTTGAAAGCTCTGCTTGCGTCTCCTCATTAGCTGGCGTTCGGGTTGCCTGCCCTGTTCGGCAGGATTTTAACTACTGAGTTTGATTGCACAGCCCTAAACCAACAGCCAAAAGAAACATTTCCGCGCTACAGATTATAGCGTGGCAGAGTTGGGGGTGAGGCTGAGAGACGGGCACTGCACTCATGCGAGCCTTTGGTTTATTTATTCATTATTTTCCCTCTTTTGCTTCTGCCTGGTGTCACGGTAGCCTCTGCGACATTAAAGGCTCGTTTCAGCTCTGCAGGAGGAATGATGCACAACAAGAAACCTCCCCGGCTGTCTGCATGTCACTGGCCTTGTGCCTCTCAGGCACTTCATGGCTAGGGGAGAAGGGGAGCGAGAAATGTGGATTTTCTCTCTGTAGCGTCCACAAGTATACATGCATGTGTTCCTCCGTGCCGAGCACAGGCAAGTGTGTTTTTACACAGTCCAATTTTTTTAATCCAGTTCCCTAGCTGGGAATCCTTCCTCCTCGCTGCATCCTGCAACGTGGCCAGAACTAAACACCTGTGGGGCCATCCCTCAGCACAGCGGAGCAGCTCCGTCCCACTCCCCAGGCGTCCCGTCCTGCTGGCTCACAAGATGGATCCCCTTGAAATTAGCCAGTAAGGGCAGAAACATCATAAAAACCAAACGCAACAGACTGCACCACCCCTAATATATTACAGGGACCTTCTGTATCGCTCACCGTCAGTCCCTCACTCAGGGGACTGACTCACTGCCTCCCATAAAACTCTTTACCAGACTGCAATGGGCTTTTCCATACATATGGAACCATATAGCCAAAACACAGTGAAAACACAGCCAAGTCCTTCCATCCCTGGCCAGAGCCAGGGAAGGCGATACCCCCCACCCTCTGGCACCGCTCCCTGCCGGAGGTCCCTCCCACACAGCCCTGCTCCGGTGGGCGCTCCCTGATCCGCTCCAGCGCAAAGGCAGCCGGCTCCCCCCCGCAGCGATGCCCCAGCGAGCAATAACCGAGCAGGAGCATTGCCGGGCTCCCGGTGCCGGGGCCGGCAGGGCAGCACCACCAGCCGCTCCAGCCAGCCACAAAGGGGACGGCTGTCCAGGCCTGCGCCGCAAGCAGGGGCAGTAGGGAAGCGGCCAGAAGGGATTTTCTAACCAGCTTTTCAGAGGAAGAGCAGGTAGTCCTGGGCATGTGGAGAGGTGCCCAGGCCAGCATTTAGAGAGGAGAAAGGTTGGGCGCCGCTAACTTTCCTTGCAACCTTCCCTAAATGAAACTAATCAAGTTTCTGCCACTCAACAAGTTACCTTTCATCAACAGAGCCGGCCCACGTTTAAGGCAAAATTGAGGCTGCCTCACTTTAAAGCATTTAATTTCCCAACTGGGAGAGGTTAACATTCAATTACTCAGCTGAGAAGTAACTCGTTCATTCAAGTTTCACTCCCTAGGGCCCGAGCGCATGTCTCTGCCCTTTCCCTCCCCGTTCTTCACCATCTCCGTCTGAGACTGACACAGTGACGCTACCTCAGGGCCAGGGGCTGCAGTCAGCAATATTCATTCAATCCCTCTTGCGAAGGCAGAAGTGCCCCGGGTGAGCTGTAACGCTCTGGTTCGTTGCACGTCCCCAGCAAGCTCCTTTGGCACGGCCAGAGCAAAGCTTCCAGCAAAGCAAATAGCTCTGAAAAGAGAGGGTACAACAGAGAGCAGCCAAGCAAGGACTGAAGGTTGCAATTCCCACTTGGTGAGGTGCGGGTCTCACAGCAGGTTCATCATGGGAAAGGGGCATTGCATCATACATCCCCTTCAAAAACCAGACCACAGCAAGCTGCTACAGCAGGAGTCAGCTTTCCATGCACACTTGCACCAGGCAGGTTTGCTGTCTGCCTTTAACCCAGTTTGTGTCTAAGTGAATCCAGGGTGGCAGCACTAGAGTTAAAGAGATCAAACAGCCAGGGTGGCAGCAGCAGTTCTTGAAGGCTGAGCTGTATAAAAGGGCCAGGGGATAATTGCCTGAAATTGCCAGGTTCCCAGAAAGCAGAGCACGTCAGCGTGGTTTCCCAGGGAGGGAGGCCGCCGGGGAACACAGCAAGACTTTCCGTGTTTTCCCTTATTTCTTATTTCACCATCTAGTGGCAAAAGCAAATAACGCTGAGGAGCCATCCAGGAGCTGCAGCCAGCTCTGGAAGGAGACCTCTCTTTGCACCAGCTTCTCCCAGTTACCCCCACAGCTGCCTGGGCTGGAGACACAGAGGAGGATACGGGGGAACACCCAGTGCCCTGCGAGCATCCCCCAGTCCCTGTATAAAGACTCCTCGGCACAGGCTGACTCCCAGCCCAGGACCCTCTGCCCACCTCGCTGCCGCTGTGTCCCTGCTGTCCCCCCACCCCAGCTGTAACCCACAGGCTGCTGTAGCTTCTCCCCCCAGGCGCCGGTAACCACCTCCCACCCTCCTGCCCCCCAGCCTCTGCCCAAAACCACCCGGCTTGCCCTGGGGAGGCACCAGCCCCAGCGCCCAGGGGGACAGCAAGCAAAGACAGCTGCAGAGGAGCAGCCCAGGGCAAACTCAGGTCTCCCAGTGATCAAACCCAGCTTAGCTAAAGGCACAGGCTGAGCTAAGCCAAGATGTCAGGGTGAGCAGAGTCCTTCCGACTTGAGGCTTCTCCTTCCCCACCTCAGCTGAACCATTTGCCAGGGCTGCGGCGGGTGGGGGAGTAAGGGTGTTGGAAAGGCACGCAAATACCTTCAAGGAAAAACCTTCACTGTGGACTCAGCCTGGTGTTACCTGCGGTGCTGAGGAGGTTTTGCCCTCACCAGCTCTCTAGAGGTGCTTTCTCCCCGTGCTGCCCCTTTGCCATCGGGCCATGGGGAAGGGGACACTTCCCCCAAGGCCAGGCCCCCTTCCCACATCCCGGCCACAACCTGCCCACTTGGACGTGGCAGAAAGGTTTGCAGGTGGATCTGCTCCGTTGGAGGGAAGAAGGGAACTTTCCGGAGAGGAGAGCTCACACAGCACGTGCAGCCCTTGCATCAGGGCCAGCGGCTGCCCCGCGTTTGAACTCCGGCTGGCGGATGGTCCAACACCTTCCCGGCCCGTGTGACGATAGCCAGGCGAGCAGAAAGCCAAGAGAAACGTTCGTCATCCGGTGGGCACAGGAGGGAGGGTTCTTCTCTCCAGAGCCAGGGTTTCCATCCTCGCAGTGGTTTGCAGATCCTGCATGCAATGTGCCGCAGAGGGAAATCCATCATCGTTACTGCGCTCATTCCCTCGTAGCCTACAATACAATTATCCCTATGCAGATTGCAAGGTACGACTTTTTTTTTTTTCCCCGAGAGGCTCAAATTAAGTTTAAACACCAGCTTTTGATTTATTTGCTTATTCAGCACCATCAGTTGCTTTTCAGCAATACAAAATAGCTCTCTCCCCAGGAAACATTTATCCTATCTGGGAATACTGTACCGAGGGTGGTAATGTGTAATCAGGACAAAGCACTTAGAGAAGGCAGGCTGATATACTAGATGCTGAAAGAAGAGGTATAATACATCTCCACTTGTGCTTTTTCAATTCTGATTTTCTTTTCCCTGGAAACATCTTAGGTAGCAAGGGAAACTCCTGCCACACAAAATTCAAGAGCAAAATAATCCACGTCTCTCCCTGAAGGGACACAGAAAACTAAGCACATACCAACAAGCATTAATCTCTGCTGCTACAAACAAAACTCTTCCTTTTTTTTGCTGAGAAGTCATATTCAACCCTGCGCAGAGCAAGGCCAGCAAATTCTTCTGCCACAGTTTTGTCTTTGCACTCAGATGAAGGATACTGCAGGTCAGTGCTCTCGTCGGCACAGGATGCCATCCCCACCCTCACAAGGCTTGGTGTCTTTAACACCCTCTGCCACTCCGAGAGCAACTGACGGGAGCTACGGCTGGGGGGAGGGAAAAGAGATATCCCTGCTATTTCACGTACAATTCTGCTATTCAGCCTGTCAGCACCAGTTAAACGCAAGGGCAGAAGGATGGAAAGGGAAAGCAAACTTTGTGAGAAACGCTGGAGCTCCCCTACAGTCGGGGAGTGTTGAACCCGCCCTGAACTCCTCTTTCCACTTGTTGAGGCCAAGCCATTCGCTGGGTCACAACCGCAAAGAAGTGGAAATTGCCCTACAGCATCCAAGCAGTACCAGAGGCGTAGTCCCAGTGCAATCAGACACATCGAGAGGAGACCAGCACAACCGAAATCTCAAGACTTAACAGCACCCTTTCAGTTCAGCTAGGCTAAAAATATCCCCCAAATCCTCAGAAAGGCAGCTCATGGCAGATCTCAACTGGCTTTTATCGACAGCCCCTCAAAACTGTTTTGTTGAGGAGACCTTCCTCACTGCCCAGCAGGCAAAGTGTATGGGCTCAACCACCCACCCAGCCAGCCAGGAACCAGGCTCAGGTGCTACCGAGGAGGGTTCCCAGTGTCTCCGAGCACTGGGACACCTCACCAGGCCAGCAAAGTCCTCTGGAGTTGAAGTCACTGAAGATCACCATTGATTCCTCACTACAGTCCCATCTCAGAGCTAGAGGCAAGAGTGGTAAAAAGCAATCGTGGCATCTTTAACAAGTATCTTAAGAAAATCTAAATTTTTAACGTTTCTGGGGAATTAAATGTCTGTATGAAATGAAAATGTCATTTTCTTATTAATATTTCACTAACAATTTAATTGTGGGAGCATGTGGGTTTTTCTAAAGCAAAAGCGATGAGTATTATTAAGCATTACACGTATTTCAGAACTCTTTACGGACTTGCCAAGCGCTCCATGTCACTTCAAAAACCAAGACATTCATCCTTATTCCTAAATGGTTTGGAACAAAGACTGGCCACAGAATTGTCATTTAATCAAAATTCATTCCTATCTGAGTCTTGACAAGTATCCCAAGCCAAATCATTTATCTGGTAATTACTCACAGGGACTCTGAGACACCATGTAAAAACCGGGCTGGGCTCTATAAACCAAGCGTCCAAGGAGCCAACAGACAAGCTGTAGAGCAACGCACAGCTGTGCCATGTGCAGCAGATCCATCTTTTATATTTCCCTCTCCCAGCCATCTGTTCCCAAATCCTGTTTTTCTCCTGGTGTCTCCGTTCTGCAACAGAACTAGAGAAAAGGGGCTTGTGACCCATACGAAGCAGGTTCAGAGGAGGAACTGGATGCACCAACAGGTATATGGATCAGAAGCCACTGGTCCGACATAATCTTTTTGCTCTTCCTGCCCTTCTCCACTTACTTCAGCTCAGCACTGGGAAGCAGTGGGGTGAGATAAATGGCTGTTTGCAAAAAGAGGGAAATCTGAAGTAGGAGAGATGGGAGGTGAGAGCGCAAGTGGAGAGGATGAGATCAGACGTGACACTGCAAGAGCTCACAGCGAAAAAAACCCAGGCACTGCTGGAAAAGCCCCTCCTTCTCATGGAGGATTCTGCTACTTCCAAATACGGTTCTGTTTTAATGCAACATCAACCCCCCCCCAGATTTCAAAAGCTTCTTCACAAGAAGCGGTGGCCTGGCTCCAGGACCATCCATCTGGTGGAGCCACAGACCCAAGAATCTTGGCTGTGCTCTCCTGCCTGGCAGGCTGTCCCCAGAGCTGCAGCTGGGTGTGGGCTCTCGACAGCACCAACCAGGAGACGCTGGCCGCAAGGGACCCGCTTACCACTTTGCTCAACTTGCTTTTAGGGAATTTCCTCCAGCGCCTTTCACCCCTTCCAGGCAAACCTCTGGCTCCCTGGCGCTGCTGGGAATCTCTCCTGGTCTCCCACACCAGAAGCATACGGTGCTGTCTGATGCGGCTTCTTGGGAGGCTGAAAATGCCCCGGCAGACCTAAAAAGTAGTACTTTACTTGGAGAAGATTAAAAAGCCTGAAATCAGACCTGCCTCGCTGACCAGCAGCTCCTTACTTAACTGAATTTCTTGCCCTCTGCTATGCTGGCAAGGATAGATGATTCCAACTTCTCAGTTATAACTTCCCACTCAGTTAACATACTTGGCAAGGACCAAAAAAAAGCTGAAAGGCATCGAAGAAACCTGGGTCATATGGAGAGAAGTTTTACTGTGCTGTCCTTACCATGGCTGTTTTCAAACAATGTTTTAAGATTTTCATGGAAAAATGTATTTCCATTAAAACTGTCCACACGAAGTTTGGAAATCACTTCAGGCAGCACAGCTGTAATAATGCAGGACAAAAAGCAAACCAGCTATTACTAGGTCAAGCGAAGCAGCTACCAAGCTACAGCAAATTAAGGATTCATTATGAGTCTTAACAAAGAAATACTTTACCAATAGAAAGGAAAAAGAGGGTGTTGTGGAAAGCTTTTAAAAGGGAACACTTGTGTGCAATTTTGCAGATAGCATCTTACTCAGAGGCAGTAGAGTAGATTGATCTCTAAAGACTCTTAAAAGGTTTTGCAGTGGAAAAAAAAAAAACAGTTGCAAGGCATACAGTCAGATCATTAACTGTGCAGCCCAGGCTGCCAGCTGCTCACTCAAATACTCCAGATGACTCCTCCTCTAAAACATCATCATTTGATTTTGGTAATCAAATTATCTCCCACTCGTACAATCCTAAGTGAGGCAAGAGATGATGTATTTTATTTGACTGAGATGGCTTGCGAAAACAAAACAAATTAGCTTTCAAGGCATTCAGCCTCTTCTAATTGTATCAAAGCTAACCATCTCCAGCCCTTTAACACCTTTTTTCTGCCATTGCCACCACGTACAGTTCAAAGCACTAGCTATAATCTACAAAGCGTCCAGATTTTATACAGTATTTGCACACTAAACACTTCAACATACAGTAGGTATCTAAATCCACAACTTCCCACCGGTGGAAAGTAGGACCTGTCACTGGACAGCAGCGTTGGGAGACTCGGTATCCTGAAGCACTTAGGCTGGATTAATTACAGAAACATGTAACGTTTGTCTCGTCAGAGTCACGCAAGACAACGCCTGCGCATTTTTGAGGCCTTTAATAGAGTCTTTAGGACATAGGGTGCCAGAAGGAGGTATTTTCTTCACTTTTCACTCAATTAGCGCCAAAATGCACTCTTCTTCTGAAGGCTGGGCTCATCTGTGGATGCTCACTTCAATCATTTGAACAGAAAATCGGCATGACCAGCAAGATCCCCCCAGTCCCAGTGGCTGCCGCGCAGTGTCTGGCTGACACCGATCAGCAGCAGGATGTTTCTGGGGCCAGGGGAAATGGCTTTTTCTTTTCTTTTTTTTTAAAAAAAAAAAAAATAAGGGAATTTCTCAGATAGCTTTCTGCAAAGGCTTCAAGAAGGAAAATGAAACTCAACCAGTGCACTGTGGGTCTCCCACTTCTCTTCCAAAGAAACACCACTAGAAATTTCCCAGTATTTTCAGAAAATGTTGAGCTTTGACAGTTTAAAAAGGCCAGCTGAAATATTCAAAAGTCACATCTTCCAGGACTATGCACTCTTACTAGCATCAACAGAGTATTTTATATCCTGGCATTATTTAAATCAGCATACTTATGTAAAATTTAATATTAATTTTGTTTCTCACACCTAGTTGCGAGAGATGATGAAAGTCGGTGTTACAGCTAATCAGAGGAAACAATTCATTGTTGCAGTGGGTGGCTTGCATCTGAAGCCTAAACCCCAATCTGATCATTGCCTAGTGGGATTATTCCCCACTGGAGTTTAGCACTAAACTTTATCGCCCACTCAACTTTAATTTTCATAACAGAGCTGTACTTTTATTTCGCAAACTAGAAGTACACAAAGAACAAAACAGCTTGCTAAAGGCCATGAATTAGGAAAAAGAGTCAGAGCTGGGACTAGAAAACTATGGAGAAGGCAACAAGAATTATCACAGAATGGAAGAGGTTTTGTTTGAAGAGAAGCTAAAAAACTAGAACTCTATGACTTGAAGAAAAAACACTGCCTTTTATGAAAACACCCCTCGAGTAGTAAAAAGCAGATGAACAGGAAAAAGACTGTTCATAAATTTCTCGGAATATGAGAACTAGGAGTCACCAAATGAAATAAGGTGGTGTGGTTTGAAACAAACAAAAGGAAGTACTTTTTCACCCACCACATAATTATATTGTAGAATTATTAGACACAGGATGTTGCAGAGGCCAGAAATACAAATAGATTTAGAATAAAAAAAAAAAAAAAAAAGAAAGCACTTTCTTCTGTGAATTTGCCTAATCTATCGAGTGCTACTAAACGCAGTGATGCAGATGCCGCTTCCCTTTTCGCAAGCCCTTCAAGCTCTGGTTGGTGAGGTCTGGAGCAGTATGCCGGAGGAACTGCATGTCCCTGTTATGTTCCCTACACGTCTGCCACTCCACCCTATGGGACAGGGGAGGGATGGTACGTGGTCCAACATCACTCTCGTGACGAGGCTGGCCACCTCCTTAGCTTGTGTTCAGATTGCTGGATCACTTACAGTAACAGGCATCGACTCAACTCCAAGACAGACCTTTAGGCAGTTTGATCAGACCTTCTACTGATTTTAACCAGCAGAGATCTGATGTAAGGACAGAGGTACTCAGATTATTGCAGGAGTGACTGCTGCACACTATGAGAACCCGTTCCAGTTTTTAAAGCAATCAGCCACAGCAAGTACACCAGTGCCTCATTGTCGTCATCGTATCCGAACTGCTGAGGCCTTTCTATTCTGATTTCAAAGGATATTAGCAATTTTTGTTTGTAGGACATGATGTAAGCATGACCTTCTTGAAACAGTGTCTATTGTAATGAGCTTTACAGAGACATCGGTTTAGAGATGTGTCATGTCAGCTTGGCAATACTGTCTTTTATTAAACCAGAAGTTTAAATGCAGGTGTCTGGTTCCATAGGCACCAGAATTCTATACCTACTTCAATTTTGTTGTTGTTGAAATGCATTTTGCACTAAAATCCAAGATTTATTTTCCCTTTCAGAGAGAAAGGGTTTTATTTTTTTTTACTATTCTATATAGTACTACTGTACTATAACAAAATGAAAGTAAAAGATTTTACCAACATTTGCTTTATAAAAGGTGTCCAATCTACATGACTGAGTAAAGCAGTTAGTCATGCAACTTTTGAAGTTTCCTGTAATTGCTATACATGAAAATCTGTATCTTACTTGGGGGAAAAAAAAAGTCTTTTAAAGAGTGACAAGTATATAATAAGAAAGCAGTTCTTGATAATTTGGGGCACTGCAAAAGTACAACTCACATCCAAGTTAACGTTAGACTAGAAATGCTAGAAAACTTTCAAAAGACTCAGTGGCAGCTTATTTACAAATATACTATTTATAATGAATGCATTGATACAGAATGACTCTTATAAAAAAGCAAGGCAATCTTTTATATAGACATAACAATCAACATTACAATAATTCAGATTAAAAGTACATTTTTGTAGACTGTTTACACTCTTGTTTACTTTTAACCACAAAATTAGTGTGGTCTGGTATTTTTCCACAGCAAAAGTCCTGTGCAGTCCTGGTTAAGACCTTAACATCAGAATAATAAAGATAATTTTCTGATCTTTGCTAACGTAAAAACAAAAACCGTTTGTAGATACTATCATTTGTTTGTAATTGTCCTCACTGTGCCTTAAAGTTTGTGTTGTGCAAATTACTGCCAACTGCACATTCATAATTTCTAATTAGAAGCTATTCTGGCATGTCGATTTGATACAACCGAGGTGTGATACTGACTACATGAAAATTGTTAGTTGCATCAAGATATGAAGACTTCCCTGATATGGGTTTGTACTGATTGAGAAATTTAATTTATTTTTGGGTTAAAAAAAAGAAAAAGAAAAAGAAAAAAAAAACCTCTCAAAGTTTTCTAATTGTTAAATAAAAGGTATTTAAAGGTATTTTTCAAATTCCCAGGATTAAAGATGATACTTGAATTCCAGGTGACACAATGGGTTTAAGCACTAACCAGCTAGACAGTTTCAGTACTAATTTACTAAATCATGTACATGAGCAAACACGACCTTCAAGAAGTCTAAACATGCACTTTCTCACACATTAGCAAAAGATGGACAAAACTGCAGAGGAAACCTTAAATCCAAGAGAGGCACTGAAGCAAATATTCTACAACCCAAATCTCTTTCTAAAAAGGGTGTATGAATTTCAAAGTTTCCAATAGCATCTGGCAAACGGAAAAGTGCCAATTACACAACTGTGTGACCCAATTTACATGCAGCATTTCCACTGCATTTATACTAGACAGCTTTGGTGACGAACCTAAATATGGGACAGCCAGAGACAGAACTTTAATGGGTTTATACTGAAAGAAAATAATTACCAAGCAACTTTCTATTTAGTAAATTCAAATGCAATATGTGACCAACACGAGTCACAATGGCAATTATTCCTTCTTTTCATTATTTAACAAATCCCTAATCTGCTTTACACCTTACCAGACTTCCATAATACTATATAGTCTATAGTATAGTAATTTAGCTTGTTAAATCAAGGCATGATTCAGCATAGTGTCTTTAGGGGGCATGTGTATATGTACATATTCTTATGTACATAGGCACAGACACATACAAAATTGATATTTTGTCTATGGGCAAGGAATCAAGGTCATGATTTTCACCCAAAGTAAAGATTGTCACACTTTTCGATAACCCTTCTAAATTATTTCCCCCAGTATGGCAAGGGGGATAAATATTAAATACAAGTATCTGGGAATCACCTGTTTTCTCCATCTTGCTTTTGAAGATGCCGTAAAGAATTAATTTCTCCACCTTGTCTATACTTTCATACATATATAGATACACATACACATATATATATGTATGTATACATACACTTGTCAGGATGAAGTTCTTTCCATTAGGCCAAACAAAATTCTTAAACATGTATAAGCCAGCACATGTGTCCAACTGAATGTCATCAGGCATTAAATACAATTTAGAAACAGCACCAGTTAACAATCCAGCATCCTGGGAAATGCAAGTCTGTTGCGTCAGGATGTGAGACTGTTTCGAATGTTCAAAACAGCTGGATTTATACGGATTTGTGTATAGATTTGGATATAAATCCACGTATGTATTTATATGGATTTATATGCATCTCTTCCCAACCCATGCCACACATTTAATACCTAAAATTTCAGATAATTTTAAAGAACTTTTCAAATTCTTCCGAGTTGATTTCTCTGGTACCAGAACTTCTCTCACACTGCTTTTATTCAAATCTCTCGAGACACTGAAAAAAATAAGAGTTCACCTCAGAATGTATAAAATTAAACTCCTAAAACAGGGCTCAGGATTATCTGGCATCGCAACAACCATACTAGTACAAAGATAGTTTGAAAAAATATCCTGTTTTTAATATAGTAATGAATTAAAACATAGCTTTATTTATTCCTATAAGTGTAATGAAAAGAATAGTTTGTTTTTAAGCGAGTGTAACAAGCACGATTTTGGTAGCCAACTTCTCCACAAGAATTTATGTGAGAGAGGGTCAGCTCCAATCATACAGTCATTAACCATGTACCTTAACAAGGTGTATAATCAACATATTTACAAACTAAACAAAATCAATCCCGTCAACTCTTATAAAAATGGGATTGAGGAGCCGACAGGGAATGAGACCAAGATGCTTGAAAACACAAGGGGTCGCCACTTTTGTTTTAAGGAACCATATTAATCAAACCAGTTTCCCCTAGAGACCTGAGGGCACAAATACGGATTTAGCAGTATATTCAGAAGTTAGATTACAGTCTTGATACTAAGCATTTCAGCATCTTCATATTTTAACACCTTAATGCTGAGAAAGATTAACTTCAGGCAGAACTGTAAGGAACTAGCCTTTTATAAACTAAAGTCTAAACTGAAAAGCTACAGTAGATGTAAAAAAAAAAAAAAAAGAGGGGGGGGCGACAGAGTGTGTGAGAAAGAACATTACTTAGTAAAATCCAGTGACATCTACAAGTTTTACAGCATGTTTAAGCCCTCTAAGGTTTTATATCTCCACCTGCCTTCCATTTAAACTTACTCCTTGTTAATGAAAAGACGTATGACAAAACAGAATGCAAATAGATCAAGGCAATACATCTTAGTAAGCATGCCTGAAAACCAGAAATAATATTCCCCGAACTTCTGCATGTGGAATAGATTTCCCATGGCATCGGTTGATTTGATTTTGTTCAAAAGGTGCAGTCCCCTAAGTCACACTACCCCAGCAGCAATTCCAATGAGTATAAACTGGACAGTTCTTGAGTAACCATGGAATGCAACCGCCTCAAGTTCCTACCCTCCTGAAAAAGGACAACTGGCCCTACAAGTGCAGCAATAGTGTAAATCTCCCTGAAACATCTTCTGCCTTCTAAACAACCAAGAAAGTCATGATAAAACTGAATGTGCACTACTTACAGTGTTTCTCTTGAGCTACCAACATCTATGCACAAATGAAGAAGGTGCCTCTTTTTTAACAGATCGGTTTAATACTGAAACAGATAGGATGAAGTTAAAAAAGAATAATCAAGATACTGAACTGAATATTTTGAAGCAAGTGCCCCAGCTGTGGGGAAAAGTGCATTTAGTTCAGCAGCAAAACAGCACAGTGTGAAGATATTGTGCTTGGACACAGAAGTTCCATAATGGAAGGAGGTACAAGGCAAGTCAAGATATAAAACCATAGTACATTGTTAACCAACCTTAAAACTTACATATATTGCAGTGTTTAAAAGTAAGACACATTCATTTATTGTACAAGGACTATAAGGAATCCTTAAAATTGCCTGTTGTAGTTTATGACTCAACATTGTAATAAAAATGTACATATATATTATTTCCTTGCCACTTAACTGCACTGTTAGACCTCATGGACTTGTTACTTCACAAAATGAAAACCGCTCTTCACTGAGTATACTCAACGTTTTTCCAATCTGAAAAGGTTTACTTGTGCTAGAAAAGACCAACCGCAAAAGGCTCAGTTCAGATATGTTATGCCTGCAACTGATAACTCAGGGAAGCAAGACTTTAAGGAATTCAAGCTTTTTTTTTTTCTTTTCTTTTTCTTTTGTTTTGACTGCATCCTTTTCACCTGCCAGTTGTTCTGATGAGTATATGTTTTTAGTATACAAACCGGTTGATAAAAATTCATCAGCAGAGGCATATAAATTCTAGATATGATTGATTAAAACAGAGCAAATCAGAATAAAACAAAATCCAGTGATTTACTCTGACTGTAAACAATATAAAAACACCATTTGCTTCAAATCTCAAAATAAGTTAAAAGAAAATCCCAACCTCAGGACACATGACCCTTTCAGGTTTTGACACAAAAAAAAAAAAAGGGAGGAAAACAGAAAAGTTCATTATACAAAGGTTATACATTTCTCTTAACTGAAAGTAAATCCAAGCAAAACTATTTTTGTCCCTTAAATTTAAACTTTGAGTTCATTGGCAATTGCTTTAAATGAACTGGCATTTCCAGATTATTCAGACAACTTCCATCAAATTCAGCAAAGAAAACTTAGACAAGCGTTTTTACAGAATAAAAAAAAAAATCTAAATGGCTATGATTCCTCTATTAGCAGAAACACATGATGCAGTCTTAAATTTGCCTTTTTATATTATTTATATATTTTATATATATATATAATATAATATAAACCACATATATTATATTATATATACATATACAGACAATTACAACATTAATGCAGTTTGTATTTTGTACAGTGTATTGGACAATCCGATTAGCATCAGACCATGGCACGATATGGTCCCTGCATTTTTAGGAACTGAATGATGAAGGAGGGTCCTCCTGCAACAATCTGAGGTGGAAGGTGGCTGAGTGGGCAGTTCTCAATACTCATTATTGACAGTTTGCTGCAAAGAGCCAGCTCAAAGGGAAGGCTGTGCAGATTGGGGTTGTCATTCAAATACAGTTCTTCCAGATTCTCCAGTGTACCTGGTTAAAATAAAATAATACAAAATAGTATTTTTTTGATTCATGCAGTTTATAACTTTTACACAGAAGCACTAAGTCCACTTGAAGATTCTTTACTATGTAGAATCTAGAGTCAGTGACTCATCTAAACTCCTATTTTCAAGCACAGGAACCTAAGCAAGAACCAATTTGCTTGAGTTTCCCTGTAAAAATATCCATTACTACATCTTCTTTAGATAACAAGTGAATTGAGAATACACAGAATAAGAGAGCTGAGAGAGACTTCACCGTAACTGTTCAACCAAGTGCTTTGCAGGCAACGTTGAATAGCTATCTAGTTAGAAGGGCCTAGAAAATATTTATACCATACAGTATGTATTATCTCTATAAAAATATCTGTGCCATACCTTTTATTTAATTAGAACCCATACATTAAAGACATGAAGCTATAATTGTAATGCGCCACAGGAAGAAAGCAGGAAAGATCTCTGCACAGCAGTGAATTTATTAAATTGAACAAACCTGTGCGAAAAATTCCTCCTGAATTCAAATTTTACAACCCGACTCTATTACAGATACTGCAATACAGATTGACCAGAAGATGGAAAACGGAATAATTTCTTTTTTCTTAAGACTTCCATTCCTCCACAGCAATCAAATATCAAAATTAATCCACATCTTTGAAATACACTCCAAACGTATTACAAGTCCTCCTCAAAACATTCCGCATTTTCCAAACTTATATACCATAAACATCTCCTATAACCTAAAAGACTATTTCATTTTTCACAAAAGAAAGCAGTAGCCAGGGCTCAAGGCATGGAAAGCCAACAAAAAGGAAAGGCTAAGAAATAATGGGAAATAGCTGATAACTTTAGATGAAGCAGTCACATCTGAAAATAGTTAACTATTCTCTAATCTGTTAAGACAACCAGCTTTAATAACCAAATTGTACTCCTACAATAGTATTTCAAGTTTACTTACATACTTTAATTCCGCAGCTTGTTTCCACAGCATCCAAACTCCCTCCAGTAACTTACGAACTAAATTACAAAGCTGTAGATTTAGATTGTTTTAGGCCCTTCTCACACTGAGGCACATACAAGATGAGCAGAAGCTGTAACAGCTCTTCACTAAAGATGCTGGGAGAGAGAGACCGTGTCCCAGCCTTCTCCAGAAACATCACTGTTTCTGACCACATTTTGCTTTGTGTAGCTTCTCCCATCATTTTTTCCTCCATAATGACCTCTAATTTTAAGATTTTAACTTAAGTGCTCAGAATCATGCTCTGGAATCTTATTTACCCTGGATGTCTCAAGTAGACAAAAAGAATCCTGTTCCTCCCTTTCTTTCTGTAGATTTCCTCCTCTTCACTTCCTTTTCTTATCTCATCAAGGTGAAAAATAATATGGTGGTCTACAAACAGAAGTGTGTGCAGAGGGACTATCAGCAGAAACATTTGCTTCAGCTGTCCACACCTTACAGAAGGTTTTGTCTAGACCATGAAATTACAGTAGGACCAGTGCATCTCCTTTCTGACACAGACCTCTCCCCAAGGGTAGATTTATGAAGTTGAGTGACTGATAATACACAACTTGTGGGAGAACTTGGAGAGAAAAGGAATCTCACTGTTCCAGGTTAGTGTGTGTTCGGCAGCTTTCTGCAAAAGAACTGAAAAAAGCTAGACCATTTGTTTCACTACAGTTCAGCAAGATAATGATCATACCCTCTATGTGCTGTTCCTGTGGCACATGCTTCACACCAGGTTGTGTATATCTAGAAGTTTCACATGAATTTTGTGGCCTCTACTTATGAGTACAGTAGATGCCTATCTTCTGTGTCAGTAACTGCTTTGGCTCAGACACGCTGCATAAAACCAGAAAAAGGGATCTTACCAATTTCCTCAGGAAGGTGTGTGAGAAGATTCTCTCCAAGCCCAAGGTGCGTCAGATTGGTAAGGTGACCGATACCTCTGGGAAGGGTGGTCAACTGATTATTAGTCAGAACCAATTTCTAAGGGAAAAACACATTTTTAAAAATTAACTTAATGACTTCTGCTGCAAATGACAGCAAGTAACAAGATATATAGCTGATAAATTGATGGGTTCTACTCTCCAGCATTTGAACAAAAAAATTTCTACCCTTCAACAACATTACAGACCTCTATTAAGCACCACTAAACATAAAAATAAAATAGTACATAGTAAAATACGTGCCTAAATATAAAAGCTTTCACGAACATGACTGAAGTCAGAGGCTATTTCTGTGGCAGTATTGCACTCATGGTACAACAGTTAAACTCTTCCAAATTTGTTTGTTCAATATTAACTGATAAATCTGGGGAAGAATTAGTGGGGACAGATTGTGGACGAAGTTGCGCAAGATTCTTAACTTTTGGTTCTGCGTCCAGTCCCAAATAGTTTGCCTCATCAAATTAGCTGTAATTAAATCAGCATGGTGTAAATAGAGGACATAAGACGTTTGTCTCAACCCATTATTGTTTCACCTGCAGATCCTTGAGGTAAGCTATTTCATTTGGCAAGGATTCCAGTTTGTTTTCCTCTAGATCTAGCTCTCGGAGTTTCCGTAGATTTCCAATTCCATGGGGAAGTTTCTTTAGTAGATTGTTTGACAAGATAAGAACCTCAAAAAAAAAAACCAACAAACACTCAATTTCAGCAACACAATTAGTAAATAATGATTAAGACAGGATCTTTTTATATTTTCAAGTAATGAAGTCCAAGATTAGCCTACATTCAAAGTACGGAAGCAAACTGAAAAGATTAAAAAAAAAAATCAAATCAGTGATTAACATCATTTTTTTAAAGTCTTTAATGATACAAATATATAGATTTATGACAGAATTGTTTCAAATATTATTTTACATAATAATAAATGCAGAACAAAAACAAAGAACACAAAAAACACCTTATTTCTTCAAATGACCAAAGAAAACAATTTTTCCTGACTTCCCTATCATTTTGTTATTCTTCTTTATAGCTATCTCATAACCATGTTTTACATTATTTGCTGTGCTTGCCAAGTCCTCTTTATAAAGCTTAATACTCCCTCTACTCCCTATGTCCCTTTGATTAGGAGCAGCAGCAAGTAAACATACAGATCAGAGCCCCTAAGAAGATATCCACTGGCTGCAGAGATATCCACTGGCTTTTCAAAATGGTCTCCTATTGCACACCCGCCCCTACTAGAGTATTATCCTCTTGTTTTTTCTCCTCCTTTCTAAGTTGAATTATAAATATCCTAGGTTCAAGAAAAGTATCCTTATTTGCAACATCATTTAACAGAGTTATTCATTATACCACAAGCAAGTTAACGGGTTACACTAGTATACCATTTTTCCTCTGGAGAAGTCTAACAGTCCTTAGAAGTAATCAAGCCTCCGAACAACACAGCAAGCAGTAAGGTAATTAATTACCGATTAAACAATGCTATTGTCTAGTTATTTAACAAGGCACATTGAAACACAAGGATGTGAAAGAGCACCCAGTGGGGACCCTCATCCCAGCCGTGCACAGCTCCCTGCTAAGCCACCCAAGGTTGCAAACGCCTGGCTGCTACCAATCCCAGCTCCCACCAGCTTCATGTAACGTGGAAGCACCTTCAGTGCAGGAACAGAATAGAAAACAAGGCTAAAAATTAAAGTGAAAATCAAAATGAATAAAAGCCAACATCTTAGCATTAGCACAAGCAGTATTTCAGTGGCCTTCCTTTATGCTGTACAATATACACAGAATGATAAGAATAGTAACGTTTTAATCGCGTATCAAGAAACAAAGGCAGGAACAGAAAATATTACCTACATGCAATGCAGCTGACTTAGGACTGCTGTGGGAACCTTCACTTTTGTGTAAACACTGCCCAAATAGTTCTTTGTATTTGGTTCTTTAATTACAGAGAAAAATAGCACTAGCGGGTCTGTGGACTGTGCAGCTCTCCAGCTTCGGCAGCCGGCAGACCACCGGCAAATCCAGTTGTTAGAGGTTACTAATCCCAGCAACTCACAGAGGCTATGAAGTCCCCTCAACTGCCCGAACAAGCACCTCTATCTTTATGTCCCTCCAAGGCAATTAAGTTTTTCTCTCCTGATGATACCTTGGGAAACAGGACTAGGAAACACAACAGGTTTAGTTCATGGTCTCAACCTACGAGGAGTTCTCCTTCAAAGGCTGAGAATTCCCACCCGGCTGCCTGCAAGGTTCACAGTACCACATTCAAGCCACCTCTGGCTGTAGACTATTTCCTTACATTTTTCTGACCCCTGCTGTTTCCATGCTGGTCTCTCCAGGCATCGAAGTGAGTTCAGTGCCATTTCATTTACAACAGTAACTTTCTGTTGAGAAAAATTTTCCTTCTACATAGTTAAAAATATATATGTACTTAACTCTTTGTGCACAGACACTCATCTAGAGCCTAAAGAACAACATTCAAAAAGCTGTTGAAAACAACCATAAACAGATGCAACACATCCATTTAAACAGCACACATATACACATTTATTTGGCTTTATTTGACCCAAAAGTAATATTACTTAAACCTGAAGTACAGAACGCCTATTTGCAGGGATTCACTTAGCTGTTCATTTATACTCTTCTCACCTCAAGAGAAACAAGCCCAGATACATCCTCAGGGATTTTTGTGAGCTGATTAGTCGCTAAGTTCAGTTCTACCATACTAGTCCAAGTCCCGAAGTCCAAGGGGAGAGAGGTCAGCTGATTGTCCTGTGATTTAACATATCAAACATTTAGGGCCTGCGCTTGCAAGAAGTCGGCATGGCATCTGAGAGATTAAACAAATTGCTTACAAAATACTTCTAACAAAATAGTAGATAATTAAATCAGAAGAATAAAATGTTGATAATTGGCCAAATATTTGTTAAATTCCTCAAAACATAAGAAGTCAATTCTGTTACTCTAGGTTGGAACTGTTCTGTGTTATTAAGATGAACTGAAGTGGAAAAATTAGAAGCACATAATTCTCGAGATTTCATGCATCCCAGTAATTAAAACATTTTTTATCCTTTCTTTGTTGAAGACAATGGAAGGGGGGAAAAAAAGAACAGAAAATTCACCATAACTTACAAAGGTGCTATCAGCAACACTGGAATCCTAAAAATATACGGAGTTAGCAAAAAAAAAACACCCCAAAACCAACCCCCAAAACACCCAACAAAAAAAAAACAAGGGGAAAAAAAAAACACCAAACACACCACAAAGGAAATATACCTTAATGGCTCAGAGTACAAGTATCTGAAATTAACCTTAACATCTTACTGCTCAAAATGTAGCTACAAAATTTGATCTAGACCAGACACTTAAAAAAAAAAAAAATCTAAAAAACCAGGTCATGCAAAGTCCTGGTAAACATGCAAAGTTACAAACAGGTATGTGGTAAAAAATTGTCTTAATGCAAATTGAGAATCCATTTGTGCCAAAAGATATTCTAAAACAGTAGCTGAGCTTAGATACTACTCAATTTTTTTTTTTTTTTTAAATAATTTAAGTACCGGAAACAAACCCATTCATAGAAAAACATCATCTCTTTTTCCTAGTTCTCTTCACTCTAAGCATAGATAGCACAGACTTAAAGGTTCTTTTTCTGAGCTCTACAACTACTGCCAAAAGTCTCCAAACTTAGGTTTTTAAATAATATATTAAAAAAAGATATTTTACATAATTTTGGTTTTAATCTAAACTGTAAGAGTAGAGGAGGGAAAGAAATAAGCTACTCTACATGCTCATTCGAATATTCGAGAACTTTGCAACCAACTTTGTTTTCATTGTTCAAACTTCAGCAAATGTGACAAAAGCTTAATTAACAGAAATAAAGACAAATCAATAACATCTTGATAGTACATTTTTAAACCAATACAGAATTGTTTCTGTATGTGACAGCAGCAGTGCTCACTTCAGCATGATAAAATCATTCCTTATATCATTAAGTTTGGCAGAATTCATGGAGCAGCAAACAGTGCCCCTCATTGATTTTACACACAGTGGCATGATTCTGTGCCTCACCTTCATGTTCAGCTTACTTAATACTTTAGCTCTAGAGAAAATTCCAAAGGGGATTTTATTGATGCGGTTGTGCTCCATATTGAGAGAGTAGATTGTGGAGAACTGGGACGGGCCACCCACGGGATAGGACTGGAAGCAGTTCCTGGCCAGTGTTAAACTGGTCAGTTTGACAAGGCTGGATAAAAGACCCTGTAGAGACAAGAAAACCACCCAGGAACTTAGGACAGATTTATTTGAATACATCTCTTTTCCCTCATGGGTCTAATTAGAAATGTTTTCCCCCCTCATGTCCATCCCCTGAGTAAGTGTTGCAACACACAAGCCAGTGTTAAATTCGATAAAACTTCCATCAGCAACAATCTCTGCTCACAGTCGTCAGCCTTTACCTTATTTCCTCCTTTCTCCTCACATATTGCCAGATACAAAAAAGCAAACATATCACATTTAAAAGCATAAGTTTAGGAGGTTGTGTAACTCTTTTCTCCTCCAAAAGGAATTTTTTTAATAACACGTTGCTATGCCTTGGGCAGCTCTGAAGAGCGCAGGGGCAGTGGCTGGCAGGCGCAGTCAGCAGCGTGTCCATCCTGAACAGCGGTCCCGGCTTCGGCCAACGCCACCCAACTGCAGCTCACTCAATTCTGATGCCTGCTCACAACTGAGAAGTATCAACTGCTTGCACCATTTTTCAAACTGGTGTTTGATACTTCCAGTACAAATCTTGTTAATATAGTAACAATCCATAAGGTGAATGCATCTGGTAGAAGTTTCCTTTTAGGCTGTAACAGTTTCAGACAACCAGGCAGGACAGAGAGAAAGAAAGGGAAGACACGGTTTTGGAAATTCTACTTTTTTTTCCTGTTTTCCAAATATTCCTAAATAGTTATTACTCCACTTCTCATTTTTTTTTCCCTTAAGAAATAAAAAGCAAGAAGTCTGGAGTTAAACTGGGTAGCAGTCGTTGCCCGTTGAATCCAGAGTCTCATTTCAGTTCACAATCTAATTAGATTCTAAAGTATCAGCAGCGCGGATCTCAGAGTTTATCTGTTAGTTACGTGCCAAGCACGTTGCTGGAACTGTGGGGATGAATAATGAGATCCAAATTACTGCTGAAGTGTCACCTTTGCTTATCACTATGCCAACTTGAATTCAGCCCTATTTGCTTAAGTATTACAGAAATTGGAGATTTATGCATGGCATTACATACCATAAATAATGCAACATCTGCAATCAGGAAAGAGCAGTAACAAGATAATGATTCCAACCATATTCCTAATGTCAGTATTTCTGGATTGCAATTTCAGTGCTATATTCACTGAAAATGCTTTAAGAACATGGCTTTGCTGTTTCACCAGGAAAGCTTTGGCTACTTTTCTAAATAGTTTATTAACATTATTGTAAATAAACCAGTATTAAATAGGGACTTGTCTACATGTCATGGCTAAAACTTTAAGCACTGAAATACAATTCTAGGGGCATCTCGGCAAATATCAGTGAAGCAATTTTCCCCCCAAAGATAAAATAATGGATCTTCAAATCAGTATTAATTTAACTTAATCATTAAATAGTATAATCTTTGATTAGGAAATACTGCTTCTAGCTATACTTTAATTAACAGATATTCTTTGTCCTAGGGTTAGGCAGTCCCTGAGCTCTGTTACAAACACACTTTATTGCTTCAAATGGATCTTGGCATTTCAAAAAGCCATTTTTGAAGTCTTCTTCCATACAAAAAATATTAAAAATGTTAGCTAATACACTCTAATAGCCTAGAGTAATTAAACACATTTGAAGAGAAGCAAGAGAGCTTTGGCAGTACAAAGAGAACAATGCTCTTATATCTATCAGAGCTGTGGCAGTGCTGCCTTCTCCCAGCCCATCATTTTAAGATAAAATATTTATTAGGCATTGTGTCAGCAGCTTGAGCTATGTTTTGAAATTCAGAAGTTTCTTCTACAAATACAGATCTTTGTATTATAGCACAGAATGTTTTACTTTAAACAGATTACAGTATAAACTATACACTTCTGCAAGGTAGCAGCTTAAGCGTTAACATATTGTTGGCAAGTATACGTGAAGAAGGCAGCACAGTCACAAAGAGTTTTGTATTATGACTGAACATATTTTAAAGCAAGTAATCATCCCTCCCATTAGCTTTCTGTAATTATACCGTAGTTGCTTTTATAATATGTCTGGGTGGGGTGGGCTAGCTTACCTCTCATCTTAAAAGCAGCCTAGTGGCTTTCAGTCAGTAGCATTTTATTAAATGATAGTTTTACCCAAACATTTATTAAATTCTCTATTTTCAGTCTATCATTGCTGAGTTTAGAAACTTATCTGAAGGAAGGTAGTTACTTATTGCACTTTGTTACTACGAATACTTTGCCTAACTCCAAATGCATTTTGTTTTTTTTCTTCTGTGTATAGTTTCCTATATACCTCTGTAGATATATTTTGAATTATTTGATACTAACAATTTAAAGTTGTTTTTGTTTTTTTTTTTTTTTTTTAATAACAGTTTAGGAAGGTAGTTTGGACCATCATTAAAACAGAACAAAATAAAACTCTATGTTGTGTCCTGAAGTCTTCGTCTCCAAACAGCTCTAAAGCAATGGAAGAACTATCCAAAATAAGAATCAATCACATCAGATTTTTTTCTGTCATCGGAGCAATCCTGCCCAGGCACTAATGCTTCAAGTCAAACATTTTCTCTAATTGTTTACTAGCACCAAATGTACGCAGTATGCAGCCGAGCATCTCACACTCTGCTACCCTGATAAATCAGTCTCAAGAAACTAAGAAAAGGAAAATCAGGATGAAAGGTATAACCAACAGTTGAAATAGTTTCAAAGTCTGCAGACATCAAAGCTGTATTTAAAAAATGGTCTGTATTTTTTACAACTACTGCAGCTATCCAGGACTGTGAAACTGGAGTCCACAGGGCACCTTTCAGAGAACTCTAGGGAAGGAGTATGGAAAAACGTACAGATGCACTGGGGACTAGGACCTTCTGCCTCTCCATCCCAGAGCTAGCAAAGCACCCTGTTCACGGAACGTGTTACTTGAAGAGACTGACAAGGTGGCTCCAGAACTTCTAACTATGGACGTTTTCCTTGGTCCCACTCTAAGCTTGAAGCAAGAGAGACCAAGGTAAGACAATCAAGTGCAGCAGCTATGAAAAGAAAACGGATTTCTCTTCCTCTCTCTCCCATGATCCTCAGAGAGTCACTGGAAACTGAAAAATGATGCAAATTTTTGTTTTTCATAACTGACGGAAGGTGTGTCAATGAGTTGCCAGACGATATCTCACTGGTGTCAACAGCACGCTTTTCCACATTGAAACGAGAATGCTGAGGCCAAGTAGCTGTGACAAGCTTTACCCATTCTCTTAAAGGTCATTCTTGCCTCAATTAGATGGGAAGGAGATATTCTATTTTTCATTTTTCTACTTCTTCCCTACCTCCATGAAACAGAAACACTGAGCAGCTCTTATCTAGCTTGAATGGTGGGAACCTGGACTCCTTATTTAAGGTTTTCTAAAGAGACTGAGGGCAGCAAATACAATCACATGCATTGCTCCCTCTTTTGACTGAAGTTGTACGACATCAGTTCTTCTATACTAGTTAGACACACCTAATATGAATTGCAGTATTTCAGAATTCAGAATTGCAGAATTTGCAGTATTTCACATTACACGCATGTAGATTAAAACAAAGGGTATTCCTCAGAGCTATGATGCAAGACAAAATAATTTCACATGTTCCAATCTCTCTGCAAAACACCGATGTCTTACAACAACATTCCCTCCCAAATCCACTCCCTCTAATTCTCACCTCTGGTAGAGTAGAAATGTTGTTGTTCTCCAGGTTCAGTTCATCAAGTTCACTGCATTTTGCTAAAGACTTCGGAATTGCTGACAGCCTATTGTACCTCAGGCCAAGACGACTTAGACTGGACAGATTTCCTGCAGGTAGGAAACAGGTATTAATATATCGTTAGATTAACACAAAGGCACAGAACAAGGTTTGACTTCTGATTCTTCTGCTGTCTCACACGCTACACTTCAAACTTTTCATACAGTGAAATGGAGTCGTCATCCCAAAACAGGAGATACACAGATTACAGTGCTTTCCAACGCTAAGTCAACCACGCAGAAATAGATTGTGCATATTAAATATTCTTCTTAAGTTGTGCATAATACAGTAAGCAAGCAAGGCTTATGTCCTATTGTAGAAGTCCTTCTATGCTGATCTTTCTACCAACAAACTCCTCTATCATTTTCCAGATGTCCCCAAAATGACTTTTTAAAAGTCAGATAGCATCATTTAATGCCATAACTCATGTTACCAGAACTTGGGCATACATAACACAGCTCAGATCCTAGCAAAACAGCTTCCTCTACAGGGAAAAAAACACTTTACCATCCTCCAAAAGCTATAAAGTCTTCAAAAAGTGATAGGGAAAAAAAAAACACCTCCAAGTTTTTTGAATGATACTGAAAGAAAAGTCTGGAGGAAGTCCACAAAAATCTGGACATTGGTGCATGTAAAATTCTTACTGAATATTGCCAGGCTGACAGTCCTGGTTCATACCTCTTTCTGTCAGGAAAAAAATTCTTGAGAAACTTGCAACTTGAAAATTTCCCACTTGAAGCTCCCTTTAGCTCCAACCTTTACCATCTAACAAGTAGTCAATACCAAAATCAACGGCTTAAGGATGTCTTTGAACTATACGGTGCTGGGGCATTTAGACTCTCCTACAGGTAGTAAGACCTTGAACTTCACTGAAAAGTCAACTGGCAAATAGTATGAATAACACTGCTTAGTCTTCTGGCTCATCCCTACGATCGGAAAACATGTCTGTGCACGTGCGTACATCAAATCAGCGGAGCTTGTGAACAGATTCACACAATCAATCAGTTTCTTGCAAAACATTCGCTATTTTACACTCATTTTTACAATCACTCATGGCATAACACATTTGCTCTGCAAATTGAAGTACCAGAAAGACACACTAGAAAAGAAACATCAGATTTAACAAAAGGCAGCAAGAATAACCAGAAATAATTTAAAAAGATGAAGGGAGTTTAATATGTACGGTCATATGTACTCATTAAATGAAGGATATATTAATGTCTATGCATACGTACTTATACAAAGGTTACTGGATCACAGCAAAGGAAGAAGCAAATGTGTCTGAAATATGCTTGGAAGCAAAGGATGAAACAAAATAAAAAGAAATGGAGAATGAAAATTAATACAAATGCTACAACGGGATCTGCTAGACAGAGGAAAAGTCTCAAGAAAGGAAGTGGCAAAGTACCTCTTCCTTAAACTTGGTCAAAATGTCCTGTAAGAATGACCCTACATCACTGAGTAGCTGGAAATGTAGCTAATAAAAACTGGGAATTGGGAATGTTGTATGATTCATTGTAGTTACTAAAATGGAGATTCACAAGAGCAGTGAAAGTAAAAAAAAAAAAAAAACAAACAAAAACCCAAACAAAACAAAAAAACCAAAACCACAAAAAAACAACTTATATAGAACAAAATTATCCAGGTCTTACAAATCAAGAAAGAAAAGAGGATGAATTTTCAGTACACTATCTAGCACAGTGCATATCTAATAGCTAACAAGCTTAGCAATAAATTTCACTTAGTATTGTCAATAACGAAACAAAAGTTAAAACAACAGGTAGTCACCCAGAGCTGCTTAACTAGTAGTATCTCCCGGGGGGATTTTTATTAATACTTTTAAAGTGCTTTCCTTCTGAGCAAGTATACAATTAGCTTTTGTAGAAGCAGCAAGGTAAGTGTTCCCTTAACCAAAAAAGGGCATTTAAAACCCAGGGCTATCAATATTGCTCTCCAGCGCACAGATCTTCATCTTTTGAGGTTAAATCCTATAGAGCTTGTACACACTAAGGAAAATAATTAAGACCTATTTTGAGCCTACAATCCACTAGTATAAAGATGCACACTTGTACATAACGTAGTATTTCATGCTATATTTGGTGACATCTGGCATTGCTGGCTGAATAGGAAACGGGCCTCACTTCACACGATGACATCCTCCTGCAAGGCACCAAGATCATTAGGATTCACCGTTCTAGGGATGAACAAAGCACACCCTGACTGCGTTTCTCTGAATTGTTATTTAATGCATTACTAACAAAATGAATTACAAACTTTACACAAAATAAGGTATCAATCTACTGTTCCTTTTCACTACTTAAACCTTGAATTTTTTAGGCAAATTGGACGAACAGGGAACAGCTCTAGCAGACAGCATGATGCCAACTGTTGCTTAGCAATACAACGTCGCTACGCCAATTCCCAGATTGTGAGCACAGGTTGTATGTATATGGCTCTCTTCCTACCAGCAACGTGGCATTTCAGAAAAATGAAACAAGGCAGCCATGAGAGAGAGTCAAACTGTACCATAATTTTCCAGGAGAGAATGACACACATTAGCTATCCTCATGGCATTATCAGAAAGGAGGCATAAACAGCAGCTCTCAATAATTTTTTTTTATTATAAGTAGCATTTCTCAATAAAACTTTATCACTGTTTCTCTCCTAATCATCTTCCTCCTCCATGAGAAAGGCGTGCAAAGCCATAACAGAAGACACACCCTGCGTGTACCACGTTCCCTGTGACTGTTTTACACACCACAGCACTAAATACAGTTATTCCTAAGAACAAAAGCAGCAAGATTTCAGCTGGAGCTTCATCAGTAGCACCTCTCCCACTGCTCCTGGAAGGGCTTGTCCTGCATGCAGCTGATGCAGGCAGTATGGGCTGTCTTCTCATTTCAAGCCAGAATTTATTTATAACCAATTTATTCGTATTTAATCTTCTGTCAACAAGACTCGGATATCTTTTCATCCTCAGAGTTCATATTCACACCTCATTGTGAACACATCGCAGCGAGACACCTTTATCAGCTTTTACCTTCACATGTGGGACAAGCCAGATCTTAGATCTTCACAAAAAAGGGTGATCCTTATAGCTCTTCCCTCTGCTCTGTGTGTTAAAACTGACTTTTTTTTTTTTGTTTTTTAAAGGAATGCTCAGTACAGTAATGATAGTATTTGCCTCCATGGGCCAGCGGCTGGGCAGCGGGCTAACACACTCAGGCCTCCTCACCGGCTCTCCGACCACCGAGTGACAAACTCTGGTTTATAACAGAAACTGTTACAAGTTGCTGAATAGCACACTTTGCGCAGTGCACGATCGGAAGCGATCCCATTTACAGCTCCCTGAGCTCAGGATTACCCAGCTGATACTCATATTCGGAGCTGCTTTACAGTGCCTGCACTCATCTCCACCTTCTCCAGTTCAGCTACTGGTTTCTGAGACGGCACCATATTGGGTACTCCGTTAACGCGCTGTCAGGTTAAGTCTAAGAAATAAGGTGACGAAGGTAACAACTGATCATGATCAACTCAGTCAGACAGTCATCAGGATCATCTGCGGCTGTACCTTTCTCACTGAAACCATACCTCAGCAGTTCCTCTAAAACAGTCCCTCGCATGTAGAGTGACTCAGAAAATGCAGCGCTAGATGTTCATGAACATGACAGTTTGATGACCTCAACTGAAAAGCAGCTATTAGCAGGAAAAGCAGCAAGCAAAACCCCTTCCAACTTGTTTTCTTACGGAGCCTGTTACAAAAAACCTTGTAAACTCAACTGCCCCATCCATTGGTACTTCTAAAAATATGATACTAAAGCCTGACTAAGCCCTAAACTTACGCCAGGCCTAAGAAAGTCTCTGAACTCTAAGTTCAACTTCTGGCTGAACAGCCACTCTTGGGAACCAGGTTTCACACAGCCACCTTGTTTCAGGTCCATTTTCTCACCAGCAAAGCGTACGAACGCCCATCCGTGGGCTCCACTTTGCCCAGCTCTCAGGTTTGAAGCAACGTAAGTGCAGAATTCATAATCACTTCACTGGGGTGACTGCATGTCTCTCTCAGGGTTAGCTGTTTAATTTACACAGAAATGAATTAAAAATTACTTGGAAGCATGCAAATCCAGAAACATTAAATTAAACTCTGTTACTATAAAAGGGACTCTAAATAGATGGTTTAAATTAAATTCTTTATTAAAGGTACCTCAAAAATATTAGTCAAAGAAAAAAAACAGGCATTTGCCAATCCCAAAATGAACAGAAGACTGGAAATAAAACAGAAAACCATGCTTACAAAACCACGCTTTTTAGAAAGACCACCTGAAGTTGTTCTCCAAGTAGGAGCAACATATCTCTTTCTTGAGTATTTCAAAAGCAAGAGAAACAGGATCTGGTATGTTGAATAATATAAAGAAATCCAAATTCCTAATTCAAAGTCCTATCAGTGCTTTCTACAGGGAGCGACAGATGCTCTCTTCTTCTGAGATATACCACACCTCTTCCTTTCCCTCCCTTAGTTAAAATAATCCTTCAAATTCCCTATCCTTAGATGAAGGGTCATTACTTAGTGCGAAGTATTACTGCATCATTACTAAAAGATGAAATAATTACTCTGTTTTATATAATTTAGTTCATCAAGCTAATTTGCTATCAGGATCAGTTGCTTTCTCCTAAATAAACCAGAAGCATCAGATCAATTTAAAATCTGTTCGCTAGAGAAAACTCTTCTGCAGATAATATTAAAAACACAGATTGGACTTACAAAAGCTGTGCACTTCAAAAACCCGTAAGATTGTAATCAAAAGTATACATGAACCTCAGTACGCAATAGATAATTGCAAGAACTTGCTACAAACAACATGGCACTATTAAGTATTTCTGATGGTCTAACTTCTATAAATGTTCTTAGATTTTCATTTGACTAAACTTTGCACACAATGAGTAGCCACCTATTAAAGAACATCTTTTACATGACCACGTTATTTCATAGAGCACAGTTCACTTAATTCACTAAGGATCTTCTTTTAAGAAAGAAATTGCTGGTTTGCATACAAAAGGTACCAGATGTCATTTTTAACAAATAGAAAGCAAAAGGTACATCCAAAATTCATAAAAAATTTAAAAAAAAAAATCAAACTTGATGTCACTTTTAAAAAAAACATACATGAATTAAGCTTAATACACCACATCGCATTAATCTTGTAGTGAGAATAACAAAGATGACAATATGGAAGAAAAAGCCAGAAGAGGTTCAATGAGTATGTCACAAAGCAGGTGGGACCTAAGGGCCTTAGAAGAGTTGAAAACTGTATGGGAGAGACTAGACAAGCTGAGATGGCCAGCTATCGATAGAGATTAAACACCGCATTCAAATATTTCAACAGTGCCCCTAGCCTAATATAGCCGTAAGTCAGAAGATGCCTGTATCACACTTTGTACTTACTATATATTAGTTTTTCCAGATGTCGGCCATACTCCATGACAGTTGTTGAACAGTTTCACACATTTTTAGGTGAAAGGAGCTGTCGACATGTTTAATCTAATCTCTTGTCAGAAAGCAAACCATTTCCCCTGATAGCTGTAGAGTAAAACGAAAGGCTTCAGGTAAACCGTTTTAACCTTCGATTGCATTCCACAAGCAAAGACGATGTCTGCCAACATCAAACACTGCGACAGCGCGAAGTGACTGGTCCGGCAAGACGTCCTGAAGGTGATCTCAGTGAGCATGTTGCAGAGGAAAGCAGAACAAAATCCCATAGTCATTACTCATCTGATCTGGGAGCTACTCCTTCTTAAACCAAAGCCTATAGATTTGTATGAATGTAAATCATGTCAACAATCAATCACCTGAGAGAGATCAAATCCTTTCTATAACCTGCAGGGCTAGAACATCCCTAATGTTTAATATGCTCTGGCTAAAGGCTGATGTTTTAGGAAACTTGGGAATGGGGACCGAAAGGTGATGGGGGTGGGAGGGCAACCATGCAGGAAAACTGCAGAAGAGAAGAGAATCCCTCCTGATCATTGCTACCAACTACCAAAGCCAAAGCGTGAAATGTAATTATACTCTTCCAAAATCAAAGGTATAGTTGAACACAACACAAAGCTTGACTTATGAACTCTGGATTTTACTGGTTTAACAGATAAGTGATTTTTAGTGTATTTTAATTTTTCTTTCCAGCCACCAATACCTCCTGCTATACCATGCCAACGTAGGAGGCAGATTCAGACTCACAAATTACAAGGTCAGCAGGGTCCATCATTTTTTGTCCTGCTCAAACCGAAGTGCATTATCCTCCTTACACAAAGTCTAGGAATTCTCCTAAAAGATGTTATCTATTAGAAAGCTATTTAACTAAATTATTTAACTACTTAGCTAAATTTAAAATTAATCTCTACCACCCTTACTGCTTTAAATGCCATTTGAAGAGAGCAAAGAGATTCCTCTCTATTTTCAGTCTAACAGTATCAACCAAAGACAGGTTTTCCCTCATTATTTCAAAATTAAGGCTAAAGTGTGACCATGAGAGCTGTTATTTATTTTTCAACTCTGAATCAAGATCATAATCATTGCTGACTGCATATGCGTGAAAGATGCACACAAGATGCTAGCAAAACCCGAGTGACAGAGGCTCAAGTACGCACCACGCACAACACCTGCATAAGGCTAGGGAGCACAAACTCTCAGTGCCATGTTTCTGAAACTGTCTAAGCTATGAAAATTCAACTTCATTTAACATTCGTTCATCAAAATGCATGTAACTAATAGACCTGCTTGTCTGGATTCTGATGTGTTCCTTTGAATCCTTCCTCCCTCGTGCCTGCTTCTTACATGAAGAAAATAAGACTACAGGTTTTCTCTTTCTGCAGTATACAAATCATTTTGAAAATGCTAATAATATCTGTACGTATTGGTCTCCACGTCTCATTACTGTGTGATGGTATGTACATTCACCAAAATAAACTGTCCCCATCCTAGTCTTACCAGGAAGAATATCCAACCAAAATACAAAATAAAAAATATTTTCATAAATACACATCAAATCAATAAACTCAGAATTAATAAGCCAATAGAAGCTGGCCTAACTTTTACAGAAAAACAGTACATATGTATTTAACTATATCAGGTTTGCATTGGAGATTTGTTTATTAAAATAAAAAAAGGAAGTTATAATTAGCTGAAAATGATACAAAAATAAAAACACTTCACATTGCAACAGTCAAAAGCAACAGTTGGGACTTATTTTGGGCTATCAATGAAAACTGTGGCATTTTACTCAATTCATACTTCATACAATAACACAAAGCAACTGAAATTTATTTCATTTCATTTTTCATTGGTAGTCTTATTTTCCTTTTCAATTGACTATTTAAAATCTTTCTGTGAAATTAAAGATTTATATAAATGTAAATCGCATTGTACGAACAGTTTATACCTAACTGGCAATGCAGAAAAAAGCATTAGCCTTTCCTTAGTGATAGATGCGTTTAATTTTTTAAGTCTGCCCCACTATGTAGAGTAAACATATAAAATGTATAACACTTGAATATACATTTATAATTCTAGCTAATTAAGGAATGTGAGAATTATTGCACTCAGGCCAGAGATCTACCTAGTATTTTCTCTCTGGAAAAAACCGCCCAACAGCAGACACCAAGAGAAGAACCTAGGAAAAGGGAAAGCACACCCTGAAATTTCCCTAAGAGCTGGGGGAAGATTCAAGAGCCTGTGGCTCAGCGACTTCCTGAATTTAGCAGCAACTGATACATTTTTCTTCTGCATAATCATCACGTTGCCCTGTGAGCTTTTAGCATCTACAGCAACCTGTGCGAACACTGACACCCAAGCGTTCCCTACCCACCGCATGCAGTACAGTCTGCTTTTAACTGGTTTGAGGTCGACACCTCGCAGCTTTGCTTCATCCCTCCCGTTCTGCCGTTGGAGGAGGCGGTGAGCAGCCACTTCCCACTTACCCTCTCCTGCCACTCACTATTTTCTAGCCAATTTCACTGCTTTATATTTACTAAGTCTAGAATTGAAGCCAACAAGAAGCAGAAGCTTCATTCCCTTTATGAGACCACCATGAGAACTAGCAAAGGCTTATAACCACCTGAAAATGAGAATAAAAGAGTGGGAGCCCCTGCTTTCCACCAGATAAAGAGAAGCGGAGCTTACTGCAATTGCCTAATACTAGCAGAATCTAATTAAAAATCTTTCATTAACAGCACAGTCCAAGAACAAAACCTTAGACAAAGCACTAAACGCTGATCAGATGGGAAACAGGCTTGATCCTGCAAAGTACTGAATGCTCACAGACCAAAGCACTGGGTCATGTGCTTAAATTTTAAGAATATGAATATTGCCAAAGCTGGAGCAGGAGCCTATGCACTTTGCTCCGTCGGGGCAGCAAGTAATTAGTAACATCAAACCCATCAGTCACGTATGAACGTCACCCCTGAGCATTGAGGGAGCTGCAGGTGCTCTGCTGGGTCTCCTCAGGACCAGCGCATTTGTCAGCCGTTTCAGAATAAGACTTCTCCAGTTTTTGCTAAGCCTGCTGTACTTAAAATACCGTTTTAAAGTAGTTCCACTTCTCTACAGAAATATCTTTACTAGGACTTCTAGGGACTTAAAAGTTCTTAACCACAATTTGTATAATCTGAGCTGTACCAATTATATATGCCTGGTTCTGGCCACGATACTTCATGTTTTAACAACCATATGTTTTAAAAGCACAACAGTGCTCTCAGAGGTACACTGGGGCTAAACGGGTTAGAAGCCTAGTTTGTAGCACAATTTCAGCCAGCAAAAATGGCAAAGCTACTCCACATAATATTTGCTTTCATGAAAGTTGTGATTTCAGCTTCTGAGCTCGTGTGACGCAGCGAAGGGCAGGAATATAGTGCAGGGGTTTGAATATGCCTCTCATTTTCCTAACCATCTCTCAGGAACAGTGCCATGTCAGTCACTGGAAAGTGTGTCCAGTGACGGAATTTTTTGTGCTTTTAAAGCATCATTTTGGAACATTTACAACTGACTATTCTTTTTCTTATTAAAATGTCTGTTGCCTTAAATGTCCATGAATATGGCACATTTGACTATAATCAAAACTGCACACGTAAACACACAAAACTAGAAAATTACAAAACAGATGAAGAATCTGATTTTTTAAAAAGCTTTAATTCTGTTTCTGTTGAATTTCTTTCTCAAATAAGTGTTTCTGTGCTTTTAAATAAGAAATTGTGAACACATTTGTACAGAATGCTAAAATTAAAAGTTCAAAGAGGGAACACTCACAATGTGGTATTTGCAGCACAAAATTTTCTAAGCTAGCTTGTAATCCAAAGAAACACTTTACTCCACCCAAAATTTGCTTTCTCTCTGTCTCAAAAGTCCAATTATTAATTTTAATATAAATTATGTTCTTCACCTTCTTTTATATATCTTTTGGATACATTAGTGTGCCAGCTAAGTATACAGAGATAAGACATTGTGTAAATAAAAGTAGATCATAATTCTACCACCCCTGCCCCCCCCCCAAAAAAAAAAAAAAACAACACAGGGGGGTGGGGCGAAAATCTGCAATTAAAACACTAAGCAGCTAAGATCCCACTCTGACTTTCATCCTAGACTTGAGACTCTTGGAATGTGCTAAGCCGTTCCACAAAGCTCGTTTTTCTTACAGGAAGTGATCTAATATACAAAGTACTTTACAATTTTCAATCAACAGAAATACAGATATGAATGTATTAAGCCAATATCTATAAAGCAAGACATTAGGTCACTTCCTGACAACTAATATCTAAAATCGACATTTGTTACTGCACGAAAGCATGCTTATACAGCGTTAGTTGAAACAAGAACTTTGTAGTTTTAAGAGTGGGTATATATTGGCTCTGCTACCTCTGTAATCATTGCTGATGCATAATCCCTTCCCTGCCACTCCCCTGCATGTCACCCTCCATCCCTTCCTCACAGCTCCGGCGCATTTCAGTACAGTACTGTTAGTTAGAAAACACACATTTTCCTTTTTTTTTTTTTAATTGGCAGATTGAGAAATCTTTCTGTGGTAAAACCAAAGCTTGGTTAGATAGTCCACTGTTAGACAGCAGTGAATTTATGAAGCATTTTGCAAGGTTTTTTGGTTTTTGTTTTTGAGGGTTTTTTTTGGGGGGGGGGAGAGGGAAAGGATCCTTTTTGAGGGGAGGGAGAAATAGAAAAGGAAGGGGGCTGTTTGTTTTTCAAAGCAGCTTGGCAAAAACATCCCTCTCAAGAAAAAAAGAGGCCTCCATCAAAAGGGTGTCAGTGGGGGAGGAGAGGACAAACATGGCAGTAATGGAAATTCTGTTCCGTAACAGGAGGCTCATAGGCTCATAGTACATTAAATGTGTGTAATGAGCAAATGTGCTTGGTCGTTTTTGTAGCCGGTCTGTGACCCCCACCCGAGTTTGACTGAACTGGGGAAACATTAACAGCACTTATATATTAAGCATACTGAAACCTGGCAGCATGTAAATGTTGCAAGAAAAGCCAGTTGTGCCAAACACCAGGTAGATAACCGCGAGTAGGGAAGAGACAGAAACCGGAGCGAGAGATGGCGAGGCTGGAAAGGCTGTCCCGCAGCCGCGCCGAGCGATGCACGCCAGGCAGCCACGCGCCATTTACTCGCTGGGTTTTTCTCAGTACTCAAAAGTCTCTCGCTGAACAATCCTAACCACAAAGCAAGCTGTAATCTAAAAATCAAGCTGCAACTTGCTTTAATGTTGAACCAAAACTGTGATGACTAAGAAATAAAGTCAATGTTGCTGAACTGGCTACGGCTGCCTTTTCTGTAACATGCATAAATGTAGGTTGATCTTTATCATTTAAGCTGGAGTTTAACATTTTTCCCTTCAGTATTCAATTCTGGCTGTTTGTGAGACCAATTTCTGATTTTAAGTTTTCACTCTAAACAGAAATGCTCAGCTACTACACGTTGGTCAATACAAACAACAGGTATTTTCCAGTGGAGCAAAAACTGAACCAGTGTAAGGTTAAAGACACAACAGCGCACTGCTGTCTCTTACCATTATTCATCTGTCTTTGGTGGTTTTTTGAGCTATATAGCATTGATATTCAGCTCAGATAAGCATGTAAAGAGACAGCTATATACATTTAAAAATAAGTAACTTCAAAACACTATAAAGACAATGCAATGGAAAAACAAAACAAAGAAAATAGGCAGAAATCCAGTCCAACCAGGTATGAACCTGACTCAGTAGAAACCACCTAAGCTTACAATAACTTTCTGAAGAAATAGATGAGTCCAAACGATCCTGATTGCATAGTCAGCAATTTCCTATCTATCACAAACAACTTAACTGCCTAAGAAACTTTGTGCTTCTCCTACCCAAAGACCTTTCTCTGTAAGCACAGTCTTGCAGCGTATTATCAGTAAGATTTTTGTGGTCCTTTGAGAAGCCCAGTGACTGCCAGTCACTAAACAACTCAGTAAATCATACTACTATTCTGCATAAGAATCAACAATAATGGTTTATAAGTCCTGACAATGGAAATCTCACATTTGCTTAGAGAATTTTTCCCATAATTAACAGTTTATACAGAGAATTGCTTCCTAAATATGACATGTACGCTACACATAAGTTTTACGTAAAACAACTTTCAGTAAGATTTACAAAACAGCTACAAAAATAAAGGCTGTGCTTATGAATTGTGTAAGTTAGATGCAAATTCCAGATGGAACGGGATCTCCAGAGTTTAAAAATATCATCAATCCAGGAAGGAAGTTTAGCTCCAGTGGATACTTCATCAATGTAAACTCTGTTCAGGTCAAACTTTCTAAACAAAAAGCCACAGTATCTCCACACTCAACAATTTACTGCTAGAAGAAAAGCTGGAGTGTTGTTAAGTGGTTCCTTACTCTTCTGCTCATTCACTTTACTATGCATTAAAGTACATTAATGAAATGTAAAACATTAAATATTGTTTAAGTAATAACGTACATGCTTCTGAGTATGTTCTGGTGATAAATAAGAGCTTAAAATCATGATGGCCTTGGTTTTTGTCTTTTTAAATCACAGCATGCATCTTTTTCTGCCATCTGTTTAAAACTGATTTAATTAAATAGGAAAAGTCATATTTTGTTGTTTCATCCTGTATGAGATTCTGAAAACAACCAGGACAGTGTTTATTTCAGTCCATTATTCCCAATCTAACTTGCAAACCCTCTGTATTTTATTGCATTAGAGCATGATAACTTTGTGGACTTGGAAGGTTTTTTTAGTCATTCTACCAAAGAGCATAAAAAGTATCTAATTCATTTAAAACATTTATCTTTTCAGTTCTATTTTTCTTTAGCCAAAGATGTTAGTTAAAACTATCTGCCAAAGCATTATACTTCAAGTACGAGTCTTTTAGCCTTTTATTCCTTTATGTGCTCAGTTTCATTACAGAATGGACAGACAAGCTGTAGACATTTACTCATAACCACAGAACACCTTAAATCAGAGTTAGAAGTGATGGATTTTTTTCCTTGTAACTCTCATTCTTAGACGATGCGGCACTCGGCAGCACAGCTAGATTTAATAATGTAATTCAGAGAGCTAGAAACTACATTTAAGGTGACATGCACACCTTGCTTTTTATCCCAAGTGTGAAGCTGCCTTGAGCTGAACACCAGTCATTCTACAGTCACCAACCAAATACTCATTCTTAAATTTGTTCCTCTTACGGAACATTTTGAAATAGTGAATTATTTTCTTTTCTCCAGCCTCTTCACATACCTATGGTTTCTGGCAGGTCCAAGAGCTCATTGTGCTGCAAGTCAAGGTTGGTGATCTGTGTGCAGCTTCCAATCTCTTCTGGAAGATGTTCAAGCTGATTGTGCGCTACATCCAGCGTTATGAGGTTACACAACTCACCTAAAAGTACATAAGAAAACCAAAACATCAAGTTCTTTAATGTACAGCTCTAGACAATGACTTCCACCCAGAGATTAACAGAATCAGACAGATTTGGGGATAATCTGGAAGAAGAAGAAAAAAAAAAAAAAAAGCTGTTGCTACCATAAATAAAAGCTATTGCTACTATAACTTTATGGTATTAAAATAAGGCATTATAGGATCATAATTTCATTAGTCAGATCTAAAACCTGATCAATAATTTTGAAAAACTCAGATAAAGCTTTTATAGATTCTCTGAAGAAATCTTATTTATTGATTGATTTTCTTCTGCCAGTTCAAGGTATGGAATACGAGTACAAAACCTATACCTCACACTTGTTTCAGGCTGACCAGAAGTTTAAAACATCATGGAATAAGTGAATTGTATTGAATTTTGAGAAATTGAGATCTGGTTTTATACCATGAATTACTTTCAGGCACAAAATCAACAATTAAGAAACATCAAAATTATTTGGCTGACAACCTAGATAATCCACCCAAAGTCCTGAGTGTTATTTTTAATCATTTTTAGTCATCACAAAAAAGGCAACATATGATAATTAAACTGTAAACCTATTTACACAGAGTATTATATTTTATATATGCAAGCAGAGCTATAGCAAATAAAAGTTTGAAATAAAAGGCTTATCTGTTAAGCCTTAAAAAACATTGGATTTGCTTAGAATTTAGAGCTACTTTACACTGAACTGCTTCATTCCTGACATTTACACATTAATTTAAAAGTACAGCTAGGCATAACTCTCTACGTACAATAGTTTCACCTATTTTAATGACAAACATACTGTGTTCAGAGCTATAGCTTGTTGGGTTTAAAAAAAAAAAGTGTGTGCATGAATACAGGTGTAATTAATGCAAATTATTTGCACAGCTTCAACTCTATCCAGTAAAGATGAGGTCACTGTATTTGTGAGCATGACTCAGTGAGTAACAAATCTGGAAGAGTAGCAAATTCCTTTTCAGGAGCGAATGTCTATTTTTAAGCTTCAGTGTTGTATCTTTGACACAATCCTTTAAGGATTTTCCCACAGACCTGCAGGACTAGCTTGGGCAAGTTCAGACGTGTGGAGTGTCTACCCATTAGATCAGCAGATAATCTCAAATGGTGATTTAATAAATTGTAAAATATTTATGAATTCAGACTCGGTATTGAGTTGCAGGTATCATAGCCACAATACTTACTACATATCACGAAACAGTTGTGAAAGACCAGCAAAAAACCAAAGCCAACCCCAACAGGTTCCCTATTCTGTTTTTCTTAGATTGTTAACATACAACTGATCTTATTTCCTGCATTTATTAACCCAAATTGGGATGTTTTTCTAGAAACTAGGCAGATGGAATGTAAAAGTGGTGCTTAAGCAGCTCCTCCATCACTTTGTGTGTGTCCCCTTTCTTAAGTCAGCCTTCAAGTGTATTCCAGGTAACCAGAGTCAACAGTCAAACATGCTGTATCCAGCACTGCATAAACCACACGTTTCAATGCCATTAATATGCAGAAGAAAGCAAATTTAAGAAAAAATTGAGCAAGGGTTAATGTTCTGTGGTAGGAGTGTCTTTTTGTTATTCATGAAAACAAGTGGGCAAAGTGCAGAAGGCAATAGAAGGAGGAAGAAAAGCTTTAGGAAGACTTAAAAATCCCTCCCTTTAAACAAACAAACAAAAAAAGAACCCCACAAATCTTTACTAAGGTAACTCAAGAACCTTCATGCACTTTGGGGCAGTAGTTTTCTTCATGATTGCTGTTTTCATTTGTTTTCACTTCAGACCTAAACCAATGATGTCAAATTTGAAATATGGCATAAATTTCATTTCATCACACTGATTTCTCATTTACTTGACTCTTCCCACTCTACATCTGCTGAAGTCGAAGAAAGGCTTGGGTTTTTGCAGCAACATTTGCTGCACTTCATTTTTGCACCTGCTGAAAACTTTGACAACAGCAAGCTACGTGTTTGAAACAAACATCTTCCTAGCTAATTCTGGGGAGGGAAAAAAAGGAAAAAGAGATGCCTATGTTTATTTAGACAATTAAGGGCAAGCTAACACTTTGGTTTAATTTGAACAGCCGTACTTAATATTGTTATATTAAAGATGCAGGCATTATTTTTAAAAGTGACACTGGTAAACATCTAATAAAAATTTTTAATGTTAAAATAGATTGAGGACTGCAGAACAAATTTTAGACTTTAGAGCAGAAACCAAGCGAAAGTTAAAGCCCTATCATGAAGTATAGTGACTTAAGGAAAGCAATTTCAAGAAAAATTATAATATTCAGCTTTTAGTTCACATTGCTCAGTAAGTAATCTTGCTCTTGGATGTAATAATACTTATGGTTTGACAGCATCTCACCAAAATGTTCTTTTTTCCCCCCTAAGGGCAGAAGGAGAGGGGAGGTGAACTGCTGTTGGCACTGAAATTCTTTCAATACTTTAACTTGGATTGCTGAGACACAACACAGAGTCTGCAAGTCAACAAAAAGCACGCAAGGTACATTTCTCCTGTCCTCCGTGATGTATGGAAAAAATTCTTACATCCAATATGCTTAACAAGGTCAAAAATGTTGAGATGATGTGGTAGAGGTTCATCTTCACATGCAAAGGCACACAGAGGACACGCAGTGGGTGGAAGAATCCAAATACCGGCTGTCCCAGGAGAGCCATCAGCCCCATGGCCAGCATGAGACCCATCACAGTGAGTAAACGAAGAGGCTCTCCAGAGCACCTCGCAGACCGAGGGCTGTTGCTGCACATCGGGCTTGAACACCTACTATGAGGTGCAAGAAGAGCAACTTGGGATGTTAAGAGTTGCTATGGGATCTTTAGGGAAGGAGAAAGGGAGGAATCTTGGGGAAGAGTGGCTGGAAAGCTGCCCAGAGGAAAAGGACCTGGGGGTGCTGATTGACAGCCGGCTGAACATGAGCCGGCAGTGTGCCCAGGTGGCCAAGAAGGCCAACGGCATCCTGGCCTGTATTAGGAATAGTGTGGCCAGCAGGAGTAGGGAGGTGATCGTGCCCCTGTACTCGGCACTGGTGAGGCCGCACCTCGAATACTGTGTTCAGTTTTGGGCCCCTCACTACAAGAAGGACATGGAGGTGCTGGAGCGTGTCCAGAGGAGGGCAACGAAGCTGGTGAAGGGCCTGGAGCACAAGTCTTATGAGGAGCGGCTGAGGGAACTGGGGTTGTTTAGTCTGGAGAAGAGGAGGCTGAGGGGAGACCTCATCACGCTCTACAACTACCTGAAAGGAGGTTGTAGCGAGGTGGGTGTTGGTCTCTTCTGCCAAGTAACTAGCGATAGGACAAGAGGAAATGGCCTCAAGTTGCGCCAGGGGAGGTTTAGATTGGACATTAGGAGAAATTTCTTTACTGAAAGAGCGGTCAGGCCTTGGAACAGGCTGCCCAGGGAAGTGGTGGAGTCACCATCCCTGGAAGTATTTAAAAGACGTGTAGATGAGGCCCTTAGGGACATGGTTTAGTGGACATGGTATGTTGGGTTGACGGTTGGACACGATGATCTTAGAGGTCTTTTCCAACCTGTATGATTCTATGATTCTATGATCAATGTGGTTTAAGAAGGACAAGCGTGGGAAAATAGAGGGATAAGGAAATAAAAGGGTCCAATCCTTTACAAACCAATGCTGGTCACGCCCCGTGGCCCATCAGCACCATCTACCCCATCTTCTCCTTAAACTCTATTTCTAACTATTTTCCTGGGTGAAAGGCTCTCTGTTCAGCATCCATGGAGGTCTGAGTACCAGCAACACTGCAGTTAACATGACCAACACTACTGAAAACATGCCAGTACGTGGGACCAGAACCACTCTGGGCACGGAGAGCGCGCTGCCGCCAGGCCAGCGGCTAAAGAACAGGGGCAGCTCTTTCACCGGCTGACTGACGGCAGTGATTTACCCCGTGAATGGACACACTGTGCATTGCACTGCTGCACAACAGCAGCTCTTTCAAAAATTATGCCAGGATAAACACATGGCATAAACAATTGATACAACAAATAATGATCTGCAAGAACAAAGAGGCCAAACTTAAGGCCATCTGCACAATGCCCTTCCTAGGAGCCGATGTAAAGCCAGCTTGTTTCAGTGATGGAAAGTGCCCTTCTTATTGTCTGATCAGTGGCAACTGTACTGAAGGAAATGCTTCTCAAAAAAAGGTGAAAATAAGTTTCACCAAGATACAACTGAAGTCTGTCATTTTTGCTTGGCCAGGGTAAGAAGCATATGTCAAAATCAAAAAGAAAGTTTTCCTAAAACAAAGATTTGCTCAGGTACAAAAAGAAAAATGGCTAATGAGCAAGGAGCTTATGATCTTATTCATATCGAAAGAATCAACATTTGCTCTTTTCTGGTGTACTACATAAACTTTGCTGAAACACGTTCATATCTTAATCAATTTAACAGAAATATGCCAGCCAGAAATGTGCTGCAACTCAAAATCAGCCTTTACCCAGAAAGCAGTTTACTGAAGAAAAACCCATTCCCGTTCACCACATGGACAACTCCAGCATCACTTCACCACAGGACTGTTCGAACACCCTAAGTCACTGGAGTACGGCAAGCACTACTTTAGGCCAATACTAATCACAGGGAAAATGGACTAACTCTTTTTGCCACAAGTAATGGCCAAAATAGACAAATCTTAAGCTCACAGTAGTGAATAAAGGATTCTTTATGGACTACTTGCAACTGCATTGAAGGGACAAGCATCCTCAGGACAATTAAAAAAATACACTAGGAAGGTGCTGGGGTTTGTAGTTGGGTTCTTTTTTTTTTTTCCGAATACTGTATTGCACTGTAATTGCAAGGCAGAGAAAAGCAATTGAAGCTCAAAATCTGCCAAGAAAGCAGACAGAAATTGCATGTACTAGCTGGCTTGACAATAAAAGGTTTTGAAGTAGAAGTAATGACCATATGAAATACATAAAGCAGTTTCTCTATAAATAATCTTCACAAAACGGTTAGTTACACCCAATTATGTAGTTTTTAAAAACTCATATTTTAAAAGGTTCTACAAGATAAAAATTTCAGACGATTCACATGCATGTTTGTGAAGACTCCCAACCACCTTTCAGCTAAACACATTGTTAAAAATACAGCTCAGTATACATCTCAACAATCCTTAAAAAAGATGGGATGCGCAATCACCTCGCTGTTGTTCTCATATGCACGGAGACTAAATGTTATAGTATGACAAAGCTAAATATACCTGCTGAAAAACCCCAGCATTACGAAATGACTAGTATTTTCTGCATAATGAGGCAGAATTACAGTCCCATTACATGGCCAACCTTGAAAGCCTGTTATGACAAGAGGACCAAGTTACATGCCCTGACTTACATAATTCTGAAAATTCTTCTTGGCTATTTAAAAAACAAAATACAATATAAAAGTACACACAAATTAACAGTCATATAGGGAAGGAGTATAGGTCAATAGCAAAGAGGCTTCAGTGTCTCCTACCACTAATTCACTCAGTGGGCAACGCTCTTGGACTGCAAACAATTTGTAATATAGCCTGTTTTCCACTGGATTAACTCTGTGCCTGCCCATGCTTAAGCAGATTGAAAATTATGAAATCCTTCATGACATGATAAATCCCAGGCCAGATGACACAGCGAGAGGATCAAGACTCTTATGGAAAGTACAAGGAAGAGGAGAATGCAAATATTAGTGGGACTTCAGGCTGGTGTGTCAGAACACTGGCAGTAAGCTAATTTGTAAAGAATAATTATCCAAAATCAGCAATGCTGGGAACAAGTTACAAACAGTTCCCATAACTTCAGTAGTTATTCATCTCTCACTAGGTTCTCTGCTGGCACAAAAAAAAAAAAAAAAAAAAGAAAAAGAATTTTTAGTCTGTCTATAAAACTCTTTAGGATAAGTGTCTTGATTTTAGAAAAAAATTAAAAACAATTTTACAGTTTCAGAATCTTTTCCCTCTCTATCAGATTTGAGTACATCACTGTAACAGACAGCCTGAACTTTTTGCTGTGCATTACTAACCGCCCAAAAGAACAGTTAAGCAGTCAGAGCTATTCTGAATTATTACTGCACAACTATAACTTACACAGAAGAGTTACTGAGTAGAAAGAATGCAATTTTAATATGGTCACAAGTGACTTATGTACCAAAGTTAAAATATTCATATAAGTAAGAAATAAGCACAGTAAAATATTTAAATATGCAAAATGCACAACAGGATCTAGTTATGGGAACCACTCAAAAACACAGAAGCTAAGGTCAACTGAAAAGGAAGACTCAAAATCTGGTCTAAAACAAGCTTCAACAAGACAACAGCAAAACACTTTGTATTTATTGTTTATAACTGAAAGTAACAAATATAAATAAAATTAAAATCTGTTCAAACAACATTTTAAACGTGAAACGTGTAGAAGAAACAGTCTTAGCAAGGGCTCAAGGCAGGATTTGAGCTGGGCAGTAGAGTAAACCAACAGGAACCTCATGAAATGCCAAGACAAAGGCAAAATCTTGCACCTAGCATGGAATAACCCTGTAAAGCAGCACAGCCTCTTGCACCAGCTGGTGAGGAAACAGCTCTGCAGGGAAGGACCAGGAGGTCCTGGTGAAGCTGAACCTGGGGTCACATCTTGGATCCTGTCCATTTTGAGTGTGCAACAAGCGTGCTCGCTCTCAAATAATAAAGGTTAACCACCTACCAGGCTGCATTAGCAAGGGCAGCCTGAGGGAAGCGATTATTTCCCTCTGTTCAGCATTTATGAAAGTATTCAAACAGTTAAAAGAATTGCAGCATTGATATTTAAAAAAAAAAAAAAGCTGGACTTCTAACAAGCTGTCAGTATTTACTGGAATTACACTTGGGGCATCATCCCAATAAGCTCTGCAAGTAGATCAAAAAGGCAGGACTACTTAATCATTATCCTAAAGCCAGTCTGAAGAAAATGTAATCAGGGGGAATTTGACTAGCTGACAAGACGAAACTGCGTCCCCTCAAGAGCTTTCACTGGAATCAGAACTCAGACACCAAAGCTGAAGCCGGCCAAAATCAAGTTCTTTACCCTTCCTGCAGCTCAACAAAGCAACCAGAACTGAATCAAATAAGCAGTCATTTTCTCTGACTTCTAGGCAGCAGCACACACATATCAATGCCTATATTTACTCCACTTCTGTTGACAACTTCATGCTTTTATCACATTAGAATACAAAAATATTAAAATATTCTCAACCACTGTGTTTGCAGACATTAGCATGCCAGCTAAGCCCAGGAACACAACTTGGTTTTCTTCAAACTGCTGAAAGAGAAGAAGGGGTTCTTAGATACAAATAATGTAAAGAAATATTTCTCTATATTGTCAGGTCTGCTAAAAAAAGGGGAAATGAAATTCAGAGCATCACTGAAGAGCTTTGCAACTAACAAGTCATTTAATAAGGAGGCACTATATTCAGCATGGAGTGAGTAGACATGAACTAATGCAGCTGCACACATCTGGTTTGCTGTCTATGCTACTGAAAACCAAACAGGTGCAAGTGTTATGAAAAAGAGTTTCAAAGTAGTGAAGAAACCACAAATGATCTAAATATTGGGTAGATGGGGGAAGGGAAGAACAGAAGAGAGTCTCAGAGACATTCCACGTCTGGTGTAGGCAGATTCCCTGAATTACAATCTAAAAATATTTCCCTTGCAGAACAGCCCTGACCAGATTCTCCATAGAATAAGAGTTGCATTCACAGACAGAAAACACAATATTTGGAGTCTTAAGAAACTTGCAGAAACTATGCAAATGTAATTTCAACCACGTCGACAATATTATTTCTATTTGAGCTGCGCGTGCTGAGACGACAAAAATATCCCAAACTGGTATAAGATGCAACCTTGTCTTTGCAAAGAAAATATTATCAACTTGCTTGTGCAAAACAATTCCTTCAACACAACATGGAGGAATGCAATAAAACTCTCGATACAAGAAATGCAAAAGGCTTGCTTAAGTAACAGCCTGCAAATTGAAGCATTTGCTTGGCCCTATCCCAAGACAGTTGTTCTCGTTTTCATCCTTCTCGTGCTGACTGTCTGACTCACCAAAGCGTTTGCCTTCTTCCATTCTCATCTTCAACTTTTTGATTTCAGTGGAATGGACAATTTACCAGATACGGTGATGAAGCTGGAATCCACCTTGTGAACTCATTTCCACAATTATCCCTCCAGATTGTGTTTTGGCAAAGCTTCCACAAGGAAACCTTTCCATTAAGGTTTTATTTCATGGATGCCACCAGAGATTCAACAGCCAAGTGAACAGGTAAGTTCTGCTGTTGCACTATGTATGTAGATATATTCAACATCCGCGTAACAGTGACCTTTTAGTCAAGAGCAACCTTCAAAGCAAACTTGTGGACCTTGCTAAGGATGCAAAGCGTTTATAGGAGTTTTAAGGAAAAAAACAGTCAAGCCCTTGGAGGAGAATTACTAAGAGAATTACTAAATTACTGAGAATTACTAAAAAGACAAGCTGCACCAGACTCAGGAAATCCCTGATATGAAAATAGCTGGATCTGGGGAAGGAGTCAGGTTAAGCCTCATATATACACTTACCCTGTTTTTATGCAGATGTTTGCTTAGGGCTACAGTCAGAAGCAGGATACTAGGCAAGATGCACTCTGAAAATTTATCACCGCTGTTAGGTAGGATGCAATTTGTAAGAAAGACTAGGTTCACAAAGAGCAACATAGAGTAGCTTTGCCATCAAGAAACTTGCATCAATGAATTCTCACCACTATGCATAAAAACATAACAAAAAATTGCTTCAGGAAGGTGGGGCTGAGCTGATGTTACCATGACTCCAATAAGCTTACACAGGGTTTTATGGAAAAAGACACATAAAGCAGGAGGAAAAGGAAGAACAAGAGATTCTGAAAATACAGTCTGATGCATTTCCAATGGCTCTCTGCAGACAGTAATCCATCCTTCTTCAAACCACTTGCAGTGCACTTCATGTGCTTTTATACTACATGAGCAATCCTACCTGTCAGGTTTCACAAGTCGGCTGCAGCGAGCCAAGCTGATTTAACAGCTCAGTGCGGGCAAAAGTGGTGGTCCCGCTCTCCCTGTTCCAGTTCATGCTCTCCCACTCCTCCTGCTACACCAGTTCCAGTCTTACCTGAAACTTCACTGATTTCAACTAACTAAAGTAATAAACAACAAAAGTAGCAAAACCATTAATATTTTTCTGTTAGTTTAGTGAGATAAATCAGCTCACCAAGGAACAGTTCAGATGAAAGAGGCAGAAGTAGTGAGCAGCTGGGAAGCTGTGAGGAGGGGAGTGGATTCTGGCCCTTTCAGCATCATGAAGCTGTTACACATCAGCACAGCCATTTCATGAAAGCTCCCTAATTCAGCTACTCTTGAACAAAGCTTTTGGCTAAACATGCAAAAAAAAAAAAAAGAAAAAAAAAAGGATTTAAAAAAAAAAACAAACCTTGGAATATGTTTTCAGTTAAATGGATTTTTAAGTATTTTTAGATCTTATTCAAACAAATCTATTTATATTTGAAAACATAACAATGCATATCAAGACCTCAGCTTACTATGCAGTCTATTAAAATCATTTCAATCACATTAAAAATATCGAAGCAATATATACGTTGCTGGAAAAGTGTTAAGAGAAGTCCAATAAATGACTAGTAGCAATGATTTGCTAGGTACCTAGAGCCTGAATTTGCCGAGTTACTAAAAGACTACCTTCTTCCAAAATACAGATAATATTTTCTTCATTTTTTGGTTTACCGAGTGAGTTCAGTTGAGTAAACTACTATTTAAAATTAAGAAACCTTCTGAATATTGAAAAGACAGGAAACCTTACTGTCATCATCCTATCTATAATAAAGCAACTGGAGGCAAGGGAATGAGAGGCACTGCATTCTGGGGGAAAAAAAGACCAGAAACACACACATCTGTTTACTAACTATAGATAATAACACTTCCTCTTTCTCACTAGAATGTTTGTTTTAAATGCAAAGCAACTTTTCCCCCAGTGGAGTCACCTCATTTAAGTCTGTGTTGTTTAACTACTAAAGACAGCTTAAAGCCCAAAATAGAACCAAACTTTAGATTACTTCCCAGCGGCTCCGTGCTGGTAGGTTCACCTCTTCTAGGTTTTCCTCAAGACAATACACACCGTAACAGCTCAGCTGTTTTAAAGCAGTTTCCCTGGAAACTTAAAATCTGATCAGCTATGTGCTTTGCAAACATTTTGTTAAATGTTTTACCTTCACTCAGGCTTAAGAAATGTTTTAGCATTAGTTTCAGGTTTCCCTAAAAGGAATCCATTTCTAACAAGTATTAATACTGTATAAGCTTGCACAGCAAGCAGTAGATGTTCTAGATAGGCATTTCTAGAAACTTATTTTGAAATCACATGACCAGTAGTATAGTTTCTACATGTCATCTATCAAACAAGGAACATTACCAGACGATTGGAGACTATTAGTTCAAAATTTAAGATAGGAGAAATAACAAGGGGAGATTCTGTCGACCTCACAGTCATCTAAACACTATGCAGACCAACAGAATTTGCAGGAAACATTAACAAAAGGCATGAAAGTAAAAGGCATGAAAACAGAGACAAATAAAAAGTGATTTGAAAAAATACCAGTAAAATATTAAATTAGTTTGGCATAAAGAGTTAACAGTTTTCTACAAAAATATGGAAGATCTAGTTTATTCAGTCTAGTCAACCTAGACTCCACAAACATGTCTGATGTAGTGGCACGCAGAAAATAACTAGGAGACTCAGGTGACTAGTAGAAGATGTCAAGATACCTGAGGAATTGACTACAACTTGCTATGGATGTAACAGGACCAAAAGTGAAATATCAGCTTGGATGGAGGTTACCTCTCCAGGACTCTTAAGAATCCACCTCAAGACCAATTTCGTACAGTGTCTTCAGCAATGGCTTAGTCAGAAAGCAAGGGTTTTCTAGCAAGCTAGAGGCATTGAAAGAAACAGGTACCTAAAAATAATGGAAACTGCATGAAATTTAGTAGTGTAAAAAAGAGTACGTTTCTACTAGGATCTCAGGTGGAGAGGGAGAACAGAGAAGGCAAAGAGTGCAGGTGTCTTAGGTGGTCATAAGAATGTTTGTATGATAAGTCTAACACAGTTGCAAAATGATCCAGATGCACAGAGTTATCTCCAGCACAAAGAGGGAAACTCTCATCTGGAATGGTGTATTCAAACTAATCAAGCATGCTCAGCATTCAAAACATAAGACAACATAGAAAATATATAGCAAGGTGAGAGAAGGAATAGAGATTTTATGCAAGATTAAAAACTGTGGTCTGAGTAATGGCTGGGAGAAGATACGAGTGCAGTCAGCACATACAGGGGGAGAGCAAATGTAAGCAACAGAGGGAAACTGCTGCATCTAAGAACAGTGAAACATCACTGGCACAAAAATCAACCAGTCATAGACATATTGGGTGTTGGAAGAAAGGTCTCAAACATTAGAGCGCTTAAGACTCCAGGACCTACTTTCAATTTCTTTCACTGAGAGTAGAAGCAAAACAAACTTTATTTTAGAAGACTGGAGACTAAAGATTCCTAGAAAAGTAATTAAATGGGATGATTGCTTACAAATCAGGTGACCCTTTATTTCAAAGCAGCAAGATCCTAAAGTTGGAAAGCCTTTTATAATTATACAGAACTGCTATTTTGTGGTCAGAGGTAGTCTTTAATTCCATCACATTCAATGCTGGCTCTTTGAGGGAACAGTAGCAACATCCTACCTTCAAGCTGAAGTCTAGGGTTTTAATTTTTTTTTTTTGTCCAGGGCAACCTTTTGTAGTACATCTACATCCAAAAGACAAAGTAAAGAAAACCCAGGATTCTTCACGTAGTTGCGTACCATATCAGCAACATGAACACGTCGTAGCAACTGCTGCAACTCTTCCTTGCTGGACAAGTCAGCGGGTTACATAAGCTTTGAATTTTTAAAAATATGAACAAGCACACTAGCTTAGCATCAGATATGTGAGCCTCAGGCCTTAGAACAATGGGGTATTTTCAAGAAGAATCTGAAATGCTCTGCATGATATTGGTTTATAAAAGATAATGGCCTCATTTTACTTCCCTCTTTGCTGCAACAAAAATTTCGGTGTTATTTACAAGCTGATAACATAAGTGTTTGCTTGTATATAGTATTTAGGAACTGCATTATAAACATACAAGGGATTAAAATTATGGGGAGTTAAAAGGCAAGGCTTTTTCAAAGTGTACATCTAAAATATAGAGAAATAACAAGTGTTTAAAGAAACAGAGAAATTCCATTGGAAAGCAAGAAATACATGTCTCAGCAGTTTCATTTTTCAGCTGTGTTTCCAACTCAACCATTTCATCTTTGTTCTAGAACAAAGATACATGAAAGCAAGTGAGCAGAAATCAATTACAAAAGTGAAACTATCTTGTCTGTTTTTACTATACTTGAGGAAAAAGGTTTTCAAATGCCTGTTCTGTATGTCTTGGCAGTTAAAATTATTTGTGTTACTTAAACTTAGAAATCCTTTAATTAATTTATTTTTCAACTGATTAAATTGCAGGCAACCTAGTCAGACAAATTTACTTTGAATAAAAAAGGATGCTGTTGAATATAGCGATTTCCCTTCGAAATTCTTCATAAAGGTGACAGTCATCTTGTATTCGTGCTTCTAAAATGCCTCCCACAATGAGGTGCTGACCCGTAACAAGGAACACGGGCATTATCACAATACAAATAAGGGCACGACTAACTGCTGGATACAAAGACAGAGGTAAAATAGTTAATGTTCTCAAGCTAGAGTTCGATAAAGAACTGAGAACACTGCCTATATGCGTACCAAGACAAGAATTAAAAAAAAAACAAAGAAAGAAGCAAGTCACATATATTCCTTAATGATACATGTATCTACTAAATTTCTCCATTAAACTGTTACACATGATCTCTTTCAAGACTACTGCAAACACACACATACAGAAATTATATACTTTAATGTAAACTTAACCATAAGAATTCAACAAACAAAATAGTTAAGAAACAAAGAGCTTCCAGCAGCAACAATGTATCAAACAGTATCAAACACACCTACAAAAAGTTTCTAAAGGGCAACACCAAACACTGGAATGCAACATCTCACAAAAGTTTTTTCTTCACACACTAGTATTAATTTAAATTTATGCAGTACTATCCCCAGTTGAACCTCAGAAGCTGACTCTTTGCTAGATTACGTTTAATAACTGAGCCACAAACAGACCCAGGTAAAGTACTGACAGTTGTGTAATACAGCTCAACCAGCTAAATCGGCCACAATTTCTTCAACATATGTAGAAACACACAGTATGCTGGGGTTTTTTTTTGCAAACATCAGCCTCATGGTTTCCAGTATGATTCTTTGATTAGTAAAAGATTCAAAGAGGATTTTGGACTTAAACTGAAGTGTCAAAATAGGTCAAAATTATAATTCCTTAGTTCTCCCAGGGGAAATTCCCAGGATTGCTGAGATGCTCATGCCAACTCAAAAATCATGTTGATCAGAAAACATACCACATTAACCATTTAATTTTTGCCTAGCAAAAAAGCGTTTCTGTGGCTCTAGTAGAATCCATTCCCGTAGCTGCTACAGGGATCCAAAGACTCAGACCAAAACCTGACAGCCTCACTCATTTCTTCACTCCTGCTATCATGTACAGTAGCTGTCTGTACATTGCTAGTAATGTGATTAGGAGTTTCAGACACACCCAGGAGTTCCTGCCATCAAGGAATGTTATCTTATGTATCTTTCATATCAAGGTGCAGGAGAATGAGGCAAACACTGCTGATTTGAAAAAGATCTATGAGGGATCCAAACAAGAGCATTTCCCAAGCTTTGCAAAATTAGTGAGCATAGGGGTCAACTTCAGTAACACTTAACCAAGCCAGTACACGAGTATATTATCAGGAAGAAGTCCCACATCAGCTTTTAAAAACAGGGCACAGGAATTATAACTCACAGTGTTACAAGGGCTTTTACAAGTTTTTTTCTGCGCTTGAAGAAAGTTGAAGCAGTTTCTTAACTGCATGAAGTTTATGTTCCCCCTTCCCCTAAAGGGACTAAGCTATGCTTGCATTTTAAAAACTGGTGATACATAGGAAAAAAACCACTGATGATAGAATCTCCCTTTTATGAGGCACATACGTTGTTCAAATATTGCTTGAACACAGTTTGCTTGTTCAAATATTGCTTGATAAAGAGATATTTTGCATGAATCAGAACCTATTAGGAACAATCTAGGAGTTCTTGATATACAGCTATTCCAGCATATTTTTTGTAATAAACTATTTAAATTAATAAGCCACTTTCATACTATTTCACGATCTTTCAAACTTTTGTAACAATGTTTGGAAAAACAATTATTCATTAAAAAGTCATAAGAATCATCAGCCATGCATACAACATTTGGTCACTTTATATTAAGAGTCCATGTACTAATATATTCATGACTTATAAAAGGTAGAGGCTTTCACGAATCATTAACCTACATTATTAACTGTTACAGCATCCAACAGCTTGCCCATGGTAATAGCATGTAGCTATTCTACCTTGTATTACCATGGTCACACCCCTCTGTAACATTCCCATAATGTGTTTATAACTTGCAACAGTTCATAAATGATTTATAAAGAAATCTTAAAATGAAATATGCCCTGTATCTTTTTTTTTTTTAAAAAACCATCTGGGCTCTGAAGACACAATATGTGAACGCACAAGGCAAAGATGAAAACAAGATACATCTGATTTGAAGATGATAGATGAAGAAAAAGGGCTTTTGTTGTTTTAAAAAAATATATATCCAAGGTATTGATTACTCTCAATATAAGCTAACATTGCAACAGTATGATCATGAGCATAATTTTACGAAGTTTTAAATGGAGAAGGGCACCTGGAGAAGGGGCAGTTTACGTATACTTAACTGAACTGCAAAATGAACATAGGCATAGAATTAAACTTTCAATCAGTGTAATTGCTTACCAATTTCAGCAGGTAGTTGCTTGATTTTGTTCTCTCGTATGCTAAGCATGGTGAGTTTTGACAAGTTTTTGATATCCTTTTCCACAGTAGTTATACGATTAAAGCGTAGGTAAAGAGTGGCGAGAGAGCTTAGCCTATACACCACCGAAGGGATTTCTCTAAGTTTGTTATGCCGCAGGTCAAGCATGCGCAGTTTCTTCAAGTTATCAAGAGAGTCAGGCAAACTGGTAAGCGAGTTTTCACTCAGGGCCAGTGTCATCAGGTTCACAAGACAGCCCACCTCTGCTGGTAGGGACTGCAGTTTGTTACTGTATAAATAAAGTTCTGTCAACTGCGTTAGCTCTTTGATAGCTGATGGAAGCATGTGTATAGACCTCTTGGACAAGTCCAAGCGCATTGAATTCTCTTCCCGGCATTTATTTAGCTCTTTGATCACTTCAGCGTTGCTGGATTTTTTGCGGGTACCTGTGGCTGGATTAGGTCTTTTTATCGTATTGTCCACTGAAAAAGCTACCCCAGGCTGCGTGCTACTGGAGTCCTTCTTTCCATCTTTGGCATCTTTCCCTTTGGTCTTAGGCTCCTTTTCTTTGCTCTCTTTCCCAAATCCTCCAGAGGCTTTGGCCTCCTTCTCCCTTTCTTTTGACGATGGGACTTTTGGATCCTTCTCTTTACAGTCCTTTTCTTTTCCTAGATTACTACTCATGGTGACGCAACGTTTAGCAAGCACCACATGAAATCTGTTTCTGAAGTTCACAAGAACAATTCACTGCTGAGGCGACAAGGATCCTTAAAACACACAAGCGTTGAACCAAGGGAGGAGCTTCGGAGGTGTGATACCCATGTGCTACATATTGGTTCTGAAGGCACTCTTTCCTATTCCTGGTATCAGGAGATTCAGCTGTAGAGATTAGAAGGTCAAATGCTCCGTATTAGTATTTCTGTAACACAGAGAGAAGAGAAGCCAAAGTTAGTGTTCAATGTTTCTACATCAAGCTTGTGCTCACTAACTCAGGTTAATGATTTGTGCTTCTCTTCAAATGTCAATGAAAAACCCAGTGCTAAACCAAAAATACTACACGCGTTGCTCAGAAGACCCACCGGGATAGAAGAACTATACTAAATAGTATACACGAGGAAAGAAAAACTACAATTCTTAAACATAATACTGCCTTCAGTACTATATTTGAATCACCGCCTTATGTCTTAGCTAGTTCTTAGCATAACACCCTGATCATCAACATGAATATTCTCTCTCCCCTCCATGCTCAATCAGTTAGTAAAGATTTGCTACAATTTTAAGTGCCTGTCTCTTCAAACAAATCTGTACAGGCTTATTCTTTCAGCACAAGAGAGTGTCAACTTGATCTACAGTGAAATCTAATATGCTACTGTAACACAAACACTTTGCCTCGAGATCTCCCTTCTGACCAGCTCTGAACCACAGGTCTCTGCTTTTAACTTGGAGCAGAACGTTGACACCAGCTTCACGTGCTTTGAAGACATAAACACGAGGATTTTCAAAATAAACCTATCAAAAAGTCAACTGAAAGCTCAGAAGAAATAATATATTATGCTTCAACACAAGCAAAGTTATGAAGGAATTTCTCATGAGAGTAGGATATAACATCTTTAGACAGTATCTTGAATTTTCCCCCCCTCAATGATTATAACGCAGCCTAATAAGTGAACAGATGTCTGAAACCTATAGAGCCCCATTTACATTTGTACAAAATCATCATGCGTCACAGAAAGTAGCTTTGCTTCATGTTTCAAGTCAAAACACATGACATGCTCAAGAACTTCACGATTCTGAATACTCTGGAGAGGTTTCTGAACGTATCTCTGTGGAAGAAAATAAATGGTCAATCAATGGCAACAATAATTTCATGTCTCCATGTTAGTCCACCTTTTAGCCTAAAATCAACTTTCCTTTGTTATACAGCATTCACTGATGAAGAAAGTTTGGTTGTATCTCAGAGAAGCACCTGGTTTCCCCAGCCACTTGAGCTACATTAAAAAACCCTTAAAACCTCCACAGGAGCTGTGTCACTGTCCTGGCGTTCCATCTTCTGCACAAGTATATAAAGCTCGTAATCAAAATCAGTTAAATAATATTTTGCATACTTAAGCCATCAGCAAGTATTAGAAATAAAAACATTTTTAGCAAAGCTCAAGTAACTATTTTTAATTGCACAGTTATGCTATGTATGCTTGCCTTCAAGTATAAACATGTGTTCAGAGAACACAAAGGAGCACACTTTGCTCAATATACTCGTTCACATTAGAAAAAAAAGTAAAGAAAATCTATTTAAGGACAGTAAGAAGGGCAAGCCACTTTACTTCAGCTACAAATCAAGCTGTTTAGTAACAAAGCTCGAAAGAGAACCTCCCCCAGGAGGTGGCTTCCAGTCATTCACCCTGATTCATTACTGCGGCAGTATCACAAAGTGTGTGCTACAAACCCCATAATACCAAAAAACCCTATTGCCTCCAGTTACTGTGTTCTGGACAACTCTGTTGTAAAGGAGCATGGCCATTTGGCTAGCAACAGCAGCAAGCAACAACAGCTTTTAACCTGGAAATTTTCTCCAACACTTTAGAGTTCTCTAAAGCAGCACAAGCCGGTTCCTTACTGCATCCTTAAGATTTCCACCCAGCTTTTACACCATCCATTAACCTGACCTATCCTCAAGATTAACAAGCTCACTACATTATATTTTAAAACTTGTTCTCAGCACTGTATAATCTACGTGCTTGTAAAACTCCAGCAATAGGAAATGTAATGACGCCACATGCAAAAACGCAGCTGACTAAAGGGTGGGAGCCTGAAATGCCTGGCAACTTGTTTTCAGTATGAAAGGTAACACAAAGAATCGAGAACTAACACAGTTTCTGAATTCTGATAAAACACAGAAAACTCAGCCATGTAGCAGTGCCAGACAGCTACTGCTGCACATCAAGCCCCTAAAGTGCAAAATACTCAAAGGGCTGCTGCTCTCATGAGCTTTCAATTTAATCAAATTTAGGACCCGCCAAGAGATTTGTTTCATTTCTTATGTGCGCTGCAGCTGAAGGAGGTTTTGAAAGAGCCTCAGAAAGGAAAGACGGCTGGAGATCAGCACTGCTGAAAGCAGCTCGGTACTGCAAATGCTCCAAATAATCTGCACGCATTTCACTGTCTTCGTTAGCAGTTACTTTAATTGTACCTAAAAAAAAAAAAAAAAGGTGGGGGGGAGGCTCCCCATTTCAATATGCCAGTTTAACTTTTCATTTTCTGGTAACGAACAAAAATCTTTTGCCTATACAAAAGGATAAAAATTGAAAAGTCATTAAAAACATCATCTGAAACATATAAAGAAAATTCAGAGCAGTACAAAGGGTCACGACCGGAGACTTCAACATCACCCCACAGTTAATGATGCTAGGAGGCAGTCAACTTGCAAGCAAGCCACAGGCAGCCGTGGTTTTCTAACACACAGAAACTGGAGCCAAGCTCGCAGTACAGCAGGCCTTCAAAATATACTCCCTATTCAGAGTGACAAAAGGCTAACAGTTAAATGTACTGCACCTATGTCATTTTTATCTCTTTACTGAGGATTTTAATTACTGACTGAGACTGCAAAATGTATTTAAAATAGTTTGAGAAGGTTTAGCCTCTTTCTTTCCAAATAAAGTAATTCTCTAACACCTAGAATGACTACAACTAGCACTTACAAGAAGAAAAAGCTTATGATGAGACCTTTTCCAGATGAAACATGATAAAACCCAATGCAGGGGGAATCACATCAAAGAAAATGCCTCAACTGGACCAGTCTCACCCCTCCAGAGTCACTGGCATCTCCCCTTTCCCCTGCCCGCTCACCAGGGCTGGGATTCCCAACGGCAGAAGGTCCCACCACCCTGCAGAGTGGTGGTGCACAGCAGGTACCAGCCAGGTTTCACCCAGTTACTCCATGAAGCAGTAACTCCTCTGCCACAAGGCAACATTTGTGTCCTGGTGATTCCCGTTACTCTTGACATGCCTGCAACCTTTCTTCTCCTCTTTGTTATATTTCAGGGGGAAAAAGTCCTAGCAAGTACAAGAGCCAGGGCAGAGCTGTAATCCATGAGACAACCCCTTCTCTTCTACAATCCTCTCAGTTGCCACATCGCCAACTTCCACAAGTGAAAGATGTCCAAGCAAGAATTCTTCCTAGTTAAATAATGCTGACTTACACCCCAAATTGGCCAAACCTATGAAATCACTGTCCTACACTGTCCTGTAAGTACAGTATGACGTTCTTCTATCATAACGCAGCACCTAAATAACTATATGAAACTCATCCTATTTCTAGTCTTTTTTAACTTTTAGTACTGTCATTGCAACCTAAAATTATTTTTAACATATTTGCATGCAATATAGATGAGAATACATTTTTATATTTATATGTATTCTCATCTATATGCTGTATGCTTTCAGGTAGCAGGACTAAAATCTCGCCATTTCCTATATTAATGACAGAGTTGTGTCTCAAAATTGAACAGGGCAACAACACTCAGAACTCCTTAATCCTACCAACACGTATACAAACGAAACGCTCAACTTCCCATAAGCATCTCTACAGAACTTTCATTTTTATTGCAGATCATTCAAGCTGATGGGGTTACTCACATATATCAAGTTAAAAATGTATGTAAACTTTTGGCGGACATGAGCATAATTACGTATACTACAGAGGAAGCTAAATATGTTTCACAAGGTTATTCATATTTTTCAAGCCCTTTTGGTTAAAGGACAAGAGTCATCATCAATTCTAAGCTACGGTCAAACAAGCATTCATTGTATCTCAAAAGGAGAGCTTCTTTTAGAGATATTTTTAGCAAAAGGAAATTCAGTGAAATTAGCCAGTTCTGCCAACTACTTCCATTTTCCAATGCTGTTCAAACTGACTTCCTGTCAATATTAATTGACGTAAAAACATTTAACTATTATGTACTGGAGAATTTGGAAAACTGAGTAAAACTCTTGCTTGGTGCAGCATATGAAGGAAAATAAAACTTCTAGAGAAGTTAAGGAAAATAATCTCTTCCTGTTCCAAATATTATTTTTTTAAAACTAAAATATTTGTAAATAGCTATAAATAACCACCATCAGAGTTTTGATTCACTCCTCCTGATGTCTGGTGAACATAATCCAGATGTATTTATTTTTTTCTGTCAGCCATAACTGACGAAACTTCAGAAACACAAACAACCTCAGCCTTAACTGTATCACCTTCCTTAACTGCCTGAAAAAAATAACACATCGACCTTGTGTATTTTACTGTTGGGTTTTTTTTCATATGTACAAGTAATTGAAAAGAGATTTCAGTTACTCTGAACAACAGAACCCAAAACATTTATGCAATTTATGCAATAAATGTTTTCTAAAAAAACGTGATAATGTAGGAACAATCATGTCTGTGGTTCTAGGAATAGTATTAAACTAATCACCTACAACTTGGTAATATAAACACGGATGCTTCCTGGTCATTATCTAATACAATATGAGGCTTGAGATAAAGGATTTCACCCAACTACTATTCAAAGACGACTGTAAAAGACTTAACTCTCTCCTACCCACTACTGCAGAGCAACTTTACTACGCCCCCCCCCCCCCCAAAAAAAAATGCACTGCCAATATTACTTCCCAGCTTAGTAAAGATTTCCCCCCAATTACATCTTTTAATTTTGATTTTATATGAATAAACTCTCGAGCAGTTTGCATGCAGCTCTCTACTGAAATGCCGCATCGGGCGACTGGCACCAGGGCTGCACTGGTGCCGGGGTGACCAAACCCCAGGTGCCGGAGGAGGCCAGCCAGCAGGAATGGCCAAAGCTCACCTCGCTGACAGCATCAGGGACCCACTGCAAGTCTCGCTGCTCCTGCCCCGGAGCGGTGGGACCCCTGCAGAAGAGGCCGTGCCTGCATGAGTTACTCTCAGCATCCCGCAGTTCTCAGAGGATACATTACGTGTCTTGTGACTTGCAAGTATATGAAAGTTTCCTGTATGTTCACAGAGATGGCTTGAAGAAGAAATCGTTAATTGAAATAAAATATGCTCCCACCGCTGAAATATTTCCCTCTCAAGCGATGAGGCTAACGAACCGCAGTCTTTTCTGCCAAAGGTACATCATCGTGGCACATCATCTTACAAATTGGTCACTTTACAGCTCCACTTAAACACCTACTGGTTCCTGTTCTGTGTTTCAGTGGACAAAACAGGCACTTTAAATCATAAATATTTCTAATATTCTGACCATGTGATATCTAAGGCATCATTTTCACTAAAGCCTAATACATTACACTCAAATAAAACAGAATTTTACTACTTCTGTAATGTAGCAGGAAACCTACAGGCCTGCATTTGAAAGGAAAATTCCTCACTACGTGTATTATTTTATATCATGGAATAGGAATAATTTTTCTGTTCCTTTTGTGTTTGTACTAAGCTTAACCCAAAGGGCACACACCACGGCTTGGGCTTTTCAACCCAAGTAACAGAAGAGGATCATTCCAAATATTAAACACGTCAAAGAAATAAGGAATCAGCTCATACTTGACACTCTGGAGTAAGCTGACAATGATTTCACTACATAATAAAAAAGAAAACGTTTTGAGATTGCAATTCTGATCTAGGAAATTCTGATTAGTCAGACCTAAGTGGCTTTTAACAACAAGGCAGAGTTCAAATGCTATCTAGTAATTGCAGCAACACCTGTTCACAAACAAACAACAAACGGGAAAAAAAAATCTACCTTCTTAAAAGTATTTACCTTTTACTTAGAATAGCACGGGATATATCAAAAACATTTCATATTCCACTACACCACAAACATGAACACATCAATAAGCAACGGATGAAATTTAAAGTTTAGCCCAAGTGGCTACGACGACCTTCCATTCCCAATACCACATATGCAAAAAAAAGACAGTCACTACTTTCATTTCAAAACCCAAATAGCTTAAGCCAACGAGTCAGTTGCAAACAAAGCACATTCTCTCCTACAATTTACTAGCTTCAAACATCTGACCTACAGAGTTTTCATCCGCGTAAGTGCATTTGAGCTTCTGCCGCTGCAGCCACCACAGACCGGCTGGGAGCAAACTGCTGAATCAGTCACCAGGCGGTTGCACGGCTCCTCTAAACACAAAACCTCATTCAGAGGTACGGAGACAGCACGGGAACAACCAGCCACTGCACCGCCGTAGATCAAAAACGTTGCCTAATCTATCTCGAGAAAAGTAGCGCTCCTGAAATACGTCAGCTAGACACCTTCTCTTCTTTGGGGAGAAAACTCCTTTATTTCAGAGTACAGGACGGTCGATGCCAGCTGCATAATACTGTAATGGTTCTTAGTGCCAGCTGCGACGGCCGGCTTGTTCAACAGAGAAGGCTGACCATTAAATTCATCTCGGTCCTATAAATGAACGGCCAGCAGATGGTAATTTACAGACTACCAATCCAGCCTGATTTCAATATATCTGGATGTGACCCCACCTTCCCCCCTAATCCCCCCTCCCACTGAGGGAGCAGCTTGTTGCCTCCCTGCACGCACAGCCTGAGCCTGTGGAGCTGGGTCAGTGAGGAGGCCTGGACCCTGACAGCCCACTAAGCCCTTTAGGATATCTTCATCTGCCAAACGGCTGCAGCCAAGACCCTTCCCTGCCTGCTTGCTGCTTCCATGGCTGCAGAACACTTGAGTATAACCCGGTCTCGCATTAGAACAAAACCTGGAGGTCGAGGGAATGAGTGCACAAACATCAGACCACGAGGACAACTAGACCGTTTTTGAAGGTTTGCTTACGCTTTACTTGTGGTTTCTTAAATCTGCAGACACATCTGTATCTGTAGGCACCTAATTACAAACCCAGGTGCAATTAAAGCTGAAGTTACTATACATAAGCGAATCAGTTTCAAGAGGTGTTTGGAGGTTGATTACTTTGTACTTGGAGAACCAGGCATATCTCCCAGGACATCCCATCCCGGCTTCTGACACAACTGTGCCCTACCACCGCAAACACACAGACAGACGGACATTACTGACGGTTTTGAAGCTTTCGAATCCAGCTTTTCATTCACTGGTCACCAGATTTGCTGCTCTCTGGAAGTACTTCATTGCACTAAATGCCAGGTCACATACCAAAGTCCAGATCTATCATGACAAAAAGGCTCCACGCTAGCAGACAGAAAGTCACCTACGCCTTAAGCTCCTAGGGGGTAGAAAAAATCTTTTGTGCCCTGCCTTTGAACTCATCTAGCAAGTACTAAAATATACATCCTGTGATTCATTCTATGCACTCCAACATTATTTTTACGAAGCACTTTCTCTTTTTCTCCTTTACAGGAAAAAACCCCACTATTTTTTGGCCAAGTTATAAAATACCATTTCATGTTTTTGTAGAAATAGACTCTAAAAGCAAGCACAAAGAATTCTGCTAACTCCACGCAACAGCTTATTTTAATATGTAAAAAGGTACTTTCTGCATGTGTGGTCCCCCAGCACGTACCTTTTGGGCTGCATGTCTCCGTTCCCATGGTAACTCGTTGTATCAGCAGGCTGTGTAATCCTGCATAATACATGAAATTTGAAAATCGTAACTTGCTAGATGAAACAGATTTCCTGGTCTTAGTACAGGTCCTAATAGCTATATGCCTAAAAAAAGGTTATTCTAAATGGACATACAAGTCTAGGAAAATCCAGTTATCTCGTTTTTGTGACTATACAAATTCTGCATCTATAGCAGCATACAACCTTCCACAAGAGCAAGTGCTCCAATCTGCCCAGAACCCTCCTTTGAACAAAGATCACCCTGTTGTAGCAAAAACTTACTTTCCACTATAAAACAACTTCGCTATTACCACCACGCAGCACCCAGGCACTACCATTCAGACCCCTCACCAAGTCCTACAAACAAAGGAAGCAGCCTGCCACACACGGCTTTGTTACAGATTTGATAGAAAATGGCATTGGTCTCGCCAAAGGTGATGATGCAAACTTTAAACCAGCCTCAAATATTTTTCTTTTATTCATAGTTTCCTCTGAGCAACAAAAACAACATATCAAAACAAAACCAACCAAACAGGAGACAAAACAAGAATGATAGGAGGAGAGAAAGTAAACACACAAAGCAACAATAGAGTAATATATTATCTACTAATTAGCTGTATTATCAACAACTTAAGTTATGTTGATCCTACAGAAATTGGGACAAACCACATGCTAAATCCCATCTCAGCTAAATAAAACATTGCTCTATTACTATCTAGGGTAGCATCCTACCCTGGCTCCTACCAGCAAAACAGAATTATCTAGCAAAAAAACCCAAAAATATTGTTTATTGTAGCATTTCTCTTTGTTTCTTTGTCTCTGAATTTGGTGCAGTAAGTTTGCTCATCTTCTTCAACACGCTTTTATGTAATAATTATGACCATTTCACGAAGTTCAGTGCTGGATGACTCTCAGTCTCTTGAATTTTCTGACCATAATTAGTGACTATGTAAGTCACAAGATCCCTTTGCAGAGGGTTACTATGCTAGGAAAAAAGCCTATCTAAAAATCAGCTTAAAACGCGCTTTCAACGCAATTCTGAATATGAAAAGGAACGATGGCTCTTTACCTTCTATGTTCTAGCAGACAAGAACGATAATAACAAAAACATAATAATTAGGGACATGGTGTAGTGGGCATGGTGATGTTGGGTTGACGGTTGGACTCGATGATCTTAGAGGTCTTTTCCAACCTTAACAATCCTATGATTCTAACTACAAGTGGCAGCTCAGCACTGCACAATATCAATTTTTTTTCTAGCTAAGACTATTTGCAGTTCTTGATCTTCAGCTAAGATGAGAAAAGCTTGGATTTTTTTTTTATTGAACACCTAGTTTAAATATAAGAAATGTATAGAAAAGGACGTACGCAATAACATTTACTTTCCAACTAACATACATGAGTTTGGAAGATACACAAGTGGCTGGTAAAGTAAAAAAAACACATATTTACCCACAAGTTTCCAATTATAAATCTCCTCACTTTTAGAAGTTATTAACATATTTTACATCTAACCTGCTCTCAGAAAATAAATATCTCCTTGAACAGATCAGCATTCTTCACAGAGAAAAGATAAGAACCATAATTGGAATCAAATTTGCTCCAATTTAAGTGTACATTTCCGCTTCATTACAACTAAATTAAATAAAAAGAAAATTTATTTGAAAACTGCGCAATGATCAGCTCAAGTTGTTTTCTTCGGGGTGGCATATTTTCCCAAAAGTTTACATTGTATATTTAAATACTACAGGAAACCAAAACAAATTTAGAATATTCTGAATGAAAAATCAAAAAGACCTACACATCTTCCCCCATTACTGCTTAACCAATGTTTTTCCAGTGAGGTTTTTTTGTTTGATTTTGTAATCTGACCCTTTCAGATAAATGCATTTTACCTGGCGAAAGCAAACTGATTCAGGCCAAGTTAGTATATAGATAGAATGAAACCTATAAAGATAGAACGAAAGTATAAAGAAACTGCTATATTTCAGATAACCGGGTGTAAGTTACAATACTCTCATCTCTTTTTTTCCAGCAAACATTTGCCTAAACATGATGTGATGGACCACTTCTGCCCTCCGAGTATTCTTATTCAGATGCAAGAACTACAAACTGCCAAAGAGAAATGGTATTTTTCTGTAGTATGTGTGTTCACTCCAGCTAGATTCTCATTATTAACCGCTACATTTCTAAGGTTAATTGCATTCTGCCTAGCCAGATCGTCCCTGCAGTTTCAACTGGATTTTGCATTATTTCTTCCCTGTCCTTACCCTCTTGTGCTGCGTTGCTGCACATGGTTAAACAGCTTCCATGTTCCACCAGACAGATCACCGTCCTGCACCGCTGCTTGAAACGATGCTTACCCACAGCTGGAGAAGGCAAAGCAACTTAGAAACACCTTGGGGAACTTTGTAAATTAACGGCACCATAGAAATGTAAGCTCATTATACACCCTGATAAGGTGATGAAGAATAAAATTGCTCCCAAGCCTTTTTCAAAGCTTTCAACTGTTTTCCCCTATGAGCAAAATAGAATTAAACATAATGACATAAAGCAGTGAAATATTATTTAAGCAAACCGATGCATACTATAGGTGATTCAGGTAGCACTGTATACAGCTATATACAGCCAGCAGTCTGCAGCAAAGGCTTCTTCAATCACGTTGAACTTTTTTAGACTTCACTCCTCAAAGCTGACATTTACCAGCGGCTGCCTGCCAGCCCTTGGGGTTTTTTGGGGTTGTTTTGGGGTTGGGGAGAGGGGCCTTGAGGGGACATGAGAATAGAGGGAAAAGGTAAGATAATTTATTTGATTCAGCTGTTTATAAGACTGAGAGCTGGTAAAAGCACATTGCTTTGTTCATGTCAAAGGTAATCATAACACTGATTTCGTAACAACCATGGTGGTTTTGGTTTAGATTAGGGACTAGAAATCTATTAAGATGATGTCTGATGCCACAGTGAATTTCACCACATATTCAATCCTGGCCACTCTGAAACCTCGAATAAGAAAACTGCAAGGAATTCCTCTGGCAACAGAGATGTATTAAACACATTCTGACAAGCATGGTCCCTAAAGCACTAGAAGCCGTCTTATTCACACCTGTCTAATTTGTGACTGCTTTATATTGCAAACTTAATTTTCATAACTTCTTAAGAGTATTTTTATTTAGTTTTTACATGGTTTTTTTCCCAATCAACATTAAATGCTTTAGCATTACAAAAAAAAACCAAGAATGACAACATTTGAATTGCTTTGCAAGTTCATCCACATTCTTACGGATTCCAGTGACGATCCCAGAGATTTCTTTCCCAGGATAGAAGATAAAACTGAAACACGGAAGAGAAAGCAAGCTCCGTTCACCTTCCTATGAAGAACCACCTAAAGTCCAGACCTGCCATGAATACTCGTGATGCTCACTCCTGCTGTTGAGGAGCCTTACCCACACAACACCTTAAGACCCAGCCCGACACGCAAAAGACTCCAAACAGTACTGAATACTGTTCAGCTCATAACTAGGAGCCTGATTAAAAGATTATTTCACATATACTAACAATTCTGGAAAACGCATGATAAATTGAGTATCTTCACAGGAACAAGATGTTTTCCTTAAAAAAAAAAAAAAAGAAAGAAAAAAAAAAACACCACTGTGATCCCTTCCAAGCAGATTCTTCAAAATCTGTTCAGATGAGGCATCCTTTTTTTCTAAAAAAACAAAAGGTCTCCAATGACATTTTTACTAGAAATAGTGAAAAACATGATTTCTGCTTGCCAAAAACTAACTGGATGATATACTCTCTGGCACGCTTGAAAGGCTTATGTATTGTAAAAGTAGAAAGTAGCAGCAATGTTAATCTGAAAAAAGTCATGGAAAAAATTTAAACACACAAACTGAATTAAACAACACTGTACCAATATGAGGCAACAATAAGCCTTTTACCTCACCACTTTCTAATAAATTAAGATAATGGAAATCTGAAAAAACTGATGAAAAAGCAGGCTAGCTTAGAGCTACGTGAAAGTTCATACCACTATCATAGCAAAATAAAAAAAATTGTACTGTATGACTATTTATAATGAATTACACTCTTGCACCTTATTGCCCTTCATTTTAGACAAAAAACAGATGTCACTTATAAATGTTTAAGTAACTCAGCAAGGAATCATCCGATCTATTTGTGAACATTTCAAAGTTATCATAAGACAAATGACTAAGAAAAATGCAACCTTTACACTAGCTCAGGCACAACATAGTGCCTCACCAGACCTGCTGTCTCCAGATACTTGTACCTTGCAAAATCTGTACGTATTAAAGAAACGGACCAGAGGATTGCACTAGATGGTGCAAGCTGAGAACAGGTGATTCACTGCATTCAGATTGCCCGCATCGGCTCCTCTCTGACTTACACAAAGGTGAGGACTGCTCTGAGCTCCTCACAGCACGTTCCTGTACCGCACCAGTCCTCCACTGCACAGCTCGCCAAAGTGATGGCGCCTGCATTTTCCCTTTGACGCACAGGGCAGGAGATGAGTATTTCAACCACCTAAGTTACATTCACACTAGTACAGGTTGAAGTAATCCACGTTGAAAGAGAGTCCAAAAAGTATTAGGCATATACAGAAAGCACTCAGAAAATGTATACAGACTCACGAACCAACTAGAAGGACTGAACAAATTTTAGTATGACAATATGCTCCAGAACAATATGTTCAAAATCAAGGTACTATATTTATATACGAATACTATCAGGATAGAAGGAGAATACCTGAGGAAGTGAGAAAAGTGCCCCTGAACAGAAGGAAAAAGAAGAAACTGAAACACTGGAGAGGTACTTGAACCTCTAAAAATAAATAAATAAAAATTAGTTTAACAAGGAAGTTGATCAACTAATTTTAACAAATACTTGCTACATATTTGTTCCTTTTTTATTCAGCCATTCCCAAAATAGTGGGAAGGGAAGGAAAAAAAAAACCCACGGAGTGACACTTCCAAGGAAAACAGAAAGGACAAGAAAGGGAGCGTGAGCACAGGTACAGGTAGAAGACAGACGACAACCACCAGCGTCTACTTGAAGTGAGAGCAGGAGTGCTGAGTACAGACTGCAAGGAACTATAAGTATGACAACATACAGGAATAATGACCAGAGAGCAGTAGAAGACAGACAGGCTAGAGAAGAGGCGGGGAGTAGGACCTAAATTGGTCTGTCCCCTGCAACGGGCATGGCCAACACCACCCTTTGCATACGCTCCCTTTGCAGCAAGGCACAGCATGCCAGTGCTGTATTCCTCCATCCTGTCCCAAGCATTTCTCCATCCCTCCCTTTGCTGCAAGGCAAGAAACAGACAAATTACATCAAGTCTTTTATTCCTATGCGGGTCTGAAGGATTAGCACATGTCTGATGAAACCTTCTCCTCCCCAGCAGCCTCCAGCTCCTGTGATTCTTGGACATAAGGTTGTGCAAATGGGGGCAGCTTCTCTCCCCCACAATTCCTCCTTCCCCCCCTTCTTCCATTCTCTGACAATAATTCTTCAAACAGAAGGTGGAGAAGAAGCTGCAATCTGAAGAGCTGAATATCGCTTGTCTGTTTTCCTACCAAACCAAAAGCTTCCATAATTCTTACATGGACAGCGAGTAACATAACTGGTCTGACAATTATCAGTATTGGCTTAGTATTAAAGTAAAATTAAATGCTATAAACATGCATTTTAAATTTCTTTTTTTAAAAATGAAGATACACGTAAAATCACTTCATACTAAATCAGCATCCTACAGGGATCAAATTCAGACGTGATGCAAACAAGGAAATTAAGTTGGGGTTTTGTTTAAGAACAAGCCTTATAGAGTTCCTGTGACATAAATCAGACTTTGAATACCTGCACATGTGCACTTCAACATCTGGGAGAGACCAGAAAAAGCAAGAAGGAAATGGCTGTTTCACTCTCCACACTACATTAGATCAGCAAAAAAAAAACCGAGCATCTATGAAAAAGAAAAGCATCAGTTAATTAGTTTGATCTTTCTCCGAATTTGGGATTCAGTTATCAGCTATCAGCAACCAATTTAATACTACTACAAATCCAATATACTGTAAAACTGGAACTGTTACAGACCCCTAGGGCAAAGGAAGATCCCTACAGGCTGCACCTATTTGGGTTTCCCCTCTGGGATCAGAAATAATTACAAATAGTAATTGCGTTTGATCACTATTTTTGGGATCTGTATTCATATATCAATAAACAGTTCCCAAACACAGGCATAGAACTAGGAAGCAACTCTCAAAAAAAAAAACCACAACCCACAACAAAACACAACAGCAACTCAATCAGCAGTGAAATCAGATTATTTTTCAAAATCATTATTTAGTGTAGTGCTAAAGTAAAATGTGAATGTAAAATTTTACTATTTCAGCTAAGCAACACAGTGCTTTGCTTTTATCTTTTACGAGAAGATTCAAAAGCTTGCACATGTCCTTACAGTCAAAAAGCAAGCATGAAGCTAACAGAGGACACCTGAATCTTTCCACTAAAGAAACTACCAGCTGTTCACGATAGATATCTCAAGAAAAACATTAAAGTTCGAGACTACTGCAAGAAAATACGATCATGGTTGGTTAAGTGGTTTTTTTGAGCCGTTAAAATCTGTGCTTTCACTGAAATTTAACTATTAAGAACCTAGCAACTAAAATGTCTTCTTAGGAGAACTAACATAAACACTTTTACAAGAAGTAGAAGCTACAGCCATACCCCAACACCAACCCAGCATCTCCTGGATTTTCCTTTTAAATAAAATCAACAGAATACTGCTTAGCTTAAGAGATACATCAAGCCCAAAGAAAATAATTTCCCTAAACACAGGGAAAAAAACTCAGATATTTCTAGAGACCAAGACCGTTACAATGAACATGCTTAAGTCTTGAAGTCTTATTTAAAATAAATAAAAAATAGTAGAGAGATAAAACAGCAAATCTAAATTGAGCTGAAAAAAAAATACGGTCTGTTCCAGTTAAAATTTCTTCCTCACTTATATTATCATCAGGAGCTCTCAATTTGTTATTTATTATTTCTAGATATTGTTTCAAATATTGAAAGACTTGCATAAAAGCCACATTACTTCTTCAAGAACCACTACATGCCATCAGAAGTACCAAAATAAAGCTGGGAGTGATCCACAAGTGAATTTGGTGAACTTCACAAACAGTGCAAAATAATCTCCCCCCCCCCCTTCTTTTTTTTATATCTATATATCTCACTTATAATGGTACAATTACAATGGTGTCAGTATATCAGAACACCTCATACTGAAAAGTGAACCTTACAGGCAAATGAAAAACTTGACTTAAAAGAACCAAATTCCTTGCACTGGCTAATTAGTCTGCTCTGTGATCACATGTTTAAGCTTTCTCATCAGAAAAACTCATTTCACTTTGTCACTGCTTTTCACACTAGGATATTTTATTTACATTAGGCTGCAAGCACTAGGCAGTGCTAAAAGCTGCATGGTAATAATAATCAAAACCAAACAGTGCTCTCAGATGTAAAGCACCAATGGTCACATTAGATGAAGAAAAAGGACCATACAACCAGTCCCCCCCATCTGACTGATAACAGAACTTACAGTGCTCGCTAGCTGGTAATTAGAGTTTTGGCAGCAAGGAAAATCAGAATCCAAATTAATCCTAAGTGTTGGGGTTCTGGAATTATCATCTCCATAATGGATCAATGTAAACCTCGTATTACAGCAGCCATCTGAAAAGTGGTCAAAAACTGGACGAAAAGTAACATTTCGAGCATTAATTCTATTCTATTAATCAAGTCCTGCCCATTTACTTCTGGTGGGTGAAAAGCAGCACGCGTTTGCACTGGATGAATATACACACACACCTGCAGTACATGTAGAAGAGCCATCAAAGTACAACCCCACAAGTGTAAACTTATTAACTAGTTCCTTAGTCTCTTATTTAGTCCATAAACCAAGTTATACAACACTGAATTTATATAAAAATCATAATTAAAATGGATAGCCAAGGCTGTCACCTATCTCACCCTCCGCTGCTTGAGAAAGTTGCTCAGAGAGGAAAGAAAACTTACTCTTGATAGGGAGACAAGGGTCTGAGCAGTCATTTTACACTCTGTCCTTAAACAGAACCTGAAAATTTTACAACCACACACAACCCATGCAGAACTCTTTCTGCAGCTCATCATCCTTTGCTCATCATCTCCAAACATGACAAACAAGTCATGGCTTTGATACTGGAAAAAGTGCAAGAGAAAAGTTCACACCATTATTAGATTCCTATTTAGCAAAAGCATTAGATAACAATCAGCAGCGTTTTGAAAGTAGCACTCACATACAAACCTTCCATGCTCCCTCCCTCTACTTTGTTTGAAAATTTTGTATCTCTAGATAGATTCATGAACAGAATAACTCAATAGTCAAATGCTCCAGCATATCAGTTACTTGGCAGTGTAACTCACGTTACCCCGGGATAAGGGAACACAGACAAGCAGTTGCAGTGAGTAGCTTTCATGCTCTACACACCATTTTACCTTGCGTTAACTTGTTTCTGTCACAAAATAAGAAATTTACAGCAAAGATTACAGAAACTTATTCTAGAGCATTTCTTTTTGTTGGAACGCTGAGTAGTGTATTTTCACTGTTAATTAAGTGGCTTCATAATGAAGAAGGACCGAAAATTACATTGCAATAGTACAAAATGATGGGAAAAATCAGTAGATGCAGCTCTAGAGCATACTTTTAGATTACCATGGTATACAACTGATCAGTTTATCTTAAATATTTATGAAAGACAGCCAACAAGCTGGCTCAAAGAATCAACGGTGTGCAAACTGTGAAAGTGTTCCTGCTAACATGAAGCACGTTTAAGTAGTTTCAGTAGACACTGGAAGTCACAGGAGTGAAAGCTGTGACAAACACAGATTTCTCATTCCAAGACTTTACATGTTGAGAATAACGCATAAACATTTGCCTAAAGAGACTGAAGTTATATGTCCATAGTTTATATACACCATTAGCTTTGAAACTAAGATGACAGCGGCCTTCTTTTAGTATTATTAATACAGAGGATCACTAAAGAAACGAGAGGTCACATACAGACTACAACCACTTCAGGATCCTTTCGGGCAACACGACTACTTGTTATCACACCACATGTTCAAAGATCTAACACGCTACTCTGCGTGGCTTTCATTACCCACAAAAATTTCACGGCAGTAACCATTTCACACCCATTTGCCTCGCTCCACCTTTCGCTTCTCCAGAAGGAGTGAGGAGTTCAGGGTTGGGATCCACCTCTGCTCCTTACCCGTGGTGAGCTTGGTGCGGGTCACCCGGCCAGGCGGGCTCTCCAAGGCAAGTGCTGGAACTGGGTTTCAGCTCCCACCAACTCACAGCGGGGAAGGCAGAGCAATCCCATTACCATTGCTGCTGTTAAAAATCTTCACCGTAGTTTCTGTGCCTTAGTTTCTCTACCCTAATGCAAAAGGGATAGTGCATATCATGTAAAAAGGCCAGAAGGTTAATTCAAAGCTATAAAAGGCTACAAGGTCTTTTTGGTACTGTAACAGCAAGTTTAGAAATGACTTTGATTTTCTCAGGGCTTTTGATGCAGAACACTTCACCAAAAGCAAATGTACATCTTGAGAGATGCGAGCAGCTGCTCCAGAGGAGAAAAACCAGTTCCTTATTCTCCTCTCTTTCTCTTTTATTTTTACACAATCTGATTTTGAGAAAAATGTTTAGGTTTTAGTTACCACAGGAGGGCAGGAGCATGTAATGTTAGTGCTGATATCTTCTTAGAGAGAGCAGAACAAACAGTGGGAGCTGGAACGCAGAAAGAGCCAAGTCAGAGACCCGGAGCGTGATGAAAATTCAGTCATACCAGCGGAGTTAACTGCTTGTTAATGAAGGCGTATGCATCCCATCTGCTGGCTACAGAAGAGCTGGAACGGTTTCAAAAACATTCCAAGACAGACATACCATCAAATATACGATGCAAACGTGTGGTCCGTACTCAAAAGTTTACCCCACTGATTTCGGCAGGACGGAGTATAGACACAGACACGGGCACCGAGGCTGCAGGATATGAACCGCGTCCTTGTCACACATTAACTGTCACTGCCCGTTGAGAATAGAAATCTTTCCAGTGTAATTTGTTTATTCATTAATTCTGATTTCAGGAGAAAGTTCTGGCTTGCACCCAACAGCTAATTGGTTCAATAAACAGCATCTCGGTTTAGAAGAAGAAGAAAACATGATACCACAGTGAGAGCATGTAACTGAAACCTCGATATCTGTTTGGGTATGACTTAGGGCTTCTCAAAAGAGCTGGACTGCAAAGAGCCAGTTTTAAAAGACAAGACAGTATACAGTTTAAATGCAAGAAATAACTACCAACATTTCTCCGAAGACTCCTTATGGGGAAGAGGGAAGAGAAATTACTACTGTAAAAACATGCCTAATGATGACCTAAAACACAGAAAATAAATTTATGGATGAAGTCATGGGGGGAAAAAAAAAAATCAAGTTGTATTTATTATGTGAATTACAACTCATGGCTATAATATTTAAACTTTTGTTTCCTTCCTAACTAGGCCTGCCACACACAATATGCTATCAAGAAAGCTGCCAAACAATTGTTTGAATATTCCAAAAAGCAATTATGTAGCCCACCATGAAAAAAAAAATCATAACCTGAAATCTGCCGTCATCTGCACACTGTCCAAGAGTTCAGAAGAGTTAGAGGGACTTACCAGAAATTTGCTGCACAAAGACAAGTTCCCAGGTATCTTAATTCATGTTATTTACTAACATAAATTTCCCTTTTAATGAAAGGAAATAATCTAAAATCTTAAATTCAATATAACTCATGTAACTGCCAGTATTATAAAATTCACATTAATAAGAAATACTTTAGGTTTTGCAAATGCTGTACAATAGCCATTAGATTTTAAAATCTATTAGAAAAGTAACTGTCACAGAGTTAGTATGTTAAACAAGAACATCTGAACTGAGGCTTCATTAAACCCACCCATCTCTTCAATAAGAAAATTGTGCAAATCACTCCAAATTATGCATATTTTACAGGATTTTTCTTGGCTTTAAACCCTTTGATTGTACAATCATTTCTCTACAAGAAACATTTTTAAAAGTCATGTACTCTAAGTGCTATGTCAGAAGTAACAGCAAAATGGGTTTTCATGACAAGTCCTTCATATTCCGCTATGATCAGCATTTTGCAGGCCTATATAGATGGATTCTCCAGTAGCCCTTCACTTCCTTGTTTAGGAGGTCACTTTTTTTGCACTATTTCTTTTTATAAAGATCTATTTTTGACTGCTGTGGACTTTTGTTTACATGTTAAGCCACCTGATGCCTCCAGGAGCCATATAGTTTGCTAGTGAAGTCATTTTCTCTCTGCTACACGTAGTGACTCCATGTAGCTAAATGCTTCTAAACAGGACTTAGCATTTACGGAAATCTGAAGACGACTCCTCTCTGCGCGGTTATCCCTTAGAATTAAAAGAAACGCACAGTTCTGCTTTTCTGCAGCAGCTGACTCAAGGAGGAGGGGGAAGGGGAATATAAAAGAGCACAAAATTCTACCATTACAATTTCAGAAATACAACAGTTCATCTAATGAAGAGAATAAGGATTACTCAATTATTTCCTTGCCTTGGACAGCTGAGGGTTGATTCGCGGGGCGGGGGGGAAGGCATTTAGAGAGATTATAGGATTTTTTTTTTTTTTTAATAAGGATGGAATAAACTCCAGTATTTTGCTGGATTAGGTATACACGAAGGAAAAATAAGACTGAAACTAAGAACATGAACCCTTCCACAGCACAAAGCACTTTACTCAGCACCTGCAGTTGCACAGTATGTATAGCTTTAGCCAATTATCTACAAATTTACTAGGATCTTCACTGCTGTGCTATACAAGCTTTAAGTTACAATGACATACTGAATTGCTTTCTTTTGTTTAAAAAAAAATCTATGCAACAGTTAAAACAGTAAAAAAGAGTATTTTTTTTGCTTTAAGTATTTTGACACAACACGAGTGTTTCCTCCCAGGTCAATTATCAATAAACACAATTAATGCTGTGTATTACAAAACAGATTATAACCTAGCTTTCAGCATCAAAAAAAAAACAACAGTGAGAAATCTTATTATACAGAAGACTGGGCAGTTCACGTGCTACAATTACACAGGTTACCACTACTGCCAGTCACAGGAGAGAAGCCTCATATCGAATAGAGAGCAAAATCCCCTATTTGCCAAGATCTAGATGACTGGGACACAGAGGAGAGAGAGAGAGAAGCCCGACTCCCCACGATCATTGCCGCACCTCAGCTACAAAAAATACCGAGCCCTGGTCTTTCTGGCTGCCAGTCAGGTATTTCTTCCTAAAAGTAATATATATATTTATTTTCCTTTCCAGGCAACACAACATGACAGACCAATGGATCGTTCTGACCATTCAAACTGTCATGAACAACCTCTTCAATTTCTGATTTAATACTAATTCCTATTAGGATGGAAACACCGAAAGCATATATCTAAATACAAAAGCAAATCCTAAAGTGGTTTTGCCATATTCTTTGAGGTACTAAACCAACATTATCTGTAATATCTAATGGATAATTAAAATCCAAGTACACGTAAAGTATAAATATATTACAGCTTAAGGTTCTCAGGTGTCAGGGTTTCAAGATTATTTTTATTCTTTCACTTAACATTATTTAACCTTGTATTTCCATGTCCATCACTATAAATACTTATTCTAAACTTCTAGTAGACACAACACAAGTTTTTGACAGGATAAGTGTTAAAAATACTGCATTATAGTAATATGTATGTTGTTTGCAGCATTATACAGAATACTTCATATATGAAGTGAATCATAATATAGAAGGTCTAAGTAAATTTATGGTTTCTTGCAATACTATCACTTACTGTTTCAGAAAACTGTTTTTGTAACTTTAGTTCCAACAACAGGGTCATTCATCATATCCTTAACCTGAACAACAGTAGTAGCTTTAATATGTGCAAACAAGTGAAAGAATGACAAACTACTAACATCAGATATATAAAAAAAATGAACATTTAATTTAAACATACTTTTCTTGCTGCAGTTTTCACAAACTAAACCATGTAAGACAGAGCAAACCCTAGGATTACAACTGATTAGCCAAAAATATAAATAATAGTTTAATATATTACCCTTCCCAAAATTTGACACAATACATTAATAACAAGGCTGTAGCTACAAGAAATGAATTCAAACCTTTAAAAGATGGCATTCTATGATGATTTTTAAAAGTCTCTATGCATCTACTAATCACTAAGAGTCAAGTAAGTGATACTAATCACTGTTCTGTTTAACAACTTTGTAAAGCAAACTTTTGACAGATAGGTGATGGCAATCTGCCACCAGTTCCCAAAAAGAGTGTCTGCTTTCCGTCACATCACTGTATCGACACCTTCAAAGGAAATTCAGGGTGCTTCTGGTAAAGTTAGTCATAAGTCACCGAATGTTTTGGCACCAAAACAATGGTGGCACAGTATTTCACATTCCTTATAAAATATTCCCACAGACATCTATAGGACTTCTGGAAATAAATGCAAAACCAAGTCTCAAGCAAACATGTTTTCCAACCCCAAATATAGTGAGTTTAGAAATAGTTGGTAAAAAACTGCTCAAGCTTTAATTTTTTTTCCTCCAAGCGCCTGTATCAACCTGTGGGCTGAAAGGAGTGGGAGACTCGAGCATGGATAAGTTAAAATTGCACCTCATTGCAAACAGGCTTCACTATTTAATAAAAATGCGCTTCAGAACCCCTCTCCAAAGCAATACGAACCACGAACAAGATCTGTGCTACCGAAAGAACCTATTTTAAAGCCTAGCAATCAAAACAGCAAGAGAGTGAACTGAAATGTGCTGCAATATTTATGCAGCCATTATAATGTAAATGCGTAAGGTATTAGAAACGCTATTTGCATTGGTGCACAGCCCCTTCAGTCTATGTACAATGCCAACAGAAAGAACAATTAGGGTGCATGCATAACAAAAAGCCTCCGACCACAGGGTAGGCAGGTCCACTGAACCGGATACGATACCTACGGGATCAACAGGGCTCCATGGAAATACCATCTGCTGGATCACTCCATACACCTTGCTCATACATAGAATATGAAGCATTTCAAGACACAAAAGCATGTAGAGGATTAGCATGGCAAAGGTAAGAGCAAGATACAACCAATTTACTGCGAGCACCAGTCGCATGTTTCTCAAGATGAACAACTAGGCTGGAGCACAGCTCGCCTCCCCAGGGCCACTCCTCTCTGCAGAAACCCCAACACCACTGACAGAAAGTAGGGAACTTTCAACTATGCTAAAAAATAATAAATGAAAAAACAGCTACCTACTTTCCTGTGGCAAAAAATACTCTCCAGCACTTTTTGGAACAAAAAGGGAGGCAGGCGTGCAAATTAGGATCTAACATACATCCACTCTGAGAATACAGACTACCCTTGCGTAGAGAAACCAAAAAGCAAACAAATACATTCAAGTCTTTCCTATTTTTTTTTTTTACATGTACATCTTAATGGTAAAATAGTACTAAAAGAACCAAGCATATAGGCATGCCAGATTGGTTTAAGAAGTTCTTTGACCAGCATCCTAGTATTTACCTACACCAATTCACAGCCTCTTAACGTATTCTCACGCTAATCAGCATGTCTACAATTATATGATAGGCTCTGTTCTCTCATGTATTTCTCTTGTAGAGCAATACAGATAAAGCACTTCTCAAACTGCAACGATCTTAAAACAGCCTAAATTAACTACGTGGTATAAAATTACTTTTTTAAAAGAAATTATAAACAGTGCATAATTTCTGTACAAAATATATCTATTACCTAGAGGTTAATGATGGAAAAATTCTTAGTAATTAAAATTCCCTTTTTATCCAGAGACCATTGTTTTGCTATACTGAAAACGCCTTTATTGAACCAAATTTGGTGTCGGAGAATGCCCAGATTTAATAGTACATTATGTGTATTTCACAACACAGTCAAGCCCAAGCAATGCAGCAAAAAAAAGGCAAATTAAGGTCAACGGCTAATACTGCAAACATTACCTGCTTATTATACAACCTGTTACATTTTATCCCGGTACATTTTGTAACATAGCAAGACTACTGTATCAAACAGACTAGACTATATCAGCCGGTACAATTTTAATGTAAACAAGGGTTCTTTTTATCTGTACAATCTAGTTACAGCTGGCTGTTTAATCTTCACTACTGTGTCCTCCCCAGCCCTCTCATACACACACAAACCCACCAGAGAGAGAGCGACCAGAAATATCTCCTCTGAGATGCAGTTGCATGCAGTAAAAATAAATCCAAGGTATTACAATGACAGAGACAAAAGCAAGCCTTGCTTCAATTAAAAGAGCATCCACAAAGATGCCGCACAAAATAATAAAATAAAAACCAACGAGCCTCGAAGCATTTCGGGTGGGAAATGCCGCTAGCCAAGCTGAGCGAGAGGGCACGGCAGCTGGAGGCAGGTAACGTTACGGGCCGCGGGCCGGGAGCTACCCTGCACCCAGGCAAAGCACAGGGCCACCCAAAACCCACCCGCGGAGGAGGGCAGGGGTGAGGTGGGCATCGGGGGCGAGCCATCCCCGGGGCTGTGGCAGGCGAGGGGAAGGGACGAGCGCTGCCTTCCCCTCCCTCCACGCACACAAGTTTTCATCTTTCTTCAGACACGAAGGAGAACCTGCTGCTAGAGAGAAAGGGCTCCTTTTCAGCACCCACCCAGATGCTCCACAATAGTATTTTGGAAACGTCTGAGATGTCTCAATGCAGTTTTATTTCCTTATCATCATACTAAACCTTCCCGAAAGAGAGTTCGGTTATCTGCAGGGCTTTCTCAGCCTTGCCCGGAGGGGATCACAAAATGTGATCCTTCTCATTCATAACAAACAGAAGATACTTTTACAGCCTCAATTCAATTAACATGCATGAGCAGCATGCACACATGCAAGCACATACATCCACCTATTTCACAGGTGCTGTATACAGGTCAGCAGCAGCCAGCTCGCGCGGTGACAAGCCAGGACCGCCCCACACACACCGCTTCAGCAGAAACATTCTTTTCTAGAAAGCCACAGCCAAGTAACAATCAATCCAAGGGTTTCCTAAAAGGCACACGCACAGCGATCTTCCGAGTAATTAATTTCTGTACATAGGCTAAGAGTGCAGGAAGACAGCTGGAGAAAATATTCGTCGTCTGAAGGAATCCCTTCAATCACACAGAATTCCTGGCGGAGAATACACCCATCGGTGCGATTTAAGTGTCAACATAACAAAGGAACGCCCCTCCCAGCACCTCCTGCCTTACAGATATGTCACGCTGGAAAGGAAAAACTAGACCGGGAAAAGCAGCTATTCGCAATCAGCACTGTTTATCGACCCTACCCTTGCCATCACCCCTAGGAAAAAACGTTGGGGATTGTTTAACATTTCTAGAAAGAGCAGAATAGAGGGATGTGGCAGAAGACAGCATCCTCTCTGAGGATTCCTTGCTGTTCCTCAAAGGCAGGCTGCGGACACAAGGAGAGCTTTGTCTGGAATCATCTTTCTGTATTACAAAATTATATATAAAATTAGTTTTTCCTGATGTACGTGTTTTGCCTTGCCACATGTACAGAAATCCTAAATTAAAAGGAATCCAGCTTCAAATTACTAAAATAATCTCCCATTTTGCTCATCCAGAGCAAAGAATAATTACATAGAAAACCAAAATAGTCAAACCCAAATCATTCAACAGGAATTAAGAGGATAAGAGTGTTACTAAAATTAAAATGTATGCACAACAGTGTAATAACAAATTCATAGGATACAGTAAATCTTGCCCAAAACCAGGCTAGGATTATATCAAGATCACCATACAACATATGCCTGAAATATGGCTGTAAATAAGTGTGACTTAATTTGACCACCACCTATTTTAAGCCCTTGATTTTATAAACAGAAGCATCCAATAATGACTAGTGATTAAAAAAAACAGTTTAGAAGATAAAAAGGAGAAACAATAAGGAAGTCAAATATGCAAACAAGAAACAGTAGAAAATTAAGACTCTGAAGGTAATTACTAAAACCATCTTAATTTCTATTTTTATAGGCCAAAAAAATCCAGACCAAGTACTGCAGCAATGACAATACACACCATTACAACTCCTTGATCATGAATATTCTGCCTCGAAAGTGTCTGCACATGTGCAGAACTGAATAAAACATATGCTTCCATAGTCCCATCTCAAATACATGAGTTAAAAATTACTAGTACTATTGCAGTACTTTGTAATTGTTTTCTCACATTGCGATTTTTTATTCCATCTCCATACCTGCTCCTAAATAAGCCGGTAAAGTCAAGCAGCGACACAATTTCACCAAACTTCAGTTCTGCTGAATTTCTGTATAGCTCACGCCCAGTCGCAATTTTAGTCAACACTCACGGTCGTTCACCTTACCTAAGGTTACTACAGCTTTTTAACCATTTCCTAGAGAAAGATACGTGCAACTCGGTGAAAGCACCTTCTACAGCCAGAAGTAGACGTGGGAAGCTGTCACGCCGCTTTCTCTGCGACACCTCTCCGTTTTAAATACCGGGAAAATCACCTGGCTAGACAAGAAGGCGACGACTTTTGAAACGAGATTCTGCCTGCCCGGCTCCATCAGAACTGCCACAATAAATACATCGGGTGAAACAGGAAAAGAGCCTCACGCCTATACGAGAGGGTGGGGGACAGCACTCGCACACACAGGAGCAGATGTAATCATTACCCTGAACGCCGGTAATCATTACCCTGAGCGCCAGTGCCACTACACACACGCGAAGTCTCTTAAATTTCTCCTCGCCAGCTCTCGGTACCGGGAGCTGGAGGGGGGGAGGAGAGGTGAGGCTGTGAAACGGAGCTTCCTCCTTTCTTTCTTTTTTGTTGTTGTTGTGGCGGTGGCTGGCCGATGCCATCGCCCGGCAGCGCGGAGGAGCGGGGCAGCCCCGCCGCCGAGCCCAGCGGGGCGATCGGCCGCCTCCGCCCCGCCGCACGCCGCGGGCGGCCCCCGGCCCGCCCCACCTGCCCCGGGCCCCGCGGCTGCCGGGCGGGGCTGCACCCCGCCGGGGCACGCAGGCACACACTCGCCGGGTGCCGGTGCGCGGAGCCGGGCGGGCTGCCCCGCCGCCTCCCCCCCGCGCTGGGGCGGCACGGGGCGCGCCCCCCGTGCGGTTACCTGCCGCCCAGGCCCTCCCCGCCTTTGTGCCCGCGGCCTCCCGCCTCCCCCGCCGGCGCTGCCGCCCCCGGCCGCCACCAGGCCCACCCCGCCCGCTGTCAGCCGCCGCCTCAGCGCGCCCCGACGCCCCCGGCGGCGGCGAGCCCCGCCGACGCCCCCCGGCCCGCCGCGGCCCCGAGCCCGGCCGCCCCGTACCGTGCGGCTCCGCCATCCTCCCGAGGCGCGCTCGGCCCCCCCTCCCCGCCCGCCCCTGCCGGCCACCGTCTCTGCGCACCGAGCCGTCACGGGACTCCCCGCCCACAGACCTCCCGCGGCACCACGGGGGCGGGCCCGCCGAGGCGCGGGGCGACCGACCGCTTCCAGGTTACGGCGCCGCCGCCATCTTGGCGGCGGGCGGAAGTGGCCCGGTTGCCCCTGGCGACGGCGAGGCGGTGGGGCGGGAAGGGGCGCTGTGCGGGCTCCGCACCGGCCGTGCGGGCTGCCCGCCGGCCTCCCAGGGCGGGAGCGGTGGCAAGGCGCGCTCAGGCAGGGCTCACCGCTCTCTCTGCCGCTTGTCTCGGGGTCCGTAAGCCCCGCGGGGCCTGGCCGCCCTCCCGGCCGGCCCGCTGCCGCCCCTCAGCGCCCACCGCTGCGGCTGTCGGGAGTAACCGGCCCTGCGGTGCCTCACACCGGAGCCTCTGTGGCCGCACATCCCGGTGAAACCTTCCGTCATGTCACCGCTGCGACACCGGGGAGAAACTTTCGTCAAGATTTCCCTGGGTGAGGAGGACAGCCCATAGCTCCGTCGGTTACTGACTGCAGCTCATTAAAGTATTAAAAGAAATAGGAATTATTTTCCCACCAGTGCTACTTTAACTGGAGAGTTTGTGTCCTGTCCCCCCCGCGACAGACAGGATCAGAAATTCTAATATAATGAGTTCGTATGAAATAGCTCTTCTCAGTGCTGTACCCCACTCTCGCTGTGGGTCACCGTTAGCTACTGGGACATTATGACAAAGATGGACCAGGGGACTGTGACGTTCCCATGTTTCCTTTTCCTACAAAATTGGGACCATCCCCAGTTGGCACCTACTATAACCTCACACCGATGTGCTGACCATTCTTTCTGTAGGAGGTATCACAAGCTAAGCACAACCAAGCTGCCCTTGCAAGGAATATGTTGGGAGCTGCAAGAAACAGCAGTAGCCATTCAGAAGGTGGCAACCATACCTCTGCGTAGACAAATACACTCAAGTGTGACAGAGCATCTGCGATTAGTCGTCATTTGATTTTGGATGAGATTTAAAAGCAAGTTCCCTGATGGCCTGTTACAACAGATCTTTCGGTATTTTGCTGAGAAAGGTTTAGCTTCTTTTTAATGCTAAATTCTCAGGCAGTTGCAATCAGTTCCCCTTTCAAGCCTAGATGGATTCTGCACTGCAGCAGTAGCTCAACTTTCTAATTTCTAAAACACGTTAAAGCTAGTGGGAGTCTATTATTTGATCTCAGTACTTGCTGATCTGGACTGGTCCCACTGGCTCACGTTCGAAAAGAACAGCAGCCACCTCAGCAGAATCAAAACCATGAGTAAATTTGGGAGTCGTTTCCTACATCAGATAGTCAGATCTAAGTATCTGCTATTTCCGTCATTTTTTTACAACTTTTGGCAAACATGGAGGCTAGTTTCAGTGAAACAAGGCTATTCATATACAATTATTCTGCCAGTTTCCTTTGTGTGATTCTTTGGCAAACCAGACAGTTCAATGTGGTTACACGCTTTTTTACTAATAAATGCTGGACAGCGTTAAAAGCAGAATTGGCTTTTCGGCATAATGGGTCACAAGGCAGAAACCAGGTGAAATTTCCTAGTGACAATATTTCTTACAATGACTGGATGTTTATTTGTTGTTATTACTCAGTAAGATGTCCAGTGCAGACACTGCACCAATCCCCTACAAAGTCACGGAAATACACGCTTTGCCCTGAAAAGCTTGGAGTCTGAAAGAATTTTTTCTTGTGTAGCTTATTTGAACACACACAGATGTCTACATATAACTACTAATCTTCTGTATTAAAGACCATAGTGTGTATTCACCATGCATAGGGAGGATCTGAATGTTTTGTTTGTACTGTACCTTTACACTTCTCAGGCTCTTTGTGTGCAAAGTGCCACTGCGCAGTTGCTTTAGCATTGAAGTAGTATGTACAAAGGATACATGCTATGTGTACTCTGGTTCTGTTAGAGATTTCACTTCTTTTTGTACTTGCTTTGCTTTTAAAAGTATGATTTGATATCTAAAAAAATGTTACTTTATACTCAGAAAAACTGGTTTGCTCTTTTCATGATGAAACATAAAACTGAAAAGCTCATATAAAGCATAGCAGGACAATTGTCACAAGGTGTTGAATCGGCCAAGAAACTTACACTGGTAACTCCACCCTTCTGCTGCAATTCCTTAAATATGTCCTATGAGATTAAACTGATGCTACGATAATACTTGTGCCAACAATCAGAACTAACAGACATTTTTGCAAAGGCAGAATTCATACACGCAAGATTTGTTTTTAATCTGCACAAATGGAGTAGTTAATTTTATACCCTCCTACTGGATGCTGGAGAGCTTAGCTCCAACTTACTCCCAGCCTTCATCAGCACTGTTTGTCCCCAAATCTTCATCAACACAGACCTGGTCCAATGTAGAAGGTGAGTATAAGCATCACAATCCTTAGAAGTATTAGTTAAGGGCCGCAGCGTCAGGAGACTACGCTGACAAGCCCATATTTTGAACCTTGTGGTATTGCGACTGAGTACCTCTCCTTAACATAGATCCACAGACAGTAAGTCAGAGGTTCCTCCGTCTCCCTTGCCCCAGAAAACCCATAGATCTTGAATTACTGCCATTCACACTGAAGTGAACAGCAGGGGAAATATAATCAATGAGCATTTCATAACCTACTTGCATATAGGTTCTGAATTAAGGTTTCACTGGCAATTTCATTTGGACATTGCCTAACTTTTAAACACTTGGCTTTGTAACCTTCATAACACCTGTAGCATTTCCTGTGTTCCTGAAAAGGAGAGCTGTCCGTGCAGGATCACGCAGCATCACAGCCCCTCCATGGGTTATTAGCTGTGCTGGTACCTTTATATGCCCAATGCAGACCTCTGCCCCTTTTACTCAAAGAGAAACAGATAGCAACAGTGGACTGCTATCCTCCAGCTAGACCAGCAGCGGAGGGGGATGAGCGTTGGAATTTGGATTATTCAGTGGATTCAGAAGACCATTCCTAAGGCTATTTAATATTTACACAGTTGTTTCAAGCATGTTTCTACAAAGCAATGTGATCTATTAGGAGCTAGCTCTTACACAATGAACTAAAATAAAGCAATTAATTAGTTAAGCTTGCTTAAACTGACCACTAGATCAATCCAGCAACTTCAGAATCATCTTTGACTAAATTCAGATACCTCTGATATAATAGCTCCACTTGCCTTTTCTTAATTTAGTGGCTGCCAGACTAATGAATTGACCCTTTCTCTCTTGGTCATGTGGCCTTTTCACTACCTCCTCCCAACTGTAAAATTTTTGTCATCTAGTTACCAGAAAGCCCGCTCTCCTCCCCCAGGCAGGCAGCTGCCACTGCCTCATCCAAGGACACTCAATTCTAGTCATTTCTGCACTGCGGACTGGGGCAGACAGCACAAGAGGCAAATTCCTTGCCGGCTGAGCCAACGCGAAGGCCAACCTCAGGGAAGCTCTGTTCCACTTCCAGCTCTGGAAGTCAGGGTGTCCCAGCGAGCACAGCCCATTGCGCCCCCTTCCACCTGCGTGCCCCTCTGCTCTGCACTGTGTGGGGCTGCCTCCCGCAGCTCTCCCCTGGTATTCCATTCCTTCCTGACCTCCACTTTCAGATGTCAATCACCTGTTCCTTCCCCAGCCTGTCTCTCCTTTCTGAACCTCCAACAGGACCTCCAACTTTGGTTCCTCATGCCATGTCCTAGTTCAGCCTTTTGTCTGATTCTTCATCTCACTGCCCATCCCCCTGACATTCCTGTCTCTTCCTTCTCATCTCCTTGTACTGGCAAACTGAATCCTGCTGTGTCTTTTGTCCCTCCCCTGCTGCTAGTTCCTTGCCAGCCAGTCTCAGCATAAAACTCCCCTAATTCCCAGTTTCACTTTCTTTGTGACTCTCAATCTCCCTCTAGCACATCACAAACCTCCAAATTCCCAGTCCCAGGTTTTATCTTCCTCTCATCTACACCTCAATCTACCCAGACCTTCCTGCCCTGTCCTGTTCCTTTCCCTTCTCTTGAATCATCGGTTTACCAGAAGTTTGGATTCAGTCTCCTAGCCAAGGGTTGCAGCGTGTTCAGTTGCTCTGGGGGAGAGAAGCATGTTCTGAAGACTGATGGCGTGACGAAGCCCATTTCATTTTGTGAGCATCATACCGATCACAAAAACAGTGTATGCCTTCGTCACTGCTTTTCTATCTTCCCCTGGAATGTAATCTTGGCTCTGCTGCCTTTATCATGGCAAAAACTGGGAAGGCTGGAAGAGTTGGCAGAACTCAGAGGAAAAGGAAGGGTGCTAGGCACAGAAACCGTACCTGAAGGATGCACATAGACATTCAGAGCCCTTGTCAATGTCTAGAAGCTAATACTGCAACGGAGTGGCTGACGAGATCCGTCACATTGAAAACAGAGACTGCCCCACCAGAGTGAAAGCTTCTGCTTGGTGCGAGATGCTGTTGCAATACAAAGAAGGATACAAAGAAGGGGAACCTCAAAATGTGGTTCTCTGTGGAAGGACTACAGAACAGTAAGATGTTGCTATTTTTACTGTCTGTTCCTTTTATGTGTTCAGAGTCAGGTCTGCTTACTTGAGTGACAAGAAATTATTTTTGCTTTTTCCTCCAGTTGGTTCTACAAAGCAAATGTATGATAAAAGGACAAGGCTGATTAAGGTACCTATGCTCTCAAAACCAAGTAGCATGATTTAAGGTTGTAAAACTATCATGTAAAAAACAAATCTGGTCCTGCCAGCTTCAACTTTCAACTCATTAGCCGCCTATCTATGTCTGTAAGGCTGTTAGCAATTTTTTGAACAGACTTCCTAGGTCTTACAGGAGCTCTTCCAGGTGGAAAGACAGGACATATCAGCGCTGAAACAGCACATCCAGAATGCCATGCATGAAATTATCTTCCCTTATTTACTTGTATGCACACAAACGTTTTCAAGTATGCACTGTGTCCTAACTGCCCCAGGGCCAGCAGTTCTTCAGTTTATTTAGTGCGAGGGAAAACTGCAAATCCAGCAGGCTATCAAGCAAGCTGATCTTCAGTTATACAAACGGAGAGTCAACCAGTTCAAACAATTTATCTTTCAAAGTCAACACTACAAACAACCGAAACAAGCAAGAGCTTTTTCATTCACAACAGACAATAAACTGTATTTTTTTAGTGTAGATATTCTAGACAGGATAGTACCAGCCGTTAGAAACTCCTACTTTTCTCTACAGTGAAAGACAGGGCAAATTAAAGGCTTCAGTTGTCTGTACTTTGAAAGAGGAGAAAGGCTGGAATGAAACACTCAGTTAAACTGAAACAGATGCTGATTATTCCAGCTCCAGTCAGGCCATCCCTAAAGAAACCAACCTTTCTTGACTTCATTTCATTCTTCTGGTACTTGCAAATCCATTTCTGACATCCCAGGGTAACTCAAAAGGACAAAGCAGGGTCCAACAAAACATTCTGTGCTCTGGTGGATAAGCTTTCTTAGCTTGGGTCTGCAGCACCTGAATTTTGGTAGGCAGTGTGCCTACCAAGGACTAACCATGTCCAGGACTATCATAACTCCCAAAACTAAGGGGCAAGAGGGGATGGCTGTTCACAAAAGCTAGTTTAAATCTACAGAGGTTAAGCTTCCTATGTACTCAATAAGATAAGCCTGTGCTTAGGCACTCTGAATCATATTCTGAAGAAATCACTTTTTCCATTGACCTCACGCAGACCCTGGGGAGTTGAGCTTTCCAAGGGAAAAGCCACTTCCTCCCCAGGAAAGTGCATTCAAGCCTAAGTGGCCGTGGGTTCACCAGCTTTTTACATGCCGCGCATTGCTGTTGGACTCCGACACTGCGTAGATCTGCATGCCTGCAGGTGGTACAAGACATCTCCTACCATTGTACCTGTTTCACTTGGCTCTTGTGTTAGCCTTCTAAAACTGGCTGGCACTAATAATCTGGTATGGTGTGGCTTAGATGTCATTTATACTGCATGTCGTTTCATGCCTTCAAAGGTCCGTGAAGATTAGTACAAGGCTGACTGGTATGGCATGGTATGTAGGAATGCGAGTGTGAAAGCAGCCCAAGTTTTTCTCTGCTGAACTTCATAAAAGGGCATATCCCGCCTCCGTTCTGCATAAAACAGGGAGCAGGCTTCCACTTCCCTCTTGTCTTCTGTGATCTTCCAGTCCTCAACAGCCACAACCGGGTAGCAATGTAGCCCGTCCTTCAGAGAGAGAGCCTGAAGACAACCAGTTCTGTACTGTTATCACTTTTAGCTGATAAAGGTGTGAAGCCGAAGGAAAGAGGCTCCCACAGCAGCCAAGAAAGGGGAAAGGTCTCTGGGAGTGGTAGCCCCAGGAAGGCAGAACAATTTTATTACAAGTTTTTTTAAGATTACTGTAAACAACTCAACTGTGTCCTAAAAGTGACTGGGAGTGGCAGCACATCCATGCTGAGCTGCGTAAAAAAGCCAGCTGCCCCATGCCCAAGCAAGTATCATTGCCAGCAGCTTATCAAGGCCACAGGCAGAAGCAGTTTTACTCGGGAATACACGTTGTCACTGCCGCAAGCTCCGCTGTCTGAAACGTGGAAGAAGATGAAGATCAGCTGAACTCAGGAGAGTCCCCAGGAAAACAAACAAACAAACAAACAACTCTCATTCACATTCTCACAAAGAGAAAAAAAGTCTTTAAAAGTAATTTGGGAAGGGAAAATTGAGTTGAAATAAAATATTTGCCTGTTGGTCTTAATAGCTGCAGCTCTGCTATCTATTTTCTCTCCCTCTTCCAGACTGTCAGCAGGGATTGAGTGTTCTCCTGGAGCCAGGGATGGATTTCCTGAATGGTGACAAATAGCAGTAAAGCCTGAAGTCAATTCCACAGTGAAATCATTATATAAATTGCTCTTTCCTGCAGGAAAGAGATGGATGAAAAATAAAACAAATCAGAAAATAGTATGAAATGAGTAATCTTACACTTCAGTTAAGGGAAGCGAAAAGAACAACCCTAACAATGATGCTGGCTCAGTCAGGGAGCCAGGCGTTACAGGGAGTACACCTGTAAAGGAAAATTTCAGTTGAGGATTTCTGAAAAAAAACCCTGAAAACTAGATCTTTCAGGTGCAGAATGATATTCCAAAAGGACATCATGAAACTCCTTCTGCTCAGAGCCATGAAAACTAGAGCAGAATGAGTGCAAGCAACCCTAATATTTATTATTATTGTGGTAGTGCACAGGAGCCTTGATCTTGATCTTGATCTTGTGTGGGGGGTGCTGTACAAAAAGTGTGTTCTGATTCAGAGACTGAAAGCTAAATGTAAGACCAGAAAAATGACACACATTTGTCACAGACGCAGGGAGCATGAGAAAAGAAAAGCAGTCAGCGTGCTGCCAAGTTTTTTTATAGGCCATACAGTCAAGGAGAGTGTTGGCGAGAGCTCTGAAAGATGATTTTTTCAACACACATTAATAAGGGGTTGGTTGCAAGGCTGGGAGGAAGCGTAGAGATGTTTGAAATGGTAACAAGTAGGAGTGGAACTGGTCATCACAAGCTGATCTCAGGAAAGAGCTGACATCCTGGTAATACTCTGAAACAGATGAACTGGGCTGGGCTAGGGAAGGACAGGTCTTGAAGAGGCAGGCGTTTGACACACAAGAAAGGAGAGAGTTAATAGACAGAAAAGAAAGAAGCAACGCAAACTGAGCAACAGGCTAAGAACAGTCCTCCATTGTGAGGACAAGGGCTTGGTTAATAAAGAGTTTTCTTTCCCCCTCTTGTTTCTCAGGGGGAGGAGCGGTGTTTCAAGGGATAATAATACAATCATTTCACTGTGTTAAGAGATTTATGGCCTGACTTTACCATGTGTTAAAATATTGATTCTCTTTCTAACATATGCTTTAGATATTGACATTAATTTTTCCGTATAGAAGACTGACTTCTGCATACAAAAGCTGGGACTTCATAGGAGGATCCAGCGATGCTGGGTAAATACAAAGTGACGTAAATGAAGCACAAGTCTCAGATTTTTTCCACTCAATTAAATAAAGATAGCAGGAGAGACACTGAGCAGTGTGTGGCGTTGAGAAGCTGGAATAATTAAACAATAATATGACAGACGGTGCACTTACGGGCAATTACAGCATGCCTCTGCTGGCACTTTAAGGCACAAGGCCAAAGACTTAAGTGATTCAAACCACACAAGTAGAGCAGTAACCTCCTAGAAATGCCAGTTTAGAGCATCTGGCTTGGGAGCCCAGAATGGGACCTACACGTAGCAATAAAACAGGCAGTCAGGTCTCTGCGTTAAGTGGACGTTACGGCTAGAGATAGAGCAGGAAGAGCAGCCCATCAAAAAGCTGTTTCTGTGTTCCCTTGGATAATACATTTCCAGGCACTTTCATGTATGTAGCAGTGAAAGGCAAATCTTCACACTGAATAAGGATGTCTCCTTGCCTTGTGCGTACAGCTTGAGGATACCACTGCATCAAACGACAACAGATTTAAAATAAGTATATTCAGAAAGCTCAACTAAAAGAAATCACTCATCTGTCAACTCCCTTCCAAAAACAAAGACTAGGTTAAACATCAAGCTTCAGGCTCTGAAGGCATTTGTGATTCCCTCAGGGAGTCATACGAGGCTTTCTGTTCCCCACCTTACCCCACCCAGTAAACCCAAACCACCTTCCTCCTCCTGTCTCTGAAGATGGGTTCTGTATCCCATGGTACCACTCAGCAGCTTAAGGGGACAATCGCATGAAATCTGCACGTGTATTTTTGAAAGCATTGGTCTGCATTATTCAACATAAGACATAGTCATGCTGGTACACTACATCTCTGACCTTCTCAGCACATACAGAGGCGAAACAAGCTCTAGATTTTTAGAAAAGAAGAAGAAAAGAGAGAGAGATCTGCCTGGAAAGCAAACACAGATCAGGTGGTGTTAAAAGCTTCTTGAACTGTCAACAAAGTATTTACTTAGAACAGAAAATCACCTTCAAGATGGGTAATTCTCATGAAAGTGGCTTTATTTTTAAACACCCCATGCCTGGAGCTACATGATTATATGAGACTCTCAACCAGATTTTTGTTTTTAAAGTAAGGAGTTGATTCCAGATTTTCTTGTCATATGGAAAAAAATGGAAAACATGAACTTGAAAGGCTCAAAAAGCAGAATGAAAACAAAAAGCATTTAAAATGTATAAGGGCAAAACCCAAGCCTCATAAAGAAATGGGACTGGCAACATTGCTTCACCTAAATGCTTTTTTCTTCTGCTTAGCAGAAGAAGTTTCTCAAGACTTAAAGTAAGTGTTGTTTTCTATCTGCAAGGCTTTCAGCAAGTGGCTGTCACATTACGAAACTCTCTGGATTCCAGCAATGCACATCTCTGCTGTCTGCTGCACTCAGAGTATCTGGGAAGAGGAGGAGGAAAACAAGCTTATCATTTATAAAATTATTGCTGGTTTTGTGGTTGAGAGGCTTTCTGCAGTGTACAAGAATAACTTGTTTGTGACATCAGGAAAATAAGGATATGCAACCTAGAGCGCACTGTCCTCTCCGTGGATACCACTCTCACGCTTTGTTAAACAACATTGGGTTTCATCCGAAGGTCCGAGTCTCAGGACTTTAGGAAGCTGCATGCCATGGGGGCACAACTCGAGACCTGGGCATCGTTACACCGTGCGTGAGGACAGCCTTGTTCTGACTTCTTCAGCCACATGGGGTGGCACCAAGACAACGCACTGACTCAGCACAGTCCTGCTGCAAGTGCATGGTGCTTTTCCCAGATTGAAGGGTTTTGGCAAAGTATTTCAGCTTTTTAGCTATTTCTGGCAACTGAAAAGGCCCGTGAGAGAAATGAGTGTATGTTAGAGCACATGTCGACCCGAAAGGCAGAAAATGGCAAAAAATGGGGTATAACAACGCTTTCTTTAACAGAAGAAAACACTGGGTCCCTCATCTGTAATTGGAAAAGTCACATCTTCTCTTGTTCCCCTTTCAACAAAACAAGGGGAATTAGGTCCTCTGTGCCACACTTTCCTCTCCCCTCAACTATGGCTAACATCACTCTAGTGAATAAATACCAGCCTTACTCAAAGCTAAACCCGTTCCTGTTTTTAAGGCACTTTGAAAAGCACGATATTAAGCTGCAGACAATGCTCATGCCTCTCTCCTCTCTCTCATCCAGTCCTTCCAGTCCTGAAGGTGGTAACTGTGTTTTTTCCCAATGGAAAGAGGTGTCTTAAAAGCAGACTTACTAGAGACTGTTGAAAACAATCCCCACAATCACGCATGTCCCAGTGCTATCAGCTTTCTAGATAGGCTGCCAAGTTGGCATTTGACTAGCTAAGAAAATGGATTTAGCACACGATGCCAGATTCCACTTCTCAATCACTAAAATGCTCAAGTAACAAACTGAGTTGACCGTTGTTTCTAATCACCAAGCAAACAAACCCCGTTGGCAGGAAAACTGCGTTTGGAAAGTGATTCTCTACATGACTGAGATGGGCTCTGGTTGCTATAAATGCCAATCCTCACGTAATGCTGGACTCCAGGTGGTCATCGGCACAATGAAGGACACTGTCAAAAAACCTAGCCTGCAGTTTGATTCCAACATCTTGCTTTCAGTTCATCTTCTGTTGCTCTGCAGGCCATATTCGTTACCACAGGAATAACCGTTGGTTTCACAGGGCAAGATTTTCAGTCGTAACTGGCTGTCTTTTACATTCAGTTTTAGCCATAGCTAAGATGCTAACTGGATCAGTTGGTTTTTTTAAACAAACAAGCAAGCAAGCAATCAACTACCAAATTACTGATCTGCAAATTGCACGTACTGTTTAAAATGCGCCGGTCTACAAACATCCACAGTCTTCGTAAATCAGTCCCTAGTCCTCTTCCCTTCCAATCAGTATGAAATACTAATTGGCACACAGACTAGCACACCAAAGAGGCAGCTTTTCCCATTGAAACCACTTCTGTGCACTTCAAAGGGTAGAGAAGGATGTCCCAAGCAAGCACGACCATTTTATAGCCTCATCAATGCCAATCTTCTGACCTGAAAGTGGAATATGTGAATCACAACAGAAACAGGCCCACTTCTGTGCTGCCCCGGACCAAACCAGAAGTGTTATCTTTGGCTGACGCCACAAAAGGCAGGAAGTAGGAGACCCGCTCTCACCCTCTGCAGGTTCTCTGCTGGCCTCCAACCTAACGAGCAGGCGAGACTTCAAGTGAGGTGGAAGCGGGCTACCTGAGGGACCGACGGTTTCCTACTGTAGGTTGCCTTAGAGGAAAAAGGAAATAGTTCTGGAACAATGCAGACAGAGGCTTTAAATAACTATCAGAGAGGTGCCGCTTACTGGAAGTTAAAAGTTTTATCACGGGTCTCCCAGCAAACCGAAGCCTTGGATCCCATAGCTGACAGGTCCACAGGGTGGTGCCTGAGCTAGCAGAGGGAAGCATCAAGGCAGAATGGGACAGAATGATTAGCAAAAATCATTTTCTCCCTCATTTTATTCATCCACAGCCAGTCCCTGTGCAGTAGTAAGCAGCAAGCCCTCAATCTCAGAACAATTAAAGGAATTGTCATCGCCTGCTGAGGCTAAGTTAGCAGGATTACGAGCCTTAACTGCCAATCCCCAGGCAAAGGCCGAGGCAGACAATGTGTACAGGGCACACAGGCAAGCTCATTAGCAAAATCTAAAATTACAACACATCCCGGAATTGGGGCGGTGCTGGGGCATCGCACAGACACAGGGACACTCAGGTGAATCTTTCTCCGCTGACCCCGGGTCACTCCACGGCTCGGCGGCGGAGGATTTCTGAGGGAAGCTGCTACGAGCAGCCATGATCCCCCAAAACGCGAACCTGTTGGTGGGGGGGGTCTCAGGTGCGCTGGCCGATCAGGTTTGGTGACATTTAAGCCCTCAGCGTTTAGAAAGACACCGGCTTTTGCTACTGCGTACATTTTAAACAGTAGCGTGATTCACATGGCGAATCCCGAGGCGCTGCCTGAAAATGAAAATCGGAACACGTACACCCTGGCCAAGCCCCTCTGTGGGACGGTGTCTGCTGGGGGTTTTATTTAAAAAACAAAAAATAAACCAAAAAGAGTCGCAAAGCCCGAGTTTCGCAGCAGGAGGAGCGCAGGCCCGGCGGGGCGGGGGAGGCGCGGAGAGCCCCGCCAGCCAGCGCGGGAGGGCAGGCAGCGGCACGCCGCGGGGCCGGGCGGGCCCGCGCAGGTCTCACGGCGCCGCCCCACCGAAGAGCGGCGGGAGGCGGGGAGCAGCCGCGGGGGCCCGGGCCCGGCCCGGCCCGCCTCGGCTCTGCGCGCTCCCACCGGAGCGAGCCAGGCCGCGGCCACCCCACCGAGGCCCCGGCCCCGCGGCAGCCGAGCTCCGCGTCCTGCCACCCGCTGCCTACGCAGGACGCCGCCCCGCCGGTCCCCGCGGGGGCTGGCGGGAAGCCGGCAGCCCGGCCCCGCTGCTGGGGGGAGCCGCTCCCGTCCCACCCGGGGCGCAACTGTGCGGCCGCCCCAACACAGCAACTACAGTTCCCGGCGTGCTCCGCGCCATGCAAAGGACTACAAGTCCCACCGTGGAGTTGGGCGGCCAACGCCTTTTCCCCCGAAGGAGGACTACAATTCCCAACATGCACCGGGGTACTGGAGACGGCCTCAGTGCCCGGTGTGTGGGCGAGGCGCTGCGCAGTGCATGCAGGGAACTGTAGTTTTCTTCGCGGAGGCGCGCCTTCCCTCTCAGCACCGCGCATGCCCGCATGGGCCGTGCCAGGGCATTGCGCCTGCGCGCCGCCGTCCGGGAGCCGCCATGCCGGAGGGGAAGGCCGCGTTCCGGGAGGTGCTGCCCAAGCAAGGTATCGGCGGCGGGCGCGCCCCGGCAGCCGGCCCGGCTCCGCCCCGGCGCTCACACACGGCGCTTCTCTCCCCCTGCAGGGCAGCTGTCGGTGGAGGACGCGGCCGCCATGGTGCTGTGCAAGCCCAAGGTGCTGCCCCTCAAGTCGGTGTCGCTGGAGAAGCTGGAGAAGCTGCAGCGGGCGGCGCTGGAGGCGGCGCGGCCGCCTGAGGAGGCACCGCCGCCCCGGCCCTAGCCCCGAGGAGGGGCGGGGGAACCCTGGGGACCGTGCCTTGCGGTGGCCGCCCCCGCCACTCGGAGGTACCCGCTTTGTAACGGAGCTTGCGAATTAAAGGCTGGCCGAGAACGCAGGAGGTGCTGCTGGATTGGGGAGGGGGAGGCGGGAGGCTCCTTTATGGCGTTTTTCTGTGAGAGTTCCACGTGTCGCTTTCAGGGCGAGGTTTTAAATGTCTTTAGGCTTGCCGAATCCGACAGGTAACACAACCCCTGGGCGCCGCTCTAGGGACAGGCCCAGCCGGACAGCGCGAGGAGGCGAGTCGCACAACCCCGCCGGTCTGGTCACGGCTTACCGGAGCCGCTCCAGTGCTGCGGCGCTTGTCTCCTGGAGCCCCGTAACGGCTATTCCCAGCATTTCTGACACCTGGAATCTTGGCACAAAACTGAAAAACTTAAGGGAGCAGGAGGGGCTCCACGGTGTGGCTGTAAGAGTCTTCCCTAGAGCCATCTTATTCGTGAGAAAGGGCTTGGCAAAGCTGCGCTCTATAGGCACGTTCAAACGATCTCGGGGCCAGCCTGGACACTCCTACACAAGTCATTTGTTTTCAAAAACACATTTGGTAAATACTCACCATGAGTTTAATTACTCAGTGCTCTTCTGCATATTGTAATACAAAAGGGCGGTGTTAGATGTACAGCTTAATTGCACACACTTCAGAGATTTGAACACAGTTAAATTTGTTCTTTTTAAAAAAAGAAGGAGGCAGAAAGGAGAGCTTCACAAAAAAATATTTTTAATATGCTTTACCAGAACTTTTCACTTTTCCAGTTACATAAAAAAAAAAAAGACAAGTTGGTACATGGGGGCAAAAACCAACCAGTGTTCTCCCCTGGAACAGATGAATTAATCTTATGACCCAACTCCATTTTCTTGGGCTCTTTAAAACAAAGAAACAGCTATTTTTCCTCCCAAAGCACAGTATTTCTTCAGCAGCAATGGAAATGGGATCACAGCAGCTTAACTTGACCCTTCTATAAAGCTTTGTATAAACCAGTGATTTTATGATGACAACACTGTCCTTGAAAGAAAGAGCGGCAGTCAGACATCAATGCAAACATGGAATGATTAGGTCATAAACATATGGCACTTAAAAAGATAGCTTATTTGAAGGCACCACCACAGCAGAGTGGCCAGTTGTTCTACTATATGCCCAAAGAAAGTTGTTTTCTTTCTGAAATTTATAAAACTATTTAAAAAAATGATTTGTACCCAAAACATGTGCTTTTAAAAAAATATGAACTGTGCTAAGCAACTCTTAAAATTTTGGTATATTATATATGTGTATACATATATACATACACACACCCAAAAAGCATGTGCGTGTTTGTATATATATAGATACCTATTTTCCCTTTAAACTTTTAAGGCTTCAGGAATTGGTTCTCACATTCAGTAGCTTTCTAGCTTAAGACGACCGCCATCTCCTTCACTCACAAAACGCTTTCTGCCCCTGTAAGAAAGTAGAAAGTATCTTTTCAGTAATTCAAAGTAGCATCGCTTGTTTTTTCTTACCTATCTCTGAGAAGAATCTTCTCTTGGTCTTGGGAGTCAAATACAAGGTGTGCAAGCTCAGCAAGATTAGCTGACATTCTTGATGACTGATAAATTGCTTAAAATCCATCTGAATCTTACATCTAGGTTTATTTGCAAGAAGCTTTTCAAAATTTGCATTGTCAAGTGCTTTCTACTTTGCTCACCTTTTAATGTTCACACTTGCAAAAGATCCTAGTTTGAAAGCCTAGGAATGGGGGTTCTCTACCCAAAACTGAAGTACATAAGTCAAAAATGCCTCTCAACATATTAATGGTAACTGAAGTATAATCAAGCTTTTGTGGCAGTGATGACTTTCAACCCTCCCACGCCCCAAATCTGCAAGACATTTGATACCAAGATACACACAAACTCAATTTTAAGTCTGAAGTCCACAAATAGTGTCTTTATCAAAAACAGCCTCCAACATTTCAAAATCCAAATTTATTCAAGCTGTCAAGATTGTTTAAGAAGCCTAACGAAACACCCAAACTGGAAAAGATCTGTTTAATAAATAGTATTCCCAATGCATAAAATTGCAAATAATAGTTTTAACAACATATTTAAAAATTTGCATGTATTCCCCACAGGAAATGAAACTTTTTAATTGTATTGTGACCAGTAAGGAGAGAACAGAATGCTGACCAGCTACAGTTCAAACAGCATTATTTATGCTATGAATAAGTAAATGATAACAAACCAAAAGCACTATATAAACCATGACAGACAGATACAAAGGGATCAGCTGTGTAGGGATTATTCCACATAAGCGTCCTATTCCTTTTGACATAAACATTAGAATTGGTTGTATTGTCTTAGAACTCTATTCATGCCCCTTGGTATGTTTAAACCATTTCTTTAAGCAAATTTTTTTTCAGGTTTTTTTCCCCACTGTCACCTACGTGGATCATTGTGACACCTGAATCTTCCATCTCAGTACTGCACTGATCTCAGCAAAACAGAGGCGAGGCAGGCCTTCACCCTCTGGAGGGCACACGAGTGTGCTGTCTGGGACTCACCGGAGGCTTACTTTCCTCAAGTATTTATCCCAGCCTCCACATAACAGGTTTCACATCAGTGCAGCTTCTTAGTAAACTTTTTACCAGTCCAACCCTCTGTTTCTCCATCCTCCATAGTTTCCAGTTCTAATCTGTAATACTTTGCTCATAAGATCCTGCTTTCTGTTACCTACATGGGGACAAAAAGCAGTGCCTTCACCCATCTACAACAAAACAAGTACCTTGAAGGACAGAGGTCTCTCAGTGGTTTGGAGATTATTCCAGCCTGAAAGCATTCCTCTACAAACCGCTCAAGCACAGAATAGGAGTGTGGCACATCCAGGTTAATATCTGGGATTTCACAGTAAACTCGTTCATAGCCCTGCAACATAAGAAATCAAATAATGATCTGGTTATTCTATGATTTTATTACAATTTTTTTAAATACCTTTTTGCACTCAGAGAATTTATTTTTCAATATAGTTTCACGTATACTATGGACAGTTTCATCAAACCTAAAGCAGAGCAGCTGCAAGTCAGTGGAAAAGCAAGACAGAATACCAGCCAATACCATGGTATGACATAACTACCTATCTACATAAAAACACCAGCTGAATTTTTAACTTTAGAAGCCAGAAATCCAGACAGTACAGAATGTGTATGTTAGCCTGGCTGCTATCCCATGGGTAGTAACACAAGGACAGTTAATTTTTCTTCCATGTAAATGAACAAAATGTGGCCACAAATCTCCACCACAACAGTTTATGCAGTAAGGGAAACACTGGTGACAACCAGAAATGACACCATCACTTCCCGCCAGCAGTATGGCTGGGTAAATTTTGACACAAGTCTTTGTGTGGTACCCAGTTTGCCCTCGGACAGAACAGCTGTCCTATGGCCATACCTCGAAGCAAAGCCATGGATGATTCCAACTGTGTAAAATATTAGCTTCTATATACTGTTCTAATTGACATTTGTAATTAAGTGGGTTCTTATTGTTCTTCAGTTATGAAGAACTACTGGATAAAACGAAAAATTATATTTAAGAAAAATGAAGCTATATTGCAGCATTTTAAATTATTAGTTCTAACCATTTAATTGCATAAAAGCAGTTGGAAATCTTTGACTGAAGATTCAAATATTCTGTACCTCACAGAACTACTGCTCAGAATTCATTTGTACTTCTTCCAGTACATGACAAGTATTGTACATACATCAGTGACAGAGTATTTGTGTGGGATACAGAGTGACCATGGAGAATTTAAAAAAGAGTAGCAGTCAGCAATAGACTACAAGTAGTACTTAAAAGAAGGTAAAAAACTATACAAATTTTGGAAGACCTTACCCAAAATTCTCTAAATGCCATACTTACTCTTTTCATTTGGTCCATAGTAATGACAGAAGACCTCCAGAGAGATTTCAACAAATCCAGTATCATTTTAAAGGTCTTTTCTCCAGTTGACTCCAAAACCATCACAACAGCCTAAAACAAAGCATGCAAGTGGTTCAGGTACATGTTGTGGAAGCACACGAGGTGTGAAAAGGAGTGCGTTATTACGCATTTTCTGGGGAGACAAGTCCATTTGTTACATGCACTCACAATTTCAGTATAGCATTATTATTTGAAAAGAAAAACTGATGAGAAGTTATTTGGATAAAGATAAAAGGTATGAAAAACCAGAAAGGACTAGACAGAGTGAAAAGCATTGCCTTTCTGGCTCTGGTTTGAGAGATACATGACTATATCCATATGGTTGCTGCAGTACAGATGGCAATTAATTAATTTTGTGAAATTAATTTTGTATTACGGTTTTCTGTAGCTGTGATTTTAGAAGAACTTACAAGTTTTAAATCTACAAATCTCCAAAACCCCCATCAACTAAAAGGATTCTGTTTTTCTATCGTGAAGGAATTTTCTAAAAGGAGTCAATTTACTGAAGAGAAAATTGTAGATTGTGGGTGTTCAGCTTTATTGGTAAACAACCACTTCCCAGTTTGGCAGGTAAAAGAGTACAAATGGGAACAGTCTCCCAGATACAGCAAAAAGAGGATCTTTCTCTCGTACAGTCTGGTTCTGAAATATCTCAGAGCTTTTACAAATGTGCTAGAAGGAACAATTCCACCCTGAAAAGGAAGCTCTGTAACTTAACAAAAACAGGTAACACACATTAGAATACCCAGATATCTAAACTAAAAGGAAATAACATCTAAACTAAAAGGAAATAACATCTAAACTAAAAGGAAATAACATCTAAACTAAAAGGAAATAACATCAAAACAAAGCACGGGGCTTTGCTGCTATTCCTCAGCAGAAAATAAATTGAGTTCTTATTTTTCAGGAATCTATAATAATCTGAATTTGGCTATTTACCCAACAAACAAAAATTAATGCTGGATCTTCCCAGAGTTAGCAGCAGTTTACTTGTTGCACATCATGCACACAAATGAGCACACAAACCATTAACTTTACATGAAACAACTTAGTTATTCAAATAACATCAGAACTAGCAACCTGAGCTTCAGATTCCAGTTATATTATTTGCATGCCCACATCAAAACAAAACCAAACCTGTTGCTATTACTAGCAATTATTAAAGGGACTCTGATTTCTCCTTACTTCATATACAAGTTCATGGTGAAAATGGGGTACTTCCAGTTCCTGAAGGCAACGTTCAGCTTCCAGCACATCTCCGGAAAGCAAATACTCTTTCAGCAACATATCAATCTATTGAATTTTAAAACAAACAAAAAGCCCAACACTAGTTAGATATAAAAGCTGTCAACTGTTTTGATAATCTGCAATCAACCCAGCAGCAAGCTAGTTCCTGAAACTTGCTGGTAGTGTTTTATAAGTGTAATTAAATTGAGACATTATCACAACCTGAAACACAGTGTAAGCCAAATACCCATCCATGGTGTAATACAGACACACAAGCACCAAAAACATTGCTTTATAAACTGCGTATCGCCATAAAAGGTTAATATGGGTATGATTAAGTTTATCTTCTTCCCTGAACAACTCCTCCTATCATCTGATACACTCAAAACCTAGAAATTATAACATGACCTTTTCCTTTAAACCTGCCTACTTCATAGCATAGATTTCTAAACATTCCCATTTCTTCCTCTTTTCAGTTATTACTGTGCTTTTAATCAGTGATGCCAAAAAATAGTAATAGTTTATCTAGTTTAGCCAGTTGCATTTTGGCTCTTCTAATTACTTCACCATTTTATAATGTAAGCTCTTAAAAACCCAAGTGCTTAAAAGTGTTGCTTAAAGCAAAAATAAATGTATACTTGCATACAGAATATTGTACTAGCATGTTCCCACCGCTGACAAATACTACAAAATCAACAGTTACCTATATCAGTTTTTAAAAACTACTTTGTATAAATAAATTATATTAAAAACCCCAAAACCAACACTCAAGACATCATTTTGCTACAAGATATGTGTATCTCTTCACTCCATCCCAAACAAGCTTAGACAAACATTAAACTCTAGAGAGAAGTCAGTTACCTCTTTAACAAGGTGTTTGACAGACTGCTGGCCACCTCCTGACCCCCATACGTTGTCTATACGCTTTCCACCCTTTGTCATACTCAGCAACACGGTAGCTCGGTCCAGCGCAGCTCTAGAAAGCAAAGTTAGTGTTTTAAAAAGTTATTATAGAACTTCATTAAAAGGCATCCGTAACTTCCCCCACTGCCATTCCTCTTTGGGCAAAGCAACCAGGGATTGGGAAGAGGTCAGGGTTAGCAACTCCATGGGGACATACGGATCAAGAAGCCAGCAAGCTAGCTCCCCACGTTCTCTTTGTGCCACCTTTACATTTTTGGTTATAGCATGCTTAGGACAGGTAACAATCCTGTGATGGTAGCAGATCTGTATCATCAATGCAGAACCTGGAACATCCTCACAAGATTGAACTTAATATTTTCGTCTGCAGAGATGGATTGTATCCGGGCTCCTCCAAGAATGCAGCTTGGCATGTGTATCTCAAACAAGAGAGGCCTGAGTTGCTTCCACACTGAAGAACAGCTTTTCTGCTGAAATATTATTTTCTGTTTGGGTCTAAAGAATTATGAAACCTTGAGAATTTAAGCCAAAACAGCACTTCAGAAGGCAAACATGTAGCTGCAAAAAGATGGTGTGAACTAGGGAAGCTTGCCAGTTTGTTGAGAAAAGAATGAAAAAGGAAGTAAGGTGGAAAAAAAGAAGTCTCAGATCCAGTTAAGCACCATCCAGCTAAAGAAGGAACAGTTATCCCAGTCCTCATACTGGGGGCTAGCCAATAACAATAACTCTATTCACCAAGACTTAACGAGCAGCTAAGACTGGCCAAGAAATAGCAAAGGCAGCAAAGCATCCCAGATGTGCAGTGTGCAGGCTACAATCCTTCAAATCACAGGAGACATTTCTGTAACTGACAGGCAATTTTCACAATTTGAACCCTCAAGTTAGGCAGCTAAGCATTTGCCTTCCTTCTAGAAATATCCAACTATAATCATTACAAATGGTACTTTTAGAAGCTACAAGAGTTCAGGACCTCCATATCAAGCCTGAAACATTCACTCATGGGGGAAAAATAATAAAACATGACTAGTTATTTAAAATATCCCTCTTTGTCAGAGATTGCTCCTTCAAACTTCTCACCCTGACATGGAAAACAATTATACTTCTTGATGAATAAAGCATTACAGAGAAAGTCTGGGAAAGCACTGCACAAGCTTCAAACCTTTATAAGGCAAAACAGTTAATCCCTTGTGTATTTCACAGCATATTTACAGCAGCTGTCCTGATGCTATATTTACTCTTTAATCACATTAAAGCTTTTTCTAAAGACAAAACCTTCTATAATCACTTCTTTCAGCTTATTTTTTTTCACCCTAACATAAGCTGGACAAGAAACCTGACAAACTGAACTCAAATGTATTAATACATTTTTTAGGCACTTTCTGTATTTCTCCTCTGACCCGAGTCATTCTGGGTTTTGTTGTTGTAGTTGCAGACTTTGTGGGTTTCTTTTTTATCATTTTAAATTAAAAAGTAAGAAGTGATAGAGAACCACATGATTTATCCTGAAGTCCTAAATTCCTGACCATCATCTTTGGTATTTGGAATAGAAAACTGTAGCTATATAGAAAGCAAGAAAGTTACCGAGCTTGGACGCAATCCACAGTGCCTTTGTAGCTATCTATGTAGGTACTGCTTAGAATCCCATCTCCAACAGCTCTAGCAATAAACTGGCCCACCAACTGCAACAAAACAGAAGCATTTTTAATTAAATGTTGAATTTCAAAGTAATTCTAAGTAGACAATTATAACGTGCTTGGTTTTCAGATTTTATTTAAATGAGCCATCTCAAAGTAAAAACACAGCCTGGGAAATTGGTAGGGGATTACAGACAGAAAGACAATCCATAGATGCTTTTCAAAATACAGAGTCTATTTCAGTTTACTTCATCAATTTTAGCCACAATTTAAAAGAAAAAGCTTTTGACTACTAGCATAAAACTTTATAAATATACCTGTGGTGCCCTAGGAGAATCCAACACCAATTCAGGTAGTTCTTTAAGCAGTCTATCAAATGATTTTTCCACATCAGTTTTGCTTACTACTGTCCCGCAAAGGTCGGAGATAAGCTTAGATGTCATTTCCCTGTGACTAGCCTTCCCCTCTAATGCCAAGGAAACGGCCAGCACTGGCACACTGTATTTCATTTCACCAAGGTTTAAATCCTTCAGCATCTCCTAAATAAGATTTGAAAAACAAAACAGATTAAGATCTCATAATTCTTATTATATATTCTATAACTATATTACAAATACATAAATATTTGTATGCTTACATTTATATATTTACATATATGCTTCTACTCATGTAATGAATAGAACTGCTTAGGTATTCTTATTGCACATTTCTTGCCAACATCTCTATACACTCATTTATATCTAGCAGTTGGATTCCCTTGTATGCTACAGGTTTGCTCCCTAAAATAAAGTAGTAAAAAGGCATGCGACATACCGAAACTTCGTTAGTATCTCCATGTTCAAAATACTCCTGTATGATTGGTGTTAAAGTTTTTTCAAATGCTCTTTCATCCAGAGGTAAAACTACTGTTTCATAGACGCAGTTCTCCTATTTCAAAATACAACAAAAGCATATACCCTTTTATAAACAGTACTGTCTCTTCTTACATCTTATGCAGTGCTAACAGCATCAAAATATATCTTTTAAATCCTTAATGCTTTAGTCTTGGTAGTCAGTATTCTGCCACAAGACATCAGATTATGTCTCTACTGTTAAAGTGTGGACAATGCTGGCTAAATGTCATGCTGCTTATATTCTGAATTTACTGTTAGCTGAATTCAACTGAAGGCAGAATTTACTGTTAAACGAAGGTGAGCACTCCAAACTCTGTTCCTAGGATTCTGCTGACACCACATTAACACAGAGATCAAGTATTTATGTACCATGTACTGAAGGGAAAGCGACAGAAACTCCTCTCCCAGCCCAGCAGTTAGCTGTGCCACAGCACAAGATTTAACTTTCAGCACCTTTCCCTGCAAGTGGCACTCCGGTCCCTGACAGCAAGCCTGCCTGTTTTCCCTCTTCCTTAGTGACTGCGTGACCAGACAGGCGATAGCATGTACAAATCAGAGAAAAAGCATTTTCAGAATATTTGTGAGCGAAGACATTCCCTGAGGGGAAAAAAGAATCACACAGCAACTGCCTCCTGTATAACCTGGTCCTGCAGAGTTCCAGCACAACCAGATCTCCCCATCGTAATTCAGCTTCCTACTTCTCACAGACTACAGAAGTAACATTCAGAGCAATACTACAGATCACAGAAATCTGAACAATGAAGTTTTCCAACTAATGCTTATTGGAAAGAAGCTTTCCATGATCAAGAAGTATAGCAGAAGTCCAAAAGCCTATCCTTCCATCACATCAATCTCCATTTACAACCTTGGAAAAGTTAAGCATACAGAAGTTCTGTGCAATATTCATTCTTCATTAAACTTGTTTTTATGCACTCATCAGCTTCATCTTTAATAGCTATCTCTGCTAATGTAAAGTGTTGAATTGCAGGGAAAAAACTGATACTGGAAGAAGGTTCTGATATTCCCACACACCATCCTCTCAGCAGCTATGGCTACAACAAACAGCCTCTGCTCAAAGGGTACATCGCTCTGCTTATGTTATACAGAATTTATTTACGGTTTCACAGTTGTATTGATCTCAGAGACTTTAGTAATCTGTGTTTGCAATCAGTGTTTCCTTTCCTCAGTGATTTAGTGTTATAAAGCACCCTTTGCCCAACGAGCTTTGCTTTTTTCCCCCCTGATAATATGGCTGTAAGGTAAGATCTTCCACAGCATGTCGTAAATAAATACATGCAAACAAAATACCCAGGCTATCAAGTTTGCACTAGTTTGAAGCATTTATACCAAGTAGATGCAAGACATTGGGAGGGTTGGGAATCCAGGGAAGAGAAAAATCCATAGAGGATACTGTCCCAGACAAAACTCCGAACTTGAGAAAGTCTGTGTTGCATTTTTAACATGGTGCCTGTTTGCAATATAGAGCAGCATTGCAACATTCACCTCCATGAGAACCAGCAGCGAAAGAACACACCTGGGAAAAGGGTGCTGCCTAGTCAGGCACAGAAAGAGAGCTCATGGGGTAAGATCTGTGAGTGTTACACTGCAACACTTCTACACCGGTTGTCTTTAACTAGCCAAAAATCCATTCTTGAACATAAAAATGAGCATTTAGTACAGCCAGGCTGACATTCACATAACTCACTAGGTCAAACTTTCATTAATATAAGCATCACAGCAATTGAAATCAATAAAGGAAATAAAAACCAACACTGCAAAGAAATTATTTGCCTACCTGGTCATCATCATAATTGGGATCCTTAATATCTACTTCTTCCACATCATACACTTGACCTGGTGTTCCCCAAACTCCTTTACCACCTGCTCCACCTGGCAAAATATGGGACAGTAAGCAAGGACCACCAGTTTACAAAGAATACTTCTGAGTTCAGCCCAACATTCTTTCACTTAAGAGTGATGTATCACTGCTTGTGCCCACCTCCTGACTCTAACGATATATGCTGAAAAGGGTGTGTTTGTATGGCATGTTCCCACTTTAGCAACCAGTCTTTTCATCACTTTCCAGTAAGATACTAGAAGCAGTATGAAACTGCACAAGAATTACTGAAGGTTGAAACTGTACTTTCAAATATAACCGTGCTTTAAGTTTGCATTAATAACAGTCCTGTGAACCACCAACACTTCAATTTGTGTATTAAATTTGCTAAGAAAAGGTACTTACCTTAAAGACAGAAGTTAATTGATGATACACATAAAATTTTCTGGTAAGAATGCCACCTACTATTAGGTCCTATTGCCACCTACTATCTAACACAAAGAACCAAATGCCTGCACAGAGACTGTGGCTTATGAAAACGATTCCCAGTGAAAAAAAATTACTCTATGTGTTGGACAGAGTCTTTATCACGCTACGCTCTTCACTAAGCTACACCAACCTTTCTTTGGTAGACCCCTTCCCTTTCCAGACCGGGATCGCCTGTCCAGGAGTTTCCCCTTTGGGCTCGTTGGTACAACTACTCCAATCTTCAGTGTCTCTCCATTGTCACTAACAGAGTCTCCTCTCCCAGAATCTCTAGAAGAATTTTTCCTCAACCGTCTCTTTGCTTTAGCATTTATTTTGGCTTCAGTAATTGAAGTTGCAGGAATCCAATTTCCATTGATTTCAGTCTTTCGTTCCTCAGACCCACCATTTTCTTCATCACCGGAAAATGGAGCATCACTTAGATTCTCAAGTTCTTGAAAAGGAGACAGAGCAAAAAAAATGTGTTACAGTTTTAAACAGTTTTATGTTAAAATACCAAAACACATTGCATTTAAAAAGGATTACAACATTAAATAGAACTCTTATTTCCAACAGTGTTAAGGCAAATGATGTTGGCTTTAGAATATGTCTACACATCACAGTAATAAGGAGTTCCTTATTCCCCTGCACAAACTATCCACAATCTAAACAGAGCATATGTCAAGAGCTGGAAAGCAAATGAATAAACCATTTATAAACAGGTAAACCACAGAAAACCCCACCCTTGTTAAACAAAAACTATCAGAACTCCTCAGTGCATAAGATCTAAGTGCCTAGTTCTCACTCCACCCACTCATCTCTTGATTTAGAAACAAACAAAACTGCCAATACACTAAACTCTGTAAGAATTCACTAATATTAACAGACTAGTCAAAGTGAAATTAATTTCCTAAATCATCAACCAACATTTCCCTCATTCAAGGAATTTCAAACAGTTCACCAGCTGGAAAATGAATGATTCAGACTTACAAGAATACAAAAACTACATCACTCTTATTTTTTGTTTTTAAAGTTATAGGGGGGGGAAAGAAAGCCATTTAATACAAAGGCTGGGGATTTCGGTAATGACGACTCATAGAATAAAGTCAGTCTTTTGAAAGAGCGTGATCTCTCTTCTTCTCTATGGATTGCCCCTCACTGTGGCTTCTGTCAAACCAAAATGGCCATGGTTTATTCCCCAGCATAATCCTATACAATAGGTAACTAGCTTTGTTTCATACCCAACAAAAAACCCTCTCACAACTTAAGGATCTGTAAACGTCTGACACAGAGAAGTGCAATAATTTCACTCTTTTGGGAAGTTAACGCACATTTAAAATTTGGATCTAAAGTCTTTTATTTCACAGAGTTAGGATGTGCCCCACCTAAGCTGTATGGTTCAGCAGAATGTCTTATGGAGAGCATTAAGAGCAAAAGCCTTCATCATTTCTTCTTCCCCTTCTTAACCCATAAAGATAAAAAAAAAACATCTGGGGAACTATTTACATTCCAGTTAGTACCCTGAGAATCCCTGCAAATTGGAAAAAACACACACAGAGGGAAGAGCAGAGCCTCAGCTGTCTGTTACACAGCCCTTCTTTTCTTGAGGATTCAGTGAAGTCTCAAAGATACAACCTATAGCCCCAACCCTAGAAGTACAATGATGAGGCACACAAAAGAAGCTGCTTTTCCAGCTGTGCCAAGCCTGCTTTACGGAGAAGTTCACTGCCATAAACCCAGAATGTGAAGAGTATTTTAAATTTGTATTTGAACTTAGCTGAATGTATTACTTCACCATTCCAATACATTCTAATTAGCAACGTTCATTTGGCAATACTTCAGAACTATATTTTTAAATTCAAAACAGGTTCATGAAAAATTGTTTTGAAAGCTAAGTGTGCTAATAAAACACTTCCAACCTCAAAGTATTTACCCATATCAAAGAGGACACTACACTACAAAATGAAGAAAGTTTGATGCAACTGCTTCCTTCGTGATCAAAGAAATAACATTTAGATACTAGCGTTCACAGATGTGAATGCTATAGCTGAACAATAATGCAGCCATTCCAATCTAAGCTTCATCTTTCCACTCATTACTCCCACAAAAGCATTCCTTTTATGCTTGCAAGCTAAAAAAGAAAAGCATGCATCACGTCCAGGAAAAGATTCCCACAAGATGCTTTCTCAGTTTGTCTAATATTTTAATAAAACAATGAGAGATTTGCATAAAGCTAGCAGAGGGGAAAAAAAGAGAAACCAAACAGAACAGGTTTCCTTCCTCACATTCCCCAGGGAGACCCCATCAGCACAACCAGCTCATCTCAAGATAACCGAATTTAAATTCTTCTTCATGCCCACTCTCCCATGAATTTCTCCAGTTTAGACCTGCAATCCGGCTGTCCAGGAACTACACTCTTCAATGACCACTTATTTCTTTCTCAGTTTTCAAAGAAAATGGCCAACAATTAATTAACACAAGACAGTCCTGAATCTGATGACTAAGGATAAAAGAGGAGGCTACAGTCCAACCTCCTTACACAATCCTGATCTCAGGTTCAAGATTAAAGGAAATCCTCACAGGAAACATCCAACCCGTAAGACTAAGTATTTCTCACTGCATAACTAAACTATTTTTTATATAACACTGTCACTTCCAGCTTCAACCTCTTTCTCCGTAATACTATGACCAACTGTCCCTCCACTATTAGTTACCTAGTTAGGCTGAAAAAATAGGTTAAACAGAGATACTAGTTTTCAATAATTTTCTAAAATAAAATAGCTTTATAAAAAGTACATACAAAATGATGCACATCTTCCTTTCAGCTTCTCATTTTTACATCATATAACATATACATACACATATATAAGCAATAACAGTGTTCTATAATCTTTAAGACTTTGCTTACTATATATTAAAAAGTTATCCAAATTGATCTTATTATCCTGCTATTAAGCCTAGAAGGCACACTTAAAATCTGTGCTTTTATGGTGCTACCTTAATTAACAAAGCATTCAGAAAGTACTTACCTACACACAAATTTCATTTGACCAAATCAAGTCAATTTAGATACTTAGCAGTTTCCCACCTATTATCCAAATACAATTCTAAAATGCTGAGAAGCAATGTATCTTCTACATTAAACTAGTTCTGGTTTAAGGTAAGAGGTCATATGGAGCATGTTGCCACTTCAACTGCATTGCATACCATTTTAACATATATACGTTTTTTTCTGAAAAACATTTAAAACCTACAAAAACTCTTTGGTATAAAAAGGTCAGTGCAGATCGTCACAACCTTTGGAAGACACAGAAAACAACAGGAAACCGTGTTAACTTGACTAAGCATCATAAAACATGTTTGTGATATGGACAAAACAGTCAATTTCAGGGCAGTCTCTAACACATATTCAGTAAAGTTTTCCCATGCCAGCCCACTTCCAGTCAAGCCTTTCATCATTTGTTTCCTCTAATTTTAAGCTAACCAGAATTTGTACCTCTCAAATGCACCTACACATTTTACTTTTTAACTTATTCTTTTCTTCACACCAGCACTACTGGAAGTCAGATGGTAAGGAGTCTGGAATCACTATTATTAAGTAAGTTAAAGAAATGTTAACTTTATGATTTTAACAAATTTCAAAATAAATGTAATCAAGCAGGATACTATGATAGATACTTGAAAGAACTATTCTGTAAGTTTTTGGAAGTTTGTTTTTTTTTTTTTAAACCAGAACTGTTAAAAAATTAACAAGTAATACAGTTTTTTTACAGAGAACACTTCAGGTCAGCTAAGCAATTTTAAGTAAAAAAATACTGAATATATTACTTACCTGTTGGCATAACATAAATGTGCTCCTTTTCTATTTCCATAGTTGCTTAACAGAACTGACTGGAAACGTAAAGTCTTAACGTTTTCCCTCCGAGGCCTAAAAAGAAACAGAGAAGCTTAGGGCAAGAAAAGCACTAGACCAAATCTTAAGTAAAAAGCTGCAAAGGCTTCACTCACAAAATACAACACAAAAATAGGGTTTTTAAAGTTATAATTAACTATCAGTAACCACTGAAAAGTTCCTGGGAAGGTAAACGGTGTAACATGAGACAGCACCACCCTCAAACACATCTATCTAAGCCTTGATGTCTTAGCAGTTGTCAGTTCTGTTGCGGATAAAGGAGGCACAAGGATAAAAGCCGTTATTTTAAGGGTAAAAGCCCTATGCATGCAGCTTTTTTTAGTTGATAAAAGCCACCTCTATCAACTTAGACTGTCCTATTCCGCAAAGTGGTTATCTATATGAGCGTACAATATCAATGTTATAATTGCATCCACAAGAGAAATGTTCTTCAGGTGAACTATGCTGATAAAATGGTACCAATTTATCAAGTTCAGACAGCCCTTAGAAGACAACCTATTTTTTGTTCCTCCCCTCAAGGACATAGTCTGTATGTTTTCCTGTATGTGTACACACAGCTGTCAAGCTTTCTCCTCTGTGCTTCTGCACCCTTCAAACACTCCTTACAACCACCATTCAATCTGCACGGGATAAAGTTGAACAATTCTCTTCTTCTGTTACTCTCTCTTTCTCGCTCTTCCTAGCAGCTGCGATTCTACAAACCACCCCATGTCACTGTGAAATAAATGGCATCATCCATCTTTCCTTCACGTACACAAAAAATTGAGCAGCTCCAGAATTCCCCATACGCTTTTTCACCTGCAAGATTTTCACAAATCACTTTCTAGTCCTGTGAATATTACTGGTATTTGTGCCTGCCCTGTAAGAATTCAGTGGCTCTTTTTACCACTTTCTCATCCTTTGCTGCCCTGAAACAGCTTACCGTTGAGTGGCAAGATTGTGACACCAAACGACAGCACTCCCTTCCCCTTTTCCTCTTCCCTCGTTCTCCCCTCTTATGCCCACTTGCCTACCACAGACTTATTAACTGCAAATGATTCAACACAGACCGTTAGCAATAAAGAAACTCTGGTCTAGGGCACAGTATCAAGCTGTCATGATCTTGCATTTCCTCATATTAACCCAAACAGTTAACAGCTTTGTGTAATAAGAAGTCCTCCCTGCCCCACACCATTTTTTAAACATTTTTTCTGAGTTACCTCAATCAATCATTCAGGAGTTCTCAAGTGTTCCCAGTCACTGTTGGTTGAGAGATTTTTTTGTATGGATCTCAGTCTAATCTAAGCAAACTACCTTGTAAGAACAGTTTTATTCTTCCTAGTGGAATGTTCCATCAGTCGTCCACCTCTTTGAAAAAGAAGACAAAGGACAAAACCTGTATTAAATCACAATCAGGACTTTCATCATTTGTCATCAAGTCCTATATTTCAAGTGGAGAAATACTTTTTCCATCTAGGACCCTAGTTGAAATTCTCCACTTATGGTTTCGTAATAAATAACAACACAACCTTCACATGCTGTCTTTTTGAGATTCAGCACCCTGCTTTGTTTGTAACGAGGATGATGGAATAACTGAGCTTTACAATTCATGTTGTCATACTGATCAGGAGATATACTCTCAGTTTAGCAATGCACCCTCTCATTAACTCAAGCCAACAGGTCTGCTGGAGCTTCAAGATGATGGTATTTATGACTCTATCAAAAAAAATTTTGCAGTTATACCACACAGTACTACCAATCAACCACAGAACACAATCTGAAAACCTGCATTAAAACCATCAGAATAAATAACCTCAAAATTTTATGTTAGAAGAGACAATACGGGAACAAAATGGACAGAAGTAAATTTAAGCATTTCCAAAACAAGAATGCTGTGAGAGATCTTAAGACTAATCAGTGATGTGAACAGTACTTTTAAAGTAGTTCAGCAGACGAGGGTATTTCCTAAGTCACTGAAAACCACCAATAAAATATGCTCAGCTCTCTGTACTCACCACCACTGCCTGTACTTTATCTAAATAGGCAATTCTACCCCAGCAGGTAAGTAGTGGCAAATTAACATTTAGGAACAACACACACTGCAGAAGAAAGCTTCCAAAACTTCTCAAGACCTTACGTCTATGCAAAACATCCCTGAGGAACTTCCACACAGCTTACACGATTTTTCTCTTCTAACTTTAAGCAAAGGCTCCCCATCACCAAGGCTTTGGAGACCTGCAAACACCAGCTGTCGTTCTGCCGCCACACGCAGAATAACCAGGTAAGGTTTAGCTACCCCTACAAAACCCGTGCCGCTGGAGGAAATCAACGGCGGAGCGAGCCCGGCCTGAAGAAAAGGCGTGTCGGAGGGCTGAGGGCCGGTGGGAGCACGGCCGGCGCAGGGCCCCGCCGCCACACGCTCGCACGGCGGCCCGGGCCTGGCATCCGTTGACCCGGCCCGGCCCGCCCGCGAAGCACCCGCACCTCACGGGATGTGCCCTCAGCAACGCCGCCACCGCTGGAGGCGGCGACGCGGGGCTCGCTGCGCGGCCAAGCCCGGCCGACACCGCCGAGGGACCGGGCGCGGCGGGGCAGCGAGAGCGCGGCGGGCTGGCCAGGGGCTCAGCCAGGGGGAGCAGCTCCTCACGGCGCCAACCGCCCCGCGGCCTGGCCACCCCCACGCACCCTGCAGAGCCGCCGCGCCGCGCCCGCAGGGAGGAGGCCGGGCCGGGCCGCCACCCCTCACACGCCGCCCCCGGGGCCGTTACCGGCGGTCCGCGGGCCCGGCCGCTCCGCTCCCGCCGCTCGGCCCCGCCCCCTCGGCCGCGCGCGCGCCCCTGCCTGCTTGTTTTTGTTTTCTTCCCCCCAGCGACACGGCCGCCAGCGGCGCCACGGATTGGCTAGCTCCCGCCCGCCGCCGCAGCCAATCGGCAGGCGGGGATGCCGGTGGGTGGGGACGGGAGGGTGTTCAGCCGTCAGGAAATGGGGGGGGGAGAAGGGGGGAGGGCGAAACCATCTCGGGGGCGTCAGCGGGGAGGGAGCGGGAAGGAGCCATTCGTGCGGGGAGGGGAGGAGAGGGGGGCCGGGCGGTTGGGCCCGCGGCCCGCCGTGGCGCGGCCCGTGAGGGGACGTCCCGTTGTGCGGCGGCTGGTGGCCGCGGCCCGGCCGGCTGCGCCCAGCGACCGGCGCGGCGTTCACGGGGGGAGGTGAAGGAAACGCCTCTCTGCGTGAGGGAGTCAGAGAGACTCCTCCACGCAGCGCTTGCAGCGGCTTGGCTCCCTCCGGCTCAAGCCCTGTCCCGCAGGCCCTCTGGCGTGGGCCGGCCCGCTTGGGAGGTCTGGCCTGGTGGTGAAAATAGAGCTGGTTTATGCTGTCTGTGCAGGTGCGTGAAGAGGTGTCCTTTGGGGCTGTGACGCGCACACCAGGCCAGCAACATCCATTTCCCCATCTAACGTGCCCCAGTCCCCTCACAAAAGTGCACCACGCCATCGCCTCCTGAGTTCTTAATGTTCAGGAGCGTCAGTGTCAACTAGCAATACCTTTGACAGGGTTTAGGTTAGCTCTGAAACGACAAAACCCGGGGTGTGGGAGAAGGGTTACACCCAGAGACCCTGAGAGGGGATGGATGGGTGTTTGCAGGTCCAGTTACAGAGCCTGACCGGGAAGACTAGCAGCACAGGCAGCCGTGGAAACCTTGACAGCTGTGCCTGGCTCCTCTTCAACATCGTGTCCTCCTCCTTCAATTAGAAATCAATTTTTTTTTTTTTTCTGAAGCAAAACCATCAGAAAAATAATGTATTACCTCTTCTTTGTGTTGCTCTCGGCTAACATGGGGATTTCAGACTTTTTGCTCCCTCTTTGTGCAAGACCCCTCTACCTTCTCCTCAGCATTGGGTGTTACAGGGCAGTAGTTTTAAGAGATTCTGGCAGGAGGACTGGGAAACACCACAATTGCCTCAGAGTTGGCAGATAGGATTCCTACTGTTCAGGCAATCCGACAGGTAAAAGGTGCTGCAGCCACCTTCTCCGCTGCCAAAACTCTTAACGCTGTGCATCCACAACCTTCCAAACTTTCTACCTTATTTTAGTTTACATTTACCCTGTTTATTCTCTATGCACTGCCTGAGGCCAGACACCTAATTAGAGACGATAGTCTCCTTTCATTGTCATGTATTTTGCCTTCATTCACAGTCTCTCCTAAAATCTCAGCTAACCCTTTGTTTTCTCTCTGTAATTCGTCACTCCGGAGAGCCCAAGCAATAGCAGTCCAGTGCTATGAGGAAAGAAAATACAGATCCCTTCTGCTTTAGTACTTTTGCATTGCAGGATTTTTCAGCTGCCAGCAAGAGAATCCTCCTCAGTTAATAGATTATGACTTGACTTTTGTAATATTTTTACATATTTTTCCAGTATAATTCTACTCCAAATCAGTGTGCTTTTGACTGAAGTAAGAGCCAAACTTTCCTTGTATAAGAGCCTCTGAATTCATTTACTGGCCCAGCTCTGCATGAATCATCAAAACTAAGTTTAAGAATTAAATGAACAGCAATCTGTTAAAAGGCTGTGCAGCACCATCTCTGTATTTTTAATGATAAACACTTTCCCCATCAGACAAATGACAGAAAGAAAATCTTTCTTGTTCATGAAGATACTAAGTTGCAGACATTTTCAAGTCAGGACAATTCAGCATGCTCACACAAGACTTTTTTCACATGCAACCTAAAGGCAGCCTCAAAAGATGTTGTTTCCCCATCAATCAAAAAATAATTTCTAGTTTGCTCTTTGCGCCTCCGATGACTAGCACGTACCAGGCAAACAACTACAGTGTCATCACCGAGATTTGGAAAATAAATCCTAGCTATTAACATAGATCATGGAATTCAGCTTCCCCTGTAAGACAGAAGAGGGGCTTTAAAGAGATTTGGCAGTGAGGAGGAAAGAGGTGGCAGAGAAACTGAAACAGTAACCAGAACCTGCACAAGAGGAGATGCCACAAAATACCACACCAGTGCATCATGCCAGTTACACGTTTTAAAGCAGCATAGAAAATTGCTAGAGGATTTTCTGGTAAAATTTAGGACTGGATCACTTTCAAGAGCCCCAAAAGCTGGGTCAGTAATCAAAAGAAGATGAAAACCCCTGAACCATCCAGCACCCCTCCAGACAAGAAAATGGTGTGTTTTTTCTTTCTTCCGTTGAATGTCTCTATTAGCAGCTGCGTTGTCAATCACTGAAAATCTCGTCTAGATTTGACTGCACATACTTTCTGATTTCTAAAACACTGTGACCTGAAAATGGACTGATGTGCATGAAAGATTATTTGTATTTTTCCATTGTATCAACCGGTCTGCTAAAAGATATCACCTCTTCTTGCCTTTCTAACCTCAAAACCTCCTGTAATATTTAAAAGACAGCTGATCACATGCTAATCTCTGAGCTGTAGCGACCTGCTTGCTCCCTACCCCAGCCATATTAATAGCAAACATGCCACCAAAATCCCCATCAAAGCAAAAGAGCAGAATTCCTCCCCCCATAGAAAAAAACCCTCTTTCCAACCATTTCTGGCCAGTTTTCAGCTCCAGGCAAGCTGTGCAGGCTGCGCAGCTCAACGCCCGTTCCCCGACACCTGCATCGCAGGGTTACCTGTGCCCAGGACCTCCGCCACGCCGACCCGCGCCAAGCGGGGACCCGCCGGCAGCTACCAGGCCCCTCCTGCGCTTCCACCCCTAACGCCGCCGATCACCTGGAGCAAAATGTTTGCACAGAGGCGAGCAGGCCACTTTCTAGCCGCCTTCCTTCCGTAGAGCCTGCTGGGTTGTTTTCAAACTCTCCCCTCCCTTTCTCACATGCTGGCCAAGCCCTCCCGTAACACCCAGGGGAGGAATCCATTGGCTGAAGTTCCCCAAAACGCGTGGAGCAGCCCTTCCCCCCGTCCGATGTCTAGTGCACAATAGACACCGCGTGTCTCCAGGCTGCCTCGGCCAGTTTGCTGCCAGCCTTCGCTTTTCATCAAGGTTTATCTGAGCTGGAGCTGGGGTGACTCACATAGGTCATCCGACCTCCAGCACCAGAGAGAGCAGTGAAAAGCAGAGAGAAGTTGTGCTGGGATTGAAACATCGAAGAGCATTTTCGTTACGCTCCCCTCTGCGGATTTTTCAAAGTTTTACTTTCTGTTTTAAATATTTTCGAAAGGCAGCATCTGTGCTCCTGACACCTCGGCAGTTCTGTTTGATTACAATCGAGTCTGTTACTGTGTCACTTGGAATATAAATTTCCACACGTAATGCAGACAGCAAAAATGTATCGTATCTGTTAAATCAATCTGCTCTGTTCAGTTGCCTGCCTCTTGGTCTTCTGCTTTCTTTTTCTTCAGCCTACTGTTATTTTTGCATCTTCTGCAAAGGTGCCTTCATAAAATGAACTGCAAACACAGCAATCCCATTCTTCATCAGGCAGCGTCAGCTCCAGGTTGAAAGGGTACTAAAACACGCCTTCGCTTTTTTTAATGCTCAGTAATTAGAGCTGCTTTTGAACATCCTCCTGCAGCTCCGTCTGTGAGCTGGGAACGGGGCTGTGCTGCAGACCTGCATGTGCAGCGCCTGTCGAGGCTGGGCACCCTTGGGAGGTGGAGGGGAATCGGCTCACGTTTGCCTGAGCGTGGAAACTGAAGTGTCACCCACGGCGATGGCTTTGGATAAACACTTTCCCGAACCACAGCTTGCCTGTTTCTATCGTGGCTTTCCAGGACTTGCCCCTCACATTGCACAAAAATCCTTCCCTCTTCACATTTCTGAGTACGCCCTTCTGGCAGAAGCGTTAGAATTGGGTTTGCTTTGTAAAACTGTTCCAGGCATGTCTCCTCTGTGCTGCAGTTGTCATCTGTTCATTCTTGCCTTAACAAAAGGCAATCACACATCTGAAAAGGTGCTTTACTGGAAAGGGCTGAACTTGTGAAATGTGCAGAAAAACGCGAGTACTTGATTTAAGAGTTCCAGACAGTGAGTTCATTTAAACTCTTAACAACCAGAAACATGAAATACCGCCTTTACCTCAGAATAATTGTCCTTTTTTACTGGTTTACTGTGGGAGAAAATCTTAGGGAGCCATTTATTAAAACAAGGTGTGTTATTGCCTTGTAATTATTATTTGACAAGCTGAGGTCCTGTGATTAATAAATCATGTGCCTGCTTTTTGTGTGTGTATAATCACATGCTCCATATTTATGTTGACAGAGGGTTACAGAATATTTACCTTTGTGCATAGGACTGGCAGGAACTTCTGTGCTACCACGTCTCCTATCACAGGCATCGTGTGATATAATCCCTTTCATAAACTTATCAAGTTCCGTCCTCAAAGCGATCTAGTATTTTGCATGCACGACTGCAGTGGGGAGGCTGTTCCAGAACCACGTTGTCAAATGGTTAGTAACAATCTTCTAACCAAAATGTCTGATGCCTCTTTTTGATCATTTATTCTGTACCAGCACTGGCCCTTAGCACCATCAGTTCTTCCCTCTCCTTTCCTGGGAGAAGCCCTCCTGCTCTCAGCATTCACTTTGCAAAATGAAGTGAGATAGCCTCTCCTCGAGCACACCCCCGCCTTCGCTGCAGCCCGGGCTGCACCTTTCCTGCTGCCTTCCAGGATTGCATTTCTCGCTTCATGTTTCCACCGTGCTGGCTCACACTTCGGTGATTGAACCGTGAGCTGCCAGCTAGCTTGTAGGAAAGGGTTTGGTCATTTGTGCCTGTGACCGCCACTTTCTGCTGCTGACTACTTTTCTCTGTGTAATATCTCAAGCCTCCTTTGTCCTGAGGTTGCTTCGTATTTTCTGTCATCAGCAATTTCACCAGTTCTTCACTAACATTAGTGCCAAGCTCATTTACAAAAGCCCTTTGCCAGATCTCCAGGAGTGATGTTTAACACTCCCCCGGTAACTGCCCTCCAGCCTGACAGCCGTGCGCGGCTCTCACAGCAGGTCTTTACCTTCTGCTAAATCACTTCTCCCTTTTCTTAAGACTTTCCACATGGCACCATATGAAATGTGCAATTTAAGTCCAGATAGATGAGATCCACCCCATTTCCTTCACTAAGCAAATGGCTTGCAGCTTGCCTTACCCAAGAAAGATAAATGGGTTTGATAAACCCATTTAATCTCATGCCATTTACCTCCCTCTCTTTTGCTAGCTTTCCTTCACCATTTGTTCTGAAGCTTTCCATATACTATTAAGCTGAAACCTTCATGCCTGTTCTTGTCCAGATCAGTTCACTTCTTCTGTACAGACTCACTGTGCTCCTGTCCCTGACTGAGGGACCTGTTAAAGGCATCGGGCCAGTTCTTCCAGAGCTCTGGCATGCGGATTAGCCCGTTCCTCTGCCTTCACTGCAGGAAGGAGCCCTGAGATTTGCTTCTGTCCTGGCCGTGAACATTTCCATACCCCCTCGCATTATCCTTCTCATCTGCAGCCACATGATTAACATCCTCATGCTCGATGAAAGTTAAGGCAAAGTATGAGTTTGGGTTTTGCACTTACCTACTACACATCAATCTCTATCCTATGTAATCTCTCTTTCTCCTTCCCTTTTCTTCAGCCGGGAAAAACATTTTCCCGTTTTTATTAATATCCTGTAAAAGACAAAACTCCGACTCACTTTTGAGACATAGCTTTTATAGCCAATAGGTTATTTTGCTTTTTAAAATGATTCCTTGTAATGACTGCTTATTCTCAGTATCATTTCTGAGGTTGAAATACATTCAACTGCAGTCTCTGCCTTCAAGGTTTTCCCCTTTCATGAGTTTTATCCCCACTGAAGTTATGTTTAATTAACTACAGTTTTATCCCCAGTCCCGGAGTCTCACCCCAGTAAAATTTAGACATGTAAATCCCCAAGCTCCAAAGGAAAGCTGACTATATGGATTAGGTCCTGCTATTTATTTAAAATATGCCCCTTGGAAGTCTGAAGCTGTATCAGTCATGCCTGCCTTGATCACACAGATATAATATTTTAAGTGGGGTACTTTCATCATTAAAAAATCTGAAGCATCTCAAGTCTCCCAGAAAAAACTTGACCAAAGTAGATTTTCCTGATATTTCTAGGGTAAAAATAAGCAACACACTGGAAGAGCAGAAGTAGATTAGTTGCTCCTTTTAGAAATAATTTTTTTACCTTAAAAATATAACGGTGCAAGTCACCTTTTGTGGTAAACACCAAAAAGGTGTTTTACCTCAGCAGGGCGAGGAGACTCAGCCAAGGCCTTCTCCTGGCCAGTGAGGTCTAGAGGTCTACCTGCCTCTCTTCACCCTGTTTCACATCTGCCTTTTTTTTAATCTCTCTCTCCTCTCACTCGTCCTCTTCAGTCCCTCCTTCTGGCTTTCCTCCCTGCGGACACACTGTCCCAAAGTCCCAGCGCTGGACAGAAGTCAGAGAAGTGTCGGTGTACAAGGGCTTGATGTTTTCAGCTCTCTTGCTGCAAGGCACAGAGGTTTGGCACCCAGTGCATCCCGCAGCACAGCCGGCTCAGCCAGCCAAAGAGCGTAACATCTTAGAAATGTATTTCTGATCTCCTGGCAGGTGCCTGCACGTATATCGAGGCTCCTTGGCAGGCTTGGACCACCTGGTCTGGAGGGAGTCAGTGCTGCCGCACCTTCCCTGTAGCCAGGGCTCGGCTAGTGGGAGAGTAGCAGCCTGGCTGCAGTGCTGATATAAGCAAAACCACCTCTGGTCCTCACCAGGTCCTGCATAGCGTGTTCTGGGGTGTCAAGGTTGACGTGTCTCTAGAGATGTCCCCTGTCAAGGAAGGTCCTTGTAGTCTTCCTGCCTGCGTACGGCCAGCGGGCTGGAGGGAGCGTGCTGGAGATGGGGGCTGCAGAAGTGATGCTCAGCCCAGGGACACACCACAGCACACCTTGCCCTCCAGGCCCTCCAGGTTGCTGGGTGCCCTGGACTCGGCCACACTGTGCCGTGGCAAGCTGGACTGCAGCCTCAGGCACAACAGATCCCACAGCAGCCCCTCGGCGGTGTGCACGGGGCTCCGGGGCGAAGGAGCAGGGCTTGGGAACGGCGGGTGCTGCTCCCAGCCAGGCACCTCCTGAGCACTGCCCGGGCTGTGCTGACCCTCCAGGGGGGCTGAGCGCTCCCCCATCTCTGCACCCCCCAAGGAGCTGGCCGGGCACAGGAGAAGGTGAGGTGTGTCCTCGCGTTGGGGCATGAGCCGTGGAGTCAGCACTTCGGGGCCGAGTTCCCACCTCTGACGCCGACTTACTGCATGACCTAAGGCGAGTCACTTAGCTGCTTTCCTTCATTTCCTGACTCTGCTAAACGCCAGGGATAATAAGTAACTTTGTGTGAGTGCTACGAAGCTTTGAAATCTTTAGATGAAAAGGTGCTGTATAATTGCAAAGCATTTTTAATAACGCTAATCATTCGCATCACTCTGCATTGCCCGTCAGTCTCAGGCTGGCGCGCTGCAGCCGCCACCAGCATGCCGTCCGTGAGCATCAGCCTTTGCTGAAGTGGAGGATTTTCCTGAGTTCGTCTCCATTTTGACCTCACGCTGGTCCAAACAGGAATCTGGGCTCAGCCCAGGACCTGACAAAAAGCCGCAAACTCAGAATAGCGCCCGGCCCTTGCAGGCAGGAGCTTTCTGGAAAGCAGGGGTATTTGGGGGAAGGGATTTAAACAGCTGTGTTGACAACACAGACAATAGGGATCTGATTCAGGCCGAGGGGGGCTACGTGGAAGGCGGCACGAAGCTGAAATTAAAGCAACAGTGAAGACGAACGAGAGGGAAGAAAGGAAGATCGCTTGGGCTGAAGTGCTCCCGGTTTGGAAGCAGCCGCAGCCTCGTGTCCCAGGAGGTGCCTGGCTGGCACCAGCCTCCTCTGCATCCCGGGGAGGGCTTTATACTTTTAAATGCGCTCTGCCAGGGGTGCAGGGGCCGTCTGGGGCAGAGAGCCTGAGTGTGAACATTAATCCGGAGGATTACAAAGGCAGCGCTTTTGTGAAGCACTGCAGCTAGAAAGAGATGAGGTTATCTTCTTGAGTTAGGCCTGCAGAGCTGATGTTTAACCACAATGTTATTTTTATTTGACTCACTAACACGACAGTAGCTAGTGATGCCTGCAGCTCACTGCAGTCCAACGCCTCCTCCTCCAAACAGAGGAGACTCTGTGCACTGCTGGCAATTCCTGTGATTTTATCACAACTTTTATGCTTTGGGGGAATACATCCTAAAATGCCAGCTCCTTGAAACAAGGGAATTGTAGCTTTCATTTATAAACAAAGTATGTCCCTAGCCCTCAAGGTTGTGGATGAAAGATTTGAAAACATGAAACTACTGCAACCGAAATGCTCAAAAAACTGGGAGGTGAATAAAGAGATCCTAAAGTTTGCTGGCTAATAATAAAAAAAAGTTGGGAAAAGAAATAGTTGGCAAACAACTTCTTCTTGGGAAACGGGGCAGGGCTTGGGCTGACTCCTGGCTTTTCGGGACTTGGGGTTGCCAATATGCCTTTGAACTTTGCAGCCATTCATAAATCCTTACATAACAGCAGCAGCCGCAACGCACTGGAGCTCTAGAAATGCTGACATGAGGAAAGCGGTGGGAAAAGATTATTTTAGCAACCTATGACAACTCACCTTGAAGCATTAATCTTTAAAGACGGAAGACCTGGAGCCTCAACGACCCATATCCCCTTAGAAAGGAGCATCTTTTTGCTCCGGGAGCTTATTTTGCACTGTAGTAAACCTCTTGTAGGTAAAGAGGAATTCAAAGGTTCCACAAGATCATAGAAAGGCATTGAATGAGGTTGAATACATGTCTTGGTCCATTGCATTTCAGGAAGATGATTCTTCTTCGTTTCAGTGGGTGGTCTTTGCTGAAAGCCTCCAGGACCAAGTAAGAGCCGATGTGAGCTTCAAAAACCTCATAAGCACTGCTCTGCTTTATACCGTCTAGCATCTTCAGGCGTGTTCACACAATCAGAGGCAATCAAGATACCACAGCGGTGCTAGTTACCGTGTATCAGCTGACCCACGCTAACTCCCGGGGCACGCACCTCCCCTGCTCCTTCTGAGCTAACGTCCACCCGCTCAGACCACCTGCGTGGTGGTTTCAGCAAACATAATTTACTTCCCACTTTGCTTGGCTGAGAAGAAATAATTCATGAAAGTGAGTTCATGCCATTCCTTGCTATGGTGTGAACATGCCCTGAGTGCAAAGAGATGGAGCAGCCCCTCGGGTGAACGTACCCAAACCATGTTTCTGACGGGTTTCTTTCAGTTCAGGTTTTTTTCTCAATTCGCTGGGCTGGCAGAGCCCAGGCTTTCTCACACTGCTAGGCACTGCTTGCATCTGATGCTGTTTTAAACAGGTATTTTACTTACCTTAAGGCTCAAGTAGCCCTTGATTCAACCAGAGTCTCGCCGCTGGTTTTGGGATCAGACCCCACAGAGGGGGTTTGGGAAGAGACATGCTGATGGTTGAACAGCAGCAGCTTGTGAATCAGCCTTTGCAGGAAGAGAAAAGCAGAGGAGCAGATAACACACAGCCTACGAACGAGCAGCCACAGGGACATCAGCTTGCTGGTGGGAAATACCCACGAACACAGTCCTACCAATTTATTTCCGACCTCTTGGGTCCATTTCATACACAGCCCGGCATCCGTCACACAAGGCACTGCCAGGTCTCCATGCGCCGCTGCAGCAGTTGGGCTTCCTTCTGTGCCGGGCGCAGGAGGGGAAGGTCCAAATCCCTACCCTGCCTCACTAAATACCCCTTGTCCCCCACCCTCACCCCCTACCAGGCTAATTTGTGAGAGAAAAGGAACGAGAAGGCTTCTGGGATCATTTACAGCATCCTGGCTGCCTTGCTGATCTCTTGGCATATCCTGCCTAACTGAGTTAATCTTTCCCAACAGCAATCAGATGGAAACGGGCACTGGAATAGCCCAGCCGGAGCAGTGCTGGTCCCCATTAGCATCAGGACAGACCTGGGCTGCTCTTCCTTTTGGTCTCAGTGTACTTTCTTTTTACTCAGCCAGATCTGCTATGAGTGTGCCTGTTTAAGGTCTGCCTTGTTTCCAGAGACCCTGCACTTAGTGGCAAGGGCACCTCGGGGGACACCGATGCCAGTCCCCCTGCATGTCTCAGTGCAGCCAGTGGCTCAGCAAGCTCGCCGCCACAGCTCATACCTACAGACAGAGTGTTACGGGAAGTAATAGTGAACAGGTAAATAAGGTCAACTTGGGCACACACCAACGCAATATTACTTGTGATTGTAATGTTGGCAAAGTACATCCGATTGCCAGCTGCTTAATGCTAAAGTCCATGCAAGGCAGCAGCAGTCTTGCTCATGCACGCTCATGCACACACGCTGCCCTCCAACACGCCCACATCTTGGGAGCTGGGACCTCCACAAAGCGCTCATAGCACTGCTGTGAAACTGGTTTTAACATCTCGGCGGTGATACAAACAAGCAAATTTTTCCTAGTTCCCCACCACAGGTGTGCAAAACACAGTGTGGCTACACCCCTGAGCTCAAGGTGAAAGCTTGCTGCCAAGAACACGTTGCTATCTGGCGAAGATAAACTAGCTGCAATGCAAACACAGCCCAGCCAGAGAAGAAACAAACAAAACAGGCTTCCTGTGTCCTCCAAAGACACCAAGACTGTGTTTAAGGAAGGTGGAACTCATATCCATGTCCTCAAACAAGGGTCAGGAATAAGGGGAAGACAGCTTATGAACAGGGACCTTCGTTTCTAAGGCACCAGGAAGAAATCGGGCTGGAAACGCTGCCTCCCAACCCAGGGCTGTGCTGCTGATACTTACTGTCTTACCTTGAGGACTATTGGCCAAGCCTCTGCCTGGCAATTATTTAAACATTTAATAGGCTGGATTCAGCCTGCCCTACGCAGCTTTCTAGTTCACAAAAAGCTTTTGGACATGCCCACTCATTCAGATCTGACCCAGTTAACTAAAAATTGACGTATGCTCCTATTTAAGTCTAAATGAAGCTACTTCAGGTAGCTGGTCCCGACAGACGGCCGTTTAACTAGAATAAGCCCGATGTGAACTGAAAGGAGAGAGCTCACTGGCTTTAATCACCTTGGGTATCTGATTAGACATCTCACCCTGCAGTAGGCTGATGCAATTGTGTGCAGATGAGCCCTAAGAAAACCATCTTCACAGCGTGGAAGATGGATCCTGGTGGCCCGAATTCTCCCCTGTCCTCTCCCCAAGTCCCTGGGACACCCAGTAGGGCCCTCTGAGCCTCATGTTGGCAGTAAAAGGGGACAGTGAGGAAGGAAGAGATGGAAACTACCTCTGCTTCTTTCACTTCAGCATCTGGGGAGTCTTGTTTCCATAGTGCTGTGAATATATTAGGTTAGTACAGGACAGTGTGTTTCATAAAGACTGAGGCCAGATTGCCAGGGCTGTAACGCACCGTAGCTTCGCTGAAGGCAAGCGGAGGGGAGGTGTGACGTGCCAGGGGAGGTGGAGGGGATTCCTGGCCACCAGGTCAGTAAGGCCAGCTCGGGCCCTGCAATGGGAAGACTGATCCTTACGGATATTCCTGTTGTGCATGGGAAATTGCATTGTGCATTGTGCATTTTGTTTCACCGCTGCATTACCCAGTACCACTAAGATGTTGTAGGGAGAACCCCTGGTCCTTGTCCAGTCCCCCTCTTCTCTACAACGGGGGGAACTTTTCCTCCAGGAATATGTACCGCGTACTCCCATTCTTCTTCACGTTGCGGTGTTGCATCAGGCAAGCCAAGCACATGAGGAGTGCTCAACATATTGACACAGATAAGCGGGGACTGGCGGAGTTGGGTGTAGAAAAGTAAGCAAAGGCAAACCTGTTCTCTCGGGCTGCCCTCGCTGCCACCTGCACAAACACGGCCGAGTCCCAGGCTGCATCGGCGCTGAAAAGCAGGCGGAGGGAGGCTGCTTCGTGCTGCAGCAAGCTGCCCATCAGTCCGGCCCCGCTTGCGTCAGGGCAGCGTGTCCACCCACTGAGCCCCACCGCGGCCTGATCCAGAGCAGGCAGCACCGTCCCCAGCTCCCCGCACTCCCCTGCCCTCCCTCCTCATCAGCTTCCCAGGGAGGGCTCATGGTTTTGGACAGCCTTGACCTGGTCTGCTCTGCCGGTCAGGCAGGACGGCTGGGTTACAGCCTGGCTGTCCAGGTGAGACTGGTCACAGCCTTGTGTCAAAAGACCAAGCTGGTATTTGGGTAGGGGCCGGTGTTCACTTGTGAAGTCTTTCACACCTGAGTTCCCCTTTCCATCAAGAAAATGAAGTGTGATCTGGAATCTGGACTGGAAACTCACTACGTTCTGAACGCCACAGTTTGGATTTTTTTTGTTACGGATATATGATGCCAAGTTAACACTTACAAAATTGATTTGCCTGATTTCTAGAGTGAGACAGATTGATAGCTGTGATGAGATGGTATCAAAATCACACGTATGAAGCTTTCAGTACATCCAGGACAGAAGAACCGAAACCAGTTGTGCTTAAAATAGATCACACGTGTGCCTCAGCTGCAAAACAGTTACTTAAAAGATGCTAAAGCACTGATTTAATGAATTGGGGAGTCAGAAAAGCCATGTGCCAGTCCTTTTGCCCATGGCCCATTTTCCCGGCCATTCAGTGGGGCGGACAGACCCATTTCCCTCCCTCAGCGGTGGTGGGAGGCATAGCTCATGCTCTGATGGTGCCCCATGCCCTGCCTTGCACATGGACTGGACATCGCCTTGTCTCAGTTTCCCTCCCAGTGTTTTCTGCTGAGTGAATTCATCAAAGCTGGCGGTGAAGTTTCCCCTCGGCTTTTGTCCTCATTGCGTTCTTTAAATATTTAGTACAAGCACGTCTTTACATCACCCTGACTGAGGTTGGGTATTTCCTCCCAGGAGCTCCAGTTCCTGGTGATGGAGGTGAGCCAGGGAGAAGGACAGGGAGTGGGAAAGGTCCCTGTGGAGCTGGGAGGGCACCGGGGAGTACAGTCTGCTGAAAAGAAGAAAAATCAGCAAAGGCAGAGGGAGAGCACAAGGGAAGCAGGGTAAATGGACAAACAGGGACTTAGGTTGAGATGAGGTGGAGAAGGTGCTTGGCTGGGGACGATTTTATACGGAGCTTTCAAAAGGATGAGAAGGCAACCTGGATGGAGACAGAGAAAAGCCAGTGGGGACAGATAGCTTGCGCGGTTCATTCAGAAATAAAGAGAAAAAGGGAAGTGAGGCTATATCTAGAGGGACGGAGTGGGTAATAACAATTAATAATAATTACAGAGTGAACAGCTGAGATGTGTTCACTTCAACTTCAGCACCAGATGACGGCAATCACTTGTGATCTGTACGGCAGGAGCTACCTGGTAAGAATCACAACTTCTAGAAATTATATTTAAAAGCAAACAGTTTGGCCTCCTGCTTCCTTCTTACCTCCCAAACTATCTTTTATTCATTTTGGTTTTTAACAGATCCCCTGGGAAGCTAGAAGCATGTTGCTGGGACAATTGCCCATCAATGTATATGCTTTATAATTCTCTTTATTAAAATCTTTCTTTTTAAGAAACACAAATTGAAACACTTTGCAATCAGTTACACAGATCAGTTAATATTGGTGACAGTTCCTACGTAATTAAACAAGTACTAACAAATTCCAACTGTTTACAAGCCAAAACTTAAATTAACAAGATTATATAAGCTCAATAAATAGTACATCTGGTCCAGTTCAAGTATAATTCAACATATCACAGCCTTAATCCTTAGAGAATAGAAAAACCCTGAATATAACCAGCCTAACACTAATTTAGTGTTAAAGCCAATATGAAACTTTGTCTAATCTTACGGGGCAAATGTTTAATTCTTTTATTTTTTACTTCAAAGAAAGTAAGTTGCAGATTGACATTTGAGATCAATACATATTTCACAAATATGAAAAACATAGTCCCTATTAAAAAAGTGCAATCTTTGGTTGAGATGTGTTGAAATGGTTTGTATATATTAAGGAAGCTCCTTTTTAAATATCAGTATTTCTTTGGCTAGACCTGAGCCTGCTTTGTGCTATATATATATATATGTATTAATAAACAGCGTGGATTATAGTGATGATGAATTATGCCAACTAAAAAACAGTCAAGATTTTAAATATAATAAATCAAAAGAAACAACACATTTTTACATAAGCCGAGAAAGGTAAGCGGCTGCCTACAGTGGCCTTCTTCCTCAGCAGAATAGGTAGAGAGAAGTTGAGGAGTTAAGTGCCTGCCAGCATTGCCATCTCCCATTGGAGAGGGAAGGAGATTATCTCCGAGTTCTCAAAGTGCACCAGGCTGAAAACTGATGGGATGAAAAACCCATGGGATGGTTAGGAGCTAGTTGAGACTTGGGATTGCTTTGAACTGCTTTCAAATGTTGAGTTTTAGGGGGAGAAAGGACCCCCTCAGAAGGGGAATTGCCCGTTTGGCTGTACCCAGGATTTTGCTGTTGTGTCAGGACAGAGCCCAAAGGGACGGGGTGTCCAAACCTCTACAAATGTCTGGGTCTGATCACGTCTGCGGGGCTGGGCACTGCACCTGCATCGCTCACCTGAGTCATCTACCTCCAGAAGAGGAAACCACATAGGGCAGAGATGCCATCTGGAGCCTCCTCCTTCCTCAGTGGCAAGCAAGGACCTGTATCCATGACCTAAACAAGGTATCTGGAGCCAGGACAGTTCCTGGTGAGCCTTAGTCAAGACTCCAGCTTTTGGAGCCCTGGATGGAGACTGAAACTTAAGCGATCGGGGACTGAAGGATACCAAGGCCCACTCTCTCAAGAAGGGATTTCGCGTGTCAAATGCAGCTGGCCAGGAAAACAATGGAGGTTAAATATGCAAGCTGTGAATAATGGGAGTGAACCTGGTTCAGAACCAGAGGAGGGGGAAAGTAGCTTGAATCGTCTCCCGTAAATCCAAAAATAAGCCCCTGGGTAAACACTCATTTTAATTATTCTTCTGCTGCCAGTCAAAGTCTCATGGTTACCTACTGCTTTCCCTGCCTGCCTGTATCCACCTGTTGTCTGTTTTTGGAAAGTCTGATTTAAAGCTCTTTGGCCTGGGAAAGTCTTTGTTGTGGATTTGTGCCGTGCCTATAATAAAGGCAGTGGACCCGTAGCTTCTACTGCAATACAAATAAAGAATAATAACAGTGATACTTTTCTCATTTGAGGTTACCTGGGGATAAAGTTGCTGGAGGCACATGACTTTGATATACAGTCAGCTATGTCTCACATCCAATTAAGCCTAACCACATGGTCTAACAAGCTCCTATTAGGCCGGTGAGAGCCCCAGTTTGATAGCAGGGTTAGCTTCAAAGATTTGATGCTTGCATTTGTAGTGATTTCCTTCCCTTGTGCTCAGATTGTGCTGAAGGGCATGAAGGGAACTTCATATTCAGATGATACCTGACCAGCTTGAGAGCTGTGCTTTAGAAGACAATTGCACAATCTTTACTGCTATTTTCGTAATCTTACAGCTTGCAATACAAGCTCTCGCCCTAACAGCCCTGTGCTCAAATTTCACTGCAATGTGAAAAACAGAGTGTCAAAGGAAAACCCAACCCTTGAAGGAAAAATACCTGGTTTGCAATATTATTTTTTTTTTCCATAGGGAAAAACAAAAAAAAGCTCTTTTAAATGACAGAGTGACCCATCTTAACATACCTCAAGTCTGGACAAAGGAGGATTTAGGCTGTAATGTTTTTCATTTCCCCTTGTCTTTTGGATAGGCCACGTCTGAATCTGGGATGCAAAGAATCCCTCAACTTGCGAGAAGCAGGAATTCCAAATATGAAATCTGAACCCACCTCTGGTAAAAACTAGTGGAAAGCACAGGCCGTGAAATGGAACAGGGCTTCAGGCAACACCACCAGGTACCTCTGAGACACACTGCCTGGCTACAGGGTACTTCAGAGAACAGGCATCGCTGCTGGCACAAGAAATAATGGAACGAATACTTTGGTGGAAGCGGTTTTGGCAATTTAGCTACTCTGCAATATTTTGCGACATCCATGTCGTTCTTAGGGATGGCTAGAACCTTCTGGGAAACTATTTCCTCACACAACATCTAAACAGGACATCCAGCACCAGCAATTTTTACAGAACATACCGTGATGAATATTAGAGTCAGGCAAAGAATGGAAATACGTCTGCAAATCCCCATCTGTCTAGATTGCGTGGGGCATTTTATAAAAGCATAACTCTGGGATCAATTCTGGCAATGGTTTGCGTACGTATTCACTTTACTACACAAAGCCCTATTGAAATGAACCAGAAACTTGTACAGTGCATTTCAAAGGGACTCTGCAAAATACTAAGCAACGACTGTGCAGAAACAATAGCTCATAATAATGCCAGAGCTGCTGGTGCATCCTGTGTTCTCAGTGCAGCACTCTGTGAGCCATCAGTTGTATTCGCCTTAAAAAATTCAGGGAAATAAAATACAAAAACAATATTAAAAGTCTGGCATCTTTCCATGAAAACCAGGAAAATTCAACGTTGCCAAGATGAGGAAAAGCAAGCTTGGAAGAAAACAAAAAGACCCCAAGAGCAAGGATCTTGAATAAAATGTCTAAAAGAGACATGGTCCGAACACGTGGCACTTTAAAAAGCCTCTCGTGAGAGTCTGTAAGACTCAAAGTTGACACCCTTTAGAATTATCAAAAAGAAGAGTTTCAAACACAACGGTACCTGGAGAACATCCTGATCACACCATGGAAAATGCTGAAAACCAGAGCAGGTTAGCTGTCAGCACGTGCATTCGAATTGCTCTCGCTGTGCTGGGTTCAGGCTATAAGGTCCCTGGGACAGACTGTGGCTCCCTCTGCATTCATACAGCACAGTCAATGTACAGTCAGCGCTTAACGAACAAACATTTTATCGTTTCACCAAGCTCTAAGACACATGGAGGTGGATGCTGATGGGGTTTATATTATGCCATCTACTGACTAGTTTTAGCACAATGGCTTTAGATGTCCTATGCAAATCGTACTTCTCACAATGAGTGAAATGGCTGAAGAAATTTTAAGCAACATTAAAGCCTATTTATAGTCACATCTCCTTTCTTTCCAGCGTCCACTGGAGGATGCTGAGTGCTTCTAAATACTCCACCTGACCTGATGTGTCACATCAGAATTAAAACTTTAAGAATCCCTGAGAATTCTGATTTAATCTAGGAAACCACTCCCTGCACATAGAGTGTGAGAAAGAATTGCTCCACTTCTTACAGATATGCCAGCATTGCTTCACCGTGGGAAACAGTTTCAGGCATTTTGGTTTTTAATGGCACTCTGGGCATAGATGCATGGAACATGCTCTTTATTTCCCCTCCTCTGTACAGTGCAAATTGACAGTTATATCGTAAAAATAAAAAAAATAAACAATCAGCATTCACTCATTATAGCTCTTCCAGTTCATCCGCATCATAGTTTTTTCTTCGCAAAGTGAGGGACAATGCCAGTGTCATCCTGAGGCAGATGGCTGCCTTCTTCCTTCATTTTCAGACTCTCTTCCGCAAGCTGGGATAGATACTTCTGCAATCACATCAAAAACAAAGCACAGTTACCAAAACTGAAAATATTCAATATGGGATGCTTTATGCCTTTTCAGAGCTCACACAATCTCCCAGCATCTCAAAAGGGAAGAAAACACATAGAAGCCCCATTTTGGTGAAAATTCAAGCCAGGAAATGTAGCTGTGTCAGCCAAACTACCTCAATACGTGGAGAGCCTCAGAAGTTCAGTGATTCTCTCTGTGCCACAAGCAGAACTGTTGACAGAACCAGGAGGACCATGACTCCCCATCAGTCTGTGTAACTAGACCTCACCTTTTCTCCTTGCAAACTCTCCACTCCCATATGCTATAGAGCAGGAACTCCCCTGAGTGAACTGAATTATGCTCGTGTAAGACCGGTGTGTCAGAAAACAGATGCAGTTTCTGAGTCACAATCTAAAGCATATATATTACATTTTCAGCACGTCCATTCAGAGATATACCTTTTGCACAAGAACATTTGTTTTAAAGGAATAATCAAACTCAGTAATAATTAACACAATTTAGCAGTCTTGGCTAGAGTATTTATATTTATTGTGTTTCTCTAAGATGAAGCCTTTCAGTGCTTTAAGTACTCAGTGTGATTTAAAAATACAGACATGGCAGTGAGGCTTTCAGCCCTTTGGCAGTGCTCTTAAGTTGGCAGAGCTGCATACAAAATGGACGATGAACTAGTGTGGGTCTGAAGGTGGTGCTCGAAGTATTTATTCAAGGTCAACAGACCTAGAAATGGATGGAAAGAAGCTTCTTCAGCAGCAGCTAGTGTAGAGAGACACATGGGAAATTCCCACGTAATAATGTAGAGATGTTCTTGTTAATGACTTATACGTATACCACATGCAAGAATAACTGACCTGCACATTATTAGCATCATAAAATTCTCTTTTCTAGCTGATTATTCATTCTGATTTGTTTTGAAAAGACCATCTCACATCACTGCAAAATTTTATCTACTTGCAGGATTCCCCCAGAGTACAGTTTACACTTTGGCATCCATGGGGAAGAGGTGAAATGAGAAATGGATATAAAAAAACTAAGGGCTGTGTTAGGACTGCCAGGTTGTCTCACGTAAATATAAGTTTTGGATTTAAGAGGTACATCTGAAAGGGACTCAGTAATGGTAATGAATGGGCACACCTGTGACAAAATGACGACTGCATCCTTCTTACTCTGAATATAGAGATTTGGCTGTGGAAATTACACAACTCTCAGTCTTGATCCCTGGGTACAAAATTCCATATGGCAGAAAGCCAGAGTAAATGTTACAGTAGTATACAGAGATATAGGGTCCATAAAGGCTGGGAGAAGTGATCTGTACTCCATGAACTGTAATAAATCACTAACGCTTGTCATTGGATCAGATAACCCATGCATTTTTGTTTTAATGATTACCCACCAAAATAAGACTGAGGTTTATCCCCCACCTTTAGCTGATGGTGTCAGCTATCATGAGTATTACAAATATCAGTTTTGAAGTTCACAGACCAGACATTCAGATTAATTTATAGCAAAATGACAGTCAAGGAAAAAATATTTTTTCATTTAAATACAAGTTTTGATGAATACTGCATAAAGCCAGTGGAAAACAGGATAAAATGCTGCACTGAGTTGCCAAGGTAGCTTACACCAGATGAATCTGACAGCTTTTTGTGGTAGTGGTGGGAGGGATGGCCAAATGATGGATTTTTTTGGACATGGAAAATGCAGTGGATCCGTAAATATAAATACAACCTAGGAAAATAATTTATTAAGCTGAAGAAATGGAAAATTACAAAAAGTCTGCAAGGCTGACAAAGAAACAGTTGAATTTTTTTCAGCGATTGCTGTTCTTCAAGGGGCACCATACTCAGACGAAGCTGACTATTTTACTTCAAGCCAAAATCGTTATCATCTAAGCAAGGCTTTTGGAAGAAAACTAGTGAACGAACTGTTAGTTTTGCATTCAAATCCAAACACTGAACATACATTTTGGAGGTGGCTCCAAGGAGATCACATGAAAGACGACAAGTAGTAAATCAACTATAAAAGAGTCATAGCCATGACAGCATTTGGGACAATGTCGTTGACACTGGACCATGGTATTTGTCATGTAGGCAAGACAACAGAAAGACAGTCTGCAGCAGCTGTCCCATAGCTTCACATACAGTAAATGTTAGAGTCCATAGTTCTTATGTTGGCGGATACACTCACTAAATTGCATCATCATAGAAGACGACTGACTTGCAGAGTGCATAAATAAGTATTACTGCAACTAAAAGGGTTCTAGTAATACAGAACAATTATTTAAAATTTGCTGAGTTTCCACTTAGGTGGGCAAAAGTTGGATGAGACATTTACTTCCTCCATTTAGTAAGATAAGAGGTATGGCTCAACAGAACAGTCTGTTTTCATTACTATATTTGACATATTTGATTTTAACAGTTTTTGTGGTCTTTGTTCTTTTACCTCAAGTCAGTGTTAGATACCTACCACAGTGTTCATGTGAAATGTCTTAATGGGGAGAAAAAAAGTTTTTTTTCACACTGACTCTGTTTTAGTTGGACCTTTTTTTCTGTGACATTAACAAAGTAACTTAGAAAATGAAAAAAATTCCTTTTCTTCCTATGGGACCAGTTGCCAGGGGCCAGGGCTGGAGTAGCAATCTTTGCTTTAGCACGAGTTTCTTTGGGACAGACTCGCATGGGATACACAGCCTGCGCTGAGTGGTGCCACCTCTGGATTTTTTTGTATGAAGCAAAAAAAGGCATGCAAACTGGGCACCTGTTTTTCAAGCTTACACTTGGAGGATCCATTATTAGCAAGCATCACAGCTCTGCAGGCACAGTCTTTCAAAGCCAGAGGCTTTTGTATGATCACAGCTACGTAACTTCAGGGAAGTCAAGAAGAAAATTCTCCCAGAGAAATTATTTGACCCTGAGCGTCACTAGAAGAGCCAATGCCTACTAGCCAGCTAGGCAAAGACAGCAATTGCTTGAAGAGAAGCAAAGCTCCAGCATTTACTATGGGCAGAGGGAAAGAACAGAGAAAGAAGGAGCAGTTTGCTTTGCTCTTTCATGACTTTTGCTAAGAGTATGCGAACGGCAACGGAAGTGTCTTCTGCAGTGTACACACCCTGCACACAGGCAGGGGCTCAAGGAGATGAGAGGCAAGGCTACCTCCTCTGAGGAGTCCTCAGCACAGGGCAGTTAATGCTCATGCTATCATGACTGATACTATCAACTGTGCATCTGAAAAGTGATAAAGGTAGGGTCTTTTGATTGAACTGCAAGCACCCGTGGTCTCTGTGTGCTGTAATCAAGTGCTGATATGCTTATGGTATATTCTTATGGAAACCATACAAGTAATTACATGCTTCTGCATATCCTTATAGAAATTATTCAATAGTGGTGTTCTGCGTGACTGAACCGCCGTGCTGTTCTGTAGCACAGGGAGGTGATTTCAGTGGGTCACAGGAAATGCCTCGGAGAGCCGGTGCGTCACAAAGTACTGCGTGCTGAAACACGCTGCAGAAATTCAGGCTAATGCAAAAATAAGTCTGGCAACATTATTAAACAAGTGGCATGTTTAATGCTCCTGAAATTAAGAAGTAAGAAAGGCTGCTGCTGGGCTCACTCCCAGTGATAGAAGCATCTGAGACCCTCAAGAACAGAGAATTAAAGATCCGAGTTGCACGCTGTGCTAGTAACAAGGACCAAATGTAGATGAGAAGATCAAATTATCACCTGGCCCCGTTTTATTTATGATGCAGAAGTCGATTTCAAGGATCTGGGAGTGAGAAATTAGTGTGCTAACACTTGGAACTACTGAAAAGTTTTGCTTATCTAATTTTCACTTCATCTGAATTCTGTCCACAGAATAAAACCTAATTTTTTGTAGCATCATCTGTCTTATGCACAGTCCACCCCATGAGCTAGTTGCTAGCTAGCTACAAGTGTATTTATACCTGAAGATTTTTGTAGTGAACAGTACTTCTGCAGTGACTTGTCTTTGCTGTCTCTTCATTTGTGTAGAAGAGTCCACAGAGCTTGCAGTAAAACCCAGTTCTAGGCACCACAAATTCCACACCTATTGAGAAATTCTGAATTACATTAAAATGTCAGTTGAAACCCTTCCCCTTCACAATAAACTTGTTTTCAAAGAAAAAAATTGCAGTTTAGTTAAATGACATAGATATGAAGACTGAATCCTGGATTCACTTCTCTGATTTCCCTAATTTTGCGATACTGAGCTGCAGTTTAAAATCCTGTGCATTGCAAATACACCTTCCACTTCTCTCTTAGATATGAAAATGTACCTTCTTGTGCATAATATTGACTGGAAACTTGACTGTGTAACCTCAAGGGCTAGAACAACCATAGTACTTATTAGCAGTAAATTCATGCTTAGGTTACACATGTTGCTCTTTAGGATGTACTTCTTCCAGGTGATTTACTCATGATCAGTGTTTACACAGTAAAACCAGTCCTTTTGCTTATACTGAAAGTATAATCAATACTTTTATGACAAAAACTTTTAAATTATTAAGTATTTTTCATACGTATTTCATATATAGTCCAAGGGAACTTATTTTAGCTCATCAGTGACATTAACAGCTATCTTTTGCCATTCATCTGGAATGAAATTAGCAACCATCTATAATCACAAGCCCGTTTCTTTCAACAGCTACCCCTCTGTCATATACCCTGTTTCTTCACTCTCCTCACATCTGTTCTAAAAAATAAATATAGCAAGTAGCCTTAAAGTGACATCTTGTTGTAAGCTCTAGTATTGCAGTGGGCGGTATTGCAGGCCGAGGGCGGCCTGGGCATCCGAACATACCCAGGGGAATGCTGAGTTCGGTGAAGACGTCCTCTTGTTCCCAGCCTGGCGGAGAGTGCCTTCTTTTAGACTCTACCTCCGGGTATTCCAGAGATCTCATTTCCAGGTACCTAGAATTTGCTTAACAAATGAATAAACGTATTGAATGAAAACAGTTTATTAGTTTAAAGAGACATTTGTAAACTTCTTGGGAACACTTTCTGGGTGGATCTATAAATGAAGTAAAATCTGGTAAAAATGCTTCTCCATTCAAATCAGAGGCCTACCCAATGCAACTCCAACAGCTACACTACACTGTGCAGTCACCTCTATTTCTTCCACTAGACCATTCTTCTATTTCTAGTTTCACTTTCATTATGTTTTTTCTTTTCATATTTTAACCTCTAAATAGATCTATAACATTACACGTGCCTCTGGCACAAGCATGGGCTGACTGCAGCTCTGTAACTGCGTATGGTATTGCATGACCAGTGACGGAGCTGGGCTAACACAGGGCCTGCTGAGAAAGGGGGGGCCAGCAGGACCTGCTGAGAGCAAATCCCCAAACTGCCTAAGGAGCTGCATGGGCAGAGCAAACCTTCCTCTGGTAGGATCCCTGCAGCACCATTGTCATCTTCTCCCTGGAGCCATGGTTCTCCCATCCTCAGCTCTCCAAGGGATAGTTTCTGCTTTATGGCTCTTGGCCACTTGAAGATTTTGGTTCCTGGCTGGTAGGGATGGGATGGTTGGTCCCTGCTGACTGACATTAATGGACACAGGCAGGAGATTCAAGGTGTGGAAAACAGTGGATTGATTTGCTGAGGCAGATAAAGCCAGTCAAAGGAACAGATGCTCTCCCTTCCCAACATGTGAATTGCTTTTATTTGAAAAAAGATAAATTCGTTATCATAGAGCAACAGAATTACAGATAAACTGGTCTGATTCCTATTCTTCAGTTCTTACGTCAAAGAACTAGTTCCCTTACCCTGACAAAATTTCTACTGCATTGCAAATTTCACCTAGATAAGGGATATATTTTCTCATAAAACAAATATATTTTTGCCCAGACCAAACCCTTCCTGTCTGTCAAGTCTGTAATTCAAAGATCTGCAATTTCTGGCTATGAGAATGAATTTTTCTTCATTGTTTTAAATATGTCTATTACATGATTTAAAAGAAAATAATACAAAATCCTGACTGGTTGGCTTTCAAGTTAATTTTAAGCCCATCCCAGGTTTCCAAATCTGCAGCAGAGATCCTGGAAAACCCGCAAGCTTCAGTTAGCTCTTCTGAAGACACCCAGGGCCTTTGTGGCAACTTAAGTCCCACTTAAGTTGATTTCTGGGCTGGCAGCTGCATTTGCAGAGAGCCTAGAGCCTTGCACTGCAGATCCTAGATACCAAGTCCATGGCAGAAACTTGGGAAGCAGAAGCTTCCCTGGAGCTTCCAGGCTCCCTGCTGGCAAGTTGGAAGCTGAGATGCTGAAAACACCAAAGTAACTATGCTCTTGGGATACCCAACTCTTTCGTCGTCTGGCTGACCATGGCAGCCCAGGGGAGCCAACCTTGCCATTCCCAGTCCCAGGGAGTTTGCATGGTAGTGGTATCTCCAAATATGCAAAGCCTGGCAAAGAGTCTTCAGGCCAAACAGGTAAGTATTGAAAACTGAGCAAGTTTCAAATCTGTCCTGGAGGAAGAAGTTAGTTCAAAATCAGACATTCACATTAAATGTTCCAGTATCTTCTGCTAGAAAATTGCACCCTCAAAAATCTTCCAGCAACTTCTGTTCACAAACCCTTCTCCATCACATGGACTTTGGCAGCAACAAAAAAGAGCATTCCTGGCCAACATGCTCTATGTTGTTTTCCACTCCCCCTCATTATACAGAGCCCATTCGCTCAAGTTTTATTTGAAAGTGTGACAAGGAACTCACTTTCAGACACTCAAGATCTTTTTTTTCCTGATAGCTAAAATATTAATAGGCAGCTATGATTACATTTATTGGCATTTTCTCACAGCATGTCCTATCAGTTATATTAAAGGCAGCATGCGGCAGATAACAGGAGATGATAAGGCAAGTCCTGACAAAAGGCATGTATTTGCGTGAACTGGGACTGAGAAGTAACAATCTACGGATGTTTTCCATGTTACTAACGCTTCAGTACAGTGTGTAAGAATACCCACCTTGTTCAGGAGCCAGCCAGACATTACAGATACTTTTCTGTTGACCTTCAGAGACTGTCACTCATTTCATTGACAATTCAAAATAAATTTAGCAGGGCACTGAAAGAGTTTAGCTAAACTCATGTGAACCTTGACATGACAATTATAGCAGCTTATGCCTTTCAGAAAGCTTGCGAGCTGCTTATCATATTTCCTTTACACTATTCAGCTAAGAGCCTCTAATGGTTTAGCTTGGCGAAAGGCACTGGGGTTCTTTTACTGAGCTGCTCCAAGGACAAGTCTTGATACTATTAGCAACATTTATTCTTGTTAGCAATAAATTTCAGTCTACTGTCAGAGAAAACATGCAAGGCTCTTGTGGGCTGAAAAGAAAAAAAACAGTAGTTACCCTTGGCCTCTGGACACTCTTGGCTTCCGTGTCTTGTTTCTTCACTAGCGTTTTTAACAAGCATTTCCATAACTTCTCTGCTCTCAGCTCCTTGTGATCCCATCTGTTTGTAATCATCTATAAATGTATCAGGGAGCTGGAGAGTCTCTTCTTTCAGATGAACAGAAGGTGTACGGTGATCTTCAGGCTCTAAGCGAGTGTCAGAGCTCTTATCAATTTTTCCTTCCTTCTGCTGGGGATCAGACTCCTTAGCAGATTGGTCTTCTTGCAATTCCTCTGGCTTCTGCTCCGGGTCCAGATTTAGACTTGATGCTTCAGTTACAGCATCATCATTATCATCATCTTCATCACCATCCTGACAGCCGCTAGAAGCTATACTGCCCTTTGCTGATCTGAAGTTTGTTTCTAAAGCTTTATGGGAAAAACTGTCTTCACTCCTGGTTAAGCGGCTGTGATCATTTTTCAGTTCTAACATGGCTGACATACAGGGACACATTTCTGAAGCAGTTTTATTTTTTTGATCAACTGGTACTATTTCTTCAAGCTCAGTTATATCTGGCTCCATAATTAAATCATCTTCTCCCACTTCATCTACTGTCACTAATTCCTCCATGTTAGCAGGATACCAGGTCTCACCTTCTATCTCACTTCCACTCTCCCAGTCTCGGTCCTGTCACAAAGATGTAAAACATTTGAGAGATCAGTGATTATAGATCACCACTGTTAAAAAGTGGGCTTTGAACATCAGTAACCAGGAAGAACTTTGACCTGGCCATGCCTAACCCCTTTTATATCTTAGTTTCTAAGAACGATATGCCTTGGTGTTTTTTAAACCTTATGCACAAGGACAAGCGATCTCTTTTTAATTATCACATAAACTTCCTTGGGGATTACAGTCTCTCCATCTCCTGCTCCTTACTTTTCTGTAAGCAGTGGAACAAGGCACAACCTGTTATAGTTTATTATGCAACTGACTCTACTATGTGATCTCCAAGGAAATGAACCTCTCCCCTTCTTCAATCTCCGTCCCAGAGTGGCGAGAAATAGGCAGCACAATGAGAATATACTGAACCCCAGTCTAGCCACTGTGGCTTTCACTTTGCTGGACTAGGTCCTTTAAATTCCTACGGTGACTAACAAAACGTGGCTACCTTCCGTAGTAATTTCCTTCCACCAGCAAGAGCCCTCTGCCAGGGACTGTGTTGGTAGAGATTGGCCTAGACCTTAAGAAAAATCAGTTTTACAGTTATACGCCAAGGTACATAATCTGAAATACCCCATACGTGCAGTTATAGACTTACAGGACTCAGATACTAATATTGGACTTCAGAAGTATTTATAAGTAATTATAAGGTATACGTTACTTTTAAGACACACTTGCAGCTTAGATTTCAACTCCCAGACTCATCGTGTACACATGATCTATTAATAATCTGTATTCTCCTCCTGTTTGGCCATTCCCACACTTCCCCTCCTAGAATCCTAAGACAGAACGAAAACTCTGGGAGTTGACACTGTTCTTGCCAGGAGATCAGTTTTCTACAGCAACAGATATCAATAGCTTCCATATCTGACCATCAACCCATGACCCTACAGATATGAAGCTGGAGGAATTCCAAGGACATTGCTGTCCCTGACTGCGATGCTGTAGTAGGGGTGCTGTAAAGACATTATTTAATTAAAACCAGAAACAATTAGAAGAGGCTACTATCCGTAGTCCATCTAAGGCCAATGTTCTGAAAAGTTTTCATCATTAGACCCCTTCTTCTCCACCTGACCACATCTCCTATTTTTGGGCACGGTTCACAAAGTTACACAGTTCACTTGGGCATACATTACTTACAGTTGTCAGTGCCAAGGGCGATGCATGTGAAGCAATGATGTACATGGGCAAAGAGCAACTAAAAAAAGAGTTCTGGAGACTTAAGGAAAAGCTATCCCTTAAAGCAGAGGTCAAGATAAGGCAAGTTAATTTAGACAACCCCCTTCTATAGCCCCTTTACAAGCCTTTCCATGGGGGTTTAATATTTCAGTTGAAAGAATGTGCTACCAAACCTGCGGTTTCACTCATTTTGTCATGGAAGCTGCACCAACAACATGTCACCGACCTTCTCTTTTCTTGTGTTTTCCAGAATCTCTCCAGATTCTTTTCCTTGTTTATTAACTGAAGGTGAGCTCTTCTCTGGAACTTGCTCCTCTTTTCCAAGCTAAAATGAATACAACATATACATGTATGGCAACACGCAGTGGTGTTCTATTATGTTTCTATTCTGGGTTTAGGGAAGCAAAGTCACCACAAGGTCACATTCTTTATTTCTAAAGTTTATGCAAGTCAACTGGGCTGTGGGAAAAGACCCAAGAATTGGATTCCATTAGCAAAGCTGCACAAATAAGAATTAAGAAAAAGAAATTTAAACAAAATTAGAGACATGTAATTTACATCATAGAATTGGCTAGAAGACAGGTGGGGGAGAATGTGAATTCGTTAAAATTTCCAGCCTCCACTATTCTGTCCTCTACCCACATCTGTTATGTTGGCTCAAACATGGTAAGGAGAGTAGTAGTGTTAAAACTCTGCAAAAGACCTCAACTGTTTTGTTTATTGATATAAGATCAGTCAAGAATGCAACTGCTTGCACAGTTCATACTTTGGAAGAAAAAAACCACAGTACTACCTGGCAGTTGGGAAAAGAGGGGCGAAGCAGAAGTGTGAGTTCAAGACATTCAAACCTATTTCTTCCTTTCAAAATAAATTATTAGCAGTAGTCCCTGGAGGAGTGTGCTTTTAACAAAGCAACTTTAAAATAACTTTAAAAACATGCAAAGGAGAGTGCAACACTGGTGATTTAGGATGCTGTCTGACATTTCTCTCTGACATCTCCTCCCAAGGAACAATCCATCACAGTGAAATACCAGCCAACGGAGAAAGATGACAAAAGGTGGTACAGACACACATATCTATGGCATGAGGTAGTGCTGCTGCCTGTTACAGGGACTAGCTGAGTTACAAGATCTAGAGATTTCCACCAACCTTGCCCCCACATGAGAAGAACGAACGCAAGGTCAACTAAAAACAACCGAAGATGGCCCTGGCAGCACAAAGTCACAAGCAAGAGACGGACCCTTGGTTAGCAAAGCAGCTCTGCAGCCTCCTGTGCAGTGTCCCCAGGGGTGGATGGCAGCAGTGTATCACCAGAGGGGACTGGGGGAGGCAAGGTGGCCAAGAGCCAGTAACAAGATCCCCATAGGGTGGGGATATGAGCATGGGCTGTACTGGGACTGAGCGAATGAGGCATCCTGATCTGTTCCCTCTCCACTTTTTCCCAGTGGAGAATCAAACCCACAAATGCTGCCACTTCACCAACTGGGAGGATTTCTCCAGAGATCCCATAATTTTACAGGTGAGCTGATTCGGTGGTTCTGCCATGGGAAGAGATTCCTGCCAGCACATTGAAGGGAGTGGTGTGAATTATCCCTGCCTCAGCTGAGGGTAGGGACATATGATAAATAGAAACCAATTGCTTTGCTGAGTTGACCAAAAAGAAAATGTTCCTCATTAAAAGTTCATTCCCCATTTTAGCAGTATAACAACCAGTTCCCTGTATTGTCCTACAAATATTGTGCATCCCTGTAAAATACCACTTAATCCCCAGGTAACTCAATCCACATCACAGGCAGTGAAGGAGGTGATGGATGCAGAGAGAGCCGCTATGGGGTATTCTGCACAGACGTAGAAGAGAGAGCACTAAGGCAATTGCCCCTGCACACACAACCTGCATGCAAACAGCAGATTGCCACTGTGTTTTGTTGTGTTTTGTCTGTCCCCTTCCCCTCACTGGTTACCCAGAGGTTCTGTCCTTGACACGGAAAGACAATGTCCATGTACCCAACACTGCAACAGTGTAATAGATCTGCATGATCTGGGCAAAGACGTGGACAAGATGACCTCCCAAGATCTCTTCTAGGACCATATGCCCTGATTTTATCATGGCAAAACATTGCATGTCACTAGCACCATACCCACAACAACTGATTTAAAATATTTCAGAAAATCTATTACTTCAGCATTTACCTTCTTCTTACATACAGTTTGAGATCTCTATTTACCTCATTTTCGGGAGGTTTGGTTTCCTTCACATCACTGCCTTCAGCAGCAGCATCTTCCTCTTGGTCTTTTTCAGCTTTCTTCACCTTATTCTTATCACTTTGTTTTTGCCTGGAGCCCTCAGACGCTTTGCTGTGCTTCTGTTCAGCTGCCTCCTCCCTGGCAGCGTCCTCGCTGTAAGAATGCCTGCGTTCCCTTAACTTTGCCTCTTCCTTTCTCTTAGATCTCCCAGGTAAATCCTGCAGCTGCCTCTGAAACTTGTCAGATTTTGACTTAGAGGTTTTTCGGTAATAGTCATCTTCCCTGTTCTTATAGCCAGATAAAGGGTGAAGGGAGCCAGGGGAACCAGTCCTTAAATATTTTTCCCTGTGCCCTCTGCCTCCTTCAATCCGTTCATCCAAATCAAACTTGTCCAGCTGTCGGGAATAATGTTTCCTCTCGTGTACCCAAGTGTCAGTCCTGTCCCTCTTCTCGTCCCCGTTCTCTCGCCATTCTCTGCTGTCTCTTTCCTCTTCCCGTCGAGAATACGGGGACTGATCCCATGACTCTCTCCCATTTCCCCAGTCGGTCCTGCTGGTCCCCATCGGGCTGTGGGGTGAACTGCAGGAAGTAAAGCTGGGAGTGTGGGATCGGGGCGACAGGGAGCGGCTTATGGGGCTGCGAGAGCGGGGCCTCTCCGTGCCATACCTGCTGCAAAGGGAAAAGGCAGCTGTAACTGGCTGACCCGCTGTGATCTACCAAGTTCTTGTACACTGGAAACGCATGGGGACTGCTCTGGTGCCTGCGAACCTGAGACCCCAGGCCTTTCACAGACATGCACTGCACAGCTGCAAACACAGTGAACAAGAGAAAAGGCAGTGTCGTATCCACAGAGCTTAACTAAATCCCCACAGATCTGTCAAGAACATATTCGTTCATTCTTAAAAGTGTCTCATAGGGGCTTAGCATTAAAAGTTTATAGTATGTTAATACCTTTACAATGACCCTAATGTCTGTACCCTTAATACTCAGTCATCTAGGGCAACTCTGAGACAAAAGTGACAAAGGTCATCTGTTTAAAAGAGATGTTTTAGGACTGTGATTCCTCTCCATTTTTGCTGGAAGGACCAGAAGTCAGGCAGATCAGAAACATACCCAAATACATTTTGATCTGAACCGCTCCTTCCCACTAGGTCTTGCAGCACCCCCAGCCTTTATGCTTTTCACTCAAGGGGGAGGAGAGGGAAGCAGCTTCATTTGTGTGTTCTTCACATGCCAGGCATATTTTCTGAGTCATCATCATCAGTAGGAAAGAGTTCATTTATTTTCATAACATGCACAGTTTCAACTGATCTCATTATATAGGCCCTGTGTATCTACTATTGTACCACTTATATTTTTACAGTGATTTGAAGTGAAACCCAAATTAAGAAAGCAAATGAGATAAGAGAGGGAAGCACACAGATAATGCTTTTTCTAGCTGCAGGTTTACAGACTTATCCAGGTCCCAATTCCAAACTACGAAGAAACTTTACCTGTCCGCTTCACGCAGTAGGTCCCTCTCCCTCTGCGAGTGGATGTCCTGGATGATAGCAGCCACGTTCTTACCTGGTTTCTAAATAAGACAAAGACACTGTTTAGCATGCTGCACTACTGTCCCAGCTAATATAGGTGATTTGTCCTTCAAGAAACAGCATCCATGCATCATTTAATTATACTACTACTGAGAAATATTTGGTTTCAGTGTTGTGGTTACAGTCTTCTCTGCAGCTGGTATCTCAACAACACGATCAAAGCAGTAAAATGATACAAATGGAAAATTTGCTCCATTACATCGTAGCACTGTCTCTTCATACTTGGCTGCTGTAACAGGCTTTGAAAACCAGCTTGTCCTTCCCTGATACACATTCACTGCAGAGTACTTTCTAGGAATTGGATGCAAGACGAAACAAACCAGATAATTTTTCTAATATCTGAATTAAATATGTATAGCAGCCTATCTCTGACCCTCTAGAAATGAACTGCCTTCTCTTCATCTCAGAGTTTGGCTTATTCTGGAGTATAGCTCTAAAAGACTATGTTTGGACACAAGAGCGTCAGAAAAGCTAAGTACAAGAAAGATGCGTACAGGAAGTGTTGATTACTTGAGATTCAAGATTATTTACAAAAGATGCACTACTCCAGGCTGGAGTGCATGCAATTCATTAAACACTTGGAGCATGCACAGCTGAGCAACATAATCATGCAGGAACTCAGAGCAGTGTGTAGTGGCAAATATCTCATGCATATTCCCCCTTCCATGTTGCACTTTTGTTTGTTTGTTTGTTTTTAAAAAAGAGAAAGGGCTTTTGCTCATGCAGAGAAAAATAATTCCATGACCTGAAAAACTGCCATTGGAAAGGCTGAAAATTTTCCTGAAATCTAGGCAAACTCCCACACTCTCCCCGGTAATTCCTGTTCTGCCTCTATGTTAAGATGCACAATCTCTGCTACCTTACATCTGAACCCCTTCACCGTACCACATTAAGAAAGACTGCTCTAGTTTACGGAATTCTGGCAACTCCTTTAAGTCTCCTTAAACTATTCTACACATACAGGAGAGAAAGAGACTTTTCCAAAGGTCAAACCAAACCATCTGAGTTACTTGTTTTTCCTCAAGGCTCATAAAAAGGCCCCTTAACCTCTTAACTTGGAACATTACAGATTTATTTTATAAAACAACTTTGTGCTGTGTTAGATAATATCATATGAAGCTTTTCAGCTCTGCATTGCCAGTTCCAGTCCAAGCCTCCATGAAAAAAAATACTCTCTTAGCATTACACATGGCAGTACATAAGCTTCCATAAATATGCTCACAAGAGCACTGATTTTTGGACATCATTCAGGTGTTCGCATCAGAAGTGTTACACTCTCTACTGAAGGTCCAAAGACTATTGCTCTGTTCTGACTCTATGGAAAAAATAAAAAAATCTTGCTTTTTAATTTAATTTGAATTTCATTCACAAGAAAGAAAAAGAAATCAGTGTGATGTTTAGCCCTGCCATCATTGCTTGGTATAGAGATTGTACTATGGCTCAAGCATGCAAGCAGCGAAAAGCATTGCTTCAGGCTTAATGCCTGACTAGAAGGATAGGACCGTCTTATTTTTGCTGACATGCTGTATCTTACACATGGCTGTGTTTTAGACCTTTGTGAGACCAAGCAAAGTGGGGAGACCACTCAGAAGGAAGCTCAGAAGGGATTTTTGAAATAATGGTATGAGAGGACCAGAGAAAATGGGATCTCTTCCAAGAGTTAAAATTTAGAACAAGAGAAAGCAGCTAAGTATAAAAGATCATTAACATACATTCATTAATTTATCTTTCTTAATTTCTTTTTCCATAATATTAAAGCATTAATTAGAAATCAGTAATCAGCAAAGATTATCTAAATGTGCCATGAAAACTCAGGAAATCCGATCAGGAATGACTATCTTACCTTCAGCTGCAATTCCTTGTATCTTTTAGACATCCTAATAAGTAACTTGTCATCATTTATCATAGCAGGTTTTTCTTTGTAGTACTGCACCATGGCTTGCGCTGCTTCACTGTAAGCCATTTCCAGAAAGGCCTAGCACAAATGGGGAGAGCTTTAAAATCTACTTCATAATTAAAAATACAAAGTATAAGAAAGAAAAGGCAGCACAATAATTTTTGTTTGGATTCTTCTCATGTCTTGATAGTACAGAACTGGGTAGCTTTCCAGCCCTGGAGCTGAAATAGTAACACTCAGTCCATTGCTCAGCTTCCTTTTAACTGCAAATAATGGTTTCAACCCAGCTATTAAAGCCGATATGCAACTTTAGAAGTCAGTTTAGTTAAAAACTAAATGACTGGAATCTAATCTTTCTCGATATATGAAAACATCACCTTTCCCTCGCTTCCTCACTGGTGCTTCTACACCATGGTGCTGATAGGATGCAGAACTGCAATGCTGCAGCATGCACTGGTCCCAAGATTGTTTGTGCAAGAGAAGTCTGAAAGTAACCCTAACAAATGGCTGAGAGAAGGCGGCCAAGTTATTAACTTTTTTTAAAAATTATTATTATTATTTTTAAGAGTACAGTTTTACAATGCTTCTTCATTGAGATTTCTGGGGTTTTTTAACAAGATCTATGAGGCAGTGGTCATGTTCATGCCATCACCTCATTCTGTGAACACCAATTTTTTTTACTTTGAGAGCAGACTTCATATCTTTAAGTTTCTATTACAAAAAAAGAGATTTTCCCCAAAGATTCTGTCTTCATGTCAATATGTCTTTATGCTAATAGATGACAGAAGATCGTCTATATTGGTAACCCCAAATGCACAGTACCTGATTAGTGGATTTCATGAGGATATAGTTGGTGACCTTCCCAAACGGGAGGCCCAGGTTAATGACATCATTCTCTGTGCAGCTTCCCTCAGGGAGGTTACAGATGTGAACAACTCGACCCAGTGTAGATTTCCTCTGGGAAAACTGGGGAAAAAAACAACTCAAAACGATGTTTATATCTTAGATATTCCATCCACTAGATAAGACCTTGCATTTCTGCAAAAAATGAAATGTTCTGTTCTGCATACCTGTTACTAAGAACAAATATCCTTCTTCAAAACCTTATATTTTAACATCCTGGCTTAGAAATACAAATGGGAAGGGAAATGTTTAACTGCAGTGCAGCTTGCAATGGAGTCTCCACCCCTGGACATTACAAAGTCCAGTGAGAATTTCTAGAAGAGATGCTCTTGTTCAAACAGGATTAATGATATTGCTGCAAAAGGTAACTTGCCACCTCAAACCTTATGGACTCCAGGGCTTCAGCTCCCCAGCATGTCACAGCAGAGGACTGGGCTGCACGGGCACAGGCCACTGCACTGTACTCAGCACCAGCAAGAGTTTGGAGGTCCCTTGGTGTTTGGAGACGGAGCGTGCCCCTGCCATGGGGAGGTCTCAGCCCTTCCTGACGAGCTCCCTGCAGGGCCGGTACCCATCTGGTACGCCAGCACAACCTCTGCCAAGTCAGACAGCCTTCCTCACCCCGTCTGCATCTGTCTGTCCCACTGGGGGCTCTGTGCCTTCCCTGCACACGAAGGCACCATGCACTATTGCTGAGTAAATGGCCCTTAGTAGGTAATTTGCAAGCAATGCACAAAAAATTAGTATTTTCAGGTATTCTATAAACGCCCATATATGTGGTGCTGGTGGTGCCTAGAAATTGAAACAGATGCTCACTGCAGTCCCTGCTGAATTTATGGACGTTAGAAATCAGTTTAGGTGACTACAGAGGTGTTCAGGATAGCAAGGGCTGAATTTAAATCCTCTTTCTGCCCTGGTGGAACAGACTGGGCAGGGGGTAAAAGTGACCCCATTTAACTTGTGAGAGAACACACAGCTGTACCTTAGGTTGGAAAACCTACTACTTTCCCCTCTCATTGCAACAACACGCAGTAGGAGGGACTCTTCTCCTGGGGGCATAGCAACCACTGAACACACAGAGAGGCAGAGCTCCCAAATTGGGCTGGCACAGGCACGCAGCCCCCAGTGCGGTAATCGCTTCCCAAGGGTGGAAGTCTATTTTGGAGTGCAGCGGCAGTTCCCAAAGAGCTGCCCATCTCCCTGACATGGAAAGCAGGCTCTGCACTCCTGCGAAGAGGCATGAGGGTATACTCAAAGAAGAACATAATTCACCCCGGCTAATGACATGCAAAACATCGCTTACACAGGATTAAGCTTTCCCAGACTACTTCCCTGTTTATGACCTCTGCTGTTAAGATTTTACCGAAGAAGTAACTCTACCTTCAGTTAAAATTGTGCCATTCAAGGGAAGATGCAAATCATATAATCTTGCGGGATCAAGTTCACCAGAGCCATCACAAATGTTTGGCTTGTCAGCAAGTTCACAAGTTACAGAGCTAATGTTATCTTATTTACACCTTCATCCCATTACCTTCCCTCCAGGCTTCACCACTTAAACATTTGTGTATTTTTGCTGCAGCAAGACCCTGTATTATAAGTGATCTGCTATTTAGCTTGCATCTTAGAGGGCCTGCCCAGGTAAGTCAAACAAGTGCCGAAGTTCAGAAGTAAGATATTTTCTCTAGCAGAAAAATAACAAAGACCTGATCCTGAAAAAGATGAAGCAACTCAACTCTACTTGAATAGAAAAGGTAGTGATGGCTGCATGCATCTGGCAAGGCAGCATGTAGCACACAACAGAAGAATACAACTACAGACAGCAGAGGAAAAGGAAACTTTCCTGACAGCAAATGCAGTCCCAGTGTAGGAACACCCCAGGTCACCTGGCACCTTCAGTTTGTTTTGTTAGATCTGTTAAGAGATGGTATGTTAAGAGTCTATGGGACTAGTCTATGGGACTTAGCTGTTCTCTACATAGGCTCCAGAGCCCGTGTTCGGACACGCACTCAGCAGTACGTTAAATTAAATGACTGTAAGATATTACCACCCCCCCACAATTGGCAATGGCTTACATTAAAATGCTATGCCATAAATCTGCTGTAATTAATGATTAAGAAGTAGTAACATACTCATACCAGAAGTCGATGGGCTGTACCAAGCAAAATCTTGTCAACTGATTGCAGTTAAATTGGATCCATTCATTAAATAGAGCTGTAAATCATAGCCAGAAAAGGAAGATACACTTTCCATATCCACAGTCAGGAAGTTAGAGGAGCTGTTGTGTGTCAAGTGTTGAATGTAATTTTCAATAAGACTCTTAAGTTAACTTTCTTTGCAACCGATGTCTACAGGGGTTTACCAATGCAGTTGGACAACTACTACAAAAATAATTTGATGCACAACAGTGAAATGCACCTCATACCATTTGCCATATTATTTCACCAATCCAATTTGGATATTTTTTGATTACAGCTTTTTTTTTTCATTTTTTTTTCTCTTCAAATTCTTTATCCCTTTCTTGAGCTTCACATGAATCTTTTCTAACGATAATAAGAAACTGACAGTCCAATCCCTCCAGTGCTAATGGCTCTCCATGCCCGAGTGAAGAGTTGTAGCACTGTATTGGCCTTTTGAAGAGGGACAGAGTTATTTGAAGATGGATAGCACAGAGCAAGCTCTTCCAGAAATCCGAACACTTTGTTTATGATTACATGCAGGGTCAAGTATAATCTCCCACTGCTCAGTTAAATGGCAGCAGCTTAGCTGAAAGTGAATACTACTGTGCAAAGGTGTAATAAATTACAAGCCACCTGGGTTGCGGGGTGAATGACAGCTGGCAAACTCAATCTTAACAACTCTAATATAGCTCCCTGTCCACCCGATGAGCTTCTGAAGAAAAAGAGGATTTACGGTGTCCAGGAAAATCAAAGTTATTGTTTCTTTTATCTCTCATAGTATTGCAGGTCATTCAGAAGGAGGACTTCTGCAGGCAGCTTAAATGATAAATAGTGACAGATTCTAAGGAGAAATGATACTGGCATTAGCAGTAATTTCATTTGTTGCAAGGTTGACAGACATGATGAAAAGGAACATTCCTACGCACCCGCTGCTACTCCACCTCTGACCTTGGAGGCAGCCGTCATGAGCAGCTCTGCTCTTTGCTCCCGTGCACACACAGTGTCTGTGACAGGCAGAAGATAAACCCCCTTCAAATAACCTCTGTCACAGCAAAACTATACAGTAGAAAATTGGTCAGATAAACAAATCTGGGTGACGTTTCTGTAAGCAATGCCCGATGCGAACTGGAGTGGCACAGGGACACAACTCAGCCTGCCTTTCCAGAGTGTCTGAGACCACATCAGGATACATATGCAAAAGCTAACAAGGTGAAAACTTGAACCCCTGGATTACTGCTGCTATTCCATGAACGCCCTAACATGAGTCCTTGATGCCTCCAGCTTTAATCGTAGCTTTCCAATGTATGTTTAGCTTCTTTTTAACCCTAACAACTTTGTATTTCCATTATGTATATGATTTGCTTTTATTTGCCTTTTTTTTCTTTTCTTTTTTTTTTTCCCTTTTAAAATCTTTCTGCTTTGTCAGTGTAAAAACCACTTGAAATGTTATCTTTTTTTTCTGGCATTTTTTGATTATTGGGCTAGGAATTCAAGTGCACATTAGAGCAATATAACTGGGGACCTGTGTTGAATGCTGGGGGGACTAATAAACCTAAACCATGGAAGGCTGTACACCAAAGCAAACTTGCTGAAAGGTTACCAGTAGCAGCAGATGATATAAATAGTATACTAAAATAAACAAAGGAAAAGCTAGTCCAGTATAATGAATTTATCTGGGACCCCCAGGTGAGTAACCGTTAGCGATGCTGCAGCCTCTACCTTTGCCACTATTGCTACCTGGGAGAAGGACCCCAGCATGGGAGAGGCAGAGAGCAATTGCTACAAATAAATAACTGGAGAGATGGCAGACTGCTTGCTGGGATCAATACTCAAGAGTAAGTGAAAACTAATCCAAATCTTCATTCCAAGCTGAAGCTGACCTTCCTGGGTCAAAAAGACTCAGAAGATGGGGGGAAAAAAGTCAACGGGATACACACAAAACCATCTACCCCCCTCCCTCTCTAACAAGCAAACAACCTTTAGCACTGGGAAAAAAACCTACAATCAAGTTCTGATTTGGCCAAAATCAAAAGCATAAAAGAGCTGCAGGGAAGTTGAAGTTACAGACTGAATATTCAGATTATTGTCTAAAAGGAAGCCTTCATGGTTTTAATTCCAGGAAGTAGAAGTGGCTTTTACAAGAATCTCGACACGGAGATCAATTTGCTTAGGTACTCACTCTTACCCCTGATGGAGGAGAAGTAAATGTAGGACCTGGCTGGCCAAAGGATCTTGCTGACGTAGTGATAAAAGATGAGCCGACATTTGGTGGATAATCTAAATAATGGATTACACACATTTCATGAAAATCTTGACTCATATTAATTGCATTAGTGTGCTCAGTAAGCAATGCCCCACTTACATAATAATTAATTTCATAGTCTCTACACCAAATTATACACTGTTTCGTTGTACTGTGAAAACAAGTCATTGTCTGAAAGAAAAATAAATTTATACTTTGAAAGGCACAGTATTGGCTTTCAGCCTTTCTGTGCACAACCTCTAACTTGTATCACATTTCATTTAAAATGTCCACTTTTCCCCAGAGACTGACTTCCCTTTCAATTAAAAAAAACTGTTTTTAACTATTGCACATACAACCATTCACCTTCAATACTAGATGGATTGAAAACTGCTGCATTATTTGGTGATAAATGCAATGTTCCATCTGCTGAGCTTAACACACACCGGATAGCAGTGCTGGAAAAGAAAGAAAAGAACTTTAGGAGCATGCATAATGTGCCATAAATATTAAAGCATAATTATTAGACAGTAAGTTCCCGGTGCAAAGCCACTGAAGTAAGGGATGCTCTGTTAGAAATTCAGTTGGAAGAGTGTTTCTAAAATAATACTTACTTATCTGAAAAAGCCATACATTTTTGGATGTGAAGACTTCCCTTAATGTGCTGATCCCAGTCCTACGTTGAAACAAAGAGATGATAAACATAGGAAAACTCCTGAGACAAATTTACAAGAGATTGCTTCTCCATTCAGTTTACCTTATTCTAAAAACAATACTGAGATGCTGAAGATCAAACTGTGTGATGCTGGAGCCAAGCGCACCTTCATCCAATGCATTTACTGATTTGTTATTTGTAAGTTAAATTATCAGTTACTTTACAAAAGGAGAGCTTCTCTGTATTAGTTTTTAAATCCTGTATATTTCTATTAATTCTGTTACTTCACTGTTGCTGAAGAACTCATCCTGCAAGGCGCTGAGCACCTTCAACTCCTGCAATGTCCATAACAAAGGTGCTCAGTACACAGGGCAGCCAGGACAGCACTTATTCATTTCAATAGACACGCAAAATTTGTCAAAGTACATTTAGCTATTTACACTTCTATGATCCAAACGAGGCAGTGTATTAAACACCAACAAACAGATCAACTGAAACTCACCGTAATAACATTTTTCCTGCCCTTTAAAAATGTTTAATGGAAAAAAGAAATGCTCAGCATGCCCTAGACAGGGGCTACTTCAGGCCAGTCCTGTAGCTGCAGTAACCACAGCAAACCCTTTTGCAAGCGGCTGCTCAAAGAGTAAAAGGGAAACATGAAAACATATTCAAATTTCTCAAAAGCCTGGGAGGTGTAAGTATTAGGTACTATTTCATTTGCTGGCTCTCTTCTTTCCTACATACATGCTGTTGTAACGTTTTTGTCAGGCTACCATCAGCATGAAAACAGATGCCTTTGCAGTTAGGTGCCAGTCCTGTGATGCGATGGAAAAGGCCGTGAGGACTTGTTAAGCGGGGCTCACCAGGAGGCCAGAACAACGCCAGCCAGCGCCTACGTAGGGCTGTGGGGCTCAGAGGCTTCTCCAGACCTGACCTATATAACATGATCTAGCACACAGGCTCTCTGGGCAACTGGGAAGCTTCTTCTTGAGGGTGAGGTTGAATTTGGAGCTCCCTTGGCAGCATGAGCAGAGAAGTGGGAGCGTGGTCTGCACTACACGTGCTGAGCAGCTTCTTGCTTCCAGGCCAAAGTCGCTGGGGACCCTGAGTCCTAAATTTTCCTCAGAGCTACTAGAAGGAGGAAGAGAACCCAACACAGGAATTATTAAAATCATTTTATCAAAATGCACTGTTTTGTTTAAGCAAGCTGCTCCCACAAGGCTGTTAGGGGGAAGCCTTTGGGATCAGAAACGCAAAGAGAAAGGGAGAGGCAGGTGAAACCGCAGACGTGCGGTTACAACACCAGCTTGAGAAGCAGGGGATCAGCTTCAAGCTCTTCCTCCCCTTGCTTTGGGCCCATGAGATGAGCTGCAACCCCAGCCCGGACCTCACGTTTCTCACGCCAGCGCCGTATTCTCACCGCCTTTCACAGTGAGATGTGGAACAAAACCAGATCTTGAAACCCCAGTAATTGCCATGAAACAGATGTACGACACCCTAAGCGAAACTATGGCCCTTTGTTTCCGCTTCTCTCAGGGCACCTCCGCGGCGATGGACGTGGGTGGCAAGGGGTGGCAGGAGCCGGTGGCCAGATCAATCCCCAGGCCGCCCGTTCAAGGGTCCGAACCGTGCCCCGGGGGGACCTTAAAGCCACTCACCTTCAGATCGAAGATCTTCTTGTCGCACAAGGCGCAGACGTGGGGGAAGTGGAGGGGGGCCGCGCCGCGGAGGTCACCCAGCTGGTGTGGCGGCAGGGAGCGGGTGGGCAGGTCGGGCGCGCCGCCGCTCCGCTCCTCCTTCTGCCTCATGCGAGGGCTGCCGAAGCTCTGCTTGCTGTGGTTGAGGCGGCTGAACGCGGGGGGGGCGGCCGTGCTGAACTTTGTGTCAGGTGTTGGCTCTTCGGGGTCGTAGAGCTCGTTTCTTATTTCATACTGCTGCTGGCTCGCTGACGGCCACAGGCTGTCGCCGGGCACGAGGTCAGGCTTGTTTTGGCTGGGGAAATTAGGGATATTTTCCCACTGGTTGCTTGTACCGCTGCCATGCAAGACGGGGCCGGGATCTCCTTTCGGATGGGAGCCCGCGTGCGGGTCGCTGGGGAAGGCCCGCGCTGCCCCGTGCTGTGCCGCCGCCCCGTAGGCCTCCTTGGGAAAGGCCGCCGCCGCCTCGTGCTGCAGCTGGCTGGGAGCACCGAAGTGACCCTCGTAGTGCGGCCCCACCGCCGAGGAGGCCGCGTGGGCCCCGCCGGCCAGGAAGCCGTGCTGGCTGGGCTGGTCCCCCTCCGAGGCGTACGCCTGAGGGGCGGCGGTGCTGGCGGCGTTTTGCTTGTTGTACTCGTAAAAGCCCCCCGCGGCAGTGGAGGTGGAGGCACCCGCCTTGTTGAGACCCACCACCACGGGCTGCTGGCTGGAGGTGGGAGCCATGACGCCTCCGAAGGGACTCATGACGATGGCGTTGGGGGTCTGGGCCTGGACGGGCCCCAGGCCTCCCCCCGGCGCAGCTAAGGCCGGGCTCTGGGTGGGAAAGGCAATGCTGCCGGAGGGGAACCTCGTGCCGGCGATGCCGGGCCCCTGCGGCGGCCCTGCGGCGTGGCCCTGCGGGGCGTTCATCACGGTGGGGTGCCTCAGCTGGTTGAAGAGCGGCTGGGACATGGCCACTTTGGAGAGCACCTGGTTGAGAACGGTGGCAGCGGCCGGGTTGTTGGTGACGGCGGTCTGAGCCAACTTCAGCCTGTGGAGCGTGAGCTGCGCCTGGAGCTGCGCCAGCTGCAGGCTCGCCGGCGAGGGCAGCAGGGGGCTCGGGGCGCCGACAGAGAACGGACTCTTCTCCAGGAGTTTGGCAGCGCTGCAAAGGATCAGGATCTGGGTTAGCCGAATTCGCCCGACGTCTGCCTGTGCTCGCCTCCCGCTAAAGCTTGGCATAGGACACACAGCCGCTTCTGGAGCCTTAGCTTATCTAAACCCAGGGAAAGCAAGGTGGTGATTGACAATGCAACCATAACCCGTCATCTTCCCTTCAACATCCAACTGCCACATCCCTTTCGATCAAAAAGTTACTAGGGAGACAACTATGCCAAAGATCTCTAAAACCCCTAGGACTCACACCTCTAATGCAGGCCAGGAACAGTGGCAACACAGCCCCAAATCTACGTTTTTTCCCTCTTTCTGCATTTTATGCAACCTCTGGCCTCTCTGTTGAGACATCACCGTTCCTGACTGACTTTGTGACACTACCATTACTCCCTGTTCCCACAGAGCAGAGGGATGTGACGAAAAGGACATCAAATGGGACTGTAAAGCCAGCCCCATAGGTACTTCACACCTAGCACATCTGGCTGCATAAACCAAGATGAAATACATCACGTTAATTTTTTTTTAATTGTTTACAGTTCTCATTTAATTAATCAGCATGGCAGCCTGTTCTGTAACAAGGTATATCGTTTCCCTGTTGTGCAGATGCAAATACAGAGCAGGAAAAAAAGTGACTGATTTGCCAGAAGCTGGAGCAACTACAAACAAGCTATCCTGAAGAGTTTTCCCAGTTCATCTGGAATGCAAGGCAAAATTTCTGCAGTGCCAGCTGGTGAATATCAAGGTCTTTATACTTTCTAGAAATTAGAGGGGCATTGAGTGTTTTCCTTCAAGTCTCGTACATGGGATGAATAAACAATGACTAAATTGCCTGCTTGAATTCCAGAGTTGGGAAAATAGGAGATGATATTGTCAGGCATATGGTGGTTCCTGGTTTTGGGAAGCACCTTTGGGACATCTCACCAGTTCACAGCACCACCACCAACCCTCCTCCCCCCATCCCGTCAAACCCTGAAAACATAAAACAGGAAAAAATAAATCAAAACAGGTAAAGTCTATCAAAGTTAAAAGCAAGAGAAATGTTATAATAGAAAATATTAGGCAGCACTAGCTTCCAGGCAGCTGCACCCACCCTGCTTTTACTGCCTCCCTGCACCCTTCCAGGATGCCTCCTGCATCATCTGTGGCAGAGCCAGCCTGGTCCGCATGTACGTACACCGTCCCACAGCCACGCTCCCTCCGTATGTCATGCTGCCTACACTTGGATACCATCAGCCATTTTCATGCCCCTACCAGAAAAATGTTAGCCATCACTTTTTCCACCACCAGGAGCCTCTGCTCACAGACGGCACAGCTACTCAGCGCATTACAAATGGCTGTTCATTCTGAAAATTAGAGCAGAGAGCACTCAAATAACAGGGATGTGGTCCAAAGCTCAATTAATTTATACTGTAAAAATGTATTGAGTTTCAATTTAGGCCTTTTAAAGCAGCAGGAGCTATGCATCAACTGCCATGCAACCCTCACTGTTAATAATCGGCCAATTTGCTAAACTGCATGGATGAAGTTGTAGTTAATGATAAATGTCTTGTCAGCATGCTACATTTGAAAACCACAAATTAGGAAAACATCTGCTTAAATCCAAAGTATGACTAAGAGAAAATGAATGGGTTTCATATTTAACTTTTAACTTCCACTAGCAACTGCAAGGCACATCTGTCTCCCAAAATACAAAACGCCGTTTGGATAAGTGCATCATTATGTAATGACAAGACTCCCTGCCAGCACAAGCTGACACCAGTGCACTTCAGAGCTGAGGTGCCTTTTGTTTTCCCGTGTGGTTTCCATCGCTTACTCTCTGACTTGCACTTATACCGCAGTTTGCTGTAAATTTGATTATGGATGAGAGTCAGAGCACAAGTACAGTCAAAACAACACGGAGGCTCTCAGAAACTCCAGCCCATGAGATCCTGAGGACCCACAAAAGCTACCAAGGAGCCCCGTGGGGTGCGAGGGGCTCAGTGAGCAGAGGATCGCACACTGTCATCACCACCTGGGGACGTGGCACGACCCTGTGCCCGGGCTGTACTGTGCCACCAGCACCTGGAGCGTCCTGGCTTATGATGTGCTGCGTGGGACTTGCCACAGTCCTGACAACTGTTTCATTTTATAGCTGGTTATACCTTTTGTATTCTAAGTAAGCTGCAAAACTCTTTTAAAAAGTTTTATAGAGCATGCAAATAAGAACTGCCTGGTGGTCTTAAAATAAAAAGAAAAGCCAGCAGCCAGCATACGATGTTTTCAGGCTCAGGAGCTGCAAATGACTCCTGTTCCCAGCAATCTAATTTCACCATGCTGCAAGCCTACGCAGCAGCGTGCATATCCCGACAGCTGCAGCTGCTTCCCAACTCTGGCGGCTACCTGCTGAACGCGGGGACAGGCTCACTCTTTCCAGTGAAACCACCTCATTTGATGCTGCCACAAGCCCTGAAGCTCCCTCAGCCTCCTCGTGTTTTGATCAACTTTGGAGCACTGTCTCTAAGAAATCCCCCAGCACATAAGTAGTGCCCTGCCAGAGCACCCCTGGCTGGGCATGCCTGGGGCGCTTGCTGCTCCCCAGTTCTGCAATCATTTCTGAGCTCTGCAGCTGGGCACGGGGAAGGCAAGGGCAGGAGTGCCCTGCACAGCTGCATGGTGGGCTGCCTCCCGCCCGCTGAGGCCAAGAGCTTTCAGGCCCTGCTGCGGAGCGGGGCAGCACTCTGCTCCCTGCGCCTGCCAGCTTCATCCCTGGACTGCAAGCCAGCAGTGGGGAGGGCTGGGAGGCTGCAGGGAGCCTTACCTGCAGAAAAACGAATGCCGTAAGGAGAAGCTGCAGTCTCCCAAGCTGCTCACGGAAGGACAGAATTAGTGAGGAGGGTTGCACCAATAGTTTTGGGAACAGCCACAGCTTCAAAATCCAGCTGTCTGTTATGAATTTCCAGATTTCAAGGTGTTTTGGGTTGTGCGCTTTATCCTCCCACAGCAGAAACAGAATATTTTATCATGTAACAAAGGCAAAGAAGGAAGGGCTTGTTCACGGGTCAGTGGGAAAAGCAGATACGCAGATGAGAGGTTGGGAGAAGAGCTGTGTATAAAGCATCTTTTAGAGCGACACCCAAATTTGAGGATTTCTGTTCTGTTATGAAATACAGGATGTAAGAGATACATGGGACCAGCGTGCACAGCTTTGAAAATTTCTTTCCCTCTTTCTGTTCTACAATCATAATATTTATGTATTTGATAACATCATTTTGTAAATAATCCTGCTACAGATTTACTAAACTACTGGAAACTGCAAACACAAAGTGAAGATAGCACTCAGCTAAGGCAGTTTGTGGAGGCCATTCACCACTCGTACACACACACCTCCCACCCCAGCTTGTCCTCAGGTTACCAAAACGCAGCCCCCGCCTGCTCGTGGGGGGTCTCTGCCGCAAGATGATTCAAAGCAGCTGAATGAACCTCTCATTCCCCATTGAGTGCCCAGGGAATTAGCCTGCGTCACCCAAAGTTAGCTCTATTCCACGCAAAACATTCCCAATTATAAGGTCAGCGATGTAAAAAATAAACAGAAGTTGTCCTCTTCGTTTATTTATTTAACATTAGTTGTACAGCTAGGCTACACCAGCAGTCTCTTTGCACAAGCAGGAAAGCCAGAAATGGTCTTTCTTTACCAAAGTAAGGACAGGCAGGAGTGCTGCCGCACAGTTTCCACAAAGAAAGCCATAAAACAGGCAAGTCTTCGCACAGCTCTGAAAGACAGGAGTTGAAGATATGCATCAACTATTGCAATACTCACAATGAGACTGCAAACACTGGCAAGGCTATATTGCTATAAATCAATTCAGCCCATCTGCTACCCCTGTAATCCTTATTATGCTTTTAGCATCCAGGAACAGCGAGCAACACACAGTGTCGGAGGTAAAGTATCTAGATGGATGGATTATTTGAGTAATCCTGTCTACAAGAGTGCTGAAAAGGCTGAACACAAAACATGCCTATTAAAACAGATTGACAACCTGGAGCCTGATTTTCAATGACAAAATTAAGGATTTTAAAGTGCTGCCCAGCACCTTTCAAAATTAAGAAATAAATTAAAAAATCTGAACTAATAAAGTTATGATCTTATCTGCAACTATTTATTTAGGAAATATACTCACAAATATTTGAAATGCTGCATAGGGTGTGAATTTGAATACTTAAAAAAAAAATACTAATTCATAGCGGTGCAGAATTTGTTTTCTTGCACTTTCCATTAACCTTGCATGTCTTCTAAGATTTTTGCATTCCCTCCCCCACGAAACATTTGCCTTTACATGTAATTACATCTACCTGTCAAAATCTTTGAAAGATAAATTTTTAATATTTTTTGTTCCAAAATGTGCAAATTTTTCCAAGCTGTCTGTATTATTGTGTTGATTTCAGAATTAAAATGGCCAAGGATATTAAGGTACGCAAGTATCCTAGATGTATGACTACTCTGCATTAGCACAGTGTTAGATGTGAGACCATATTTGCAGTATCATGCTGTTTTTTCATCCATTAAAGCTGTTTCTGAACCAATTTTTCTAACAGTTAGCAAACGTTAAATTCAGGACTCTTGAACACATCAAAGAGAACCATTTCCTAATTATCCAAGCACAAAATCAACTATATTCTGTTATGCAGTAGTGTGAACATCCCTTCCCTGTAATGTATCATCTATTCAAAACACATGGGGCTGCCTTCTCTAAACTCATCCAAAACAATTGCTGCTGTACTAAAAGAGCAAATAAAACAACCTTTAAAATAAACAAATCAAATGTTACATAGATGAAGTTGATAAGATATTAGGGGTAAACCTAGTCTTCAAATAAAAATGCACCATTTGACAGTAGTTCAGTGAGATTACATGTTTTTATGTGAGGACACAATTCGGCCTCTTGAATTCAAGGGAACTGCAAAGTCGTATTTCAAACACTGGTAGAAGTAAAGACAAAGTTCAGCAATCTCAACAATGTGTATTAATTATCAGAATAATTAATTATTATAACAGTATTTTATGTTATGCTGTTTTGCTGATCCCATTAAGAATACAGGGTTTACGTTCATTTTTGCTTGTCGAATAAACCCAGCACTTACGTCAATAAAGACTGGTGCCTTGGTTAAAAAATGGACCCGGGAACTTTTTCCTATACTCTAGACTGCATCTGGCCGAATCGAAATAACTGTTTTCTTTCTCTTCAGCTCCACAAAGTATTTTCTTTGGGTTTTAGTGAAATTACTTTCTTGGTCAGAAAAGCTTGGAAAGTCTGCTGAAAGGAGAAAACCCCTCCACCTTTATAATTTAAGCTCTGAAATCATCTGCTGCTGAGCACTTTTTTTGCTCAGTTCTGGTTAGAATTGATAAAAAAAGAGATCATGTTTCACAGTAAGTTCAGTTAATGATGGGGAGCACTACAAACCTTAAGCTACTTTAATACGTTTATAAGCTGCAAGTAAAACCCTTCTTATCCCAAATAATGATTTCTAAAGCCCTCCATTATACTATTGAGGGAGTAAAATAAAACATCAGCCAATGTACACACGTGGTTTGCCAAGTGAGTTTTGCATACGTTTGGCAATGGTGAACTCTATTATCCGGACAATCATCCAACCTAACAGTAAGCTGGAAGATGAAACGTAAAATGTTACCACAGAGCTGCTAAACTCGAGGTTTACAAAGCTGAGAGGAGTTAAGTGCCTGCCTCCTACCGAGAGTCCTTTTTGCTCATTTGAAACTTTTAGCCAAAATGTTCTCTGCCTTTGTTTATATGCAGAGAAGTCAGACAATTTCCACTGGGAAAGGGACAAGATAAATGGGCGAACACAATGTCTTGGATAATGGCTGTGATCACAGAAATAAAATTGGAAGTGATGTTAGGAGGATGGTTAGACCAGCTCCTGAAGTGGGACCAAGCTGAACTCAACCACTCCTGACATATTTATTTAATCTGCTCTGAGGAACCTTCTTTGGTGGAGATTTCACGACCTCCAGGGACAATTAATTGCTCAACTCCCCTTAGTCTTATAAAGCTCCTCTTAAAGCCTATGGTGGCTCTCTGCTAACAGCATAAACCAGTCTTCCCACGTACACCGAGAAGTGTTTCTCTTACCTTCCTGCAGCTGCTATCAAATCTTCTCTACAACCATCCGAGCTCCTTTCTCTGCACATTTTGTTGCATTTGTTCGTAATGTGTTGCAACACAACGTTGTGTTGCATTTGTTCGTAATGCCCAGTATGATTGCTTTTCTTCATAACAGCCCAGCCCCGTGGTCCCCTGTTAACCCAGCCCCTTTCCTGAAGAGCTACTGCCCGGAGACATTGGTTGGGAGGGATCTCTGGAGCTCAGCTGGTCTGACTTCCCAGACAGGAAAGGCTAGCTCAGTCCTTTCTCCTTTTGACTATCCAATGGATTCCTCATATCACCATTTCATATTGTCCTCAACAATATTGCATCCAGGTTATGTCAGATCCGGTTTGTCAGGATTACTCTGGATTCCTGTGCTGGCTCCAGAGCACTTGTAAATCCTCTCCTCTTGGCACTAGCTGCAGATTTAATGGATGCTTTGTTCACCCCAGTCATCAATGAAAGTGTCAAATAGACTGAAGACTGTTCCCAAGAAGGGAAGCGCGATGCACCTTCCATTTTCTCTCCAAACACTAGTAATTCAAGGACATTTTATCCACCTCGCAGCTCTGCTTTGCGTGCTGAAGAGACCACGCTTTCCTCCCTGACAGTCACTTCTGCTAAAAAAAAGCAACTGTCCTATTCGCAGTTGCAAGAATAAAAGGGTGGATCATCTCCGGTGAGACTGATTTCTTATTAACAACTCTTGCTCTATAGTTCTGGGAGAGTTGTTTTGGATTGTTGCTTAAAATCAACTATATGTTCTGGTTTCTTTACAGCAACATTTGCTTCTCTTTGCTTTAGCCACTTTCAAATGCTGAATCCAGTGCCATAGACAACAACCTGCATTTACAGCGTGAGAACAACAAAACCAGGTACCGCCAAAGCCTGCACTGGCCATCACACTTCCTCCCCCTGTTATTCAGTGTACATTTCACCCTGGAAATATGTTTCTTATATTGCATGGAACGCCAGATTGTATACTGGGCTTATTTCTGCCTTCCCTCATGCAACGCATCTCTCCATAAATATTTAATTTGGCGAAGTTCCACTCCTTTCAAATAAGGGATGTAGTTTAGCGAACATACCACCTAAAACCAAGGTTATAGGTAATGATTTTCAGAAGGTGGGAAAGTTATTGTGTTGTTCTGTGACATTTAAATGTTGTTTGGTTTTGATGATGTGCCACACATGTCAAGGAGGTCTCTGAGGATTATCGTGCACACAGGAACACTGGTCTACATTTTACATTTCAATAGGCAGCCATATAAATTCCTTTAGCTATACTGCAACCATCTATCTGCAACTGCTTCCCAAGGAAACGTAATTCTTTATTTACTGAAGTTAAAGAAATGTATTTAAAAAACTGTTTTTTAAATGTATGCTAAAAACTGTCAGAAATAGCTATAGCGCCAGATCAGTGCCCTCTGCAACATGTTGCAAAGATCTAAATTAGCACAGAAATTGTGTCATAGTTTTTTTGAGCTTTCAGGGCATGCCGTGACATCTGGCAGCGCGACGCTGCCCGCGCCTGCCTCCCCAGCACCCTTCCTGCAACAGCTCTTATCATCTAGGCTTCAAATACCCTTTAGGGTGCAAAGCTCCCAGGCCACATTATCCCTGCCAACCAGCGCCCCAGCAGGGCTCCTGTACGAAGGGATGTTGGGGGTCCGCAATAACCTCATCATCCCTCGTCATCGCGGACCCTGTGCAGACGACAGCGCTGTCATGCCCGGAGCCCCCTCCTGCTCCTGCCCCAGGCGGAGAAGGGCACAGCCCTGGGGCTTGCCTGGAGGCAGAGGAGCACAGGAAGCCTTTTGGGAGGGGAAGAGAAGGGGAAAAGGTGGTGTGCACGGTAATGTAAATCCATAGGGTGAGCGAAGAGGCTGGGATTAGCGTTGGCAGAGCTAGGTAACCCCGGCGGGAACGGGGCGAGCGGCTCCAGCAAATGCACCCCTGCTTCAGGGACAGTGTCTGCTGCTCTGCCGCACGGCTCGGTGCTTGCAGCGCTGCTCCCAGCCTCCCCTTGAAAAGAAAAGAAATCTGGGGAGAAAGGAAAGCTTATTATAACTTAAGGAAAAAAAGAAAATGCAGCTTTAAAAAAAAAAAAAAGTCAGAAACCCTTCAAAGGCTTTTTACACGAGCACATAGACAAATGCCCAATTGAAAAATAATCCCTGGCATATAGTACTTACTAGAAAAGATATTACAGTAATATCTCACGCACCTTCTGCTAATGTGTTTTCCGCATGGTATTGTTAACCACTACAAAAACAGTAAGTTTGAGTGTATCAATATCTCGCACTGCCTGGAGGCACAGCCGTTTTCATTTGTGTGTTGAAAGTAGGAAGCATAATGTGGTAGGCAGATAATTCCTCATTTGAATAAACCATTCCTATTTCACAGTAATATAAGACAATATACAAGCCTTTTTACAAAGGTAATATCTTCAGTTTGTAGACAAGAAAATGACATATAACTGTGGAAAGGGTAAAGTACTAAGATGGATTTTTATTTCTAAGTAGCTTCATTTGTGCTCAAACAAAGGATTGCCATTGTGGAGAAAAACCAAAAATATTAAACTCACCTTTTTTATCCTTTTATTTTTAAATATTAGTCCCAATGATATATTTGAAAAGTTTAATGAAAAAGCATATTAGCAAGTTAAGTCTCCATGAGAAAACTAGTCAGCATTCATAATCGTAATAGCACAAGGCTACAGAAATCGCGCGCAAATGTGAGCTCTTCTGTTTGTACCCTAGGTCAGCTGAAAAGCGATGGCTTGCGACTCAACGTCACCCAGGACGTTTCATAATTCATAATTAATGTAGTATCACCACCACCTCTAAAAGCCGTTTAAACGCTATGTGTTACCAATCACCATAGCACAAGAGTGCACAAGGAGAAACACTGGAATAGCTCCTATCTAAAGTGGCCAATATGATTTGCTTTCTCTTTACCGCTGATATTTAAAAGTAGGCAATTTGAAGTAATAAATTTTTAAAAAAAAAAAGCAAGCTTCACTTATTTTTTAATCAGCTTTCTGATAGAAAACCAGAACCTCTGCAGATTTCCTAAGATATATATTACATAACTATATGCTTACGCCTATTTTTCAGTTTTCCTTTTATGTATATTTTAAAAGCACATAAATGTCATAAATTCCTATTGTTTACATACCCACACAGATTACTGGTATACATAAATTATACACGAATCTTATGAAGCCTAGATCTAATTCAGCCGTTACTGAAGCGTGCTGCAAAGCCTTTCCTGATCTCACTGTAGCAAAAGCAGTGCTCCTGTATCCCTCTTCAGTTATATTTAATTTAAACACAAAACATCAAAGACGACTGCTCTCTTTTCATGATCTCTTTGAAATCAGCTTTTAATACTAGGCCATAATATTCGTAGTGTTACATGGAAGTAATACACAGTATATTTTGGCCTAGACGCTTTCATTATCTATTTTGCAACGAATGTTGCTCACTTTTTTCTTTAATGCATCCCAATTTCTATGCTAAAGAAATTTTAATGTGAATCTTGAAAGATATATAGGAGGTTTTATTTATTTTTCTTATGTTAAAGGGCAACAGTTGGTATGAATCAGACCTGAGCGTGTTCCTTCTGGCAGAAAACAGCCTGTGCCAGAACTGCTGGAACTCTTTGGCTTTGAGAAGTTTAATTTGTTGTCTTGAATAATAAACTGCCATTCAATCAACCTTGTGAAATAAAACATAAAACAGGCCAGTGCTTAAATCTTGAACAGGGACCAAAAAAGTTTTCCACAAAGGAAACAAAACTGGGAGAGGCATTTTATATTAAATAACATCAATTATTTTATTCTCCCTTTTTGTCTGCCTTCAGTATTAATTAGGAGTAACTGGCAGTTAATATGCTCCAAGCTCTGCATGGTAAAATTGATTAGTATACTAAGACTGAAAATAAGAATCAGTTTTTGATGAAAAATATCAAGTTTCAGAGCACTGCATGTGGCAGCTGTGAGGAAGGAAAAAGTGTGAAGATATTAACCCATCCACGACACTCAGCTGGGCATTTGCCCAGTCCTGGCTGACAAAACTGGCAATGCAGACGGCTGGCCACTACTTTTTGGTTAAGCAATGCGTTATTTCCTCTTAATTTTTGCTTGCTGGTTGTGTTCATTTTTACTATAATGCACATGCCCTGCTCAGTAGCTGTGGTCTATATGTCTAAGTAGCTTATGCAACTAAGGAAAAATAGGTTGTAATTCATTCCGCTGGCCTGCATAATAGGTGCTACACCTTGTGTTACTGATGTATCTTTTAATCTTGAAACACGCTGGGACTCAGATTCAGTTCTCTGTGTGAAAAGATGTCTAAGAAAGTTGTGACCGCTATTGGTTCTTCAAAAAAATATATAATTATTTTCTTTAAAATTAACTTATTCATTTCCCAGGCTTTACTTCTGAAATAAAAAGCTGTCTTGAAGTATAAAATATCAGCTATGAAAAAAAAAACCCAAACAAACAAACAGACAAAACAAAAAACCCTAATAATGTTGCTCCGATTCTTTTTTTTTATTCCAAGGAACGCTATTCATAGTCTAATGAAAGCATTTCCAAATTCAACCGTCTTTGAAATATTTTGGTATTTTGACTTCTTTCACGTTTTGCAAATAATTCTGTGCCCACTAGTTGTAAACAACACTAATATAATTCTGCTTTGTGTCTACTCACACGGACTATGAGGCTTATTACAGGGTGGTTAACCATGGCAAATCAATAGGATACAATTCGGTATGGAATGTCTTTTAAAGTATAAAAGCCCTGGTATTACAAAAAAGCTAAGCACTATAAGAAGCCACTGCACAAACCAGATCGTATCATTAATTTGAAATCCCAGTTAGCTGTTACCGCCAGAGCTGCGCATGCCTGCCTTTTCCCTTCGCTACCGAAGGAGCTGTACTTTAAAATTAAATTTTAAAGATCGCTAAGATAGTCCGCTTGGCAGATTAGCGTCCCTCCTTGCTGGAGTCGGGGTAGACAGGCATTTCAGCACGACGGTGGGAGGACGCGGGTGGCACGACGCGATCCTACCTTCTTGCAACATATAGGGCTGCCGGGAGCAGCGAGCTGGTGCGGAGGAAGCGCGGCCAGGAGCCGATGTCAGCGTTGCGTACATGCCTCCCGGTAACAGCCCACTGACATTCTACCTGCTCTCTGCGCCCCGACTATTTACAAGCTTCCTTCCAGAAAGTCACAACTTTAGGAATGAAAAAAACCCCACACCACCCCACCCCAAATGGAGGACTGGAAGGCGGATCACGTGGCTGCCGGGAGCCGGTCTTGTTGCATTACACGCAGCAAGTGTGGATGGCAAACAATACCGGTTGATATTTACACCATATGTTTTTGGTCTCTTCACGTATCGGCACCAAAGTCCTGTTTCTGCAGAGTGTAATGCCACGGGATCCTACTGGGGAGAGGGTCACAGTCTAATTAGGCAAACTGTGGAAAAAATGCGGCACACTAACGAAGATTGAGAGGGACTTTTACAGATTGAACACTTGCTCTGGAAGGAAACAAGCATTACCCAGCTAAAGTTTTAACAATTTCTTAAAACGCGCACTCAAATACGTCATGTTTTAACCCCTGAGCAATTCGTCCGCGTTCAGACTTGCTGCCTTCCAAGGACAGTTGAGGTTTTGAGGAAAGACACTGTTGTTATTTGGGCTAATGTTATTGCTAAAGTCTTCTCAGAAATGGTCAACAGAAAGGAAATTCATCGTCCAGCGCTAACCCACTGCCCCAAATGCATACGAGCGCTGACTGCACCACCGGCTCTGCTGGGACTCTGAAGCAAGGGCAAGAGGCAGTGCAAAACCTGCGCATCCTTAACGCGGTATTTGATGAGTTACCTCAGCAGGTCTCCCTTGGTTGATGACCCATCCCCGTTAAACCAAAGCTTTTCAAGACCAAGTTTTGCACCTTCCTAGACCAAAATATTTTACATCTGGATGTCAAAATTATTGATCCTTCCCATGTGTCACATTACTCAAAAATTAACATAGACACAAAAAATGCTATTTTCCTGTCCCTGCTTCTAACATACCACAGAGTATACGTCAGTTTAGAAATAAATGAGCTGTTCTCCCATATCCAGAGATCAAAATAAGCCAAATATTCCTATTTTTGCCTAGGGTACATTAGCCCCTTCAGCCCATCAGACCACTCTCCTTACAGCTGTTTAGCTGGCCACTCTACTAACCTCCTGGGACACAGCAAGAGCTTGTTAAACTTTCTTTTTGCAGTTAACAGCATTAATCTGAAATCTTCTGCAGTAGCAGTGGCATTCTATATGTGACATGCTCCTTCTATGGAAGATGCTGTTTCCAAAATTACTTTGCACTAAGACAAACCACAAACTAAATTGCCCTGGGAATACGCACCTCATACCTTTAAAAAAAAATCGTAATTCTGGAATACTTCACACAAAGTGGAGCCCGGAGGGGTCTCCATCCAGGTTTTCTAATTTTCTTTCTTGCCTTCTTCCCTTCTTTACGTGTCACATCAGAGTGCTCCCCCCACCTCTCCAAACGAGAAAACTACTGTTCAAGTTTCTGGCTTTTCTCCAAACAAAAAAGCCCTATCTTTAAGAGATGGCAAAGACTGTGACTGAAAAGGTAAAGGCGCCTAACAGGCGGTCCAAGGGTGTTCCTTCACACATGCAGCTCCCATCAGGAAACAGCAGAAAATTCAGGGGAAGGAGAAGGAATTAGTAAAACCTACGGGGCTTTTCTACAGCCTGTCACATCTCCCCCCGGCACAGACGCCCTCACGCTCTCCTCTGCACCTGCATTACATTAAACAGGATGAAGAAACACAAACCAACTTTCACTCGAATCTGAACTCTCCATTTCATGTCACCCTCAGGAAATCACGTGAGACGCATATGGCAAGTTCAGCCTGGGAACCACGTTGGGACCTTTCCGGCCAGGAGCAGAGCTAATCCTCACCACTGCCCGCATATGGCTTGCGACGGAGCGCTGCAGGGTCCTCCCTGCCTGCAGCTGCCAGCCCAACGGGCGGCTCGGGCAGGGCGGCCAACTGGGCTGTGTCAGCAGATGGAGTTGCATTTTTTCCACCGAGCCTGAGCGGGCCAATGATGAAGGAAAGCGAGGCAAGTAACACGGGCGATTTGATTTCAGAAAACGCTACCTAGCATGCAGGCTGTCCGCTCGCTGATCTCTCTGGAGAGGGAAAAGATTCACTCTCTCAGCTCTACGGTTTTCCCTAACCTGCATTTTCATCTGTCATCAGATACTTGTGTTTCACTTCACACCCAGGGAAAGAACTTGCCCCAAAACGACAGCGTTCCAGGCAATCTGGCACATCTCATTCCTGTGGCATGTCCTCGCCTCATCTATCTGCTGAGCTGGGGGAAAAAAAAACCAAAAAGGAAAAAAAAAAAAAAAAAAAGAGAAACAAATCAGCAGCTAGTCCTTTTTCCCCCAAGGAAAGACCTGCCATTCAGAATAAAACAGCTAACATTTGCTATAATGCGCCTTTCCAGGCTTTTTTGCCACCTTAATTAAAAGCGACCAAAAATAATGTTACTTTTGAAAGTAAATCCACTTGAGAGAGAGAGAGTGAAGCCTCTCAGCTGCTTGAAGTTCAGCTGGGAGCCCCTCCATTGTTTTCAGGTCGGAACGATGTGCTAGTCTCAATACCCACCTTGCAGGCACATGCAAGGTCTCCCAACCCCCTGACGCCCTCTGCTAAGGTAGTGTGATGCTTCCAGGGGCTGGTGAGACTAGAAAGGCTCACTGGCAGTATTTGAGTACTAGTAGGGGTAAGGAAAAAAAAAAAATCATTCAGACCACTTGTATCACAACAACAAAAAAAAAAGGCAAAGACGAAGTAATGCAGCTGAGAACAAATTTTAACTGAGCAGTTGGCACACGTGGAGAGAAATCATTGAGTCAAAGGCAACAATACATCTGATGAGGAGCTGTAAGTCCTGTGGTGCAGCTTTTCAGGAAATTTTGCTCTCTAACACTCTACTTGGAGATTGTTTAGGGAAGACTTTCTAATGCAGAGGTCAATCTTTTCATATAAATTGCCCAGCGTAATCTATGGACTCTGATATCTCTCAATGCATTAAAAATCTCTTTTTATTACAGCAAGCACAAAAAAATTCAGATTCTGCCCATATCTCTGGAGCTTCTGGATCATAGTATTACTGTTACAAAAAACATCAGTATGTCGTTTGGAAAACATCCTGAAAAGTCAAATGCATCAATGCAAGCCAAGCAGGGATGTGACGGATCAATTTAGATATTTAAACAGCAGAATTAACAAAAGAAAGGACAGAGATCTCCAGATATGGGAGCATCCCCACTCAGAGAAGATTATTGAATAAACAACGCATCCTGATGTCTGGATGGAACATGAGCCTGAAAATCTCCTGGCATAAACCATCTACACCCCACCATCTACAGGGTGGGGGTTGGAAGAAGCTTATCTCCATATCCCACAAAGCTTTATAGTTATGCTTTCTACAATACCCGAAGAAACGAAACGCTGGCAGACAGACAGAATTGTGGTTGGATCTGCTGTAAGAATTCCTGCATTTCTCTAACAATCAAATAAATTCTTTTAGAGGAGTTTGCTACATCCTTCTCAACTTTTATGATGACATATGCAGTAAAACAGAGCAGTGTTTTCTTCCCTCAGGAAAGAAGAGATAAAGAAGCTGTCTTTACAGTTCATGCAGAAAACTTCACATGTGCGTGCAGGATTTGCTCGTGTGTCCACCATCCACGCTTGCTCTGTAGCTGGTTCAACTACTGTGCTAATCAAATACTTTAACACAAGTATTTTAGCTCCGTAGAAAATATGATTTAGCAGAGAAAATAGTTAGATTTTAAACAGAAACAGTAAATCCCCAGTCGCCCATGCGTGCAATGGGGGCTAAAGACCTTTCACTGCAGAGAAACGCTGGCCTCCCACGCTACTGCCAGACAGTTCCCATCTACAGGCAGAGGATGGTTACCTGCTTTAATGTTGTTTTTCCTACTTTTCTGTCATTCCTACTGGGTTTTCTGTTGTAGTCCATAGTGAATACAGTGGTTCATTATCACATAGGGAAACAATCTGGTGGATGGGACAGCAGCTGAAGACAGTGAAGCGTTAAGCACAATTATAATGAGATCTTGAGAAGTTTCCATAGGTGCCTTGATTTGAATTATCTAATTGGATTACCTAAAATCGTCCAGCATAACAGGTTAGTCTTGAAGTCTTTCATCAGATTTAGTAAGCCTTCAGTCGGGTCTTCTGGCTGTGACCTGGCCTGTGGTCTCTGTGTCAGCAATACTCTCAGATGCTTTTGCCCCCTGATTTGAAGGTCTATTGAAGGCCGGTATCTCCATTCCTGGAGTGGGTTCCTTTGCATCATTGGAGTTCGAAAGAGAATAATTCACACAATAAGCTCTGCTGCCCACTCCAGCATTAGGACACGGATAACTTAAAGAGGGCTACCTAGATGTCATTGATGAAAACTCAGTAACAAAGCATTTAGTTGGGTTTTGTCCCATTTGGCCATAGATCTGGAAAAGAAGGACATGGTCAGCCAGACCTTCACCAATGCAGGATGGTGTTTACTGCAACACCTCTTGTACCTGCTCAGCTATTTTCACCTAATACAACACACAAACTTTGTACAAATTGCAGAGCTGTCATTAATTTGCAGCACAGGAAAGATTCATAATTTTCTGCTCTAGGAATGAGTGTGGCTCAATACATGGGGCTACAACAGCCCAGCTCTTCAGTAGTTTTGTCGGGAGCATGCAGAGGTACCCAAAAAAGCTCTTTCCCTGTCTTGTGTGTCAGCCCTGGGGGGTGTGATGGAGACAGCCAGTCCCAAGTGCCATCTGCCAAGCTACATGTGAGCATCAGACTCTGCTGTCCCTGTGCATGCCTGGCTGGATTAGCCAACGTCAACAAGATAGTTACACCCTCCTCTACATGGGCACATGTGGGGCGTCCAATTCCATACGCGCCACGGGGGAGGGACTGGGGGGACGGGACGGACAAAGCAGACACTTGAGGCCTTGGGAAGCAACGCCAATCAATTTGACTCTTGAAATGGGATCAGAGTCCCTGGGAACAGAGCCAGCACCTTTCCCTGGGGCAGCGTCAGACATGCTGAGTAGATTTTGTCGTGAATAAAAGTCTCCCAATAGCAAGGCGTAAGACAGCCCAGAGCTTCGGGGCTGCCAGCCTTTTTGGTTCCTCATCTCTCATTCTCTCTAGGTTTTTGGACAGCTGGCATGGTGAGTACTGCGGCACTTGAGCATCAGAAACTGATGCCGAGAAGGAAAGGTTCAATGATCTGCCCAATTCGGAGCACCTCCAGGTTCTGTATGTGGTGCATTTATCACCAGCACCACAAAGGCAGAAGACAATAGGGAACAAAGCCAGGTTGTATCGGGCGCTTCCCCTGTGCATGCCACGTTTGCTCAGGGGATGGCTGCTGACCCGGAGCACGAGTGAGGACATGCCAACGGCCCTCCCGGCCTCCTGATCTACATGGAGGGAAGCAGGACAAGCAACACCAGGTCTATAAACATCATGCAGTGGAAAGGATAGAAGTATTTAAAATTAAGCTAAAGGCAGTCTCAAAGCTGCCCTAAGTGGTAAGTCTGGGGGCTGAGCAGAAAATGAAAATGTCAACAAGAACGCAAGCAGGGTGGTTAGTTAGGATATATATGTTCTTCTGTCTGATACATACACCTTAAGAAAAGAGTGAATGTAAATGTGAAACGCTGCATGAAAATCACAGGAATAAGCCTGAGATTTAAATATCAATACTAACATACAGGATGAGCCATTTTAATAACATCTCCACTCTGCTTCTCCCCAGGAAAACATGCTGATACGGGCTGGGAAATCTGAGGAGCAGCTCATGTGATGCAGACTTCTGACATTCCCCCAGACGTGACTAAGCTTAAACAAGTGGCATTATCTGGTGCATTTGAAAGCAAGATGTGAACAACGTGATCGTGAGGCTTTTTTTCGTACTACACAAAATGTTCCTGTTTGGATCGGGTTTGTGAAGTGAAGGATATTACGAACAAGTTAAAATTTGCCTGCGGCTTTCATAATCTTGCCAGCCTGAACTTAGAAGATTCTGAGTGCTGAGAGTTAACAATATGAACGTAAAGAATAGTAGTTCTGTGAAAATGCCTATAATTGAGCTTTCACCATATACCATGACAAAAATAACTACGATTCCTATTACAGAAAACACAACCTTATCTAGAAATAGAGCCTAAAGAGGGCACTCTTAGTCAGTTTTGGAAGTTTTACATCATTACAAATACATTGATATTTAAAGTCTGCTGCTTCCAAATGTAGAATTAAATAGAGGGTCATCACAAATACTATTTTCCAGTCATGAAGCTGAACACATAAGTGAACTTTGTATTAACTGAATAAAAGGAAAATGAAAATAAATATACGATGTGAAGCCCAGATACTGTTATCCTGATGTGTGCGCACAGCTCAGGAACACCAAGCTCAAACAGCACTTATGCCCCTGTGCAAGCACCCTAAAGGCTCACAGTGCCCTGCCCAGAGCTCCTGCATGGCGGCTCCTCTTATCCTTAGCATGTGATTAATTTTTTTCTCAATTCGTAAGGACTTTAAAAAAAAAAATTCTCGAGATTACAAATTAAGACTTCTGCTTTTGAAGAAATTAGAGCAAAAAGGTCACCATCCTGGTTAAAAACAGGTGGCCAGGTCAGAGCTCTGGGCATCAGAATAATTCCTTTAACAACAACAAAGCAATGACACCAGCCAACTCTTCATTGCCAAGTCCTTCAAAAAAACTCACCTGTCTTGGTAGTAATTGCAGGGGTAGTAACTACCTTCCTATATCTGATATAATCAGAAAGTTCATTATTTTCTTATTGGTGGGGTTTTTGTTTGGTTGGGTTTTTTGGTATTTCACTGCATTTAGACCATAAAATCAGAGAGAGACATCTTCGCTTTCTGGTTGAACTTGTGCACAGAAAAGAAGAACTTCAGGTTGAAAAGTCTTACCTACAACTACAAACCTGTTGTAATCCATTATATCTTTTCAGTAGTTATAATTGTTAAAAGATTTTTCAAAACATGTATGGTGTGGAGTTAAACACAGCCTCTTCAAATACAAACCGATGTATTTTTTCCGTCTAAAGAAATTTGCCATTTCTAATCTCTCCTACCCAGACTTTTGCATTTAGCACAGCAACTAATTGAGATGCTCACTAGCTGATACTGCCACCCAATGGCTTTTTAGTCATTAACAGCCTAAAAAAAAAAAAAAAAAAAAAAGCAGATGTAATGTGGAACCAGTTCTGCTTCTGCTATGGGAACAGAAAGTGCCTGGGTAGGACACTTCCACTAAAGAGATCTTATGAAAAATGACTATATAAAATACACGTTAAAAATACTCATTTGAGGAAGGTGGAAATGGAGCAAGTTCTCAGAATTTCAGCTGAATACTCTTACTATCATCTCCAGCAATAAACACGGGTGAGCGATTCAACTCGCACGGATACCAGCTCCTGCACCCAGTATTCTGCCAGGCCCTTCTGAAGAGGTTCCCCCACAGCAGAAGAAGGGACAAACAGCCGCTTTCTCCTTCCCCTTGTGCCCCAGTCCCTGATCAGTAACAGGAGCTGCCTCCGGGCAATTTTCTCCCAGACATTTAAGAACCAACCCAGATTTTCAGAGGGAGAAACTCAGCGCTCAGTTTACACAGCAAGAAAATACTTATTCCCAGGTGCTGTGACAGGCGCTGGGCATCGGATGGGGGAAGCTTTGTGCATAGTACCCCCAAAAAACTCTGCAGGCAGCTCTAAGCCTGGCTACACTTTATCCCTACCTGACATAAAGCAAATACCGACTGGCCCTCGAGAGTTTTTAATTCAGGGGAGGGAGAGGGATCCAACAAGTTATCTTGTGATCTCTGAATAGGTATCTATGTAGAGAAAGCAAAAGGGCCTTCAAGAAAAGAAGCAAAAGGAATTAAAAGGCCAAGACTGAGGAGAGAGAGAAAACTCTGGCTCCATTCCTGCAGTCAAGTCCACGAGAGACTTCTTTGCCCATGAGTGGAGGGGACCCCACGGTGGAGAAAGCATTATAAAGCTTCCCGCGAGGAAGGAGCCGGGGGTTTGTCATCACCAACCTGGCGCACGCCTTGAGCTTGCCTTTGCGTAACAGGGGGGTTTCCCTTCTTGTTTCCCTCTCCACTCCCAAGTGGTCCTAAAAATGTCTCCCCGTCTTAGGTCATGACAGCCTGGCCGCGTTTGTTGGCACTATTTCCCTCGCAGCCAGGGAGGGCCGTACGGCTGCACGACGGCCCTCACCAGGACAAATCTGAGACAAACAGCAGCCTTGAACTGCTCCTGACTGACAGCCAAACGCCCATCAGCAACATGGGACAAGACCCAGTGAGTTACGGCGAAACCTGTAGGGAGCAGGACTCCAACAAGAAAAAGAAGCGTTTCTCTCTGAAAGGGCACAAAGGGCTACGTGCAGCAGAAATATGATTCTGCGTTATTATACGTGCTACAAGGTCCCAATGATTTTACTTTAACGAAATAATTTCATTCACAAAGTACTGTCTAGTTACCAATTCTTTTTGTCATTTTGTTGTTAACAAACAAACCTGACCCTGCTTTGTTTTCTCACTCTACATAGAGTTATAATGACAAACATTTTCATGTGCATTTGCTGTGTCAGAAGCAGTAGTAAAACAATTCCTCTCAATATAGCAGCAAATTATTTTCCACATGCAAATTATAAGTAGTAAAAAAATTTTCCTTTTGGAAAAAGTTTGTAAGTACTTTATTCTGTACTCACAGCAGTTTAAGACATCCACAAGGAAAACACTGAGATAACAGGGGGGCTACAACTGGTCTTACTGCTGTGCATGTGTGCAAGGCATCCTTCTCCCCAAACTGGTACTCGGTGAGCGAAGGTGGAATAACCACTAGATGGGGATGTCTGGCTTCAGAATGTAACAAACCCAAGAGGAGCCTCAGTCACCCTCTGCGATAAAGCTTTTCCAGAGTATTAAGAAAAAGAAGGAAAGAGGGAAAAAGAGGGGAAAAGAAGGGGGGAAGAGGGGGGGAAATGGGGGGAGAGAAGGAAGGGGTGGAAAGCCCAAGCACTTGCCTTCTCCTTGTCTTTCTCTGGATCGAGTGAAAGACCAATGAATTGATTCATAATGTGCAAGAGAGAGATAAACAGTATGAGAGAAAACAGGTAGAAAACGGTATCAGGTCTATATGCATATTCCCAAATTGACCTGAAAATAGTTTCAATAAATATCTGGACAAGACCAAACTGCTGGTGCATCTCCCCTGACCTCCTGGCGGCTTCTCACACTTCTGACCATCTCTCTTGTCTGACAAGGGATCTTCTGTGGCTTCACCTGCTCTTGGTCCTCCTCTTGTCTGCTTGTCCTCTTTTCCACCCTGCTAACCTTATGGGTCCTCTCCTCTCCCCTCCAGCATCTGGTGATCAAATTTTGCTGCTTCTCTATCCATGTCTTTTTCCATTCAGGTTACAGCTAGAACTTCAACATGCATCTCCCATCTCAATTAATGGGACACCCACCTCTTCATAATATTTGCATGGCCCCCACCCCTTCAACCCATAACAGAGCTCCTGCACATACGTTCCCACTCTTCAAATGGTTCTGTAGGTCCTGGAGCATGAAGGCTATGTTCTTAGTCCTCACTTTCAAACTCTTCACAGCACTGGTAATGCTCTTTTCTTTCCCACTTTGCCAGCTTTGGGGCCCGCTTGCTCACTTGTCCCTCTTCCTCCTCATGAGTGCAATGCCCTCTGCGTTGAAATCTAAGGCCCCTTTTCCCTCCATCTTCAAATCCCCTCTTCTAGTATTTCCCTTCTCCCGTAAAAGCAAGTGGCCAAACAATCACAGAGAAGTAGAACAGTGGGCAACTACTCAGAGATACTTAAAATATTTCATACGTCATTTAAAAATTGTAGTATATATCAAGAGAAGCCAGACTCCTTCTGTGTGCTCACCTTTACATACTGTTGGTCTCAGCTTGTAATTGCAAGAGAATCTGATTACACCTTCCCGTTAGATGCAGACAATCATATGCAGGAACAATACATATCTGAACATAATTACTTTATTTGAAAAAGCACGTGAGAAGTTCACAGCAGCTTTTCGTACGCTTAAGAACAAGCCCACAGAAGACACCTGGGGAACACTGTTAGAAATACAGATAGATCTGGGGGTATTTCAAATAAACTGGATTCTCCTTTTTTTCCAGCTGAAAACTATCTACTCACATAAAAACTTTCTAACTGATATTTGCACACACTAAAAAAGACATCAAGTCTTTTAAACTTTTCATTGATTGTTTTTCTTTGTCCCAAGGTAAAAAATTACAAACAAAACACCACTGTTTATTGCTTTGAAAGTAGCTGGGCATCTGCTTTAAAACACTGTTGTGTAAGAGTGAAAAATGGTAAAAAACTAAGAAAAATGGTTATTTAAAAAAGTTTCCCTCAACTTAATGTGCAAAATCTTGGATTTATTTCTAAAGCCGCGTTTCAGAGATGACACATATTTGGTCGGGTTTTCAAACTCTGAGAAAAAGAAATAGTTAATGTCCAGTATGTTTTGTCATGGCTTTCAACTTACCGGAAAGTAAAGGTAAATACAGAAATCACTGCAGGCTGTATTCTTGATCTACCGTTCATCTCGACCAAAGATAAAATATTTATTGATCTTAGCAGTACAGACTTAGCCTCCACTGGGAATTTGCTGTAACATATTTGACATCTGAGAAGATGCTGTTGATGTTCACATGGGAGCCTCAGTGCATTTACAATACAAGATTTAGTCCAAAATTTGCAGATCAACATGTCACACCACAGTGATAGAATAAAATTTTTCAATATAATTAAAAATATATTTACATAAAGAAAGACCTCATTTTAACCGCTTCTCAAACACATATTCAAAATAAATTGCAAGACAAGGTCACTGCATGAACTGATCAAGACCCAGTTGGGATGCCTTAAATTGCTCCCCTAGCTTGTTTTCAACTACAGGCACTGGCTGCAATTCTAAAACTTCCATACATTCGCACTGGTAAACGTTCAGACGGGCTCATTACAGACTCTCACACACCGTGCATCTGACTGTAAAGGAGCATTTTGCCATTTGCAAGGCACAGCGTTGCCCCGCGCTCTGGTCCTGCTCAGTGTTCTGTGCAGCCAATTATGCTGTGGAATTCCCTCCCATCAGGCATGAAGAAAATAATTCAGCACATTATGCTTGAGCATACCAGTATCTGGGTGGGCACTCCGATTTATTAAAAGAGTAACTATATGTGAGCATCAGAAAAGATTTAACTACAGCTCCATGAAAGATCCTGTGCAGCGATCTCTTGAGGAGCTGTGGACAATACTCCCAAAAGGAAACCCGAGACCATCCTCGGAATTACAACATCATCCACTACAGCAAGGAAGCATAAAACAGCTCATTAGCAGCCCTATCGAGTGACAGACCTAAAGCCAGCTCCAAAGTTGCCCACACCTGTCTGCCTATAGCGCTTGCCAAAAAGCCAAATTCCACTGGGGAAAGAATCCTTGTCCCTCTTCTACATCTGGATCTTGCAACCCCAATATGCTCCGGGGAACCACAGGTTTCAGAGCAGCAGGGTGCACAGCGAGGGAGAAAAGATGAGCAGATGCTGCAAGATCCCTCCCCCCAAATGAATGAATTCCACACTACTGTGTTTCGAATGTGAAAACCCAAAACGCCGTTAAAAATATCCATCAATTTTAAGTAGCACCATTTTAAGTAGCACAATTTTAAGTAGTCCAGCAAAAATTATACAGTGGTATTTCTAGTACAGCTTGTTCACTTATAACCTGAAAATGCATGAGCCCTACTATTATCTTAGGAACTCATTTACAGTAGGCACCCTGAGATGTTCCTTTGACAGATTAGGAGCAAACTGTATTAATAACATAATAGTTACTGTTTACTTTCACACTGAACTCCAATACCTCAGTGAAAAGCCTTAAGTATGATAAAGCTGAGTAGAACTCTTAAAAGCAAGCCAGAAAATCCATCCTTCCACACCATCCTTCATGATGATCTGAATACTTCATTAGTCTCCCAGGATCTGTTTTCTAGAAACAGTGGTGTTTTTTTTTTAACATGCTCTATATACAGGCCTCATTCAGATAAATTAATTAGGAGAAATTAAACTAACAACTGTCACGCACACACAAGTATCCATCAGATTTTTCCCAGACTACAAAGAGCACACCCACATCATACAACACTCTATAAAAGATGGGAACAGCCTCAGTTAGAAACCAGACATTTTTATCCTTGTGGAAATCTTCTCTAATTGTAGCAAACTGCTAGATAAATGATGATAAATAGATGATTACGCAACATGGTAGAAAGGGTAAGAGGAGAGAGATGCAATTTTTTTCAGACAGTTTAATAAGAAATTTCACTTCTCTGTAATGGTGTCTTGGAAGTATGAAAAAGGACTCCTCTCTAATGCCAGCACTGTTTGTTTTCCTTCCTGATATAACTAGCATTATTACTATCAGAATTTACTGCACCTTTACAGTAAAAACTATATGCAATAGAGCTGTACTAGAACACAGTTGTAGTAAGACCAGCACCACAGATCCTATACAGCAGAAGAATATTAAACAGCAGAAAATTAAAACTCCTCACTCTGCCAAAAGGCTGCAAGACACTACACCGAGTCGTTTGCAAGCCTACGTATAAGAATTTTTCAGAAGAAACTACAATCCTGCAAGAAGCAGAAGGTAGAAAAACCCTTCCTGATTCTTCCGTAAATGATTCTTGCCCTTCCACTGCAAGAATCTAAACCTATGGGGTTTTTTTCTATATATTAAACTAGGTTTTAAGTTTTGATCCCAAATCACATTGCACCTAAATAGGTGAAGACGTGAAAAGAAGACTGGGGGCTTCTGTGCCTGGGAGAGAAAAGGATTTCACAATACCCTGAGTTCCTTGATCATTTCACTGCAACCTCCCCATTAATTCTTAAAAGAAATGCATGGTTTTGATGTAAAGAAAAGATGCATTAATACTGGAGGACCATTTCTTAGATTACAAAGAACCTGTCTAGCAAAAGTTTGAAGCACAATGAAGGAAAGTCTGAATGGCAGCATCCGCATCCGAACACCTGCTTGCTTCTCTCTGCTGCCCGGCCACTGCAGCGAGCTGGTATGGATTCAGCAGTTGGCACAGGCACCCTAACCGGCCGCTGCATCTTCCAAATTTTGGAACAAGCCTGCATTGACAGGAAGCAGGGCAGAGCCTGAAGCAGGTTTAAGGAGGGAGGCAGCTGGCCTGGGAGCGGCACAGGAATTCGGTAATCCGAAGGGCTGTGTTCCTGGCCCGTGTGAAGGGACCTGTGGCCCCAGTTGGAGGATGCAAGTGCTCAGAAGCCTGTTCAGTTATGTACTAAGTAGAGAATTATGTTGCAGTAACAAGTCACGTACCGTGGCAAAACGTGTGTGAGAGAAGTTCAAAAGGCTCCCCGTTACACGTAGGAGGGCAGTAACTCACAAGAATCTACTTTCTAGGTTTCCCCTCCCTGCCATGGCACTGAGACACTTTCTAACTATTTCCCACTCAGTGTTTTGCCGTTTACCTTAACAAACATGCAGAAATTTGAAGGAATCCCTACCTTTGGGAAAGAGTCTTTTTAGTAACAAATCTGCTAAGAGAGAACACCTGCAGTAGGTTTTTTAAGATTAATTACCTACCTTATGAAGATAATGAAAGTCAGATCCATGACAAACAGCTGTGGGTTCTTCTAGCACTTGAAGGACAACATCTTTAAAGAAACCCCTGGCATCTGTAGCTGTAACCCCGTTTGGGAGAGCCCAGGGTTGTACCCGGCCGCTTGTCACGCACACGGCCTGAAAATTAATGCACCGGCTTCTGCCCTGCACCATCGCCCTGCCATCGCTGAAGCAGAAATTCAAACCCCACTGCCTGTTTGGGATAATAACTTAAATCCTAACCCATATCCCCCTTCAAAAAAACATACACTAACCCGATTTATTATTTTTTTTTAAATATGTTAGGCATAACCAGTGTTCAGCTGCACAGTAGATGGCAGTAAATCTTCACTTGGCACGTTAGAGACCCTCCGGCCTCCCTCCAGATTTGAAAGAATTTGTGAATACATTTATGGCATTTTTCAACATACTGTAGGAGTAAACTCCTGCTCAGCTACACTCGTCTTCAGCTTTCTCATCAACCTTTTCCCTAGGTGTGCACATACATGATTCTATCATTTCACACACGGTTCATTCTCAGAGCTCTTTTACTATGGAAAAGCAATGGGATGTACGTGCAGTTTAGCACTATCAGATGAAGACTGGCTTATTTCGGTGTCATATAATACAAAAACATATGAAATGTAAAACAGCGGATTCTTAATCACAGCTGTAAATGTGTTGACACATACAGGGTGAGGAAGGGAAAAAACATACTCGGTGTTGCTGACAGTATGTCAAATAGCATTACCAGAAAGAGAAGCAAGCTGCAGCATGTGATTTGGACGACACTCTGGGACACAGAATTTTATCTCAATTTAGATTTTCTGCCACAGAAAGGCATCCTCTTCCTGCCAAGCCTTTGCGAAGCTCTGAATCTCACTTAAGTTCTCAAATGCTGATCATTTAACCCGTTCTACCAAAGATGCCGTTTCAAACTTTAAAATGCTCCCTGTCCCAGTTCTCAAAAGGTGCATTTGCTAAATCATTTTACACCTATGGATGTCAGCTCCTAGTAGTTTACAAGACACATGAAGCCACAAAAATTGAGCTAAGAAAATGGTTTTCATAGAGGGTTTGACCCAGAACACCTAGAAGTATTTCCAGTTCTCTGCCTGGTCCTTGGATCAGGCCCAAAATGAACGAAGGTTTGCTAGACCAGCCTTTTGATCAAGTTTACTGTCAGTTAAGTGGCCGTAATTCCAGAGAAATTGTACTATTCATGCCAGTGAGGAAGGCAGCCCTTTAAGTGCCTTCTCTTCACACACTGTACAGCATATGAATCAAGCTCATCTCCAAACATACTGTTATGCCTTGTTGTGTTTCAGAGACTTTCATAAAAAGCAGTGAGAAACCACAAAACAATCTCTCTTTACATTGGATGATACTAATTAAACCAGATTAATATTGTACTAACTTGCAACAGCACACAGAAATCTGTTTTATATCACATCTTTCTGACGGGCTGCATTCCAAAACAATTTTGGTGCCAGCTCTCACATTCCCAAAAGTGCCTTAAAAACCACCTTGCAACCATCTGCAGAAGTCTCACAACTTGCATCCAGCACTCGAGCACTGGCCCTCTGGGAATTTTGGGCTAGCATTCAAGATCAGTACCCTGGCATCTGCACAGGGTGGTGCGGAAGTGTGAAATCATCGGGACTCAAAACCCCACCAGAAACGTCTTCTGACCACGCTTCATTTGTATGAAAGTCAGTCAAACCGCTACTGCAGTTCTGTTTCTCATGAGCAGCAGTTGAATTGCTTGCAAAAAGCAATTTGCCTGCAGCATTGCAATTGCCTCTGCGTTGCTGCAGGGTGTTGGGGCAGCAAGGACAGAGATTTACACCAGGACTCACAAACAATACTGCCCTTGTGCCGTCTCTGTTCCAGCGTGGGACTTGCATGCAGTGAGTGAAAGTGCTTAGAAACAATACAACTTCTCTTCAACTGAATAATGTTGTAGATTCATTTCTCTTGTAATTTTGAAGTACTCTGTACACATATTTGACCTTTTCTACTTTTTAAAAGACCCACCAGGGAGGCCTAGCAGCCATTTACTGCAGAAACCCATTTTACTGGGAAAGAAAAAGCTATCTATTAACACTAGAATATCAGCTGCCATGCAGATGAGCTGGATGCAATGTAGTATCTGGTCAAGTTTCATTTGCTTGAACCCAGGAAAAAAGTTAAGAGGAAATTATTGAGTGACAGGGAAAAACAGTACATTTTGACAACTCACCTGATGTCAGCAAAGGCAACAACTGCTGAAGCTGTCGTAACAAGAAGTCTATCTTTGGAGCGGTGAAAGTGCTGAGCCCACTTAAAGTTGACATCAGTAATATGCGTGCAGATAAAGTGAACTCCAGAAATGTTCTATATAGACAAAGTTTTAAATACTGGAAGTTATTTTAAGGGTGCAGGGTTCTTAATACTTTTGACAATGCTATGAACATCTAAAGGAAGAAAAGACGGCATGGATGTCTTCATGTAAATATAAACAACTACAGATACAATACACACATTAAGAGACACATACACAAAATACATTAAGAAGACTACATTCTCACAATGATTTTTATGACTTGGTGTAGCTGCAGACCACATAGCACTGGCTGCCTTGGTCCTCCTAGATAGCTTCACCTGTTTTGAGGGGCAGTGCTCTGTAAAATTGTGATGTTCTCTGAAGGTCAGGGGACTTGCAGTTTCACCATCTAAGCCTGCCCAACTTACCGTCTAAGCCACTCATACCCATGCCTTCTTTTCTTCCTTTAGATGTTCATAGCATTGTCAAAAGAAGAAAGAGGAAGAGCTCTGAATTAAAACTTACCTGTTTGGTCTACCAATAGCAAATGCGTCACCTCCCGGCCCCTGGGCAAAGCCCACTGCTTCACAACATCTACATCCTCAACAAAAGCACAGGCTCCTCTGCACCACTGGAGTAATTTCAGTCCAAGACTCCCATTCAACTCAATGTAACTTGCTTTAGGTGAAGCACAGAGGAACCTTGCTAATTTTGATCTCATGTTTCACAGCTTACAAAGATGTATCTCCCTTCCCAAATGCTGAATTGAACACCCTAATAGGCCCACAAACTTAAGATTGTGTCAATTTTTTATAAAATCCCCTCACAAGACATTCCAGTATCTTTGAAGTGGCATTACCACCCATGGTTAGAGCTGAAAACTTGCCAAAGAAAAAGCTGTAATACACTTTAATTAAAAAAATTTTAAAATTGTGTGGTTATTGGCTTACCCACTAATTCCTCCAGGCCACTGAAGCATGTGTTTAGCGTTCAATGGGCTACTGACGGGTTTAAGCCAGTGGAATAACTCAAATAACCACTTCTATTGCTTCCAGTATAAGCAATACTGAAATTCTTTGGTGGATTTAGGCCCCAGTCACTACAAGTTAATGAAGCTCTGTGGTATGGTATTCTATTTACACATTTACTCCAGAGGAGCATTTGCTCCACCCTTACTGTAGGATAAAGTGTTCAGGAAAAGAAAGCAAAAATCCTAGCGGTGACATGTACACACTCTCACTTCAGAGGAGCTAATCTTTCAGTATGAGCAAAATGAGCTAGATAAGCATCTCTTCACACTCCATTAAGTTATGAGTCTCCTCCATATCAAAGACAACATACGACAGCTGAGTCATACACAATATTTATGTGACGTCCACTTGTCCAATACAAATGCTTTTACAGAACCTAAAGATGTTCGGCCCGAGAGGAAACTATAGACAAGTCTCCGATATTGCAACAGCGAACACACAAAATCCAGACAGACTCACAGACTTGTGACCTTTGTAATTACACCCCATCGCAGGCAGCTCACTAGCGTGTGGACAACCCTATTTATGGCAACAACAAATCACTGCAAGTTAGCCCCTGTCTGAGAGCCTGGAGACCGGCATACCTGAACCATCAAACATCTCAGCATTCCTCAGCCGGTGCTTGTTTTGCTCTAGCGAGACAGACAAATGGGGTCATCCCCAACCTGTCTTAGTTTTAGTTCTGACACGGATATGGGCAACACAAAAGGATATGATGCCATGGCATGAGGAGCCAGCATTCAGTGCTGACTACTGGTGATGAAGCTGTTCCCATGACTCTAAAAGGAACAGAAATAGGATTTTAGTGAAAATCTTTACTCATGAGCCAGAAATCAAAGTAGAGAAAGGAGCAAAGCAGTTGGGGATGATGAGAGATTTATACTACTTTTTACCACTTCTCCCTTTCTAATCTTTTCACTGCCTCCCTGCTGCATAAATGCAATTCAAGTTTCCTGTCTCTACCTGGAAAATGCTTGCTCAAGCTTTTCCTCCTTTTGCAAGCTTTGGTTCAATCCTGACCCTGTGCCTCATCTGCCTTTTCCACTCCTCCTCTCATAATGCTGCACAAAATCACAGTTTTGTAAAGTTCAAGGCTGGACATGCCGCTGGGCCACCCTGCATTACCCTGTGTGCCACAGCCTAGGACGCTTCACCCAGCTATCCCAGTAACATGCAGTTGCCTGAAAGCAAGACTTCCTGCAGAACACCACAGTCTTGCTCTAAGTTAGTCAAGAGAGGGAGAATTGCTTGGGTTTTTGTCTCCTTTTGATATGCTGCAGTGGCTAATTACCCTTACTATTAAAATGGAATTTTATTCCAATTTAAATATCTGTTTCTGAACTTACTGCTTTGGATTTGGCATTAAAATGTGTTAACAAGGACCCAGCTTGCTACACAAACTGAGGTTACAGTCCTATTATTTAAAACTGCAGTAATCTTCACGCCTCTAGTGAACAGCATCTATACTTACTCCAAACTGTTGGTGAAAATGCTGAATAAGACTGTTTCCAAGTCTCTATGGTATCACCCTGAAAAGATCCCTATTTGAAGGAAATTCACTACTGCCAATGGTTCTGAGACGTTTTTTAAGTTTTGGGTTTTTTAATCCAGTTAGGAGTTGCTATACTGATAATATGTTTTTTTTCCTAAAAATCAAAAGACTGGGAGGTATGAAGCAAAATACAGACATGAAATCTTATTATCTGTTTATCTACCCTTATCAAACAAAACTAAAAACCTTAAAGAAAAAAATATTCGGCAAACTCCTTTCAACAGAAGATTATGCTGACCAAAATAATTATATTCTACCCTCTGAGCTTTTGTTGGTTTAGTCTTTGTCAATTGTATTCACCTTAAAAATTCCTGTAATACTGCCCCTTACTTGTATCAGACTAACCACACTACAGCTACACAGACCACCCCAGTCATCATTTTTCAATGGTTAGGCCTTCTTCACCAGGCTGGATTTATTCCCATATTCCATGATTTTTTAACCTCTCAGGACAAAAATCTCAGGGAACTTCCAGATCCAACTCTTCGGATTCTTTGGTGCAGCTAACCAGACGGATTGATTTTTAGTGCACTTCTACTAGGAAAAACATTACCATATCCTCATTAAGTATTGACTTCAGAGTACTGTATCAGCCTCATTCAATACAACTAGGTTATCCTGTTCCTTTCCAAATAGAAAATGAAGTATTTATTAGAAATTGAGATATTTATTGAACAGTTCTGCCTTTTTTTGCATCAATGCTAGCCCCTTTACAGTTCTTATCTGGTACTGGGTCTCCCTCCTTTCTAGCATCATTCTCCTGAAACATGTACATTCTTCCATCAACCATGGATTTTATTGTTTTATTTTTAACTTCCCATCCAGAACGCCCCAGTTGGGTTTTTTTTGTTATTTGAGTGGGAGTAGTGCAGTAGATATTTTGCAAGCACTTCTTAACAAAATCCCAATTTAATTTATACTTTTCTAATTTTTTTCTTCTCAATCAACTTTGCTCTAACATTTTTTCCACAGTGATGAAATTCAACCTTTCCGAAACACCAAATCAGCATGTTACCCATACAAACCAGCATATACCCCTTTGACGGGAAGAAGGTCACGTTCACTGGTCCTTAGGCAACCACCAAATCTCACTCCCTTGATCAATTCATCTGCATCCCTGTTCGTGACGTCTGAAATGGATTCAGCTGGTATTGTGTGCTGTGTTTTTTGCATTAAAAGATTATTATCTGTTTTTAGCAATGCTAAGTGTGCTACTATTGGCTGCATCAGATCTCCGGTATGTTGAATGGCCCATTTTTAAATATTCCATATGTTTCCCTTCTCCTCCCACACACTGCCATACAACGGACTAGTTCCCACCGGTCTCTGGTTTTATTTAATGGATTCTTTTCCAGAACTTGGTTATCAAGCTAGTCCTTATGCAGTCAAAACTCAGTGGATATGAGTTACTCATTAATTCTTTAATGAGTAACCAGCAGTGCAATTGAAAGTATGAGAAATGAATGGGCACCACATGGCAAGGCAAGGACCAGAAAGCATGATGACAGAGCCCTAGCTTAGGCAGATGTAAATTTGCTTCCATCGGGGCTGGGCAAGCTTCCTTGCAAGAGTTGCATCTAGTGCTCAGTGCCACTGTTCAGTCAAGATAACCTGACCGGGCACTGGTTCAGCCGTTGAAGTATCCCATGAGTTCTACGACCCTAGTCACACAAATAGTTGCCCAAGGTTTCAGCAATATGCATTTCTTAAAATCACTGAGAATATCAGTTCCTTCCTGCTGGTCTTCCACAGCCCGTCAGTGCCATGTGAGCAATTTCTCTCTCACATGTTTTGTAATAGGGGATCAATTTGTTCACCGCAAGCTGAGCTCAGTTTGAACATTTGCCTTAGCGACAGCACACAATCTTGTAAATTAAATGTTAATTCATATTTGCTTCTTATAACATCCAGACAGGCTTTGCCTTCCAGTTTCTGAGGTACAGGCTGAGCGCTCTGCATCTCCCTGGAATGTGGCCCAAAGTTGTACTTGGGCTCTACTATCAGGATGAATTTTTTTGGCTTCTAAGGAAACAGTTTATAAGCTGCTGCATATTTTTTTTCCTTTCTCCTGACAATTATCTTTTGGTTATAGATCAGAACCAAGAAGAACAACAGGATTTTTTTCTTAGCTACACCTACAGACATCCTGTGTAGATAGGAGTAGAAAGGTAAGAAGGCCCAATCTGCAATCCTAAAATTAGATGATGATAGAGAGACTAAAGCTGGCTACCGGAACTAAGGGATGGATGTTAATGTGTAAAGGTGAATAACTTAATTGTATCACACTGTCACATACTTAGAGTGAGTGCATCTGTATGTTAAAAAAGGAGGCGAATATAAAAAAATTAAACATACATTTTCCTGGTTAGTTTTTTAATTTAAAATTGGTGGAAAGGAAGAATTGAACAAAATATATGAAATGTAAAGGAAAATGAGAATAATGGGTTTTTTTTAAATGTTCTTGCAGATGAGAGATGGGTATGAAACAAAATTTTTCCTCTTCTTCAGTGGGAAAAGTGTCGCTTCTGGTTATCTGTCTTAAAAGACACAGAGTAATAAGGGAAACTTTCTTCATGTTGATTAAAACTGGCATTCAGGTCCCAGAGCCTCAGAAGAGACAACCACGATACACCACCAAATACAACCACTGACTAACCCCGGCTGCTGCCTGCCCCAGCCCAGCCCATAGGAGGAGGTAACAATCGTCCCTGACAAGCAATGTCAAGTGACAGCAGTTTTTCCTGATGGGTCGTCACCAAATGAGTCAACAACAGAAGTGAAGTAGATGCAGGTTAAACCTGCACTGGGGAAAGAAGGAGAAATATATCTAGACTTCACTCCTCACCTCAATGAGATTACTGCACTAATTGCAGCTTGTCTTAATATCAGCATCTCTGCATTAGCTCTCCAGAGCAGCAACCCAAGAAGCTTAACAATAAAAGGCATTTAGGCAAAGCTGTTTTCATTCCTCCGTATCCCACCAGTTCCAGGGACCGGGGCTTTGGGGCCTTGACTTCGCTGTGTGACTGGTGTTCACATAGCTGCAGCCTTAAAACCTGCTGGGCATGACCGCCTGCAGACACAGCAGATTTCCATCTGTCTTCATCATCAAGCTGTGGCTGTCAATCCCACCAGCTTCACGGGAAACCCTGGTGTTACCAATCAGCTTAGCCTACTGTGCACACGCCACACAGCTATAAACCATAAAATCGTTGTTTTTACAAGGGCAGTGGATTTAAAATTGCCCGACCCCGCCAATTCAAGAAACACAGGACCATTGGACAAAGAGAAATACATGTGGAAAAGGATAAAATTATGTGTGCCAGCATCGGGGGATGTAACCACACCCTGAACCTACAACATATATAAACAGAAAATAGAAAAGGTATTTCATATTTCTTACAGCCTGATATATACTGTCCTTGGAGGAGCAGTTCACCATGTGATCTCTCAAGCCAGCAATGGCAGCAGCATCGTCTGTGGGTACAGAGAGACAACAGGTGGGAGAAGCAGACGAGACAAGTTTTCTTTTAGGTGTATGAAGTTTGTATTTCATTCATGCTATTTGTGAAATGGAATAACATCAGCAAGTAGTCATGAGGCTGCAAGTTAGGAAATTACATCATATATTTGGCAATAACTCCAGGATATAAATAACCTGGAACATCAAACCTTTCACAGAAACAGATGCAAAAAGGGATTCACTTGCCCCTGGGCAATTCACAGTGTGTAACATTTACACGTGGATGGGCAAGCTGTTTTTAGCTTCCCAGGAGTCAAGACAGAGCTAGCAGAACTGGATTGCACATTCCCACAAGAAGGGCAGCAGATGATTGTTACAAGCTGCAGAGCATAGCAAAGAAGTTAACTCGGTACACTGAAAAAGCATAAATCCAAGAAAGAATGTAAGGAACCTTTTTCTTTCTCTCCATTCCCCTATTCAAAGTAGTTACAGGAAGAGAAATTATTCTGAGCACTATAATTTAAGTAACCCTTATCAAAACTTCTCCGTAGTCAACCTTACAATAGAAAAAGTATACCTCCCCTCTTCCCTTTGGGTTATTTTAAACCCATTTGTGAGTACTTCAACACCTAGAGCCTGATCCTGCAGAGATAAAAGCACAGGAATAATTTTATTCCCACAACCTGTCTTACAGGTCCTTGTTGGAGCAAATGTGCATACAAGCTTTCAGAACAGGGCATAATAAAGCATACGTGACCCAAATTAAGTTAAATTAACACTATACAAACTAACATTTATTGTGTCTTCTGCTTTTGTAATATAATGACTTAGCTCTGTAGATAAATGCAGGCATGGATTACTGAGATCCACAGGGCACGGGACCACATACCTGTCAGCAACTATTGGCATCCTATACCGTTCATTAAAAGGGACAGTGTGGACGCACTTCTGGGCACTGGAATGAGCACAGTGTCAATCTAGCAGCTAGAGAGCCTTCAGAATAAGGAGTTGTGAGTAGACAAACCTGTCTGTTAGGCCAAACACTTCGGTAAATTTTAATTCATAATAGAGAATGTAGATGAAATAAAAAACACTGTTTGGAAATACTGTCAGCACTTCCGCACGCTGAGTTTCAGAAACTTTCCTTCTTCCTTCCCACTCCCACCAGGGGATGAACGACAGCCTCAGCATGTTGCTGAAGAAAGATGCAACTGAATCCCACCCCTTCTGCAAACATCCTTGCTTGCATTTCACTTTCCAGTGAAATAATAAAACAGATTCCAGGCAAAATATTTCATCCTCCCTTAGTGCCTAGCAGCCACAGCAAAACGTAGAGGTTTTGGTAGGTCTTATGCAAACATACACAGAACTAACTTCTTGCTGTCCCGCTCCTCTCTGCCTTGCAACATCATAAGAGAGTGAGTAATCACTTCAGTCTGGATTTCCCACATTAAAGATTTGTATTGCTGGTCTTGCCTCCCCAAAATTAACCTTTGTGTTTCAATCGTCTGCAAAGTCTTTTCGTTATTCAAGAACTCCAAGGTGCTTTAGTAATTTTGCTTAATTATGTTTTACAGTTTTGGATTGTCAACTATTGAGTGTAATGTACTTTTTACAGGTGAGCAAAGAGAGGGAAGGCACAGAAATCGAGCGAATCTGCCATAAGCAGGACCATGACACTGGCATTTTCTTAAACAAATCGGGTTAGCACGCATAGGAGGTGTACCCACAGGACTTCAGGAAGCCTTCCACAAGTTAAATAAATAGCGCTCTGAAGCAAAGGTGTCCATTGCTCATTCAAGCTTATCTAGAATCACAGAATCATAGAATCATTAAGATTGGAAAAGACCTCTAAGATCATCAAGTCCAACCATCAACCCAACACACCATGCCCACTAAACCATGTCCCTAAGCACCACATCTACACGTCTTTTAAATACTTCCAGGGATGGTGACTCCACCACTTCCCTGGGCAGCCTGTTCCAAGGCCTGACCACTCTTTCAGCAAAGAAAATTCTCCTGATGTCCAATCTAAACCTCCCCTGGCGCAACTTGAGGCCATTTCCTCTTGTCCTATCGCTTGTTACTTGAGAGAAGAGACCAACACCCACCTCGCTACAACCTCCTCTCTGGTCACGCTCCAGCACCTCCATGTCCTTCTTCTAGCGAGGGGCCCAAAACTGAACACAGTATTCGAGGTGCGGCCTCACCAGTGCCGAGTACAGGGGCACGATCACCTCCCTACTCCTGCTGGCCACACTATTTCTGATAAAGACCAGGATGCCATTGGCCTTCTTGGCCACCTGGGCACACTGCCGGCTCATGTTCAGCCGGCTGTCAACCAGCACCCCCAGGTCCTTTTCCTCTGGGCAGCTTTCCAGCCACCCTTCCCCAAGCCTGTAGCGTTGCCTGGGGTTGTTGTGGCCGAAGTGCAGGACCCAGCACTTGGCCTTGTTGAACCTCATACAGTTGGCCTCGGCCCATCGATCCAGCCTGTCCAGGTCCCTCTGCAGGAGCAGATCAACACTCCCGCCCAACTTGGTGTCATCTGCAAACTTACTGAGGGAGCACTGAATCCCCTCATCCAGGTCATTGATAAAGATATTGAACAGGACCGGCCCCAAAACTGAGCCCTGGGGAATCTAGATACAGATTGAAACAATGCAGAAGTCAGATAACTGCAACTTCTAGAAATGTCCCAGGAAATGAGGACTGCTTGCCTATTCCAAGGCTTGTTGCATTTCTTTGTTTTGCAGTTACAGTTAATAACCATATGCAGAAGTTCTAAGATTTCTAACAGTTAATTGGAATCATGATCACATAAAAATAATTATCCTGCAGCATAAAAATAATCTAAACACTGAGAAATAATTTAAAGCAAATGACAGGCTTGCTGATTGAGATTTTACAGAGGTTACAGGGAAATTGCTTCCTTGCTTCTAGCACTGCTGTAATTCTAAGATACAAATATATACAAATCTTCCCATCAGCCTTCGCACACAGCTGCTGCAATCACTCCTCTCCTAGGCTTTTCTTATTGTCCATAATGATTTTACCTATTTTGATCTTCCCATCTTACTCATTCTCTATTGCAGTGCAGAGAGTAAAACACAAGTATTATTTAAGTACAGAAATCCTTGAAGTAGATTTCATTGGGGTTAGGAGCTATTTTTAGCCCAGCTAGCACAGAGGTGTACTGAAGTGTTTACTACCTTGAACATAGGTCACAGAGTCTGCATTTGCCATTACCAAAGACCACCTGCAGTTTAGATAATTTATTATCAGTGACAACTGTTTATTACTTTCCAACAGGCAAATAAATTTAACCCTTCTCTAACAGTCATAAAGCTCCTGAGCGAACAGCACAGCAGTGACCTTTGTGGTGTTTAATCCTTGTGCCTACAGAACCATACAGGGGAATTGCTGACCTCAGATTTACAAGATTTCCATGCTGCTCAGGTCTTCAAATGGGAAGTGCCAATTAGACACGCAGAGCCAAAACCCCCCAGGAAACCTCCCAAAGACAGCAGATAAATTATCCAGAAAACAAAGCAAGCCCATCTGCAGAGATAGTGGAAAGAAGTCCAGAACCCAGACCTGAGAACTGAATACATTACTGAATATCCACCACTTCATGTTTTATCAATTTCAGTACTATTTCACCTCAAATTAACCCTGCAAATAATTTTAAATCCCTGTAAAATATTCAGATACGAAATGCAAAGCCATTTATTTTGCACAGTATTTTCAAGTATCTCCTCTACTGCCTTTATTACCCATTATGTTTGTATTCGTTTCCTGCTGTCCATGACCATCTCCCAATGTCTCTACTGCAAACTCACAAAGAACTTCCTGAAGAAGTCTCCTGGCCCACCTCTCCCTTGCTGACTGCTTTGGGTAGGAGGCTGAGGGAAGCTGTAAAGGGAAACAAGGTTTGGGCAATAAGAATTTGATCATAGGTGGTGATTTACAGAATCAGGGTTCAATTGCTTTATGATGGGTCTTTTCTGCTCTATTAAACAGTGACTGCATTTCAGCCCAGAAGAGCTGCTCTATGGTTCAATCTAGTAATAATACGAAGGATAGAGGAAGGAAATGCATGTTTTTTCAAATCAAGGTTTTTTCAAATCCCTGGGAATACCGCATTATTATATTGCCTACCACACTACAAATATGATAAGCCTAGATTCATAGTTAGCCTTGGTTTCCTTTATAGTCAATAGATAAAGTTGATGGTCAACAAGTAAAGACAGGTGAAGGTTATAATTTGGATTTTGGATTGTCTAGATTGGGAACAATGTAACATTTCTCTATGACTAATTACCACAAGAAATAAAAACAAGTTTGGTCTTTTCTTTATAAGCCTAACGAACAGAATTTGAGCTTCTGAAGACAAAACAGTTAGATTACTGTTTTTCTTCCCTTCATAATGAATTAATGTTAAATAAAGCATAGATCATCTTGTGTCTAAACCAGGTACACAGCCTCGCCTGGAATCCATTCTCTAAGCACAGAAAACAAATCTGAAATCTGACTTCCAAAACAGAATGATCACCTTGTTCCTCACCAACTCCAGTTCACCATGTAGATTATTCTTGATGCATTCTCATTTGTAATTTGGGTGGACACAATTCTTCAGCAATTAATGTCTGTATCACTTGTCATGCTTAGATGAATACTAATGTCAATAATTTTACACAGTGAATTAGTATCTACTATGTAAATAATTACGACGACCTCCTCAACTTCATCCCTTAGGATACTCAGGGCAATTAAAAACCACTATCCTGATGTTATTCCAAAACTTGCTGAAGCCAAGATTTCTATTTATTTCCATGGCAAATAATCAAGTCTCTTAATCATACACTCATGCCTTTAAAAGTGTTGTCTGTGATGTCTGAGTCCTTAATTCATTTGCAATCAAAATATTCTGTGCAAAAGTACTGGGCATGATGACGCTGGCAGGTCTCCTGGGGTTTCCTGCCAGACTACGGTAGTCTTCAGTCTCCAAGGTTAGGCTTCTGGTTCTCTACTACCAAGCAGCAAATCTGGCAAGCTGGGAGAGCTGGCTGCAGGTAGGCTATCGGGGCCGGTCTGCTGACTCTTCAGCAAAGAGCTGGGCAACGCGTGACCGAGTCTCGCATTTGTGGAAGCACTGGCTCGGCTCCTGGCTCTGCAGCTGGAGGCCGGATGCCCTGGGAACCCAGGCACGTGCTGCTGAAGCCATCAGGAACTGCGGCTTCTCTGCAGAGACCTCCTCCACCCTCAGCCTCCTGAGCAAAAGGGCCAAAGCAACTCAAAGATCTCAGCTGCAGCGCAGCTGAGGATGCAGAGGCAGCGCCTCTTTCAAGAAGGGAGCTCCCCCTTGGATCGTTTGAGAGGAAAAAATGACCAGTCAGAAATTTTACATCTGAAATGTTTGCAAGCAAAAAGCCCGTTAGCTCAGATGGCACATTATAGGCTGTGTTTTTTCGTAACGGGACGCTGCTTAAAGAAACAAGCTGACACATTCTGCATTGGCTTTACCTTTTAAATGATCTCATGTTCTGTGCCAAATGCAGTATATTATAATAATCTTGTCCTGGAATGGAACGTGGGAGAAATTATTTATTACATACATTCACATACGGATGTACCTCTCAAAATAATCTGATGTTTGCACATATTAGTAGCTGGGACAATAAATACATTAACAGCTTACTGTCTCCCTCTTCTGTGAAGATTATAGTTCTCTACTCCTTGGCAAGCACTTTGTATTGTGCAAAAACATAATTATGCATCATTCTCACATACTTTTGTGCTATGGAGGTCTTGTGCCAGGTCTCAAGTTTGTTAAAAAAAAAAATCTTTTAAGTTAATTAATTTGTGGGCTGTTGCATTCAATTGCTTATTGATACAGTTAAATATCTTCAAAATCCGTGTTCCTGTCAACCCAGTTTGAATTGAAGGAGACTTTGAAAAATAAGATTTGTTCATAATTTTAGAATTAACTTGCACTATCGAGCCACATGCAACCCAAACTTCAGCCTGGTTGCACAAGTGATTTAGAAAAATACATGTAATTGAAATTAAGGATGCCAGATTTACTGCTGGGATATGCTGCTGCATTTCCACTGATCTCCATAGCATTAGTTAAGAGCGAAGGTCACTTTGCATTCCAGCACACTTAAACAATCAGCTGAAGAGCAATGCCACGAGCTCTATAGAGCTTCTTAACACTAACAGAGCACAAGGGAGGTGAACAAGGACAAGATGTCACTGATGCCCTGAGGTACGTCTTTACAAAAAAGCAGAGGTAACTCATAAGAAAGAGATTGAGTGCTAACAGGCTTTCACAGATCAGATTCATCAAGGGAAAAAATAGGGCACTTTGTGCTAATTTTGTTAGAACTTACTGATCGGTGCAACTACTACTTAATCAGCATAATGAATTTCATTTATTACAATGAGCATTCACTTACTGATGAACAAATCTTCCGTCATATTTGTCAACAGGGGTCAGTTCTTCAGAGGAAGGCTAAAAGCCTTCATCACAGCCCTCTGATGACCATGCTAAAACACATCAACAAGTCCAATAGTAAAGAACTGAAATTGGCTGGTTAAAAATGATGTTCAACTGGCTGCTGTACGTCTCCTTGGACTATCCTGCTCTCATGATGTCTGAGAGACTAAAAGCCCTTTTGGCAGTATGATCTTTGCACTTGTAGGGTAATCTGTATCTCCTGTATGTCAAATTCCTGCCTCTGTTGTCCCCCAAACTCATTTTCAAGCGTTCAGTTTTGCTCTGGTAAAGATGAAGGGGGTCCCGCGCTATGCAGGTGAACGTGCAGAGCTCCTGCTGCTTTTGGGGTGTGATCAGAACGATAGTGCTATTCCCACATGTTCATATAAAAAAAGCAGTAAAATCTGCTGAAATAAAAACTTCTATGGTGGAGACATGCTGTATTCTGGGAAACGCGACAGCATAAGATCCCCAAACTTAGATGGGTTAATCCTCTCATGCAACGAGGCCCCCGATTTCAGGACAGCTCAAGAAAAGCTACTGATTTTAGAGTCCTCAGACAACTGAACACCCAGCAGATTGGAGTTCTCCAGCTCAACTGCAGCAGAGGTAGGGCTCTGATACAATACACAGGGATTAAGCAGGGGGCTTACAATACTCTTTCTGAAGATTAGTATAAGATTTCCTTCTTAGATAATGCAATCATGTCATGAGTCAGTCCCATTTCTTCTAGTCATCAATATCTTTCCGCACTGCCATTAATATATTCCTAATTTTCTGATTCCCAGGGAAGATATCCCATTAGGTTTTGGTGTAACCCCTTTTTTCCACACAGGCTTATTGTATAACTTGCTGGCTAACGTATCCACCAGGGAATGAAACACAGAATTTATCTGACGTTCCTACGTTACTGCCCTGGAGCAGATGCTCCAGCACAGAAGATTTTCAGATTATCAAGAGGGGGTAGGAGGAATGTCACAGCCTCTGTTGGTCTATGTAGGGACATTTATCAAAAAGACAGCTGGTATAAGATTGCTATGTTCTCTTCCCCTGATGCAACAGAAGGTACTTTAAAAATGTTTTTAAGTAATTAAGTTGAAGCTAATTTTCCAAAATTCAGTAGAATGAGGATTTTTTTTCCCCCAGCTGATGAAGTTGTTCCCCTTATGCTAAAATAGCCTCAGAAACATAGTATTATCTTTCCTCTCAATCTCCATGTATGCCAGCAGACATTTCCATGAGGTACGCTGCTCACAAAGCACTCTGCCAAAAGGCCAGAATCAAGGTTTACTGCCCCACTAAAACATTAGGCTTTTTCTTGAGAGAAACAGGAGTCTGTTTTCTTGAGGTCAAGGAAACTTCTCCCCTACTCTGGTAGGGGGGGAGATATCTGGGCTATCTCACTTTGACGAGCAACAGAACAATTAAACACTTAAGAAGAAACGTAACCCATTAGCTTGTGGAGTAGAAGAGCTTCACATTTTGTATCTCAAAATGCACTGGGGCAGAAAGCTGCACGAACATTAATGAAACTTCATATTGCAGTCCCTTGGTTGCTCACAAGAAATTGCACCTCTTATCTAACAACGGACAAACACAACTCACGCAAGAAAAAGGAATAAAATCTACATGAGAAAATAAGCAGCAGGGGAAATTAGTCTGTAAAAGCTTCGTTCCTAAGATGCTTATGTATCTGGTACGGGTAAAGCACCAGAAAAGACGCATGAAGGAGAAAGGTTGTGATGGGCATCCATGTCGCCACAGCTCTGGAATGCTGCAGCGTATTGAAAAATTTAAAGAAAGCCCCTCTGAGTATTGCAGGATCCACATGGCACAGTGCACACATGGTGCACAGTACAGCATTATCTGAGGCGCGGATCTGAACAAGGAAAACATCTGCATTTCCTCCTGTTTACATAGCTACAAATTCTCCTTCACAAGGGAATTAGGTGCCCCACCCGCATTAGAGCTAGCACTAGCCAGCGCACAGTTTTCCTCTGGAAGGCATTTTTCTTTAGGGACAAAAGCTGCTTTGAGAGTTGACTTGAAGCTATTCTGCTCACAATGTACTTCAGTGACATTAAAATAAAAAAATTAAAAATTTTAAAAAAGGAAAAAGAAAAAAGGAAAAAAGAAAAAAATCAGCTCTGCTACAGTTTTTCTGAATGCTAGCTTATTAAGGCAATATTTGCACTTTTTCAATGTATTTTCAATGGTGGAGAGCCACCAGAAGGTGAACAAAACCGATCATGCATATATAAGTACCAAGACAGACCTGACAAAAATAACATTTAACTAATGAGCAGGCACCCGCAGGACAAATGCATGTGGGTTTACCCATTTCGCTGTGCGTGACTTGGCTGTGTAATACATATTTTGCATCAGCTTCTGCCCCGACTTTGTTCACATCAAACCCTTGTAAGAAGATCAGCAAGCTCTTAGGAGGATATGAAATTACTGACACAACAGAACCCACACAGGCCATGACTTAATTCAGCCAAGTGTCCTTAGCTGGCCACCTTTTCCTAGAGTATTTCCAGCTTCCACAAAATTTCTGGAAAGCAAGAGACCAGTATTTAAGAGTCAGCAACAGTTTAGCTAGAGTTTTACACTATTTACTTCTATTTATCTTTTTTTCACTGAAAAGCTTCCATGTGACAGAAAAGTAATTTGCAACGATACCACTGAAATACGTGACTTTGCATACATTGCCCACTACGGTGCAGCACAGGGATATTTTAAGCTAGCTTAAAATAAACTGGCTTGAGCACAAGAAATGAGTTGAGATGTAACAACACAGAGCTCTGCCATGGCTTCATCTATCCCAACAAGGACCAAAAGCAACTGGCACAGTTTGCAGATAGGTTAGGCTTGGATCAATGCCTACCTCTGAGCTCTGCTTTGTGTGCAGCTCTGTCGCTCCCACCCCATCTTTGAGCAGGCATTTTATTCCGTTTTAACAGCCCTTTTGCAGAGAAAGTTTAGACTCCTGCTACCCATGTCCTCAGTGCACAGCACTTGTCACCAGCCCTTGTAGCAACACCCGCATCAACATCAAACGGGCAAATCAGCTGTGCCACATACCCCAACAGCAGCTGTGGCATCCGCAGAGAGCAGGAGCTTAAACCCCTCCCTCGTAACCCTATGGAGACAATACAGAGCTGTATGGAGACACCGCACTGGAACAGCGGGCATCCTGCATCGCTGCCTCACTGAGCAGGGGTCGCCGTATTTTTAAAAGTAAGGAGGAAAGTTTTCATGCACCTCAAAGATGATTTACAACTAAAGGAGAAGGGGAAATGGGAGAGAAAAATACATGATTTTTCTCCACATCGGTATAGCACAGGAAATTGCCTTCTTAGTATATCTGGTCCTTGTAGGATATAAAAATTGTAACAACTGGAAAAATAGCAAAATGATGACATAAGAATCAAAATGAAAATTAGGCATCTGAGAAAAAAAAGGATTTTCAAAATCATACTAATAGTTTTGAATTTAAAAAAAAAGTTTTGTAAAATATTCAACATCCCCTCCTTTTTGGTCAGAGTAAATATACGCTAAATGTTCTTAAAACTGTAAAAATCAAAGAGGGTCAGACATGAAATTCCTGATTAACTAGGAAGAAAGTATCTAGAACCCAAAGAATTAAAAGACCAAATGTTTAGTATACTTTCAAAGAGCAAGCCTCTACTCAATTGCTCATCAAGTTTAGCTCTTCCCAGATTCCAGGATCCATTTTTTTCTGGCTTTAAAGCACTCCCTAAACATCGCCTCCACAACACCACCTAAACAAACGATGCACTCATGTACATAGTGCATATTTTATGATCTGCTAGACCAGGATTTCCCGAAGCGTGTTCATGAAAGAGACCATATGGGAGAGGATTTCTTTCCACATGCACGACCTAATTTAATTTTCAGTTGCTTCTGTATTTTAATATTTTTTTATGCTTCAGTTCAATTTCTATTCCACTCCATCCCCCACTCAAGAAAGGAATCTAGAAATATAAAGGATAAGCCCAGGAAAAACTTGCAATTTATTACAGAGGCTTACTTAAAAGAAAAAACAGCAGCAATGGATTAATGTATTTCCTTTCCCACAGCTTTTTCACTTAAACCATAACCGTGCATATTTACTGCAACTCTTCCATCTGCCAGCGGCATTGTGCTGACACATCCAGCGCACAGACTGCGGGGACCGACAGCGAGGAGACAGGTCCCACCACTGCTCTCAAACTTTGTGATTAATATGGCATGAAGCCTGGTGAAAAGCCACACTTACGGACATTGCTGACTATCAACAGTGACCCAAATCCTTGTTATTCCAGCCATTTATCCTAACTGTGAGTCAAGTCTTTTAACAACAGAAAATGCTTACAAACAAAAACCAAAACAGATTGTTGTCAAAAGCTTAAGTCAAGGGATATAATCAGATTTGCTCCTTTTTCTTACAAGAAAAGTCCTGCACAGCCTGCATAGTGGAAGAAGAAATGGCTGATGTGTTTCCTTTTGCTTTTATGAAAAGCAGTACAACCAAGGTGGAGGTACTTACCTTTTTACAAGGTCAAATTGAGTCCACATCGCTGTCAGAGTTTATCCTTTGAACCTGACCCTTTCAGCAGACATATATATAAACACACACACATTTGACAATATGGGAAGTGTTACTGATAGATAAGTTATGTAAATGATATGACATACTACAACCACCTTTAAACTTATTCCTGGAGTCCAGAGGCTTCTGGAAGAGATCAACCAGCCACATTGTCATTCCAGTGCCCTGAGGTGACAAATCCACTAACCGCAGTGATGTCACAGTAATTCTCCCAACAGCTTGGTGACCTCTTTACAAACCTCTCTCCAGCACAACATTGGCCTGAATAAACCTAGCTCCTCCCCAAATTGAAAAAAGTATGTAAAAGCCTGTAAGTTGCTTCCACATAGTGAACCTCCAGAAAAGGTGATGTTTCTCTTCTTTTTTGGGATGGCAGGGGGGGTTATTTCTCAAATGTCACTCTTAATTACTAATAGGCAAGTTGACTGCAATTCTGACACTGACTTCAGAAGTCCACTGGTTTCAACAGGGCTTTCATCCCTCTTTCGTATTTCCTGTCTTTCCAACACATTCTATATGAATTATGGAGAACCCCCAATTGCGACTGGCTGAGATGGGCAACATGTCAGGACAAAACGCTGCCATTTTAGCATCTTGAGAAGACCACTGAAACCCACATGTAAATCCTGGTTGTCTAGAAAGGGTGAAATAGAGAGGTCCTCGCTCTACTGGGAAATAGACTGGCCACCACGATCCTGCTGACGCACCAAATAGCAGCAACATAGCCAGGAACGGATAAAGTAAACTCAAGCAGCTCCCATACGATGGAGAATGTTGACTCCTTCCAGAGGTTGAAGTAACGCAGTCTCTCTTTGCAGAGACCAATAACCAGGCTTTGTGATACAGATGCTTATTCACTAGGAATCCAAATCAGACCTATCGGTTTGCTGTGCAGGAATTAACAAAAATGACCAACTTCAGATACTACCAACAGGGCTTTACACTCAAAACTGTGGCCTGAACACAGACGGCCTTTCTCTATCCCCACGAAGCATCCAGGCAGGTGCCTTTTCCTTAGAATTGACTATTACCATTAAGGACCCACATCAATGCTCTTCATGCTCATTTAAAATAAAAAGGCGCAAGCCTTCTTCACTCTCTGCTATACAACTCATTTATTTACATCTTAGCACAAAGAAGATTCCCGTGTGCAGCACACTAGTCTCATCTATCATCAGACTGTTAAAAAAAAAAAAAAAGTCTACTGCTCTCGACTGGCTAGGAGGTAAGAAAATTACTTTCAGGCAAGAGTCTCAGCTAATATAGCAATCTCGTCAAGGAATCTCGTAAGAAATATCACCCATTGCTGTTCATAAACACAAGCCTGGTTTGGCTATATTCAGTTACAAGCAAAGAAGGATAATTAAGCAGTTCATGATATGGAATGGCTAAAGCATGTGCACTCTTATTTATGTTCTCTGCACCTGTGTTTTCTATGGTTTAAATTATAATACTGATCTTTTAAACTGCACTCAGGGAGTATCCCAGTTCACTCACATGAGAGAGTGTAATATGTTCTATTTTTAATCAATATGTAAACGAAAAAGGATGCAAGATACTGCAGAACCTTACCAGTGGCCAAATATATATTGGCAAATTACTATTAAATTGTTTACTATTGTCTCAAGGCAACCTGAGTGCTCCCAGAACTAGTCTGTGTGCCTAGTTCACTTGTCGGTGTTATTCCTCTCCTTTGTTCTCTCCGTGTTTATGATTTCTCTGCTGTGCTTCAACTTGCATTATTTAATTCACGGTATTATGGAAACCTCTTGTAGCTCATCTTTCAAACCAGACTACCCGCGTAAGCCACGAGTGCATTTTCCAACGCGCGGAGCAACGAAACCACACAATCCTTGCTAAAGCCCTTTAATCCTTAACAAAGTCTTTGAGGAAAAAGGCAACCCCTCCTGTTAGAGGTGCACAGCGCCTATGGGAACGGCACCGAGACCTCTCAGCCCCCACACAATCAGCCGTAGCAATACCGAGGGCGAGAGCTCCAGCTATGAGGCTGTCGGCGCAGCCCTGCGCGCCGTGGGACGCCTGCCCGCCCCGCCGGCAGCCTCACGAGTGATGCCACCGCGGAGCCAGGGGCGAGCAGTCCCCCGCCACGTGCCTATGGCCAGGTGGGTAATACCGCAGGTTTACTGCAACTGCCCACTCTTTTCCTAGCACCGACAGACTGTTCCTGCCCTAAATATCGTGGGAAAGATAACGTCCTCATTCTTTTACTTAGTTACTACATTTTTAATTAGTTATTGCAGTGTAACGGTAGATTATTGCATTGTCTGTAATTTCATCCTCTCTATATTCCAGTCATTATTCTTCACAGATCTTACAGGAGTTACCAGATATTTCCCAGGTATTTTTGTTTTGCATATCCCTTAAAAGTACTTGAAAAGAAAGCATTGATAATTGGTTTGGATATAAAAATCAAAAGGAATCTAACACAAACTCTATTTTTCAAAAAAGCCAGCTAGGTTCAAGCCTCCTAAACTCATCTCCAAAAAAAAAAAAAAAATCACCATATACAGAAGAAAGAAGAGATTGTACGATATGTGTGTGTGTCTAGACAGGGAATTCATGATATATGCAATGGCTCTGTATTTCCATTCCATTTTAAAGGGTACGGGTAACACGCTACAGTATTTTTGTATGACGAACACTTTCCCCTAAGCTAGAAGAACAAAACTGGCTCCATAAAGGAAAAGTACAGCTATACAACTGAAAGAAAATTAAAATCCTTTCAAGATATTTAAATGCATGCAAAGGAAAACAAAGTTTCTATCCTTAAATATTTTAAAATGCAACATTAAAAACACTGTAATAGTTAAACATAATCATTAGTTGACTTCTGTATTATAATATATGGATTAATGGTAATTAACAATATTTATGTAATATACCTTTTATATATCCCAAAAAAATCTTAATGCCAAACACATCAAAAAATTGTCTGAGTGACATGCAAAGCTCATTTCAACCATTGTAGTATACTGACATTTAATTATAACATCAAAATGCTTTTGCAATTGCTCCCTGAACCCTCTGGACAGCACAGAACACGACTTACTGAGCTCAGCGAGGATTTCAAGAAAATTTACTTCATTGCCAGCCTTAGTATGAATATATTAACTTCAAAGAAACAGAAATTATGTAACATTTTAATTACTCTCACATATTGATGAAATGCCTTATTCAAGAGATTCATTGTTTTTCCTTACCACCATTCAACGATCCTTCATCTTTGCTATACTTTTGTTATACTGTGCCTCTTAGAAATATACAGAAATATACTTTAAAATTACTAAAAAAATTACTTTGAAAATATTTGACTGAAAAGGATAAAAAAGTGTCAATTCAAGCCAGGTGTTACTATTTTTTAAAAACAAGTTTCTAACATAAACAATTCACTTTCAGAGCATTCATAAAGAATGAGATGGCTTTTAAACAAGATGTTTCTATTATAACAGCCAACGTCTAGGGAAATTTTCATTGTACCTTTTTTCCAACAAGTCAACAGCACAGCAGCTTCTAGCTGTATGTGCAACTCAAACCTCTCAGAACAGCAATACAGAAATACGAATTTCTTACATGTTAAATAGATTGCCAGCAGTACAGTAATGGAAAATTATTCTAAAAGTTATAGCAACGATGATACTTTCTCCCAAGTAATTAGAAAAACCTCTGTTATATACAGGGTTTTTTGTTTTTAACTGTTACTCTTTCTTTTTTTTTTTAAGCCTCTAGCTGATATTTTATTTCACAGAAAAAGCAGTCCATACCCAGTTTTAGATTATGGAGGATTACACAGCATTAAGACTGTCAGAAGAAAGAATGAAGGCAAGCTGTGAGCCAGATTAACACAAATGCTCTGTCATCAGGATTTTCCTCCCACCACCTAATTTCATAGGGTTTTTCCATTTAAAATATTCTCTATTTCTTAAATTTAAAAATAATCCTTCAAACAATCTTATCATTATCTACTTCATAAGTTCAGATAAAGATATGTCCAGTGCTATATTTTCAGTATTTCGCAGGCTTCTCTGTGAAGAAGGATGTAACCAACCCAGCTGACACGTTAACTCTATTGTAGTTTGTAGGCAATTTAAAGATTTTCTTTTAAGAAGACAATTATACAAGAGATTAAATTCTTAGTAACCGAAGCTGACTTCCAAAATAATCACATTTTAAAACATTTAAAGTCATTCAGAATTGTACTCAAGAAAAACAGTAGAAACTCAGCTGACCCAAAAAGCCATGAGCATCCTTAACATTTGGGATTTTAGCATAAAAAAGAAACAAGAATTAACACACGCAGTTGCCTCTCAATCTGTACTGCATCTCCTCCTTAACAGGCAGGGTTTTTTTCAGTATTAAAAACATCAAACACAAGTTTATGAACTTTTAAGATTATGTGCTATCATAAATGATGAGTAGTGAATACAAAAAGCAGTCATTAACATACTCACCTACTAGTTTCAAGAACACATAATTACAATTATGGCTGTCAACCTTCCCATCTCAGGGTTTTCCTGCAAACTTTAAAATTCCAGAAATAAAGATGACTGTAACCACTTTTTTTTTATTATGACTACCTTTTAAAATATATTGTAACATGTATTCTGAACCAGATTCTTTATTTTTATATTAAGAAATTCTAGACTTATTAATATGCAGCTAATTAGGCCACTGATTTAAACGAACAATCTTTGAAATAGAAAGCAGAGCTTTTATAGGTTGCCCAGACAAGTTATATTATTGCTATTCCTGAAATCTAGAAGTGTTAGAGCCAGGACATGGTGGCCCATTATTGTTTCCCCATTGCAAATGAAACGAACAAAAAAATAGAAACCCAACAAATCTTTTTGACATGATACACAGAGACCTAAGACAGCTTTAATCAAATTAAGCATCACTACTTATTTGAAATTGTTGGCAGAATTCACCAACAGTATCTTTAGTTGAAAACAGAGACAGATGAATAATTAATATGAAGAAGTCTAGAAACCATTTTCCTTCCAGAAATTGTCCAACATAATATTTTTTCTTCTTTTTATCAGCTGGCCAATTATCTGAGTAACTGTTGAATTACATTCTGTTAAAAGCTGACTGATAATATGACGTACTTGGGCTGTTTTCGCTGCACATTGATCAGAGAAAATGCTTTCAGGCTCTACTGAAAATGCACAGCTATTTTTTAATACTCTCTTGAGCACATAAGGAACTTCCCTTAAAGAACCTGGTTGTGTGCTGAATGTTCTCTGCTTTGCTGGACATTCACACAAGTGAAATCAACTTAAACAGAAAGCAGTTAACAAAAATAAAGGCATAAATTTGATGTGTTTGCTTACAAAATTCTGAGTGGATAGTGAAATGCACTAAAAATTACTCAAAGGATTTTTTCTGTTGTTGTTGTTTGATTTTTTTTTTTTAGTAAAAGCTAAAAACAGGCTAAACAGTCTCCCAGAAGTTATTTGTTGAAATTATTTTACAATTTTCCAAAGGAGGACTGGGTTCAGATTTTAGGGTCCAGATCCTCCAGCGGAAAATCTGCCCTAACACTAAGCTCCCATGCGACACGGAAACTCGGCCCCTAAAGGCATTTAGTCTATCAGAAATCAGCTCCAGCGATAAGCTTCAAATGCCGGGTCTAGTAATTCCAGGTGTTCTCAAAGCCATGTTAGCGTCACAGATGGAGAGGATTTTTACCCTTCCCCACATCCTGTTTTAAAAAGCAGATGTGGGGGCTCCCGGGACCCTGACAGACAACTCTTTGTTCCCACTCGATTGGAGGGCGTCCAAGCATTCTTGCTAAAGAAAACGGGGTTTCTGTGTCCCAGTTGTGCTACAAAGGAAAAAAATCACTAATTCCATGGGCTCTTTAGGGGGCACTTTTCAATGAGAGTGGCCAAGGTTACCAACACCTCCACAGGTTTGTCGGTTGGTTTATTTCAAGGTCATTTTTGTTTTGTTTTTCTCTCAAGCCCCAAAATATAAGTGAACAAATTTCCATGAATGTGACAGCTCTAAGATTTAAGATCCATCGATGAGAATTAATTGGGCTTGGGCTTCAAATTGCCCCACGTCAGTTACTCATAAAGGAGTATTTGAAATCACTAGCTGAATGCAATGAGATTATTTTCCCGCTCAACAAAGCCAAGATTCCCATTCTTTCTTTAGTCATTTTATTGAGAAATTCAGGGTTTATTCATTCTGTGGGCTGTTTAACAAAGCTTAATACTGGACATTAACATTTATTTTGCTTAGATATCAGAGAGCATGTGGAGGATTCCCTGGCGTGTTTCCTCAAGCAAAGATTCAGAAAAAGAACTGCTGATTTTAAAAAGGAAATTTTCAAGCTCCAGCAGGACTATCAAATAACAAACAGAAAACCCCAAACCAACTGCCTTTGGCAACTTTGCATGCAAGTACAATTCTGAGAGAGTTGAACAGGAGTCTCTAAAATATTAATTTTTAGTAAAAGCTCACTGTGATATATGATGGAAGAGACAGAAAGGAATATAAAATGTATTCGCATGTTCCTGGAAAGAGTTCATGCTCCCTGCTGTTCTTTGGGGGTAATAAGATGGAATATATTTATTGGTATAATAGAATTTCTAAAACTGCACGATTTGCTTAGTTATATGCCTATAATGTACATGCACAGAGTAAAAAGGTACATGTAAAGAACTGTTCCACAGCTAGTTATTCCTAAGGAATATAATTCCTTCCTGATTTTATTAGTGTACCTTAACAATGGCTTCAGAGTATTTTTAAAAGATAAATAAACCTCATGTCCCATCAAGGTGCTATTTGATATATTGTGCAAATGAGTAATTTGCAGCTTAAACTCCTTCACAGGTTTGCTTACAGCAGGTCGCTGCCAGCACTAGAAAGTTTAGCTCATAATTTAGCAACTCCAATCTCCGGACATACAATGCTGCATCAGCAACAAGATTATTAGATTTTCTTTGCCACTCCATTTACTGGGAAACGTTACACTCAAACCACATTGAAGATTAGCGGTAAAATCCGCTGAAAAGAAACTTGTATAGCTTTCACTCCAGCTAAAATAAAAGTAGAAAAAACGGGCCATTGCTTTAGAAAAAAAACTCCGAGTGAAAGGACAGCAAAATACCACTGAAGGAATCTATTATGTTCAGCACAGTTCTAATACTCTGCTGACCTGTATTACCTGTTTGATACATGAAGAGCCTGAAAGCTGGGTTTTGGGAAATTTAAAAAGTCACCATGACAAATTTTAACATAGAAAATACCAATATGTTGCAGATGTTAAGCCATTTCTACTACCCAAATAAAACATTTTTGCTGTTTAAATCCTTGAAGATAAGTGACTGAAAGAAGAAATCCCAACTCTCTAACTGGAGAGGTAGAGAGGATCTGGCTGGGACCAAAGCAGCTCATTCTTAACTATAGTTCTTTTTTCTTCCTTTTTCCCTCTAAGCTTTTTTTCTTTTTTTGTGACAGTTTCAAGACAGGTGAATGACACTAAAAAAGATAAACACTTCCATATGGCAACTCTACCAATCTCTAACCAGAAACCACATACAATCCACTGAAAAACAGATTGTACACTTTTTAACAGGTAAACATTTTCGTATCTACTCATCTATTCCTGGGAGTCACTGGGGATTAATCTACACTTGAAATCTATAGGATTAGACAGCGCTTCAGAGCAGTCTATACTGCTAAAGTTAAAATTTTTATAAGAGCATTTAACAAATCCATGTAGCCGGAATTACAAACTCCCAGGACAAGGCCTGACTGAGGTGTGCTATTTGGATTTTTTAGTTAACGCAACCGTGTTAACACTAGGACCGTATGTAGTTAATACAGGAGTGGCACTCATGGGGATAACTGCAACAGAAACAGTTTACCATAAGAGTAAATAATAAGATACACTGTCAACATTTTCCTAAAGGATATGAAGATGTTTGTCACTACAGAAAAAACAGGGGCATAATTAAGCTGTGATTTATTCTGTGTTTTTAACTTAATTCCTGTTTGTCACCTGAGACTGTAACTGAGAAATTATCTATACTGATATAAATAAGAAGTACGTTATCAAGGAGTGTCTGTTCAGCTCTTCTAACTACTTTTTAATCTTACTCAATACCAACATGTAGCACTTGTTTTCATTCGCTACAGAAATATTCTGAGTCAGATTACCATTAGTCAAAACTCCTTCCAATCATTTTAAATCAGTTCACACAAAACCCCACGAGACTGATATTGTCTAATATTTAGACATACAGCAGTCAACACATTGAAGATGTCCAGGGAAGACCTCATAAATGAGCTACTGGACTGTGTGAACTGCGACTGTGATAACCATGTTTTTTCCAATTAAGAGTTTATACTGAAGGACAAAAGAATTTCAGTTTTCCTTTGTTCAAAGCAGTATTTCCTCCTCATTCAGAGATTTGCATCCATTGCCTAATAAGATTATATAGATGCAGGTGTTAAATACTAGCTTCTGTCAGGCTTCACTAACGCAAGTTCAAACACATATTATTTGCCACCGTAATTTTGTTTTTCAGGTATAATTCACCACTATTGCTGATTACACAATGATTGTTCATGTCAGTAAGCATGCCAACAAATGGCATAAAAAAACCTCAGTAACCACTGAACAAAAAGAAAATTCCATATTTTCCATGAGGAAAATATTCCTGTAATATATTTTCCATGGTACGATTAAGTTGAAGAGACAGAGGCAACTTAACGATTGTTAATAATTACATTTTTATACATTCTGAATACACTAAAGAGCATTCATTTTTCTGTTAACACATAAGTTCATGCATTTTCACTTTCTCCTTCAAAGTCCTGCTTAAATTTTGTAAGTGTGTCTTTAGATAGGGAACCATTTACCAGTTAAATGCCTATATTGAATAAATCATTTCTTCTCTTTCCCTTTGCCCCCTCCAGTAAAGGAAGAGTTCTTATTATATGAAAGAGACTGAAAGCAGAGGAAAAACTACCATTTTGCCAAAACCACCAATACTTATCTGTAGCATTACTGTAACAATAAGAAGCTATACACAACCTCTTACGAGATTTTTTTTCTTTTGAGTCAATACTCATCATTTCTTCTGGAAAACTGTGCATTATTTATAGCTGCAGATTTCTTAAATTTTCACAGAGTTACAGTTTGTTAACATTACTTTGTTCTAGTTTTAAATCCCAATATAAATAAAGCCAATTAAAACATATCGTTTCTTACTTATGTAATTCATTATTATTAACCCACAAACAGAGACAGAATAGTAACTCAGCAGTTAAACTGCTTTGCTCTTTCAACACTGCAGGGTCCAAGAACTTGGGGCAAGGGAGCAATGTCGAGCCAAGACACTAAATGGTTAAACAAAAAGTTCATTTAACATAACATGAGTGAATCTGGCTACTACCAGACTCCAACAGAGACTAAGCACTCCTTTACACGTTCTAACGGTTTGCACAGAATTTGATGTGCTCCTTCTATTCGCTATTTTGAAGCTTCCTTCAATTCCTTACCTTTATGAAGGCATATAATTGAGTTTTCGCTGCTTATCTAACAGTAAATCTTAAAAAAAAAATGCACATAAGTAACTTTTCCTTAAATAAAACACTATGTAATTCCAATGGTCCTCCTTAAAAACAAACAAAAAAATTAACTGTTTAATTAAAAATTTCCCAAATGCACTAGAAAAATACACTTTTCCTGAAAGTACACCTATTAAATAAAAACAATAAATAAATCAATGAAGAACTGTATAAAACATTTAATACTTGCAAATTGTTTATGCTTATGTAACACTAATTTATGCTTTTAATACTACTCTGTTTAACAAAGCACTGTTGAAGGTGGCATGCTTTTCTATGGCTTCCTGGTCTCACTAGCAGCGTTCTCCCCCAGTCTCGTCCCCCACGCCGGCGGCTCACTGAGCCTTGCTAGCAACTTTAATGAGCATCCTTAAAAATAGAAAAAGAAGTTCGTGACTTCTCCTATCTAGGTGTTTTAAATACCAGCACTATCAAGCAGTCACCCCAGGACCCAGGAAGGATAAGGATATGTTGTCGACAAAGGAAAAAAAGAGATAAGGTCTCCGTTGCCCACCCCCTGACGTGACAAAACCCAGGGCTTGATATTGGTCTCCAGGTCAAAAATAGACTGTCTGCATCTGAAAGCAGTAGAGGACATTTCCACAGTTATCTCATTGTTAGTTGTTTTGCAAACCACGTTAAGCACTTCATATAACGGTATCCGTATCTGCTTTAACTCATTTGGGAACAACAACTCTGAATCATGTTTGAGAAAAAGCATGTTTGTCAAGGGCAATAGGAACAATTAAGAAAAATAAATCCTACCTTGAAGTCCTTTCTCTTGTGTCTGTGCATTATGCTTTCAATAGAAGTAGACGTCTTCTTTACAAATGCCACCACCATCCCATTCACAATAAGAATTAAAACAAAAACACATAGACCTTCATCTGCCTTTGCTAATCAACACAATAATATTACACATTGGAGGCACAAATGCTTCTAACAAAAGATTGAGTAGTACGAAACCCTACGTTCTCTTCCTTTTTGTGGACCTAGGAAAGAAATATCATTAACTCTTAAATTATAACAAACCAATAGCATCAAGTTAAATGAATACGCTACCTCTTCTGATTCATTATCTTTGCTTTTGAGCTTTTCCTCTTACTGACGGAAGTTCAGTAATTCCCCATGTTCTTGCTGAGCACTCACATAAGTTAGCAAGATTCAACTGCATGTGTTGACCAAGCCAGTATAGCTTAAATCTCCGTCAGGCGGGAGGCCAGGCAGATAAGCACTGGCCTATGGAAAGTTTATCTTTTGAAAGGGAACAGGGTGCTTGAAACAGAACTTAAGGCCAGGACAGTCTGTAAGTTGATGTTATGTTATAGTTTGTAGATTAACAATCAAGTAAATACATTGACAAAAAGATCATCTCCCAGGTTCCACTAGATGTTACCAATTACTAATCAATTCATTTGATCTATTTCAAATAGGCAGGTACTGGAGCCACACTTTCTCCACCGCAGAGTTTTATAATTTCGTTACAAAATTAAATAAACCTGTTTCTGAGATATGCAATTTAATTAATAAAAAGGTGGTCTGCTTTTTAGCTGAGACATGCAGATTTCTTTGCAAAACCGCAGAACAAAGCTTTTTCCATATCAAGGCTGTCTTGCATAAGAAACCTTTATCTTTTTTTTTTTTAAGGAAAATGTTTGCTTTTATTTAAAAATAGTATATTCTAGATTCTATAAACTGACTACTGATAGACTTTTCAAGACTATACAATAACACAAATTTCTATAATGTTTTTTAAATTCAAGATCAGAAACCAAGTTTTAAAAACACCTTCCAAAGTTGTAATAGTTTAGGAATTCTGCATCGTGACTAGATCGCACTGTTGCATAAAGACGTTTTCATTATAAGAATTATCGAAGGATGATTTTTAAAATTGTAAAAGAAAAAAATTTTCCATTTGCATTTTACTCAGAATTTTTACTAAAAGAAAATTCTACCAATAACCTTGATATTTAACAGAAAACTTTAGAAAATAATTAATATTTGACTTTCAAAACCTTCAGGTATAGTGGGTTTCTAAGATATCGAACAGTTGCAGAGAGATCAAAAATTTCATTAAATCAAGCGGGAAAATCATCTGTATGTAGTAACTGAAAGGACAGGTATTATTCAGTAGTACTTAACTAGTCGCATCTGACAAAGTATCAGCATATAGAATAGCACAAAAATCCCTACTAAACCAGATGAAATTAGCATTATTTCATAAAATCTGTTCCTGGATGTGCATTCCCTCTTATTTAAAAGATTTGTATTCACAACTTTAAATAATGAATTATTTCCAAGCCTGATTTAAAAAAAAAAAAAATCATTGAATGTAAAAAAATTTTCAAGGTTTTTCCTATATGTGCTCTGAAACATAATTCAAAATAGCACCATGGAGATTCAGACATGCTTAAATAGCTTTCACATTATATATGTTTAGTTTAGAAGTGATAAAGAATTTGACCCGCCAGTCTCCAATCTGGGATTCTAAGCCCAAAGGTACTTCCTTCGCCAGAAAAACAAACTCCTGCTTTTGGAAAAGGGTTTTTTCAATGACACACAATCCTCTTGATGGGATACAGACGAAAGCATGTATTTTCCTTCTGCACTACATATATATACAAGAATGTGAAACAATTTAAAATAAGAACAAGCCAGTACCTCTTGGAAAGTAATAGCTTCTTGAGCTAATGATTTAAATTTCTATGCTCAACATATCTAAGGAATAAGCACAAAAATGGGACATTTTGTCCCATTTGCAATCACCTTTGAGAGCAGAAATACACTGATATGCTAAGCAAGAATGAGCTATAATATGAACAAATGTGAGACACTTTTGTTTAATGTATCTAAATAGAAAATATTTAATTACAGTAAAATTGTCTGATGTGCCACAGTATGTTACTGTTGATTGATGGATAAACATGAGTGATTATTCATTTTGCAATGTGGATTATCCGTTTTGCAGTGTGGACTCCCACCCACATTGCAGTGTCCCATCACTCCCCCCTAACCTACTCAAAAGAGGCTCTGCATAGAACAAGACTTCTGGGTGGTTAGCAGTTTGATCTTATCTATTATCAATGGGGAAAAAATGAGCAATACAGTTTGATACCCTGTTCTATGATTTCTGCAAAAATTCTTTTTTCTGTAAGTAGAACAAAAGGCTGAACAGACCATGTCACATGACTGCTTCATAAAAACCTCCACCTTTAAAAAGAAAAAGGGCAAGGTTAATATGTACAACCTGACATTTAAAGACCAAAATAAGTGATTTACACCAGAGAAGTGGTTTATGGTTTCCTCTGTAGCTTTCCTATAAAAGTTACAGTTTGACATAGCTGATTTAGCTCCTAGGAAACAATGACAAAATACAGTACTGCACTACTGATTAACAAAAATTGCCTAATTGGGATTCATTAGAAATTGGGGGCTGAAGAAAAACATAACTAAGAATTTTAAAGGAACATTTGCAACATTAAAAAAAAATCTTACTTGTATCTGAATAATTTTTTTAACCTATTGCTGCTAAAATGATCTTGTAATACTCCTGCAACTGAAAAGTTACATGAAAGTATTTTAACCATATTATGCATAAAGAATTTACTTTTAGATAGCCAGCTTTTGCACTTACAGATAACTTTTTTCTCTTAAAATTAGAAGAGGACTGTAAATTTTCAAAAAGCATAAGAGGAGTAAAATCTTTTAAAAACACTGTATTTTGATCAACTGACTTTCCTACTGGCAGTACCACTTTAAACTATGATGGAATTTTAAAAGCTGTCCCAATATATCAAAATATCTTAACAAATTTGTCAAGTTTCTATGACTAATAGTGTATCATAGCGTTGATATTTATGGGCTAAACGCAATCCTGACCTTTCGCGCTTACGGCTACGAGATCTGCGGTCTGTGTGCTGAGCCAACACAAAATCCATACTTACAGCAGTGCTCTGCACGCCAAAAATGCTTCGAGGCAGGATTTTGACTCGTTTTATAGTTTCATTAAAATACAGGAAAGGGCTCCCTACTCCTCCCCAGGAAGGTTTTACAGTCTTTTACAGTCGCTCCCTCCTCTATCAACAAAGTCAAATTTTTTTGGAGTAGAGACCTTTTAGTGTTAGAAAGCCACTGTTAATAGCGCATTTTCAGACCTCTGATAAATGTCACATCTCTAGAACATAAAGTTTTCTCTTTCTATCAACTCTGAAAATCTCTGGCCTCTCTCAGACAAACAAATACTGAATTTCCATTCCCACCGTCTTAAACCAAGTCAGTGGGCTGGATTTTTGAGCAAAAACCTTTCCAGGTGTCAAATCTGCTGTGATTCTCTACGGTATTTCTTGCAAACAGGAAAAAGCAATGGATATTTCTTCTTTGTGCTTTATACACAAGATTTAGCCAATTCTTACACAAAAAGGTTAAAACCAAAGAAGGTTTGGTAGAGAAGAAACTAGGGATCTGGCAGATCAGGATGTGACAGGGCATCGGGAAGATTAGAAAGATTTTGTCTGGGAGAAGACCTGAAGAAAAAGTTGCTGAGGAGTAGGAGAGGAAAGGGAGAAGGGCTGTGGAAGAAGGGCATGAAAACACCATCCTTTCAGGACTCTTTCCCCTCCTCTGTCGCCTCTCCCAGGCCTTATTTCACTGGTGAACCCATTTGCCACATACTCTTTGCAAAAGACGCAGAGAAAGAGGCAAAGAGGCTGTGTAAAACTGAGCATCACAGCCCTTCCCCTGGACTCAGAGGAATATTTAATGAAAAATGTAATTAGCTCTCTGCTACTCTTCAATTTCCAAAAGCCACTGTCATTAATTTTGTTTCACAGGACAAGCCAGAGAAATCAGAACGGCAAAGCACATCAATCACCAGCAATACCGCAGTGAGCAAAGACAGCTTGAGTCAATAAACGAGCCCGGTCTGAGTGACTACGAACAACAAATGCTCCTTACAAGCAGCCAAACTGAAGATCATCAGGAAACTGTAAAATGAGACAGGTGCATATGTAAACCTCTCCTCTTTCTCTCCTCCCCTCCAAGGAGATGTTTTGACACTGAACTGTGGAATTCCCCAGAGACATGATAAAGGAAAAATAAAAACAGCTACCAGCCCAGCAATGCCATGCCTGATAAAAACCAGATGAGGAAGTTGCTGGGTAAAACAGCAACACAAGCAAACATGGCACAACCATCAAAACCATAACTGTGTTGGAAACTGCTCTTCTTTCCAGTGTGTCTCGGCTCCTGGTCCAACTCTCCTTGCCTGAACGCATACAGACAGGGTAGAAACCGCCATGCCAGATCAGATAACCAGCCCGGAGATCCGTGTCCTACCAATGGCAACCTATGGGCAGCTGCTCCATGGATGATGAGACAATCACAAGATACTAAACCCACTCAGGAAATTTTCTTCTCCTTTCCAGAAGCTAGTTAATACCATGTATTTATGTCTCTTTTGTTATTCTTCTCTCCATCCCATTTTTCTGGACTTAACCAAAGGGTAGGATAGCCTAAAGAAGTGCCTACAAAACCCACTCTACAGGACAACTGCCAGTAGATTGAAACCTCCTACCCCAGCCCTAATCTCCCTTGAAGACTTCTTGGACGTGGGTTCAAGTAAGAAACCCTACACAGCTGGATGTCAGGATGCTCAGGGAGCTTTCGTTCCCCATGTACTCCTCAAATCCTGCCTCTTCACAGCAAGACTGCACCTGTCCCAACGCAGTACCCCTGGCGCCTTCAATTAATGCTGAGAAAATCCTGAGCTAAGTGCCTACTTAAATTTGATGGGTTTGCCATTCAAATGATGGTCTGTCAGCCTAATAAAAGCACCAGTTAGTAAACAACGTTATTGCATGAACACTGACAGAATTATGAGCAACTGCAAGCTGCAATTAATTTGACCTTAGCCACCATACCCACACAACCAGTGATGCTAGTGCTGTGGTTTTCAGGTCAACGCAAACAACAACAAATAAACATTCCCATCACTTCTCCAAGAAGAAGAATCAAAGTGCTGCTAGAGACATTTATAACTGATGTAAACTACTTCATAGCCCTGAGGAAAATGGAATTCATTCACCGAAGTGTAGTTTGAGCTAAGATAATCCGAGTTGCATATCTAGTTCTCACAGAGCTTTGAGTAGCAATCAATCTTCTTGCATTCACCAACAAGTGATTTGTTAATCTGCAGTTTTCATAACGTAATAAAGAACATTTCGATTAACCAGCTATCGTCATAACAGCCTGATGAGCTTCTTAAAGTCTCTTGGTTACTTATTGGGTATGGCAGAGTATACAGTGCAGTGAAACAAACTGGGCAGTATGGATTACATCATGTTCTGCCATCTGGAAAACATTACAAGATAATCACTAATACTGTGAAACCTCCTGAATCCGTTCTTCATTTATAACGTAACCATTTGAGCTCCAGAAAGAGCAACTGAAGAGTGATTTGTAAAAAATGTTACTGAAATCCTAAGTAGGATATTGTTTTAAATAAAAACCATATCTAAGTACAAATTTGAATTTCAGCTTATATCCTTAACCAATTATATACCGACGCAAATCGCCACTGATAAATTGTCCTGCTAAATCCATTCTTGTGGTGGATTAGTTAGCTCATGGAAACCATACTGGGACACAGCTCTCCAGGACCAGCAAGGTGATTTGTCACCCCAGTGACTGGTTAGCAACTTCTTTTCGGTATGCAGTAAGATTCAAAAGTGTGATGGCATTTGAGAGCAACACAGAAATTTAAGGTAACTGCCCCAAACAGGTCAGTGAGTGGGTGGGACAGGCTGGCAGCAGACAGAGCCACTGCAGCCACAGGGGCTATAGGTTATTCCTGTGCTACAGGTTATCCCTGTGCTGGTAGGGGCAGAAATGACTGCTGATGGTCAGCTGCTGAAGAGAAATGCTGTCCAAAGAATGCACCGGAGAGCAACTCAGCAGCCAAACATTGTGTTTTGTATAGTCATAGTTGCCTTTAGTATCGCCCACTTTTCCCATCAGGAATGCCCAGCATCCTATGTTATTTCTGGCCCATGATGCGTGTGCTGTAGGGCTCGCTCGTGCTGCAAGAGAAGCTGGACGTGCTCCTTGCCAGCAAGGGACTAGCACTACTTCGGACATGCAAAGCAGAGTTTATACAACAGCACTTAGATCCATTTCTGTGAAACTTGCTCCATGGCTGAAAGCCAACAAGGGTCAACAACAGGCAGCAGTTTGGTTTCACAGTGGATCCCCTTTACAGATAGCCCTGGGCTGACACATCCCACCGCGCTCCTTGAGGTCTTTTGTTCCAGGAAGACAAAGCCAAGCCCTTGACAGGGCAACCTGTGGAGTGCTCAGCAAATTAAACCTCTGGACTGGCTTTCCCAGGCAGCCATTCCCATTTTACTTTCAAGACTTCCAATATCCCTAAGGAGATATGCAACAGGGTTATTATCCACAGCTCAAGAAAGCATATTTAAGGATGTATACATATACATACACACTATACAAAGCCACTCTTCCACAATCCCCAACCCTCCAACAATCGGGTCAGGCTAACCTCATCACAAATTTATTAAAAATGTGGTAAAACCTATAGAAGGCGTACCTTATAGAAGTTGCCGTAAAAGTTACATTGTGCCACAGGCCATGCAATAATCTGAAATCTCAACTGACCCAAAAGTCAAAGCATTAGGGGGACTTTGGAACATTTCGGGTCTGTCTGGTTTTAGAATCACATCTTGAAAATATAATGACAGTTTCCATCACACCAATGCTTTGACCCAGACTGCCCCAGAAACGTGGTAAGAAAGCAATGGACCTTTTGGGCAACATGTTTTATTGTATACATCATCATCCTAACACCGTTTTTACACAATTCCCTGGTTAAATGAGCACAGGTCTTTTTGGAGGACACAACAGCTGTGTGTGAGACCACAATGGAGTATTTATATGTTGGGAAAGCTTTGCAATATTAATAGCTAAAATTGTGAATGATCTCTAAAATAGGAGTTCCTTAAAATAATAAAAATGTATATAAGTGCACAAACACACACATACCAAAAATCATATGTGCATATAAAAATGTTGATACATTACATACATATTTATTACTAATGTTGAAATGTTTTCTATTCCACCTGTGTGATATGCTACACAAGAAAGTTATTTCCTCTGGTTTTGTTATCAGATCACGTGACAGGAATCTTTGTATTATTTCTGTACGTTTTAGTGAACACCACTTTATGACCTGGCTCTTTAGTTTTATTACCCACTTAAACAAATATATTTCACATACCATTTTTGGAAATAAAAATGAGGATGCTTCAAATTCTTCAAATAAAGTCTACTATTAAAACTATGTAAAGCCACAATATGAAGAAAACATAAGAATTTTTATAGTCTAATTTTAAAACCATATGTTTAGCTCAGCTAATAAATCTGTTCATGTAAACTCTACAGCATTCAAACAAACATATAAATGCTCAAGCCACTAAAAGCCAGATATAGTTTCTAGTTCTCCAGTTATTTAATCCAATCTACTGAAGAGGACATTAGAGAATTTAAAGTGTCTGCTTTAAAATGAGACAAAGCTGGTAAGATATTTTCAAACAGGCGTACCAATTCCAACATAGTTCCTTTGGCCACCTTGAGAAATGCACTTTTAAGATTATCTCGAAGTAATATTAGCAATTCCACTAGATTTGCGTCATACCCATAAAACTCTCCTTTCCCTTTCAGTGCTTTTCGATCAATTTTGAAGGTAACTGCTGTGCTGATCTCCAGCTTATATTGAACAGATGAGCGCTAGTAAATCAAAAGCTGTCCAAATCTCCTACTGTGGATTAACATATACATAATGGCTGCTTGCCCATGACTGGAAATCCTTCTGATCGCTTAATGCTGTCAGGTGCTTCATTTCCAATGGCCAAAACACAATGTAAGATTCCAGAGGACAAATTCTTCAGGCTCCATTTCAAGCACAGAGGTATGTTAACGCCATTAAAACCCACTGATTTTGTCAAGATGCTTTTGTCAAGAATGTGTTTCAGTAATGCATGATAACTATGTTCATTTACAAAAACAAATACCCAAAAAAATCAGTTTTGAAAGCTAAACAGCAGCAGAAGAGGCAAAGATGACAGCAGCAGAAGTTCTGTGGGTACTCTTAGTATAACATTTCTAATATTGGACTACAGTCTCCAGCTGGACAAAAGAAAATCTTTGACTATAACTAGACTTATAAAAAACCCATTGTCAAGGTGAACGTCGTGTCCATATTTCAGTCTTAAAATGCAACTTTTCATTTCTGAAAGAATAAGGGGTCTGTGTATTTCTTTACAAGACGTAAAATGCTCACATAAATCTCCGTGCTGTCAAATTTTCAGTCTTAAGTCAAAAATGGGCAACAGGACAGCATGAACAGAGGCAGCGGCCAGCCGAGGCAGGAGGATTTACAGAAGAGATGGATTGCCAAGGGTTTTCTGGAGAGGGCAGGGAGACGGTGGAAGCTTGCAACAAATTAATGAGCAAACTGTTCCAAGCACCAAGACTGGTATGGGAAGATGTGTCCAAAAGACTGCGGCTCCAGGTTTGCATTACTTAACATCACCGTCTAGCTATCTAACTATACTGTCACTAAACACCGTGAATAGCAACACGTTTCTCACCAGCAATACAAATGCGCTGTCATCTAACACCCAAGCCAATGAAATCTCCAGTATTTCTGGGAAGTGGGAGCGGGAAGTATGTGGAAATACACCAGTCAGATCAACAGCGTATGGGATTTGCCTGGGGAGGTGTAACCACACTTATTGCCGTCCCCAGGTACCAGCCACCCTGAAGAAAGTTTGCAGCAGGTGGTTTACTCATTTAGCTGTCAAAGGCAGGACTACATATGAACTCCCACATGCACACTCCAGGAGTATGTGGATGCTGAAGGAAATGCCTTTCAAAACTTACCACCTCACCCAGCTTCAGGTACCTGACAAAACACCAGTGACCCAGCACAGTGGAGCCTGATCACTGCTTGACCAGACACGGGAAACTGCAGGGAAGACTCTCCCGAGATCTCTGACACCACAGCTGCTCCCACTGACAAAAGCAAAGGAACCAGGAAAACACTGAGAAGGAAAGAGCACGTATCTCCATTTTGTACTACGTCTAGGGTCAACAGCCAGTCCCGAAAGAGGATGCAAAGAAACACTGTGTGCTCTCAGGAGTGTCCTTTTCACTGTGAAAGGGGTCAGCTGGGAAGAAGTCCCACAGCCTGTGCTTCAAACAGCTGATAGTCAAAGAAATCGAGGGACAGATGTCACAGGGGACAGAGACGGACAGATGCCCTTTTTCCTGCGTACCTCTGGGTGCAACGCACAGCGTTAACGGGACGGTGTGTTACGGGCACTGCGCTGGGAGATGATGGTTTGAAGGAGGAAAGCACACCCTCTGCAGGCTGAAACTAAGAGACTGGAAAACATTATTTCTCTACGCAAGCAAAGAGGATTCAATTTAATTTTGAAGGTGGTTGACAGAGATTTTTCATAGACTCACTGAAGTGCAGGAAGAAGAATTCAGTATATCCAAATCAGTAGAAAAGAGGGACAAATCTATGGTTTATAAGCAGTTCCACTGCATCTCCTGTGCTGGGGCCACATCACCCCTTCCACCCAAACAAAAGAAAAGGCGTATAAACAAAATAAAATAGGAATAAGCTTGCACAGAACAGAAGATTTTAAGAAAAAAAGTGTAACAAAACATTTTCATATATTACATAATTTTCTGTTATTAAGGTCAAACGAAAATTATTTGTTTGAATTCTTTTTACTATTTTTTTTAAACTGTGCTTCTTCACAATATTTTCCGAAAGAAAAACATGGAACAGATACACAAAAACATCACCTACTTGCTCATTTTTTAACAGAGCAAAATAGATTTTAAACACTTACCACGAGGCTTCCATCACTGTAAAAAACTACAGAACTACAAATTAAGCATAACACTAATTAAACAAACATGGAGTAGCTAAAGTGTGTCCACAGAAAAGATGAATATAATTATAGTTCAGCAATTTGAGAAGAGAATATTTTGAATAAGTAGGTAATTAAGTTAAGAGAGGCCTAAAGAAAGATTTCACACTCACATTCGTATGCTGAAGCAGTTTAAAAATAGAGAGCAAGAACTGCCTGACTTCACCTTTTAATTTTAGCTGGGTGATGAGCTGGTCCCAAAGACAGAAAGGCACAGCAGGATTTTTTCTCAGCAAAGTGCCCTTCGTATTTTTATGCGAAGGAAATGCGGTATGTTCTATTAATATCCTGCTGTAGCCCTAGATAAGTCTAGGCACCCTTTCAATCATCAAAAAGTTCTGGTTTCTTCCTTCAAATCGCTTGTACTCTCAAAGACGTACACACAAGTTGGAGAACCTCCCGACTGCCCCGGCCACTTCACAGGTAAATAATGTCCACACAGAAAAAGACACTTGTTTAGTTTCCCATGGTCACCTCTTGCAATTACTAAAGCTATAAGTATGCCACTTTTTCTCTCATGAGGAGGAAAAAGCAAACGACAGAGTTTGCACCTTGAGAAAAGTTTAACTTCATTCTCACTTGAAATTAATAGGCGGAAAAGAAAACGTTGATACCAGCTAGACCAAGACTACATTGCAGAAAGGAAGGAAAAAAAAAAAAAAGTTGTTTGATGTGATGTAATGCTGGTATATTGCCTAGGTTCTTCCGAAGAAGCTGGGGAGACATACACAGGCTTTTCCCAGCATAAAGAAAGATTGATTCTTCTTTTGGGTACGCCTCCCTCACACACCTCACCTTCCTGACATGCCTCTGATTAACCTAACCCAAACACAACCTTCCCCACAGCAAGTCCCAGCCCATCCAACACTGTTTCAGTCTGGCAAATTCTTGCAGCGCAGCAGGGCTGAAACCCTTCCTGGTCAATAGCATCTCAGGGAGAACTTTTCTGTCCTTCAGGGAATGGTGGAAATGGAGGATAACCAGCATGCAGATTATTTTTCCAACATATTCTTCCCAAAGTGACAGCTATCCAAGTGAAGGTCAGATTCTCCCCAAAATCCTCAACTGTCTCAAAAGTACCTTTTTAACTAAGACTAATTTTGCTTGATAGATGGTAATGGTTAAAACCTAGGCAGGAGTCCGAGTTAACACTGCAGTGAAAACAAGCCTGCTAAACTCTCCCCTCGTCTTCCACAGTTGCATTCCCTTGCTTGTATTTTAGACCAACAATCAGCAGTAAGACTCTAGATTCATCTGCCCACTCTTACGTTTAGTCTTTAATTATGGATTCATCTTAGGCTCCACCTGTAAACTTCTTACATGTGTAAATCCTGGTCACTGATTCACTCCAGCTACTTCTGTGAAAAAGTATTTGCAAATTTTATTTGCCAGGGAGATGAAATGCGAGTTAGTGCAAGTTTGCATTAACATCCTGCTGGTCAGCAATTACTAGGCGAGGATGCCCTGCCATTCTTATCTGTAGCCCACTGTCTTGGTGAATTGTTTGCCCAAAAGCATAGGAGGTCCATGCTGTCCTCTTCGTGACCTGCTTCCCATCCATTCAGTTCTTGAGGAAATAAAGCAGAGCACACCACTTATGCAGGTGAACCTAGGAAGATACATGTAGTTTGCTTATACCCATATACCCGATATCTTTTGTTTTTTAAAACCATCTTGCATTTTTAATTACTGTATTTTTTTCCACAATCCTACCCCAACCCCAATTCATGTTAGAAGTTCCATATTGTTCTGAAAACTTTTTTCCATTATGAGATACAGATGAAGGGCATCATCTTTTCTTCCAGGTGAAACTGCTCTGCATTTCATTTGTACACATGTAATTAGCTCATTTACTCTTATCACTCCTAGCATTTCTAGTTTAAGTGTCCGATACCAAAACTGGCCTGGGCATCAACAGCACTCTATCCCCACCACAGGAATGACATCTTCCACTTGACTTCTTGCATTAAATGAAGTTAAAGCACTTGAAACTAAGGATTGAAGAGATGACCAATTCCGTTTCTTTTACTGAAGATCCCTCTAATTTAATCAAAAATGCCTCCTTGCAAGAAGGTTGTCAGCTGATATTTTTACCTTCTCCTGCTTAAGTTCAACACAAAGTTTGTAGGGCGGGAGCATCACTCACTGTATCACTATTTATAGTTACTTAATCTATCCTTATCCTAACAAGACCCTAATCAACAAAGCTTCTGATCCTCCTAAATTAAAATTTTAACATGAAGGAATTTTTGTTTGAAGGAGCTTTTAATATGAATGAAATTTCTGCTTTTCTTGCTCTAAAAAAAAATTATTTGAAAATTCAATTAAAAGACCACCACCAATCCTTCTTCCTTTCCTTTTCATAAATAGTTCAGATAATGCTTTGCTATCACCCTCCTGTGTAAAGAAATCATTCATGGGTTATAGGTATGAGAGGCTGGTTTTAGGTAGCAGATGATAAAGAGATTCAATTTATCCTTGCCTCTTCTAGAAAGGGAAAAAACATCCCTTTGGAAGCGTTTACCATGCAGTAAGCATCCCTTCCTTCTACACAGTCCCTTCAGCAAGGTAATACACTGGACTCCACCAAGTGACAAGTACATCCTTGGCAAAGCAGTTCAGATTTCAGAAGGAAACGTACAAAGTATTCATTAATTGCTCAAACAAGCAGCCAAATCTGAGTTTGCTACCAGAGCCCATCCAGCAGGATCCAAATCCAGGGGAATGATAGGAACCTCTCCTCTGGCTTTATTAGGCTGCCAGGTAGGGTCCTAGTATATAAGAAGCATTCTTCAGAGTTTATCAAAGATGTGATACAGCCACTGGTTTTACTGCATGTGGATAGAGCAACGAGCCTATAGGGGATGTGGTCTTGAAGCCAGTTTTCCAGCTGCTCCAGCAACATCATTACCATCAAACCCTGGCACGCGAAAGAAACGCCTGCTGCTCTCACCACTGCCACCCATGCAGTTCTGTTCTTAGAGTAGTGGTCACTCCTAAAAGCTGGTCACTCTGCCAGCTTCGCTACAGATAAATAAGTACAATTACCTCAGGGAATTTAAATTAAGAGCTGTCTTTCTGTCTCACAGAGTTATATATGACTCTGTCATGTTTAAGCTTAAAGAAGCATTTTTTCTACCTCCCTTGATGATTCTGTTACTGCTTAAGAGCAGGGGCTGGAGGTGGGGGGCGGGAAGTGATGTACTCCAAATCCCCTCGAATTACTGACATGTTTAACCCCAGATCTGGGTCCATTTGTCACAAGTCACACCCTTGGACAGTCTCTGCCTTGTCCACTGGGAGTCAACCAGCAAGCCCTCCTCCCACACTGTGCTATTTGCACAAACTGCTGACTTGGAGGAAAAAAGTAGATACAGAACTGGTTTGCTTCTAGAGAGGTCCCCCTGGCATCCAGCTAAGAAGTGAGAAAACTAAATATAACAAACTTAAAACTACAATTATTGTAGGGGAGCTTGCCAGAGCCGCTCTGAAGCTCCTAATGGTCTGTCAGGGATTTATGGATCAGCTGTGAAAATTTACTCACAGCTAAAACTTGCCAATCAAGTCCTCGGCTTTGGAACACTGCTACCAACTTTCACATAATACAGCTTGAAATTGTAGAAGTGCCAAAGCAAAACAGTATGGTTTAATGCTTCAAAGAAGGACACAGAAAAGAAAAATCCATCATACTAAACAGATCAATAAGAAATGTGGGGGGATTCTCTCTTCTGAGTGTTTGCATCTTTGTGTAAAAGGGTCTTATATTCTACAGAGCGGGGGGAGATTACAAACAGACCAGTGCCAAGTACCGCCAAAATGGACAGTAAGAGACAGGATGTTGTACAGAAAAGGCTACAAATGGCTGTCTTGCAGTTCAGAGCAGATTCCCCCCGTAAATTATGCCAGCAAGCCAGAAAGTAATCTTAGTTGCTGATATTTTATGTCCTTGCCATATGGATTAGGATAAAAGGGGATCTTCATAAAATTTATAAAATTTTTGAATATAGGGGGAAATACCACAAAATTGTTATTTTCCTGTTATTACATTAAAAAACAGCAGCAAATGTAACAAAAAAAAATCCTGAGAACTTACACAGAAAACAAAGCAAGTAGCCAACTTAAACGAGAGATGTAAGACAGTGCAATATATAAGGCGTGTTGACTTACTCTGCACAGATACACTTTAACCATCTAAACAAAATGACTAAATCACTTCTAGCGTTTGCAAATTTCTATTTTACTCCTTTTTTTTTTTTTAAGGAAATTCAATCCTTTAATACTTTGCAATGAAGAAAATCTACAAAGCCTAGGTTGAACAGTAATGATCCCTTGTCTTCTAGAAGTCTAATCTACCAAAGATACACTGATACGTGATTAACTTAAATTTTATTGTCAAATTTGAAGTAGTTAATTAGCACTTCTTACTTCTCCAGGAGCTGGAAAAAAGAAGGTATGTTCAACTAAAATCCAAAACAGTAGAGGAAATACAAGAGTTGACTTGGGTTCAAGTACCACAGAACTTTTATTCTTTTGTTTACACCACTTTACCGATGAACCTGTTTGCCCACACTGCCAACAGAGGTATCCCAGTCAACCACTATTCTTCTGTATTACTTACGAACATATTCACCTCTAGACACATCAATGACACTCTCTTAAGCGTAATGCACATCAGAGTAACTTGAGGCAAACCTCCTGGGCCATCTCAAAGAGAGTCAACAGAAAGATGCCAGCAAAAGGGTAAGCCCTGCCTCTAGCGTGAGGAGAAGGTTGCTACAGTACAGAATAGTGACCTTGAATGAAGCAGTAAATAAAGAAAAGAGCCCAATGTTTGGTTGTCAGTTGGCAGGATGGTGGAAAGCTGTAGGTGACCTTACAAGAATGTGCCATGAGTGGAGCACAAATGGATGGCGCGGAGCACATGGATGGCAGGGGTGTGAATGTTAAGATGTGTTAATGGAAGAGTTTGGAAGATAAGAGGAGCCTAGGGCTGAAAAAAAATCTCACCCTAGTTTGCTAATATTTCTCTCTATGGTTTTAGGAGACAAGAGTCATCTTTTCTCCAAATCCCATCCTCAGTCTGAATTGTGCATAATCTCTGACTTTCCTCTGCTCTCCCCCAAAAAAGAATTTTATGGAGGGGAGCAGAGGAAATCTCTGACAATCTCTGGAGTGGCATCCAGACTGCAAAACACACAAACACACATAGCTATGCACAGCTCTGCAGAGGCTGGAGCAAACTTCTCTGTACCAGAAATTAATCTGCTCTCACTCTAATTCCAGGCAGAGCAGAAAGCACGGTGAAAAAGACATTATTAAAGCATTATACGGCATTTTGTTCTCAATAAGTATTTTGTAATTTTATTTTACAGTTTTTTAAATAACTGAGGCCAAAAGTTGGTCAGTGTAATGAACTGTATGTGTCATCAACCTAATAAAACTACTCAGTGCATCTTCCCCTAAGAAGAGATCATGTTAATCTGCAGAGACAGAAATAATATTTCTTACTGCAGAAACAGACTGTGGTCAATTTACTGCTGCTTTTCAACTATACAATATGCAAAAGTCCACAGAAGAGTATTTGTTTTCTCAGTAAAGGAAATGTCAGCCATCAAGCCACTTGTTGCAGAGGTACTTAAAGTCTATTTTTTAAAACAAAGATTCAGATGTCAATAAAAATGCAAGAGCAACTCCTGCACATTTCCAGAAGTGGCCCTAGCTCACAGACACCATCAACTCACACATTTCCCCCCTTGAGGAAAAAAGCCACAATGTGTAAAACTGTAGCTTTTGACACTACCAAATTCAAGACATTTTACATTGCCTGAATTCTAATACTCTGCAGCCTACTGTACAGAAAATCATAGATTTATGGCAAGTTAAGGAAAGCTGAAACTAGATAACATCAGATGCTTTAGGTATCTCAAAAGCCAGTAGGCCAGGGAAGGGACCAGGTGATCAGAAGTCAGCCAGGGAGCTTGCTCATAACCTGCCCACGATACCATTTTCTCTGTCCATCCTGGCCAGCAGAAGACATTACTCAAGGGAACAGGAGTTAAACACTTCCCTGTCTTTTCCTAGAAAGAAGTATAAGGAGAAGTGAAGAAGCAGAATATTACCCCAACCCTCTGAAAGCAGTCAGCATCATTAACATTTCATGTAACACAGGCTTTAGGGTTAAAACCATGCAGGAGATGGACTACACTTCACAAGCAGTATAGCTGCAGATTCGTATCACCCTCAGAGGCAGGCAGGGCTCATGGCATCTCTGGAACTTTCTGCAAAGGCTGGTGAGACACCTGCATGTCTTCAAACAACGGAGATGATGGAGGACAAACATGAACAGCATCATTTACTGCAACAGCCTCACAGCACAACTCCATGCTGGTCCTGCTCAATGCCCATTTAGCTCACCTCCCAACACGGACACGCAGAAAACTAACAACAAATCCATCTTCCTTGTAGTTCCTCAGATGCACAAGATAAATACGCAGCTTGTGGTACAATTAATATCAGTTAAACACACATTTCACAAGTTTACATACACGCACACATAAAAAACCCTACAGTAAGCCTGCAACAAAATAAGTGCCTGTGCAGTCATAAATACTGATCCTTTAAGAAAACAAGCCTTTGCCCCCTTCCTGCAACAGAACACCCAATGCTTTTATTTGGCATTTTTTCTAAACAGGCAAGAGGCATTTGTAAAACGGGCTAGGCTTGGGTTGTCAGAACAGGACAGATATTAAACGTTTCTAAAACCCAAAGGAGCAGGTTTTCTGGTTTCACCCAGTGTGTCAAGTGACAGCTTCATTGTGACGGGTCATTAATGTGACAAAGAGAAGGCAGCTGGACATAGAGGGGCAGAGGCTAACAGAGCTATTACATCCTTAAATCAACAATAAAATGTTACAAAGGATGAAGACGGAGAAGAAAGGGACAAGTATATTCATGGGAATAAAGTCAGTCTGATAAAGTGTCTAGCTGCAAATGAGATCAAAGGCGATTGTTTAAATTAAAAAAAAAATCAAGACAGCTTACTCTTCAGAAAAGGCAGATTCTATTTGAAGGAGTATTTTAAAGTGACTAAAATTATTATTTCATGCAAACAATCCATTTTTTACCCTCCTAAATAAATTTCTGTAGTCCTCTATGAAGTATAAATATATCTTTGAAGATCTAGTTCCTCCCATTTTGACAGCCCCCAGAAAGGATCAGAACTAAAAGATATTGAGGTTTTTACCCATCTCCATTTTCCTTTCCTCCAAATGGGGTCAGAAAGATTTTAGCATCATGACCCCAGTAGCTCAGCAGGTCACACGTAGCTACTCACTCTCAGGTGCACACAGCTTTGAATGGATAAGGGCTGAATTAAAAGGAAAACCAAAAGAACACATTTCCCAGTCTTCCCATTGATGGGAACAGTAGTATTAAATTTCCAATAAAAGAGCAACATCCAGGCAACTTAGTTACAGTAAAGAGGACTCCATTGCCATGTGTTGTGGTCCAAAAACCACTTATTATATTGCTTCTTATGAAGTATGTATTATTTAACTTTTTACTAAAGTCAATATCACTGCTGTTATCTCTCTCTCCACTAAAATAAGTGAAAGAATTTTGACATTTCTGGGCAACTAAGAATTGATTGATAACTGATAATATAAGCCAGATTACATGGAGAAGTTTGCATGCAAGGCATTCCTTCTAAATTCTTTTTTCTGACGCTTTTCCACTCTGTACCTCTGTGCTCTCTCTTTAAGCCTTAAATTCAATTTTATTTGCTTTTCTCCCAATAAGCTGTTAAGTTTTAAATGAGAGTTTAAAAAAAAAACAAACAGAAAAAAAACCAAAGACAAACACAAAAGATTTCAAGACAAAGAAACCCACACTTTCAGTCATTTTTGTTTAAAACAGAGAACATCCATATGATTAATCCATCTTTAAGCTCTGGGTCACACCTGATACACAGGAGGGGTCATTGGTTTCCATAAAAAAAAAAAATTTTTAAAAAAGTATTTTAAATGAGAAATGTTAAGAAAAGGAAATGTTAAGAGAAAAGAGAAATTATAATTACCTGACTTTAAGGTAGTTATCATCGCTGATGCTACTTTTTGTAAGCAACTAAACTTAAAAGTGAAGCACCCCCGGGTCTCCCTGTCCCTGCCCCTCCATGCACACACAGATTTGGTACACACATTCTAAGTCCTGATTTTAATGTCGGGTGAGGTCTAAGAAGAGTCTCAATAATTACACAGCAAGGAGACAGACAATTCCGAGAAAACTGAGGTTCTCTCGCTGTGTGTTTCATAACATACTGAGACGATGAATGGGAAACACAAGGAGGAGTTTAATAACGCGGGTTTAGTTCCCACATTCTCTGGCGAGTCCCACACCATGCAGTCTGCTTTTTCAGCTCCTGTCCCTTGTTTTGGTAAGGCTCCTCAGCTAAGACAGCTACAGCACTTTCTGTTTTGTTTTCATGTCCATTCAGGGCCGTTACAGTTGTCACGAATTATCTGTCGGCTAGGGAAGCAACTCAGATTTTGGAGATGTACTTTTAAAAGGCAAATAAATATGGAAAGCCTGGATCAGTAACAGTAAGAAGAGAAACAGTAAAACTAGTGTTTCTCCTAATATCCCCTTGTTAAGTATCAGTTTAGCCTTTGCCATATATGCCAAACTATTTGCCATGACTAATGTATATAATGGGAGTACATTTCATATTTTATCTCTCCTGAGAGACCTTGAGTTGGGAAAAAAAAAGAAAGAAAAAAGAAAAAGAAAACCTCACACTTCACACAAAGTAAACACACATGGAAAAAATCGGAAAGCACATGCTTAAACATAACAGGTTTAAGTTTTAAATAAAAAAAAAGTTGGAGGTTATTTTTCCCAACAACTTTCCTCCTCGCTGCTATAGGAAATAAAGGACTCAAAGCATTCAGCACCAGCCTGCTTACTCCTGTCTGCCCCCAGAACTGGCACAAACTGATGACGACTCTGGTGCAGATGTTGGAAATTCCATCTTCCTTCCAGAGAAGCTCAAAATCTCCAGGGCACAACCCCTTCGAAAAAAAAAATTAACTTTGGTTTTCCCCCCATTGTTTTAAGATGTCTTTATTCAATTTATAAAACAAACATATGCTCCTGTATCAACACAGGAGGTTAAAAACTGCTCCATTGCCACTGGACAGATATTACCCATGACAAATCATTAGAACCGAAAGCATGCAACCAGCCATTAAAACATACAAAGAGATTGCATTTCAATACAATTAGGTCTCAAAATTATGGAGTTTACTTGCGGCATGTTTTAAGCAAGAACTTTCACAGAAAGCACTCTTCATGCAACACCTTTATAGTTAGCTCACAGCTACCACTCGGTCCTTTCTCTCAGTTATTTCCAGCTAGTTGCTCCATCAGACTGCAATGAATCACACACCTGAAATTATTAATAGGAGTCTCCACTCTCTCATGCTGCTTAGGCACTGCAGTCAATCTAACAGCAGGTGCTAAAATTTGTCACACACTGAGCTGTCATCTAAAACTTACATTTTGCAATTCCACCTCCAAATTACAAACAAAAATCTTCTCGTAAGAGCAGACTTACCTAAAGAGGGAAAAAAAAACCCAAACCAAAACAGCAGTTGCAAAAACGTATTAAGACCTTTCTGTGCAGAACCGGTATCTGAGGTCTTTTCAGAGATTTCCCATACGTGTTTCACTTGCTAGTGCTACAGGCCCTACCCTGCATTTCCACTCCTTCCCTACAACCGCAGTGGAAACCAGTTATGAACTCTAACCAACACCATCACAACCGTCCTTCTCAGTCTTCTCAGTCTTCTGCTTTATTTCATATGCAAGCGTATGGTTTTGTAAGTCGTCATCCTCTGTAGCGTGTAAATTCAGGTTTCCCTTCCCCACCAGCTTTTCATTTGCAGCTCTACAACCTAAGGGCTTTGACTGCAATAAGGTTTTTACTTTTGGAAAATAAGAAGTATTCTCCCATCAAACATCAGAACAACCTGCGCAGATAGAAAGCTTTAACTGCTCTGTAAATCTTACGATTGGACCTTTATTATCAACTGAAATGACGTTGTCACTCGGGGGAAAAATACAACATGTAGACAGCATATTTCAATTTATATCTTATAGTATTTGGGTACTATCAGCAGGGAATTTCAAAGTAGAGATTCGGTTATATTTTAATATTAAAATTACATTATAAATGTTAAACAGAGAGACATTTAAAGAATATTGTACATGCTACCTGCGTTGCATGAGTTCAGCCAACGTAGCTGCTACCACAAACATTTCAGATCTCCAGTTTTGCTAAATTTTAATCCTTGTTCAATGCTCAGCGTTCACAGTGAAAGTTTACCAGCTGCCCATGTAGGAAGTAATTTTTTTAAATTATATTGGTTGTCACCTAACATCTGTAAAAATTTCTAACAAAAGTACTGGGGGAAAGAAAGAAGGAATCCAGGGAGCATTTTAACTTTAAATGGTATAAGAAAAATAGAAATGTTGAAACAGGGAGATCCAGTTAAACACCACACAATATTCTGACCTACACCGCTCTGAATTAGCATTCTGCGACTGCACACTTGTTTACTGCAGCTCGCAAAGCAAAAAGACTGCAATTATTAAAAAAAAAAAAACAGTCAAGAAAATCAAAATGCTCAGGAAAAGAGGCCAATGTTTCTTTTCCTAATAATGAAACCGCAACTTTGTTTTGTAGAAGAATCGCTGCTTTCCTTTCCATCCTATTTTGCCAGGCATAATAGCTGTTCTAGCATATTAGAAATAAATTCAGAAGAGCCATTTAATATATTTCTTAACATCTCACTTCCTAACAATCACCGAATATCTAATTCAGATTATAAAACACCAGGTTATTATCAGTAAAGCAAAATATAATTTGTCTGTGTTTCCAATTAAATGCAGGGTGGAAATTTATTAATTATCAGGTAAACGCAGGGCGCACACCAAATTATGCGGCACGGTTACAAAACTGTATGATCAAGTTGCAGGACCTTAGATGGAGATGTTCGACATTTGCCATTCTGCGTCACGTTACCATGACAAGGAGCGGTCAGAACATGGCACCTCTCTCAAATCTTTCCATTAAAGATAGGCTCAGAAGGAAACGATTTCAAGTTTTCCTACCTATAATTTGCTAGCAGGCACGACCGGCAAAAACGCGATGCCTTTGTACATAATGTGCGCCACATGAGAAATACAATCACGAAGCAGCCTCAACAGATTTACCTATTGGACTTGCAATACACATCCACATAAAGTCTCGATAAACGTGAAAAAATAAGGGCTGTCTTTAGAGACCGTAGTTTAAAATTCAAGACTGATTTTGAGTAAGTGTAAATTACCTTCTGGTTGCACAAAACTCATACGTAGCACTGCAGCTGCCCAGCGGAGTTAGGAAGCGACCATTAGTATTTCAGTTTCAATGCAAACTCCCAAGTCTATATTTCCAAGTAGGAATAAAAATGTGGGTAACAAGAACCGTTAACGTTTTCACGATTAAGTTACAAAACATAATTTAAAAGCAAACAGACAAAAAGAAAACCAAACATCAAGAAATTCATGGGCCACACTCCACAGCAACTTTAGAAGTTGAGTTTCATACATATTTACAAAAGAGAACACGATTCCCAACTTAAAATAACATTCATACTCTTAAGTTTGCTGTAACATTAAAGCATTCGTGCACATATATATTTATATACATGTAGGTATGTATTTTGCAAATACAAGTGAGAGAATGGAAAGCATTTCCTCCGTTAGTTACGTTGTTGGATTTTGTTGACGAACTGATAAAGGAGATGCCTAAGCCAGCGCCTTTCACAAAGCGGTTGTTGCAGGAAAGCAGCGCAAGCCCAGCTGCGAGGCCGCCGCAGCTCAACAGTGCTTTGTCATACTGGCGTTTTGCTTGACGGCTGAACACAGGCTCAGTCCAGTTGGTGGCCTGGGACATAATGTCAAAAGCGTTTCTCAACCTATGCCGCTGCGCAGCGCCCTGCGTCCTGATCGTCAACTCAAGCAGCAAATCTTAAAGTAATAGAATGCAATTCTGATGGCTCCGTAACTGGGCATTCGTTAGTAGATTTACTGCTCTGTTAAAAGCCCCTATCTCTTTTAACACGTTAAGACTTGGGAAAAATCAGATACAGTGCATGCAACCATCTTGAATCAGCACAGATCAACTTATGGGTTACTCATGCTTCACGTACTAACTACGGAGCATTTGGTTTGTCTTCAAGCTTCTCATTTAGCCAGAAAAGTATCGCTCACACCACTGCATCTGCATGGCAAAAGTACTTTTCCCCTCTTTCCGGATGGAAAACGAAACAGCAAAATGCCATTCACATCGTTGCCCCCATTAACAAGCCTTCCACGCACGGACGGGCTACTCTTTCTGTGACAGTTTTGCAGAGATGCGATCGCTTCTGGCACAACACGAGCTCCCTCGCTCCGGGCCTGGCGAGGAGACGCCTCAGCCCGCAAGCAGAGGAGCGGCTGCAGGTCCCGGCACCCGGCAGCAGCCACGGAAAGGCGAAGAAAACTTTCCCGACCGAGCTGCCGGGCGGCGCGGATCCCGAGGAACCGCGGTTGCCGGGAAGAGCCCTCGGAAAACCGACACAAGCGGCTTTTCGGGCGGAAAACTTCTGCTGGGAAGCAGGACCGGTGCCGGTCTTTAGAGGGGTACGTGTCCCGCATCAGCGGGGACGGCCCCGCCGCCTACCGCACGCCCGCTGCGCCGGGCGGCGGAGGCGAGGCTCAGCCCCGCGGGGCACCGCTCGGCCGGGGCCGGGCCGACCGTCCGCCCGCCCGGCTGTCAGTCTGGGCGCGGGGGAGGGAAGGGGGGAACCGCCGCCGGGGAGGGAGAGCGACCCGCGCCTGCCCGCCCGCCCTCCCGGCCCGGCGGAACGCGGGGCGGCTCTTACTTGTGGAGGAGCTGGGGCAGGCTGGGCGGCGGCGGCATCCCTCGACCGGGGCCCCGGCTGGGGGCCCCGCTGCGGGCATCGCTCTCCGGCGGGTCAGCGCCGCGGGGGGCCGGGGCCTGGCTCATGGCAGCGGTGGGGACCATGCGGGGAGGCCCCTGCGGCGGGAGGCGCGGGTGGCCGCGCAGCCCAACGCCGCCGCGGTGGCGGGAGGGAGGGGGCAGAGGACCGGCCCTGGAGGCAACCGCGCTCCCCCCGCCGCCCCCCCGCCGGGCTGCGGCCGGGCTGGCGACGGCGGGACAGGCAACCCCCTGCGGCTGCCGCCGTGGCTGAGCCCGCCCTGCGGGAGGGCTGCCGCTACCGGCCGGGGGCGGCCGGCGCCGCGCGGGAGCCTCAGCGGCGCTGGCGGGGCCGGAGGGGCGGGCGGCGCCCCCGGCCCGGCCCCCCCCGCGGGCCGCTCCCGCCGGCCCCACCTGGGCGCCGGGCCCGCTCCCGCCCGCCCGCCCCCCGCCGGCACCTGCCCGGCGGGAGGGACCCCCGCCCCGGGGCAGCCCGGCGGCCGGCACAAGCGGTTTTGTCCCTTGTCCTGGCCGGGGCGGGGTGGCCGGGGTGTACCTGGCCGTGCCGGGGCTCGCCCCGGGGGCTGCGCTCGTAAAAGAAAGGGCAGTGTGGTGAAGAGCCAGCGGCGCCGGCCTGTTCGCGCTCCGGCAGTGGTTTACATCGAATCTTTCCCCTTCCCAAGGGCAGGGGGAAAAAGCGTGCGCATTATTTTAATCTCTCACGATAACACCTCTGCAGAAATGTTATTAGTCATTTATCAGACATAGGCTCTGTCAGCTGATACAAAAAGGGAGAGTATGCCCCAGCCAACAATACAAACCTTCTCAACTAACAGAGTCATCCCTAAAGCAAATCCCCAGTCTGGGCCCAACCAAAGAACCTGCTTTTAATAAAGGATCGTCAGTCTTGGGCTCCCCCCTTCCAAATACATGCATTAGCGGGATCAAGACCCACTCAGCAAGGCTTTACTCACTGTTTTAATAACACAGGATTAAAGATTAGAATTGCCGCACGATGATACGGTGTGACAAAAAGGTTTTACCTGCACATATTTTGGGAGGACATTGCAGATGACCGATGGAGCAGAAATTGTGCTGCTTGTGCCAAATAAGTAACACTGAAAACGTTGTTTCCAGGTCTTCTTGCTTCCTTTGTAACGTGCTCTGTCTATTAGAGAGGGCCGAGTCAAAGACCATTTCAATACTTGCTCCTGCGCTGCCTCTGTATGCCATGCACCCTCCCCCCAACACACTCACACACGCACAGAGGAAAGCAGAAACATCCCAGCTTCTTTGAAAAATTAATCCTAATTCAGGGGAAAGATTAATTTTGGAGGGGGTCAGGTTCTCCTCCCCTCTGCACCTGGCATAGTCATTTACAAGTATGTAGCCTTGTAAATGGGTACAAAATACTGCCACCAGTGACTGGAAAATTTTAAGTTATTTGCATTTATCACGTACTTTGCACTTTGCAGATGGAGAGCGCCAACCAGGTGCAGGGCAGTGGAGAATCGGGCCATATTTCAGTTGCACAGTTACTTAGTAGTAACGTAACACCAAATGCACCTTCTAAAATGAATGGCAACCAGCACTTGTTTAGACACATTGACTTCCACACACTATATTCTGAGAAATACAAACAACAGAGACCACAGAGCTCCACATCCTTTCCCCCAAGGATTTGTTTTCTGGTTCAGCGCTGTGCAGCTAATAGATGGCTGATTTTCCAGCAAAGGAAAGGTAAGATATGGCAGACAGGTGAGGCGATGCATGGAAACAAAAAGTTTAGCATGTGGTGCTATCTTTGCCTGAGGTTTGAAGTGAGTCTCAGGTGTCCACTGGTCATCCACAGAAAAGTGGCTTTGTGTGAATTTCCTTCTTGTTACAGCAGCAGAGAAAGCCCTTGAGAGACCGAGCGACAGCCACTTTCTGCTGCCTGTAATTATTTGAGGAAGTGAAAGATGGTGACTCATGGCTCAGAGGGCAGCAAGAGCACAGCTATGACACTAATGCATGGCCCTGGATTAGAAGGTGGATAGTCACAAGAACGTGTTACCTCGCACAGACAGTTATATTACCTCACTTGCAAAAATGGATCAAGTGTGTTTTACTAGGCACTACTATTTCTGCATTTAATACATACAGTGTACAACCTGGCACTCAGACTCAGCATGGGGTCTTAAAACTCTGCAAAGATTTTCTCCATTCACTCTCTTTAAAGCCACAGTCCTCATCCCCACATCTGCTTTTTGTCAAGGTTTTTTCTCTTTTTCTGTCATACCATGGTGTTTGGCTTGGCACAATGCAGTGTGGCAGGAGCACTGTCCCCTCACCCCCAGCTGGTCCCTGCCTTACCAGAACACACCAGCACAAGGTCTCTCGGATACCGAGGTATTTCACTGGTTGTCCTACATGGAAATAAATGGGTGGGTGTATTACTGCTTGTGAACAAGCACACACTGACTAAGGTTCACAGACTCTCTTATTCAAGAAATCAACACGAACAGTTTTCTCACCAAGCCTTACAGTATTTCTGGAGCGCTGCCATAAGAGAGGAATAACAGTAGCTGGGCCAAACAACATAGTTTTAGGGTCTGGATTTTGCAGTAGAACTGAACAAGTGCAAACTGCTATACAAGCTCCTATTCTCCTAATATGGAATGTGGTTGCTTACGCACGTGAGAAATCGTATCCGTAGTTTTTTTTCCCTTGGCTGGAGTCACATTCTGTGTTACTGTAACTGTCAGCTAATGGTGATTTTGGCAACGAACTTGGCAAAACGCTGACTTTCCTGTTGCTGATGTCCAATTTATTAAATATCTACGATTTTAGATTAAAACTGTTTTTTCAAAATATCCATGCCATGGGTGTTAATGAGTACTCATGCAAAAAAAGCCTCCTAGCTAATAATTTCAGCTGAGAGTAATATGCTTAATAATATTTGGAGATGCAGTAAAAACAACCCCCACCTTTTACAATGCCTTTTTTGGTTTTCCAGTTGTAGGAGTCTGCATGCTAAAACTGAAATCCTGATTTAACTGCTGTTCTAATTTGCATGAGTATAAATCAGAAGCAGCTCTCTGGTATATGTGAACTCACGGCCAGAATATTTAATTTTTAGGAGGGTAGATTAACAAAGGCACAGGCAGAACCCAGAGAAAAGAAAGGGACCATAAAGAAGAAAAGTGATGGAGCCAGGCACACACGGGATACTGTGTCCCCAAATAGTTCAGCGTCAAATAATAAAAATAGCTGTAACTTCATTGCTTTAAGAGCTTAATTAACCATAGAGTTACACAGTAGCAAGGAAACATCTAAGAATAAAAGATTATGTCAAGTCAATATGCCTATTAGTCCGACTAAGACCTTTCGCTGGTTCGTGCCTGAACCTGTCTGTTTCTCTGTGACCTGAAATTTAATCTTTTTTGAATTCAATACCCTAAATGTAATCATCTGTGAAATTAATATATAATCAACCCTCCATTATCAGAGGAAACGGGGTTGAAAAAACTGAAAGAAAACCTAGATAATGGTTGGCCTGTTCATAAGCATTGTGCCCTAGCGTAAACGTCCTGCTCAGTTAAGCTGCAAAGTGCAGAACCACTGCATGTCTAACATGGCTTATTCCCGAACTGGGTAAGGCACCCAGAAATAGTGAAGAATAAACTCTTTTTTTTTACTGTTACTACAGTGCACAGGAATTTTAATTCATGTTTATAAAGTATGATCTAGATAGTGTTGTGATGGTTCTGCAAGCAGCAGTAAAATAGTCATTAAAATACAAAAATGATTTCATGAAGAATAAGATGTCAGCTCTTAAATAGGATTGAAGTAACATAAGTATCCAGTTGCAGGAATAAAAAACTTCATCTAGGAAGAATGGCAACATCGTACACATCCAAACACACTGTGGAGGGAGGCAGGGAAGTACTCTCTTACTCGACTTCCAAAACTAATGAAGGAAAATACCTACAAATTCTGGAAAAAGGATGAAAAACACTTCAGGCCTGGCAGATTATGATTATTAACACATTAGCTTTTCCCAGGTTACACTGAACCCTGTTTCCGGAGCTTGCTGTGCATGTTTGCTTGTTGTTCTCGCCAATCGTTGTTTGGATAGAGAAGCTGAAGACTGAATCAGAAATTTCCAGTGCCCGGGTATATGAAATCTGCCTTCTGGGTAAGTCTCTATTCACTTCTATGAGCTTTTGCTATCAGCCTCTCCTGAAAAATATTTCAGTCAGCACCACTTTTCACTTGTTCCTTTTTGGTGATTTTCCTTGCACTGGATGTGAATGGAAACAAGTAGCCACAACTGGTAGTTCTTTTGCAGTTACTCTTGCTTTGCCTTTTCCTGCACCCACGCAGGCTCTGCTGCCAATGGCTGCATGTCAGTGGAATGCTGATGTTTAGAAATACTCAGGGTACATTACAAAGGTCCAGGTAAAATTTAGCTCAGGGGCGCAGGTTGCTTTATAAGCAAACAAAAAAAAATTTCTGACATTTGAAAGTACCAGAAAGTTTCCTAATGGTTTGAAAGGAAACTACAGCAGAGATCTAGTGCTTTAAAAGTGTTTGGCTATAGAGCTGATGTTTTTATAGGGGAACAGCATCACCTGAAGAATTTGACTAAACACCTTAGGTTGGAAGCAGAATAATCAGCCATGAACAATCAGAAAATGAAGCTTCATGAATGACACAGCCTTGTTCCAGATCTGCGAAACGAGAAAGACAAAACTCAGGAGCTGGACTGACCGCTGCAGTGATAATCACGAGGCTTCAAGATTCAAGCAGATCAAGATGCAAAAGGATAACCTCTGGAGACAAGCTAGCAGACACTCAAGCACGGAGAGCTAAGACTTTCAAATATGCTGGGGCAGCCAGCTCATGAAAGACAAATACTGCAGAATTTTAGACCTGATGCAGAACAATGTGGAATAAATTAATGTTGCCCTTTTGTATTTACTGTGAAAAGCTATACAACCCCTCAGCACCTCAAGCTGGTGACAGAGTAATCCTCAATTCACATATTGTAAATTTAGAAAAGATTGGAATGTGCAACTGATCATACCTAGGATGTTTACACATGCTGTTTGATCCCAAAATACTGGCTTATGTCATTCATGGCTTGTGTCATGCTCCTTTCTAGCTTCAGAAATGGCAAATGTTTACCATTTTAACTACGTTAGCCAACTGCTTAAAGAAAAGCAAAAAGGAAGCAAAGAAAGCATAATGGGCACAGTAAAAAATGAATGTTAAATTACCCTGAGGAACAACTGTGCTTTTAAAAAAGTCCTTGATGTTACTTTCGGCTCTTGAGATAACCAAAACGTGCATGTTAATAATGCAACTTATCTTTCCATGCCTTCACTATTACATACTTCAATTCATATCATGGCATAACTGGTCTGTTTCCACTCATCCTCACTTCTGGTTCTCATCCTTCGTGACCCCAGAAGCACAAGAGAATTTACAATAATTGCTTATTTATTTGTTTACCCCACCCCTTTCTAATGCATGTGTGCTTATATTGGGAATTTTCTCCTCTCATGCCCAAAGTTGTGGATAATAACTGGTACCCCTTTACTATTAGTGAATATAGCCATAATTAATATATTTAGTACAGATTTTACTTCAGTCATTTTTAATTTTTAAGCGTATTAGATTAGAAATAATATCCAGCCCTTAAAAAGCTTAATTTCTCAAGCCTTTAAATACTAATTCTTCTTTATGTGCATGCAAGTTCTATGCTGGAGGCAAAGTCTAAACCTTAATGGCTTCTTTTCCCATGGAAAAACATTGATTTTTGCAAAACTGCTGAGTACCATTTGATAAGGATGAATACTACTGATGCTCAAGGACAAACTGAACATAATTTAGAACGCAAAGTAGGGCATTTTAAAATTTTATATGAAGACACTGATTTCTAAAAGTATGCATATGTAGTTCAGTACCAAACACTGCACATCTTATGTGCCTATAACTGGTATTTGGCCATAGTGATTTTATCATCTTGTAGAGTTGGGCCCTTATTAACCAAGCAAAATATTAAATTTTGTCATCAAAGTCCTGCATGAATTTTGCTGCAAGTCATTTTAGTAGCAAACCAAACCCCTCTTCACTTAGAGGCCCTTGATTATTGATAGTTCTTGTACACTTGTTCTCGTACTGATGCTGAACACCAGCAGGGACTAAGCTGAGCATTTAAAGCATCTGGGTTTTAAAACAAGAAAGAAGAGTGGGTAGCTATCAAGAAAACCTTGTATTTCCTTAAGTAGTACAGTTCATGGGGGGTTTGTGCTTGGCATGCTGTCTCCAACACAAAATCAGATTTATTTTTTATTATCATTTTTCTGATGAAAATTTTCTCATATTGGAAACATCTGGCGACCGATGGGGTTATCATACCTAACTTCTGCTTTGGTGTCTTTAGAGCCAGCATGTGATGGGCAACAGGAAAAGATAAATATCACTGAAAGCAGGCAGGGATGAGAGACCTATCCCTGTCAGGAAGACTGGTCTGGACTAAAATGACTGACACACACTGATCTGGTCTCTGGCAAACAGATCTATTCCTGGGACCTCTCACTTGCAAAAGATGTTCCGCAGGACTGAGTTTTTGACAGGCCACTTGTCCGAGGCCTGTCTGCTGGTGTGAGCTGCCTAGGTGCTCTGACTCCGGGAAGGTGCAAAGCTCGTGCCGTGCGAACGCCAGAGCTGCAGTGCCTCCCCACGGACCGAGGGAGAGCTCCGTCCCCCTTGTCTGCTGACAAATTGCACAGCTGTGGTGTTACATGTCAGCACTTGCATTGCGGATCTCCAGAGACAAACCAGGAATGTTCTGCATGCCAGACAGTGGCGCTGAGCCATTACATTGAGACAACCTTCTTGAGGGAACCGTGGGCCCTGAGTGAACGAGAAGAGTGGGGAATCCACTGACGTTCTGACCCGCAGCCATGTAACAAGAGGCAGCCTACTGCAGCGAGGCCAGCTCTACAGCTGAAAGAGAAGATGTCTTACAAAAATGTGCTAAATCCATGCACCATTTGCTGCGTAGATACTACGCTGATTTGAAACGACTCGCATGGCATTTAGATAAGGTAGGTGAGACTGTATGTCCCTGAAGTCTGAGGTATGCTTTCATCAACATTCATGGTGAGCCTGAAATTATTTGATGATGTTTATCATCACCTGGAATGCTTCCAGTGGAAAACATGATCTTGCTGACCTGGAATCTAACTCAGATCCTGCAACCTATATATTCGGAGTAAGAGTCAACAGACAAATTCACATTGACATTTAATGCAGAGAAGCAAAAGGACTCTGAAGTTACCTGAAATGATCTGCTCACCTGTTGAGGTAATCTAAAATTAGCCTTTCCGTTCAGAACCTCCAGTTCTTCCTTGTTTCACTGAACTATGACAGCTGCTAACTTTTCTCCAGCTCCTTCCCCTTTAGAAAAGCTAAAAGGGCTTTTAAAGTCATATTCCTACTGGGAATCTGAAGAATCTCCATTGGATTGTAGAAATAGATTTTGTAAATAATTATCACAGGGACTGAAAAAATGACAAAGCAGTCTTGAGAGATAGACAATCATGGAGGGAAAAAAACCACCCATTATTGTAACCATGGAGGAAAAAAGTAACCGCTATTATCTGTGATGACAGATTAGTTTACTGAAACATATGACATCTAGGATAGGGAAAGAATAAGAATAAAAAAACCTTTGACTTGAACTCTGGAGGGCTTCCTTTGTTGCTTCCCACTTTAGCAGCAAGTTTACCTCTTTCTTTATCAGCATCTTGTGAGAAAGGGCATAGAAAAAGAAAAGCAAGGACAAATACTGGGATAAAAAGAAACACGAATTGAAGAGCAATAACGCATGGTCACAGGTAACACAGCAAAAGCTTCACTGTCTCAGAAAATGTTCTTAAAAGAAAACTAGTGACACACTGTAGATGAGGCTACAAGATGAGGGATGCCCAGCTTCTTGGAAAACTTCACTCACAGCTGGTATGAGTGTTTGCTGTCAAACTAGAAAGGTGTATCATTTGGGAATCTGTAAGGGTTAAGTCCTTTTCCTATATTGTTATTCGACAGTCTGGGTAACAGAACAGAAATCTGCATGTGGGGTAAGGTGTTGTAGGCAAACTGGAGCAGAGAAAGAGTTTTCAGAATGATTTGGAGAGATCAGGGAAACGGTCTGAAAAATACAGGATTCAACTGAGCAAGGACAGGTGCCAACTCCTGTACTTAAGAAGGAAAAATATTGTCTGGGAAAGTACAGGATGGGGAATAACTAGATGGATAACAGTTGTTCTGAATAGGACTTGGGGAGTATTAGAGTATCAGAGCTGAACATGAGTTGGCAACATCATGCTGTCGCAAAGAAGGCATCCATCAGCCTGAGCTGTACAAGTAGGAGTTTTGTCTCATATAATTCCCTTATTTTTCTTGGTGGTGACAAAGCCTAAGTAAGAGCACTACATCCAGTCTGGCAGTTGCACTTTAAGTAGGAAGTGGATTGAGCAATTCAGAAGAAAGGATAAGACTAATCAAAAGCCTACAAAAGAAGAGCCACAAAAAAAGGATGATGGAAAGGGTATTGTTCAGTCTAGAAAGGAGAAGTCTGAAGGCAGAAAATAACCTTTAAAGAGGAATGGAATAAATTGTTTTTGATACCCAGGGTGGAGAAGATGGAAGAAAGCAGTCTTAAATTACAGCAACAGAAGTTCAGATGAAACCTCCTAATGGCAAATGAGAGAGTATGCCGAATTTTGAAACCTCTGACACTAGCAGTTTTAAAAAAACTGCACAAAACGTCTGTCAGGAATGATTTAAACATGATCCACCTTTGGGGCAGGAGGAGGGATTAGATCACTCCTAGGTGTCCCATTTTGCATGATTACAGGAGTGAGCAGGCTCTGGGGTGGCAATGAAATACGCAAAATCCCTTGGAAAGCAAGAAGTGCAAAAGTTGATATAACTCATGTAGTTTACAGGCTCCAGCAATTCTTCACAGTCCTTACAAGTCCATGGTTCAAGAGATTTTAAGCTGGCCAACAGTTTATGTTAATAAATGGCAAGACGCATCTGAAGAGGGTCTTGAAGGTAACGAATAGATACAGTCAACGTAAAGAAGAATAAAAGGCCATTTTATTAGGGAGAGAGACAGAAGCAGAGATCACACAAACATTTTAAATATTTGTATTTGTTCCTAGTGAGAAGGTAAGTCATGGAGTGTCTCTCAGAAATGCATCCCTCTCCCAGACACAGAAGCCATTGCAGGCACAGGCCCTTAACAGACAGCAAGATTTCACACATGGAATATATCTTAAATTCAGCTCCATCCAGGAAGTCCTAAACCAGAGCCTAAGGAAACCTTAGTTTAACTGATGCTTGTTTAAGTCCAAATTATTAAATATTTTAGCTAATAGGCAGTATCTGTTTAAGCAAAAGCCCTGAAGAAGCCATATAAAATACAAAATAAATACTGTCATGTCAGGATACTCCGCACTTAAAAAGAATCCTGGCTGAACAGTCAGATGCTTTAATCCACTCATAAACCCAGTACCTTTTCCCTCCACTGTTAAAAAAAGACGCGTGATGAGAATGTGGCTAGTAATCCTGGGGTGAAACAAGCAGCATAAAACCCACCCATCAGTCACAGTCCACAAAGCTTTTACTTGGACTGCCCTTGGCTGTTATAACACATCATTACTAATCTTCCAAACATTACACACATACAATGTGGAATGCAAGAACTGCCATGCAGTCCATCAACAGAGTGAAGCAAAGCCATTGGATTAGTTCAGTCTCAGGAATCAAGGGAAAAAAAAAAAAACAAAAAACAACAACAAAAGCACCCTACCACCCTTCAGTCAGGGAAAGTCCTTACCTGAAATCACTTACGAAATTAATTCTGATTTCCAGAAATGCTCAGTTATAAAACTGGGAAAACTCACAGTAGTCTCCTTGAACCAAACAACATTTTAGGCACTGAAAGCCCCCTTAGCTTTAGTAGTTTACAAGGAAATTAATTAGATTGTAGTTACAATATACAGACTTTTCTGTATTTTTTTTCTTTAATTGGGCACCTGCAGGACGAAAAGCTATAAAAAAGAAAAAGAAGCTTTTAAAATCGTACCTTTCTTCTTCTTTTTTTGCCTTTCCACTTGTTTTTTCATAGAGAACTTGATATTTCACACAGTTTTTTCCAGTAAGCAGATCAATTACTGAAAAAATGCAGCTTCAGGCAAATTTATCAATCAGCTCATGTTGAACTCAGCCCATGAGAAAGGTATTGATATCATTCATCTTCATTTTTCTCACAGTCACAGTTGTATCCTTACTCTCTTTCAAGAGTTTCAAGAGACACACTAAAACTTTAAGCAGCGTCACAGACATTACAAGTGAGGTCACATGCTTGAGAGAAGCAAGGAAACTTCTCAGGACCTCTGAGATATAAACAAAAACCCAGTGATAAGGACAGACAGAGGGAAGGTAAGACAGACCTAAAGGAAAAATTTAATCCTGAATAGTTCCAGTTTGATAAAATTGTAAGTAACTAAAAATAGGTTCTTAGTAAAGACAAATGTCAGGAAAGTTCAAACTCCTCTGCCTTTTCAGAGCATTAATTTGAACTGCAGGTTCCCATCTCTCCAAAGATACCTCAATTACCAGTCTGCTAGGTTTCTAGGACTGGTCTCTTTTTTTGTATTGAATCTACTTTCGCTAATATAAACATGCAAAAGGCAAAGCAGCAGGAATTCATTTCGCATGCATGTCACCTCTCCCTAGGTCTGACTTCTGGTGAAGCTTCCGTAAGATCCGAGGTTCTTTTTTCTTTCTCTTTGTTTTGGAATAAATATCTAAGGGTAAAACAACTTCCTTCATTTCTCAAAATATTCTCATAAAAGTTGCTTTTTGGGTCAAGCTGAAACAAAATAGAGTTTGGCCAATGACCAGAAGCAGTTCTTTGGCTGCAGTATTTGCTTCCAGTTGACCTTTCTGAAAGTCTCCAGCTAAAACGTCTGTCCTTTCCTAGGACACGATTACAGGACAATATATTATTTGGTTCACATTGCGAAAAACAACTTTCCGAACTTTTCATCAAGAAATTCAGCAGCTCCACACTGTGGAGAAGAGACATGAAGAAGGCAGGAGATCCAACTGCTCTTCTTATATTTGCTTTTCCAGGGCATATTATGGAGTAGGAGAAGCAATGGGGAAAAAAAGAGTTTGTCAGTATGGAACCAAGCATGCAGCCTTCTTCAGTACAAATGGGTGACAGGAGTTTGCTCAGCATGGCTTGTATTATACACCCTATCTGCCTCGGCATTGACACCAAGCAGACAAGTCAGCCACAGGCCCTTCCTAGAAGGCTTTAAGTGCAAAAGGCATATGGGATTTGTAGGCAGCAGGAACTAAGGCTGCTCGTCTTACACTGGCTGCAGCACACAAAGCTGCAGGCATCTTGTATCCCAGGGAGCTGGGAACGAGGTAAGGAGATACAATCACTCTTAATCTTTTTCTTGTCCCAGCTACCTGAGTGGAGTCATCACCAGAGGCATAAGCAATGAGCTCCCTAGAAATTCTGCTTCATTGGCACAGATCATGATGCTCAAACTGTCTATTAAACATTGCAGTCGGATAGCATACGTTTATCCCCTCTTCCTCAACCATATTTTCCAAGAAATCTCTTCTGCTCCATCCTTCATGTAGGCAGAAAAAGCCAAAAGCCCTAATTAACTTCTGATTGAACTTCCATTAACTTAAATGTAGGGCTTGCAGCCATTATCACAGCCTGGAAGACAACAGATGTTAGATATGCTAAAGTAAGCTGGCACCAGCCTCACTAGGTAGCCTCAGGCAACACAGGAAAATGTCAGTAAACTTGTACCTAGCAACAAAATCATCTCTAAAGAAGAGATCCAAAAATTTTCAGGAATTGGTGGCTCCTTCTCTCTGTCCTCGGTGACTAAAAGCTTGGAAAAAATTGCAATCTCTATGTTGCATTTCCTTAAATTCCATCTTTTTTCCTAGTAATTCTTCTGCCTTATTAGTGCTATGTTATAAAGTTTTTCTGAGTCATCTGAACAACCTCCTGCTTTTTTCACATGGGACCTGGCTGAGCCATCAGTGACTTAGCTGGTGGTGATCCATACCCAGCCTGTGCTGAGTGTGTTCAGCCGAGAGCTGCTAACACTCATCCTGGCTTCCCAAACCACAACTGCTGCTGCTGGTTAAGGCAACAAAAGGCGCAGGGAGGCTCACACGCATCGCAAGGCTCACACACTATGAGCCCATCTCCTGCTGACAGGAGCAGCCTTCCTGCTGGGCCCTCTGAAGGGGAGGAGCGCTGCACCAGGATGGGGGGAGGCGGTGGAAAGTTATTGCTGGAGTGCTGAAGGAGGAAAGTAGGACTGGAAGCCAGAGGGGAGGCAGCAGTGGCTAAAAAAGGACAGAAGTTAGGAGATAAAGCATGGAGGGAGCCAAGGACTGGCTGGGCTTCCAGGGTGGGGTCTCCTGGGTACCTTTGGCAAAGCAGTAGCAATCAACCAACCTGTAGGTAGGGAACCTCAGCTCTTCAGAGCCTCGAGAGGCACTCAGCGTTCACCTCTAAGGCCTCTGCCTGAGCAGCGACGAAGCACTGCAGCAGAAACACCACCCTGGATCTGGGATTCAGCACGAACAGGCAATTCCGGTGAAGGACCTCAGAGAGACATAGGGATGTGTGTATATATATATATATATAAAAATATATATATATGTTTTTTAAACCAGGACGGATAGCTAAGGCTCCATCCCACAAGGCACTGCCCAGTTCCTGTAGCTTGCAGAGTCTCCTGACAGCACCAAAAACACTGCTAGAGCTTATGAGAGATTAGGGCAGCCAGAAGGACCCAGCCCATTGGGTCTGAGGGTGCAGCACTCACCAGGAGCCTCCATCACCTCAAGGAAACGGCCCCAGTTACACAAGTTACAGACACCTCTGCTACTCCCCAGGCAGTGAGAACAGAACCCCTTTCTGGGGGAGCATCCACATAAAAGGTAATATGTCCGGATGACAGCATGTAGTAAACGATACCATAAATTGCTTAACAGTAGCATATTGTTCCACTGAGGTATTTGCTTCATTATTCCAGCTGGCGGTGAGTTTATGCTCTGAAACATAAGGATTGGTGGCCCTTGACATTTTATCCAAGCTAGTCTGACTACAGATGCTGTTCTTATAATCACAAGTGCCTAATCCTCATTTTCAAAATGTTTTTAAATTGTCTTAACAGCATCCTACAACTGTAAGCACCACAGCTTAAATGGAAGTTATTATTTGTTTTATATTAGCAGCTCATAACCCACTTCTGAAGAGAGCCCTAAAGTGCGAGGCTGCGTGGAGAGCCTTTCACACTCTCCTCCCTTCGAGCAATCCCATTACAGTATCTGGCTCCCATTCTGGATACGGCCCTGAGTCATTCAAGAAATTTGTGGTAAACCTGGGTATTGAAACTAGCTCTCCCAAAGGCTCATCCAGAGCTTATTTAAGTCAACAGAAGTCTTTCCAATTGATTTCAATTAACTTTTGAGCAGGTTCTGAGTCTCGGGGCACTGCCCTTGCTGTCACAGCATGCTTTTTGTACTGCTCATTTTATACACCTATCAGATTTCTTCCAACAATTCTTTCCAAATTAAATTGCCTTAGGGTGTAAGGGAACATTTCAGAGAGATGAGGGATTGTAAGCTAGCCTATTCTCATTGAAAAAATTCAATGTGACTTGGATACCTATCTCCAATTTGTGTCATTTTAAATTTTCCCCTTAATCAAGCCAGACCTGTCTGCAATGCCTTTCCCCATTTTTATCTCTTTTCTGTGGATCACTTTTGCTGTCTTTTCTGATGCATAATGGGAAGATGACAGGAGATCCTGGCACAGGTGGGCACTAGACATCACTGAGAGTCTGATGCACAAGAAATCCATCTCAAAGAGTACAATCCCAGAAAAAGGATTTATTAAAAATGGATGAAATTGGGTATTAGTTTAGTTGAGATGTGCTCCTCCAGTTTTACCCTGATTCCAGTAGTACATAAAAAAAAGCTGGAGTGCTGCCATAACAAACTAGGCTTATCATTTTCCAGTGGCTTTAATATGGGTCAAAGCACTTAATCAGCCAATATTAATTTATTTTAGTATTCCCTGGGGAAACCCAGGGTGACTTTAACATAGAGCTCCTTCTAGCTATTTAAACAAAGAAGAAATGGAAGGACATCCGCTGTGATTTATTTTCTGTGGATGATCAGTGGAGAAATTGGATACGCATGACACACATTCATTTAGTCCTCACTTCCCTTTGATGATTAGGGCTGAATTTTCATTCTGGTGTATGGGGATTTGTGTGTGTCACTCCAAACAACAAGCATCATACATTTAAGTCCAAATGTAACTTTCCAAGAGTGAAGTTCAGAGGCACAAAACTCCAGTGTAAGTGGCAAAAATAGAGTATTATAATTGCATGCAAGCAATATTTATGTTCTAAAATTGAAGCTTGAGCTTGACTGAGTTTGTAGTTAAGATCCTTTCCCCAGCTTTAGTGAAAAAAGCACATTGGAAAGATGTGCAGGCATCAACTTAATTAAATCTATAATAATTGATTAGCCATTTCAAAACATCTGTTACTTGGTCCTTTGTACATTATTGCGAATAACCTCAATAATGAGGTGTGACCAATTGTTTTATTGCGTGAGCATTACAGCTTCAGTAGAGGAAGGCTGAAGAGGCATAGCTGTAGCTCGAACTGATCGCAGTGAAATGCTAGGTCTGTGTAGCCAAGTGATGGAATTCCATTTGTTTATAACAATCATTTGTTTATTAATATAACCTTTTTATAGACTGTGAGAATCAGACAGAACTGTGAGCAACTGTTTTTCAGAAACAGTCACTTTACCCTTCAGGAATACCTGACATTCATGAGAAGAAAGGAGTTCTCCAAACAAAAGCTAATGGAAGGATGAAAAAAAGCTTTATAATGGATTATAAAGCTTTGTAATCGCTGCTGGCAAACCCCGCGGTGATCTGAAAGGCTACTACTATGGCGTAATATTTTCCAGTTTTCAGCAGTCCCAACGTCAAGTGATACAAGCAATAAAGCTCTCCCTTCCTTTCCCCTGTAAGACTATTCCATACATCACATTGTGAGCAAGTTTTATTTTTGGACTGTGATGAACACCTCACAGGATCAGGCCAGTAGCAAGGCACCAAGCACGTGGTAATGATACATCACATGGATTCAAAAGCAACTGCCTTCTACCACTGCAGCACTGGGCGCACTCATTGAAATGACCACAGAATTAAAAATACAGCACAATCACACTGCTGTATGAAACCCGAAGAAATACAATCTTGACTAAATAACCACACTGCGCTCAGATACTAAACATCTGGTGAATCTATTTTAAAATAGACATGTCCCCCTGGTCAGGTCTCAGCACTAGAGCGGGGATTCGGTCCCAAGGAATCAGACGCGAGCACTCACAACCACACACGCGCACCGCAAGAATGGGAAAGACCAACCTTGAACGTGCCCGAGCTGCATCCAGCAAAAGACAGGTGGCAACAGCAAGCAACTGAAGCTCTACTTCGAGGAGGCAGCAGCTGCGAAGCTGCCTCTGCTTCATTTGCAGATAACCATCCTTGACCCAGCTCCAGAGAGGGTGCTAATACGTTCAGTTTCTGAAATACCTCAGTCTTCTGTGTACATGTATTTTATGCATAAATCTGGAGAAGGGGAAAAAAAAGCAATGGAAATATAACTTTTTGGTATCTAAGGTTTATGTCTGGCCATTTGAGAAAACTGAGCAATTCTACTAAGCTGGAACAATGCTACAGCTGTGTTTCAGTTGGGAAGCTTAAAACAAATTGCTTGAGGGAAGTGAGAGAAGAGTAAAGGTTTTTAATAGGCATTGTCATGCAGAAGAGTGAAACAGAGAAAACATTCTCTTCTGTTATTCCTCAGCAGAGTTCAGATTTCCTAATTTCAGGCATTAGTGTTTCAAAACCTTTGCAGTGGAAGCTCCAGAGGACTCCCGTGCCAGCAGGAGGCTCGGGCTGCAATGCACTGAGAAAACTTAAGTCCGATAATCCTCACACAAAATTTCCATGCTGGAGCATTTAATATTGTAATTTCCAGCACACATGGATAAACCCCTGCTGGAAGGATAACACAAAACAAACACATTCCCACCGGACGGGCAATTTCAGCTCTGATTCCACATAATAGATTGCATAATACACTCGGGGAAGCCGTTTTTTCAGCATCTTCACTGAACATTCCAGAAGAATTTCAGTGGAAACTGTAATATTAACAGCATCCTATGCACAAAGGCAAGGGATGGGCAGGCCTACAACTTCATGACAAACACACTGTCCAGCTGGAATTCTTCCGCCAGGCTGTTCTCAACCCGTATTTGCCCTCCCAGTTTTCAGACATTTTTCCTGACAGGCTAGGCAGCCAGTAAGTGATCTTTTCCTCCGTCACCATCCCAGCTCAAGGACTACAAGACAGGACTTTTACTGCTATAAACAGGACTCCTTTAAACAAACAATAAATGACTAGTCTTAAACTTTTTTGAATCATCTATGATAAGATTTTTCATTAGGGCACAGTTTCTGGGCCTGTTATCAGGACGTCAATTTTGGTGGAAAGAAGGTTAAAACAAACAGAACACCCAAGTCCCAAACCCATAACCCATCTCAGATACACTCCAACAGGGATCCCACCAGTGAACATGATTTGTGGACCCTGGATACTGTTAAAGTCTTACTGTAGAAAACTGTAATGCTCGTGAGTTTTATTTGGCTTTGAAAGCATTTTTTAAGCAGTTCGTCTTTTAGGTCATAGAGTAAATGTGAAAATTTGAAAACAATTTAGCCTTTCAGACTAATTATTGATACCTACACAGCTTTGGGTTTGATTTCTTATTCTCTTTCTTTGCAAATTCTACAATTAGATGGGTAAAACCAGCACATTTTGTATGGATTATTACACTGACAGGGGTTGAAAGCACTTGGCCTACAGCCTTGTATCTCACTGCATGGCCAAGGCCTCTGATAGTCCTTCAGAAATAGACCTTACATCAAATCTTGTTGCTTCATTAGAGGCATACTTTCTTGGTCTGCTTTCCAAAAATCTTTCAAGGCATCCAGTAATTGTGTGCTAAGCCACTCAAATCACAGGTGGTGGAGGACCAATAAACGAGACTGAAGTAGACTTTATTGGCAAAACTCATGCACGTTTGCCTGCAGCTGATTTTTTACTGCAACTACTTTCCCTCTTTGGGGTTCCTTGCCTAAAAACCTATGACCCAGAACAATGTGTAGAAATTACAGAAGGGTTGAGCTTCCCATGGAGCATTTAGACACTTCCACAATGTTTAGTGTGTGCTCCTTCACCTTGTGTCCATTCCTGATTCTATGGAAAGCATTCCTTTTACTTTCTTAAATATTTTTAAGTAACTGCTAAAATATTGCCATACCATTTTTCCAGAGATCAATAGGAACTGTTGATCAAATCTGAAAAGGATATGTAATTGATAAGACAAATACAGTAAAAATTATTATTCAGGTCCTCACACCAGTGTGGACTTAAACTGGACAATTACAGCTAAGTATCCTGTAGAATTTAACTCAAAATTGACTGCAATAAAACATTTCAATTTCTTACAAAAGCCACGTATCATCACTCTACACATCAATCTGCCTGAAAGATGAGACAAGCTGAGGGATCAGCTCATGCAGCAGAGTGAACCCACCATTCCAAAAGGTCTTTGGAAATGGGTATGTTTTAGCGATCCCTCACCCAACTTGCAGTTAGGTCTCTCATTTCTGAATAAGCACCTGAAGAATTGTCTCTCCCACTTCTGTTCTCAAAAAAAGGGTTGTATTTTTCCTAAATCCCAAGTTTGTCCAGAGAAAACTCAAATTGAAGAGGTATTTTCAAGGTCTTATTAAAAAAAAAAAAGAATGAAAAATAGGTATTTTCCCAACTCTTTGTTAGGACAGGATTATTATTTGTATATCTGAATGGTTTTTAAGTAAAATTATTTATTTTAATTCATTGTAACAGTACTACTATTAAAAACAAAACAAAAAAATCGAACTCCTGCATTTTTGAGCCCTTAACACGTGTAGCACAGACAGCAGAATTCACTGACTGTGTATCCCTGAAAGTTCAACATACGTCTCTATCACAGTCCACCGCTTCAGCTTTTATACCCTTATCCAGGCATAATGCTGCTCTCTTTTGCAGCGAAGTGACATGAAAGCAGTTGTTAGCATTACAACCACGTGACAATTTCCAATAAATTTCAAAATTAAATAAGCCCCTTTCCAGTGATTCTTTGATGTCATCTAATTTTCTGCCAGTCGATAAAGTCAGAGAGACAGAAGTCTCAAAGTAATCTGAATTTTATGGTTCCAAACTTTTCTTCCCTACAAGGAGCAAACCATTTTCTGCTTCAATCTTTGAGGGATTATTAAGACAGAGGAACTATTATAACAACAATGAAGGGAATGTTTGATTTTCATATCAACTCATAAGGCCATCTCTGTTCTTGAAACTGAGATCCCTTATGCTGTGGTATACACTGGGAACAGATCAAAAGTTGCCCAATCTCAAAGGCTTATTAACACTTCAAGACTAATAAAAGCATCAGGAAAACAGTCGCATTAAACTTTTTATTAGTCACCCCACCACCACCACTCCATTCTCCTCACACCGAGTTTACATGCAGTCTATTCATTTTCTCTTCCTCTACGTCACTCCATAATAAGAAGTCCCAGTAAAGTCACAAAGAGAGAGGTTTATCGGTTTTTCAAGCTAAATTTGACAGATGTGTTGATGTGATGCTTAGGGACGTGGTTTAGTGGTGGACTTGGCAGTGCTAGGTTTATGGTTGGACTCCATCTTAAAGGTCTTTTCCAAAGTAAATGATTCTATGATTCTAAATCCCAGCAGGAAAAACCGAGGCTATGTTTGTGCTGCCTCTGATGGGAGGGCCAAGGCTCCCTCATGGCAGATCTACTCATTTTCTATACTGTGGTCCTGCAAGTGCCTGTGAACGTACGCTCTGGACCGCGTCTGAGGGGGTAGCACAGCATCCAATCAGTGCAGCCGCTTCATCTGCCGAGGCGGGCAAGCACAGGGATTCACATACCTGTGACCGCTCTCAGACCAACCTTTTGGTGCAGCATAGGCAGGGCCTCATCTCATCTCAGAGCAGCAATCTCATCTGTCAGCAGACAACCACAGTTGAGTCTAGGCAGGCTCTGAGAGGGGCTGGACTCTTCTCAAGCAGCTATTTGTATTTGCAGTTATCATCCTGCAGCGTCAACCTCTTCAGCTGCTTCACCTCCAGAGAGAACTGCTTGGACCTGCAAGACAAACCTCTGAACACTGCAGCCAAAACAGGTGCAAAAACATGTACTTGAAATTAGCCAAGTGAAGAGAAGAGCTGAAAACTAACAACCCCTGGGAGTCGTTGGGCTAAATAATATTGTGCATAGAATTTGCATAGCATGACTCATAATTTTTCCCTGTCAGAGGAAATCCTGATCTAGAATGACAAGAGAGTTATTCTTTTCCAAGCATCCTACATCTGCTGTGTCATCAGATGTTGTGTTTTGATTACGTTCCATGTGTAGGAATTTCCTCATTGCTGGTCAACTCCATTAAATCTCCTTCCATCATTCCCTCCGCTAGCTCAGTATCACCTCTTCCAAAGATGTTAACGCAAATGTCATGATACTCGGTACCATCTTTTAGCCTTATGTGATGGAGTCGTATCACTGCGCGGGAATTTCAGGTTTCAACTAAAAAAGTTCCTGGCCTTCCTGGGTACACACAACTGCTTTGAAGTATGGTTTGCATGCACCTTTAAAGGCCAAAAGAGAAGCATCAAACAAAAAGAACCTACCACCTTTTATTTAAAAACAAACAAGGCCTCATGATTTCCATACAGTCTCAATTTTTTTTTTAATACTTGACTCATCATTTTGTAACACCACTGGCAATACTGCAGAAGCCCCTTCCCTGCAGAGCTGCACAGGCGCTCATATATCTCTGTGATGACTGCCAACAGCAGTAAATAAGCCTTCCAGTCTTACACTCATGCTAAAGATCTAGCTGTTTACAGAAAAGCTTCCCAAAGATTCCCCAAGTGCTTGCAGAGATCTTTACCACTGCAAGCTGTTACGTGAAGTCTTCTGTATCTACACACTTAATCCAAAGCCCAATAAAGTCAGTAGAAAAATCCCTGTTAATCTCAGAAAGCTTTGGATCAAGTTCTACAGTTACTACTACTACCTTGGTTTATAGGGGTAAACCTTCGTATCTGTTTGGCTGCTCATACTTATGTCACTATCATATATTTTTATTCCAGGCAAAGGGCAAAATGGAATGAGCCAAGACAAATTTACTTGGCTTTCTATTTCTGTTTCATCAAGCTTTCATCTGTCTCAGTGACATCTAAGTGTGTCTGCATTTAACATTTTCAGACCTACGTTCAATCCATTTGATTTCAAGTGTCCTCTGCCATTTTTGGTGCAAATTAGGAAGTGTCCCATTTCTGTTTTGAAAAACTAGCCCACTCATTAACTTTAGGCTTAAATAAAGTACTCTTCCAAGTATTCGCTACATGCGTGAAGGAAGTTCCTATTATCGCATTCTTAATGTTACTGTAAATGGATCCCTCCTCCTTGCATGGCATCTCAGGCCTGTGGGTGCATAACATACTGGAGAATTACCCTAGGAAATTGAGGACTGAGCCATCGTGGTCTCAGCCGTGAAGGTCACAGACCCGGGCTCCAGACCTTGACCTTGGCTGACTGTGCGACAGTGCCAACATACCAGGAAAGAGGAGAGTGGGGGGAAAGGGTGAGCAGACATTGGAGACAGATGGCCTAATTCATCATCCATCAGAAATAAAAAAAAAAAAACTGTTCCAAGCATTATACACAGAGCGATGTTTGTAAATTCCACAACTGTGGAGACCTGCCAAGCCATTATACACACACCCATACTGCAGTCACTGTGCATAGCTCCCGAAAAGTGAAGTCAGGAGAAACTGCAAAGCATAAAGGGTGCTCAGCTCTGAGAAAATTTGTTCATAAAATGATTATCCAAGTCCTGGTGGAATGAAAAACATGTAGAAGTTAGGGACTGACAGGATATTACAGTTTATTCATGAACAGTGCATTTATGCAATGCATAGCTAAGTTATCCATGGATGTGATTCTAGATATCATGTACCTAATTAGCTTCTTTCAACACCTTTTTTATTTTGCTCTTAATAGTTTCCCAATTGCACCTGCTTGATTGTGTGTCCTGCTAAATAAAATTCTCTAGTCACCAAGCAGAATACCTCATAGGAACTGGCAATGCTGGTGACGCTGCTCGGGAGGGATGGCATGCAGACCAAACAGAGGTTTTCCCAGACCATGTTCTTTGGTTACTCTGCAAAGAGAATGAAGGAGCATCCTGGATCCTGCCTTGGATTTTTTGGCATCTAGAAATTCACAGAGAGCAAGGAAACATAGTGGCATCAGTAATGCTGTTTGTAGCACAGACTGAGTCCTCCAAGTGGTTTTATGAGCACAACTTCCCTACAGACAAAGACAACAGCAGCCATTGAGTTACTGAATGTCACAAAGCAAGTTCCAGAGAGCTTTATCACGGCCTTTGTCCACCCCTTTAGCTCTCTTTCGACACAGGCCAACATCTATGCACTTACACAACAAAGAGTTATTAATACAGCCTCCACAATCAGCCAGTGTAAAAACCCACACGTAGATCCTAGGGCTCCAGTCAGGGATTCCTTAGGAGCACATGGTATGAATAACACTGCAAATTCTTGTCACCGATCTGAAACTGCAACCCACTGAGCAGTCCTTCGATTGCCAGGTGACCTCGGAAGGATCAGACAGGAGAAGGGACTTGTTCTGTGCAAGCAGGTTCAATAAGCAAACACACCCAACAATCCAAATGTCCTTGTCTGACTGCCAGTTTCCAAGTTCATGATTCTGGCTCGCTCTCCTAGAAGCTGGTGGTGTGTCAGAGAACCAGCACAACACACCCTTCTGCTACCTCAGAGCCCTCCATGGGCTCCTACAGTGAAGCCACTTCTCTTGAACTCTTACACAGTCAAGATGAAAACAACACCCTGGCTGTCCTGGGAACCTCCTCTCCAGTTTTATTGTGCCAGCTGTATCCATCCATGTTTTCCCCTCGTCTCGCTGCACATTCCAGAAATCAGCCCAAGCCGCCTCACTCAGCAACTCAAGAACGAGGAGGAATTAGACAACAAAGCAGAAGTGTACTGTGCTGAATATTGCCAGCTGATCCCCGTTCCGACAGTGAACATTTTACTCGCTGTTTGAACAACTACTCTACATCCAGAGTGTGCCCCAGCCTCCTGAAGAATGGAGAGGAGGAACTAAAAAGCAGAAAGCAAACAAGCATTCTCCAGTTTCTCCTGCTTATTCCAGCTACCCACCAGATTATTAATTCATGAAAACGAAGTCCTCCTCCTCCATCCAGTTTGTGGTCTCCCTGCTTTACGGGTACACTGGACATATGACTTACATTGAGCATCTAATCTATGTGTGATTCTCTTACAGCTTGGACCCTTGATGTCTTATGTGGCAGATGGACATGTCTCCCCAAGGAGACAACTCCAAATGGTCATTAGGGATTCAGGCGAGACACACTAGTACAACCCCAGCTATTTTACCTCCCCACCTCTTTTGAAGGAGCACCACTGTGTGGGTTCCGTTCTCTTATTTACCCTGAAATTTGCAAGAGACCTTTTACAGACTTAATCTAGATACACAGACCATTATGCATGAAAGCTTTTACATATATTCTGTAAATACAGTTGTGAACACACCTTTTAGAGTGTCCCTTATTAAAGAAGAGATTTGAATGTTGCCATGCTTCCGAGTTGTGCATCCACCTACCTACCTAGGTACCCATCTGAATCTCGTTCTTTAGCATCAGAGCCATCTTACAAGCTTCAGCATAATTATCTTTGTGGGGTAAGAAAGGATTCATGAAGGCAAAGAGAGGTCGAGTGATTTAAAACTTGGGCTCAGAGGCACCAGAGCATTTTTCTGTTGGAAATTTGTTCTTTGAATGAACCAGAGAACAAACCAAATAACGCCCAGGATCTGGCACCAATCAAGAAAGATCCCCTTGAACTTCATCCTCAGTCTGTGTCACCTCTGGTAAGGCCCACGGAAAATCTGAGGGCCAAAAATACTGGGGCACTGACTGAAAAGTGGTCAAAGAACTGTCATGCATAAAACAAGAAGAGGCTTGGCAAAGGACTGTTTTTTTGAAAGGGTTATGTAACCATAACAGTGATGGGTGACATGGTATCTTTTCAAGATAAATAATCAACACCGTAACCCATCAAATACCCCAAAACTGTTATCTAGTGGCAAATCTACATGATCATATTGTAGGCAAGTGCAACTGCAAAAAAAGTGTTAGGACTCCAGAATTGTCCCGGCCCATGTTTTTTGAGCCTTTTAAAAAACCAGACAATTTTAAAAGATGTTTTTTAAAACAGGTATTAGATACCACCACCGTGCATTTTAAGAACTGAGTGTAAATACCTCCTCTGCATTACAGTGCTTTTATCATCTAAGCAAGCAAAAACCATCAGACAATATATTGAATATAGCACTAGGCTAAAGCGGAAGAGAATATTTCCTTAATATATGTCTTTATATATTCTAAATAAATATAAAATATTTATGGAATATGAAAATATATGAATTTTATATAAAAATTTCTATATATTTATATACAAATTATATTTTAATAGTATATTGTAATGTGTAATATTATGTAATATACATATATTATATATATTCTAAAATTTGTAAATCCCTCCTAGTTGTTATGGCAGCTACATAGAGGAACCCTACGTAGTTTTGGTTTCTGCAGTATCTGTCAGTTTGTAGGTAATCACAAAGCAGTGGGAATGTAATTTATTCCCAAGTAGTCAGTGTTGTGAACTACAGCTGTACTTGAGAGATTCCAGCTACTCAATATTTACAAGTTTGAATTCTAAAACTGACCAGAAACTCATTTACAAGCTCAGACTTCCCCCCAGTTTAAGCCAGGGGGTGAAGTGTTTTCCCCTGCACTATGAGGGCCTACATTCAGCTGGCTAGATGCTGTTTGGGTGGTCTGAACGCTGAAGGTCATGGATGCGTTTTTATCCTTAAACTAAGCAGAAAAACTCGAGCTCTTCTGGAGAGAGAGAGAGAGATTTTCATTGTGCTCAAAGCTCCAGCAGCATCTGCCTACAACCTTTAGTGATATCAACAGCAACTAGATGATGTACTTCTGACCCACATACATGCTCTGTCTGGAATACCTCCTATTTAAAGCATAGTATACACAGATGCTATATCATTGAGGTCCTGTAACCCAACAAACAATAGCAATACATTCTCTCAGGCATAGCTGCAGAGTGGATGCTAAATGCTGATCCCGCCCAATGGAAATCTCATTTCTAGAATGGTGGGAACCATCAGGCATCAGAACCTGAGAACATGCATGTTATTTCTCATATTTACATTTCCACACAGAGGAATAAAGCTATCTCAAATGCAAGCCATGATTATAGTAAGAAATTACAAGTTCTTCTTTGCCTTAGCTAATAGAAGTTTGGAGGCATTTCAGAAGAATAATGCAATTCTCCTACAAGTGAAGTGCAACGTGAAGTGGCTGCTGATTCAGTAGCACTGAAAACTAATGCTGGGCTCAGCATTGTTACAAAAACTTATAGGCTAAATGTATCCTCTTTGAACACAGTTAACACTTAGCTCAAACTGCAGCAACAGAGGAATCCAAGGACTACTGAACAATGATTTCGTCCATCATTGTTGCTGCATTATATAAGAAACGTTTGTCTGAGACAAAATACATAGGCAGAAAACTAAAATTAAAAAGCTGAACTCGAGGCAATCAAGGTTAACAAAAACAAGAGATGCCCCCTCGTGGTTACAGTCAGAGGTAGCAAAGGAAAGACAAACGGAGAAGGAAAGAGTAAAAACTACACTAAAGGAAGAGCAAGGCAGAATAACCAGAAATAAGGATCTCAGCCTAACCGGCTTCTCTGCACTTCAGTTGACTGTAAGAGGGAGAAGACAGACATCATGCCAGGACTGAGGTGAAAAATGCCTCCAATTAAAATAATCCCCAAATATGCTTATAATTGCACTAAAAGGAAATGTTATGTATTTGCTTTTCTGTAAAACCAAATCCACTCTTTCATAACGCTCTTTGGAAAGTAAGATAGTATCACTAGTGAAATGAACTTAAGTGCACATGTGAAAAGATTTAGATTTTGTTACTGGGAATGCTTTTGCTGACTATTAGGGAGATAGTAAAAGCATCCATTGTGTCTAATGAGGAATGAAAGCAGATGCTGGAAATAAAGACTTTCCAGGGTCTAAGGTTACTTTTCCCTAGGAAAATATTTTGAAACAATATCTGAGGACTCTCAGCTTGTAAAATCAGCAGGGCTCCGCTAAGAGTCAATAAAAAAGTGTCATTCCTCCCCAGGTGAAGAGCTGTTATCTGTTAGAACCTGGTGCTCCAAAAGCATAGCAGCTGTTCTTCAGAAGTGCTCTCGTGTGCCTATGGATAAATACACTTAGACGGGAGCAGCTGAGAGGATCCCAGTAGTTGCCAACTTCAACAGTCAGGGTAACTCCCTTCATACCTCCAATTTGAGGGAAGAATTTTAACAGAAGTTTGTCCCCTCTATTCATCCCTGCCTTGGGAATCACCAACTCCCACATCCACAGGTTCAGCTGCAAGGAGAGAACAATGACTTCATTCACTAGAAAAAATTATTAATCATTTCTCATAGAGGAACCAGATTCTTACACTTTTGTGACAATTTTTCAGATTTTTTTTTTTTTACTTTACTTAGACAGTGTTTATTTTTTACATAAATTTATGCACACATTTTTCTGGAATGGCACAGTTCTACCCAATATGAACATTTTAGCAAATTATTAAAATCTTAAAGGCTTTTATAAATTTTTAAGCAAAAAGTGTAATTTATTCCCATTTACTTACAGTCTTGTCCATGTAAAACTATTTATAATTTGTATTTCTCTATTTGTTCAGGATCCTCATGACTACTGTAATAGTCTCTGGAATTCCAAAAACCTCATAGAAAAGCTTTGATTTTACCCTCAACTTTAACAATAAAGCAAATTTCCTTTTTGCATTTAGTCCAGTTTGGCTCCATCTCCTGCCCAAAGTTACAAACTACATCTTGTAACATTTACATAAGATTACAAATACAAAATTCAAAGGTGTTAATCTTTTAATCTTACAAAGTACTTGAAGAAAGTTTGCTAGAGATGAAAACCATCCTAAGATATCAGAAATAATCAGTGATTCAACTGATAAGTTTCACATATTGATAATAAAGAAAATGAACAGTTGAACACCTATACTGGAGACATTCAGCAGTTACATCACATTGGTATTTCCCAGGTGACTTTCAAGCTTGTAGTAGGAAACGCAGCCCAGGTGGACATCCAGAAAATAGTAGTTGCATTTTACTGGAAGGACAAGTATAACCAGAAAAATGAAAATAAAATGGTAACATTATCAAGTTTCATGTTTCTGGATCATACCAATAATGATTTTTTTCCCCGTACACTAGGTCAACAGAAGCTGCACTCCTGATACTGACCCAGAATACAACCACAGCCCTGTGTCGCCATGTTCCTGAGAAGCATCTACCAGAGCCACTATGCAGATCCTGCAGGCAATACGTCTAAGCCCAGGCTCCCTGGGCATAAAGAGTAGGTGCACCATGGGGCACCCAGGATTTCTACAGTTTCTGGGAAGTCCTACAGTTCAGAGCAAACGTATAGTTTCACTGAATTCTGCCTTAAACTTCCAGGTGGAAAAAATAGGACACCTGTAAAGAAACTCAAGGGCGCAGTGACTCTCAACAAGGCTTATTTTTAAGACTCTAGGAAGAATTTAAAGCACTGGCAGACAGAAAAGGCAATTTGTAAACTAAAATGTTGAGGGGACCACCACAAACAGAACACAACAAACACATACACCTTGGAAACCTATCACTCCAATCACTGCATTTTGCAACAGCTGTGTCACATCTTCAGATTTAAGCAGCAATCAGAAGCAAATCATTAGGGGGCAGACAGCAAAGCAAACTTTTCTGTCACTCCTGACCTTAATCATGGCCAAAACCAGGCTGGGAAAACCACAATCCTCCCTTAGGTTGTATGTACTGGCATTTTTTCCAAGCCAATTCTTCCTCCTTTGTACAGGACTTTCCTTAAAACATACAGCAAGGGATGAGGTTCTGGTTTTCCTACTTTCATGCAGTTCTCTCTCATGCAATTTATTTTCCAATACAGTGAGCTGGTATGGATTTTGCTAAATAACCTACCGCACTCTATCCCTGTTTGATGCCCTCTTCAATTCTAACTATAGCTTCTAACTTAGCAACCCAAGCTCGCTGTAGGGCATCGCAGCACCACACAAAGGCTGTGCTTTGACATCTGGAGGACGTGCTGTGTAAGTTATTTCAGCTTTCCCCATTCCAGTCCCATGCATGCCAGCATTACTGGTAACACACTCACTCAGTGAATCAGATGAAGGAACCGATGCCATTAAATTTCTTCACTCTTGCAGTATGTGGCTGCACAGCAGAGAGGCATCACAGCATTGAGAATGAGCATGTGGGAAGGGGTATGCTCACAGGAAAACAAGGCATCAACTTAGAAAGCAGCCCCTCTAGAAATACCACTTTTAAAGGACAGAATAAAGTTTAGTAGTTATTTAGGTTTAAACAAAAAATTAACCACCACCCCCCAAACTTACCTTGAAAAGGGATTCTGAAAGTCTTGATAAATCTCCCAAGTTTTGTGCTAGTTCTAAACTTTGGTCTTTAGTAGACAAGAAATTGAAGTGATAGCTAAAGGCTTGCCTAGTCTTACCCTGCATAGTATTAACCCAGTATTCAGTTGTGTTTCCACCAGCTTGCTAGTTACCCGTTTTCCTTCTGTGCTTGATAACAAACTTAATGCTAGATTCAACCCAGAGGAAAATTCCTAACACAGCTGAAATTACTCAAGTTACTCAGCTGCATTTAGGCTCTATTATGCTGAGCACTGTACATAAAAAAGCCCTCTGCTCTACTAATCTACTCCCACTTTAATGAGATTATTTGATAAAATTAATGATGAGTCTTTGATGGATTTAGTATTACATGTCTTAATAAGCACAGTAATTAGCTTCATGGCCTATGAACCACTTATCTCTTCCAAAATTCAAACTAACAACTGTCAAGCTGATGCCCTAGCACTGGCAAACCTAATGAGCTAGCTGAGAGCGCAGCCTGCTATTACCACAGCCAAGCTACATATCTGATGGTCATAGAGCACAGACACTTCAAGTGTGTCCTTAAATGCACTGGATCAAACAGCATGAAATCAGTAACCTTAGGTATTAATCTCTGGCTAGGTTCTTTAGATCCTTCTCTGGACTTTGAACTCACTTGTTTCACCTGTGAGTAACTCAGGAATGCTTTGCTCTGTAGCCACCCTAAATGCATATTCAGAGCTCTGTATGCAGAGGATAAATTTCAAATTCTTCAAGGTTCTCAAATATAAAGTCTATTCACATGCTAAAAATTTTGGAAGCATTTGGGTTACTTTGGCTTCAAGGGTTTGTTTCAGGTTTTGTATCCTACCCTCTCTTCACTGAGAAAAGTCTACTATGTAGCTAGTGACTCCCTAGAACTAGAGAATGCCTTGTTATGTCAGGTACAACTTCTTCCTCCTTCTGGCTTAGACTTACTGCAGCTAGTAATTTCCTACATGACTATCATTCCCTGGGGAAGTTACTCCATACCAACTTTAGTATTCTTCTCTTATCCCGCCTTGTACGGCAAGTACATGCACTCCTCAGCTCAGGAGACTTGCAATCAGTTCACGCTCTCCTTTCCTGCACTTCCTGAAGTTCTCAGTGGGGAGAGCAAGGGTGCTTGCAGATGAAAAACTATCAGACAGCTTTATTCTTCCACTTTGTTGAAAGTGCCCTACAGAGTAAATGCAGTATACAAGTTCACTGTTTCTCACTGTACTATTTAAAGTAACATAAGGTACTGTTTAAGGTTATTTTATTTTTATATATATACTATTGCAACACCAACTGATTTTGTTTTCACAACTGCTTTGCTATCTAAGAAATATATGGTTCAAGGTAAAACCTTAAGTTTTCCAGAATAACACAGCAAATTATTCAATACCCCTTTGCAAAAAGCCTAGACAGTAGGAAGAGATTCACATTTTGATTGGTGACTGTCACTTGGCTGAAGTTATGCTGGTCTCTCAGGCTGAAGGGATATGATGGAGGAATTCTTACGCTGGCCAAGATGCCAGGGAAAAAAAAGAGGGCTGTGATTTGTCTTAATACAGTTCTGGGGTCTTTTCAGACTTCTCAGTATCTTCTGATACTTACATTTTTTTCAGTTCAGTCACCAGAACACTATGAATTTGGACAAGCATGGATTTGGGGCATTGGCAATGTGCAAAAAAGGGGGAAAAGAAGTAAGAATGGCTTGAAAGAATTGTTTTGTCTCATACTTCTGAAATATGCAGCTCAAATATGACCAAACAGTATTTACTCCATCTCAGTGGAATCCTCTAAAGCAAGACAATACAAACCAAAAACTTAACGTATACAAGTTACAGCGATAAAACCAATCATTTTAATTGAAGCCATTTAAAAAAACGATGTGAGGCAATATAAATGCTAAAATTATACTTAAGGAATAGCTACCACTTTCTGAAAAGCTTTAAAACAGCAACAGACACTTTACAAAAGATTTGAGGGAAGAGAATAAAATTTCCAAACTACAGGTATTGTATAAAGGTAACATTAACAATTATCTTATAAAATACAGCAACAGAGACAAAATGGAAACTCAAGCTCCTTTGAAACTAAGACTTCCGGGGTCTTGGTTAAAATGTATGTTCAAAAACTATTTTAAACAAGGACTAAATACTTCGTATTTTAAATTTACAGGTCCCTGGCATAAACATAGCACTATACACATCTTCCAAACAAGCAGTAAGTACAATTTCGTTTAGCCATGCGTGGTGTCATCTTCTACAAAGTCTTTGGCCATTTCTGCTGTGATCACATCAATATGACTAACCTGGTGGAACAAAAAGTAGTATACAGTTATTACAGTATATCCTGCAGAATAAGAGAGACTTATTTCTGAAGGCTCAGGACTCAGCAACAGGCCTATAATCGATTTCTAATCTCCTTTAAAGAATATGACAAAGGACATCTGTAGATATTTAAATTCTTTTTCAGGAAGGTTACACAAGACTGCTATATAACTAGAAATTCATCACTGAAATAAGACTGATTCACTTTCAACTAGACTTTCAAGTCGAGTCTCAAATGCACAATTCGATAAGGTTCTCAGTAAATACCATAACTGAAACACATTATTTACCTTGTTTCTGAATTTTACACCATAGAACTTGTCAGCTGACTCAAGCAGTTCAGGCCTAAAAGTTGTTGTAATAAACTGAGCATGTTCAGCTAGTTCCATAATCATATCTAAAAAAAGAACACAAGAATTCTTTAATGTAATCTTTTCAATAACACGGGACAGGTCTTGGTATGAGACAGGCAAAGAGTTTGCTATGCCTTATTCAACATGAGGTTTCGGTTAATAAAAAAAAAAAAAACAACCAAAACAAAACCACCCGCAAATCAAGAAAGGATCCATACCAGATTTTTAAATGTTATCATTAATTCCAGTACCAACTCTGACAAATCCAGCCATTCAGCAAAATCAGTGGGGTATTAAACTTCTATGATGAGAAACAGAGTAAGCAATTTTCCAACAATGCAATGAGGTAAAGGCTCATTTTTTAAACCAAACTACACTTCAAAACAGGACTATTTCCACCACACTGAAGCGTAGCAAGGAGACCCTTTAGACACAGTACACAACACAGAGCTTCTACCTAAAACCAAGTTCATGAAAGCTTCAGAAGGCACAAAGTTAAATTCTAACACACGTGTCAGGATATTCAAAAATGTGCCTTTATGATTAAAAGCTTTTATCTTAGACATCAGGGATGAGAAGACAGACTATCACTTTCAACCACAATGAAGAATAAAGGTAGACAGCTACCTGAAACAGCTTTTCTGTGCTGAGCATCCAGGGCTTGGTCAATTTCATCAAACAAGTAAAATGGAGCTGGATCACATTTCTGGATAGCAAATATCAGGGCTAGGGCCACTAATGATTTCTGTCCACCTGAGAGTTGCTGCATTTCTCTCATTTCACCCTGCTTCCCTGTGAATGATACCTAAGAAAACAATGCAACAGCAAGATGATTTCAAAATATTAAACCACAACATCACTTGCTATTATAGTAAATAAACAGGACCAATTAAACATTGCCTTTTAAAAATATAGTTAAAAGGCAATCTAAATGAATATTCAGAGGACTGAAACACAAATATTTTTCTTTACCCTTATGCCAACTCCAGTGAACTGGTCTACAGATGGTACACTGCTCTGAGATCCAGATCCCCTTTCACTCTCAGTGCTGCCTTCACCTTCATCCTGGGACTGACTGCCCTCCACATCTCCTTTCTTCATCACTAACGTGGCCTTGCCACCAGGGACTAACTTCTGGAATACTTCACTGAAATTTTTTGACACCTGAAAAAGAAACAGTCAATACACCAGCTCATTTTTACATAATGAAATCAATTGCAGACAACAGTGTTTTTACATGATCACACTAAGCATCTGCTTCAAAGCAGAGATCCACATTCATTCTTAAGCACAAGTAGGAGAGAGAAACATACACTATACAGAGCTTGGTTTAAAAACATCTAAGCCAACTGTTCTTGTTGAGTATAAGAATTTTGACGAATTTTTCAAGAAAATGGTAGAATTAAAACATAAAAGAGCAGCAAAAGTAAGTATTATTTATTTCAGTAAACCTCAGAGAGATCTCAGTTACACAAATGATCTTTTAAGAGAAGACTTCACATACTTCGTAGTTAAGATCCTTTGTTAACATTAGGAGTTACTTTCACTAAATCTGGAGAATGGATTTGCTGCAGAGTTTATTGCCAGACATTCCCCAGAAAGGGTTGTATGTAGTACAAAGATTCACCAGAAAGGAAGTTTAAGAGGTTTAAAGCAAAACTAGAGTTGTAATACAACCAAGATGAGCACCTATTTAAAACGCTATCCTATTTTTTTTTTCAGTATTAAAAAACCCCACAAACCTCAAGTTACGTGATACTGCCATAAATGTACTTAATATCTGCTTCTTCCCATATAGCTGCTACATAATGGGACAATTTGATTTCAGCGCCAGTATCTTTACAATTGTTGCCATTTTGTTACCTGTTTGAAAGTCAGCTGAATAGCCTCATATTTCCTGAGCTCAAGGACATTCATCAGCTCCATGATGGACTTGTAGCCTCTGTCCAGTTCCTCTTGTCTTTTTATCAATTTTTCCTTCTGCTCTGAGAAATTCACAAACTGATCTAAAGCTTTTTTATTAACGTGACTGTATTTCTTTAGTTCCGTATTGCACTGCTCCAGTTTGCGGAATAACTGTAAATGGAAAATATTAATGTATCAAAGTGACTTGCAATTCTAGACATATTTGACACTCAAGATATACGTGACGCTAACATTTCAGGTAATGAAACATGAAACCAAGCACACTTATTACCTGCTTCAAACTTAAAGTCTGATACTTTTCAAAAGCCTCCTGTGGAAGTGAACCCAACTCTCGGATTTTCTTCATGCATTCCTCTTTCTTCTTGAGGAGCATGCCTTGCCTGTTAGTCATTTTTTCAAGTTCTTTTGTGTCGTGGTTAATGGCATCCATATGCTCCTTTTCCATGTTCTTCCAGCGTTCCATGCTCTTTTGAAGCTCTTTAATTCCTGCTTCTGTTTTGTCAATAGAATTATCCAGATCTGAGATATTGGGGGAAAGCACAAAAGCCAGTGGTAAATCTTACATGCCTGCATAAAATCAGCAATTACCCACTCAAGTATTTATGAAACAAAAAGATAATCTAAAGAAAAAGACCTATTAATGAATAGGAAGTTAATTTTAAGACAAAAAGCTGAAAATCCCTCTCTTTTCTTCCCCATGAGTATAAGGCTTAAAAAAAGAACCTAACAAACATACTAAGGTCATATTGTTAAAGTCTAGAAAGGAAGCAAAAAAACCAAGATTGAGCCATACAGATGCTATTTCCTATTTGATAGCAACTTAAGTTTTAGATAGGTTAGACAAAATTCAAGAACAACTATACAAGATCATGCTCGTATGAAGGTTGCTTCAAAAGTACTATGCCCTGAAGCCAGAAGTCTGTTATCACCAACACATACTTACTGGTATTACAGTGTGCAACTGTGGACACTGTTATTTATGTATTACATGCACAAAATTTTGTTTCACTTATCTTTTGGAGTAAGTTCCAAAAATCTATTACACACTATGTAACTACTACAGCATATTTGAAATTAATGATTACTTCTCATATTACAGTCTATTTCTAAACCAAAATATGCTATGTGTGAAGTTTCAAAACCCTGGAAATTTTTCTTTGAAAAAATGATGCTACCAACCATCTGACCGAGCCAGTGTATCTTTCACTCGTTTGTTGATAGCCTCAAGTTCCGACGTTGTAGCAGTGAGAACTGTGCCACCTTCTGTTTCTCGTAGCTCATTCAGTTCCTATGGGATAAAGTAAATGCCACCAAGCTTCAGCATGGAGGGGAACAAAAGTATCAGCCAGACAAACCACTTATCTTCTGCTACTCTACATATAACTGTATTAAATATTTTAGTAAAGTTTTAGAGAATAGTTAGATTTTCAAACACATCTGCCATTATGATGGCCCTATTTATACATAGGCTGTGTATTTAGCGTAGGATTTCTGTCAAAAATTCACATGCCTAAAATACTGTGCTGAAATTTAAGTAAAACACTTAACTCAGCTTGGATATAAGGAAACAAAATCTACCAGAGGTAATACAGGGTAATGAATGAATATTTATCAAATGATTAATACATTAAAGCCCTGGAAATAAACCAAAAACAGATTGCAAAAAGTACATTTAAGAGAAAATCCTTACTTGTTCCACTTGGTCTAAGCGTTTTCTCAGATTCTCATTGAGATATGTTTCAACTCTTGTGATAATGCCTTCTAGCTTAATCCTCTCATTCAAAAGCTGTCTGTTTTCCTGAAAAAATGAAAAAGTATATTAATTGCCTTAACTGACTCCTAAACAACTCTTTTTTTTTCTTTTTAAAAAAATTAATACAAAAAAAACACTCTTCACACAATTCTGTATTAAAATAGCACACAATTCTTTGGACTCTTGCTCTAATTTTAACAGGTAGAAAGAACTAAACAGTAAATATTTTTGCAGCTGTCTAGTGTAAAAGTCAACCATACAAAGCAGTAAGTTTCTTAAAACTGTATTAGCATCTGAATCCAATTCTTAAACCCAGAAGAGCTTTAGAAAGTATACTTAAGTAGTATTTTTTCAACAACATGGGTGTCAGACAAATCCTTAGTTTTTGTCTCATCTACCACATGCTTAAAGGCACCGTTTTATTCTCCCCACACTGTTCATCATTCCTTTCAGATGATATCCATTTGTGTTTATTGTTGTAAAGTCCAAGAGCAGGAGCAAGGAAACTGTGATGATTCCAACACAAACAGCCATAATTCTCACATAATACAGGTAGTAAAATTCACCCAGCACTTGAGAAAAACATGGAAATACACTTTGCAGATGAGAAAACTCCAAACATGCCTGCCTACTACTGATGAAATACTACTTTAATTACACTGTATTGTGACTTTTCGTACAAAAGGACAAAAGTTTATTGGGAAGAAAGGCACCACATTTAATGGCAAGATATTTTCATTTCCTTACTTGCTGTAGTTGTCGAATTTCATCATTAAGAGCATCCACACGTTTCTGATCTTCGAGACTGAGCTGAGACAACAAATCTGTCCCCAGTTCTGCTTTTAATGATTCTCTAGTTGACTCCATAGCATGTAAACTGGCCTCCAAGCTCTGCAAACTGCGTTGCTATAGAACAGGTATTAGACAGAATCATTCCTCAAAGTGATTTGTATGAATTTCACTTTTCTGTTTACATAAACATATTTTTGTGACATATCTCTAGTCATCTCTTCATATGTCATATTATGATGTTAACCAGAAAGGAATGCAAGTTTATCAATAATATTAATGAAACAATTAATATAAAACCAGTAACAGCTTTCAATATCCCCATACTGTACCTTAGGCATAAATGTCTTTTCAGACTGCTGCCTTTTCTCCTTCAGCATTTTCATCTCTGACAAAATACTGTCTCGAGAGGCTTTGAACTTTCTCTGCTGTGTCTCAATTTGCTGCATTTGGTTCATTAGCTGGTCAATCTCATTATTAATCCATGCCATGGGCTAAGGAAAACTCTGTCCTTATTTTAAAAGGCACTTTATACCTACTAGTACCTTCAATTTTTATTCCGTTTGGCATATTCAGCTGCCATCAAAATAAAAACGAACAAATAAAAAACACCACAAAACCAAAATATTCAGTTATACACGAGAAATCAAGAACCATCAACAAAAGTAACTTGAGCACTCTTATCCATACCAAGAACAAACAAGGAAAGCTTCATTTAGCTGTTAATTTTACAACATGGTACTTAGAAGAACACAGGGATACATTTGAACTTGTAAGGAAAACTCAGATCTTACAAAATATAGAAAAGCAGATGCCTACATTTAGAAAGAAATATTAGAACAATACAATTACCCCTTACTTAATTCTGAGGCAAAAAAGTGTAATTTGTTCATGCTAATTTTGATATAATGACTTAAGTCATGGTGCAGAGCTTGCAGATGATTCTGTTTTAATTTATGTTGAATTGCTAACATCATGTTACTCCTACTACAATGTATATTTTAACATAACAACAACTGAAGTGTCCTAAAAATTAAATAATTCCCCTAAGCAGAGGTTACAGTAAAACACTTCACTACATACTTAAACATTCTAAGAAAACTGAATGAGCTACAGAACAGAAAGTTAGCAGGAATAGGTATTTTACTTTCAAAATGACTGAGGTCTGTTTGTGGTATGTTCTAAAAGTTACTGTCCGACTGCAGTAACATCTCTTATTACAGTCACTGATCCCTTCACAGCCACATAGGAATTTGTCAGTTAGATGAGCCTATATCTACCTATATCCCCTAGAGACCCCTCCTCAAAAAGAAACCCAAGCCTAAAGATTTTGACTTAAATGATAGCAAGAAAGTAGTCTTGGTTAAAAGTTAAGTTATACTGAAACCAAAGGATCCAACAGGTAATTGGGGAATTTAACTACAAGTAGCAGGAATTCAAGCTCCCATTCTTAACTACAAAAAGCAGCTACCTGTACAATGCACGCTGGGATTAGTGTTAAAATTAGTTTCTGCACAAATCCTTTTAAACCATACGCCTACATATTTGTAGTTTAAAAAAGATGGAAGGAAGGAGAAAATGCCACACTTAAATACTTAATTGTAGATACACAAATCGAGTCCTGCACATTGCTTACAGGTAACAATAAGAAGGGTGAAAGACATTCATTATCACTGGTGCATGTAAAGCCAGTTGGCAAATTCAGTCTATTTAAGTCACATTTAACAGACCATTTCGACATTCTTCCACTGACTTAACAAGACATAGGTACATACTTTTAAAGTTTTGCTACTCATCTGTGGATGTAAACATAGGCTTCAGTGTTCTGCTTATCTGCTGCCCCAAAAATGTCTCTAATGCACTGCTGCAGGTCAAAAAACAAAGGAGTTCAGTTCAAATGACAGAATGACCTGGATAATGGAGAAGAAAATTGTATAAACGTCCCCTGCTCCCAAATTCTAGATATTGGATCTCAAAAGGACACTGTAGCATTAAAGAATTTAGAGAAAAAGGTGACAGTTACTTGACTTTTCACACAAAGAGACTGAAAAGACCAAGCCTGTCAAGCAACTCAGAGCTTAATTACAATGTAAGGCTCTCCATCTCCTCCCCACAGCATAAGTGGACTATGTAACACACCAATTCAGGACACAAGTACTAAAAATACAGCATGATTCAGAAGAGGCAGTGAAGATTTACACAGATAACAAGAATATCTGGTTATAGCAGTTACTACATCAAACTCTAGAAGGAATAGAAAGCCTCAAAGTTTAGGGTTTAACCCCATCTCTCAGCTTTAAAGATCAAGATAAAATTTTAACAGGGACAGATTACTAAAGCTCCTTTTTCCTGAAGCCTACAGTGCCAGCCAGTCTCTGAAGCAAACTACTGGACAAGGTGTGCTTCAATTACTATTTTTCAGTCAAGTTTCCCTAGTATGGAGTTTTACCAAAAAGTTAACAGCAGTGGTATAGAAATGATTTCTTAACTAGTTGCATTGATCTAAAAATTATTTTTAAAAAAGAATACAATTCAGGCATATAAACAATGGATATGTTTTAAAATCTGTTATTTTCACTGGTTGCACACCAATTTTCACATGTAGGGGTTTTGTTTGTTTCTGTTTTACCATTGATTTACTTGTTACTAGAGTCCCTACAGTAACATATAGAACCAGGCTGCACAAGCAACAATCAAAACAATGCCACAGCTAATATATAACATTATGTTAATCTCCTGTTTTTCATCTATCACTGTAACTGCAAAACAAAAGCTTTGTCATCACACAACCTTTCCCCAAGAACAAAAGGATATTTTCAATGTTTCTGCGTAAGTTTTCATTGAGTTTTGCTTCGAGTTCACCAAGTTCTTCTTCTGCCTTTCTAACATCTTTTTGCAATTCAAGCCGAGATTTCCTTGTGTCATAATAACCTCCAGTCAAAGCACCACGATGGCTGACTTGATCACCTAAGAGCATAACAGAGTGAGACTATAAACCGCATGCTACACGCTCTCCATAGCGTTCTGCGCAGTTTCTGCAACACAACTTAGCAGATTAACTAAAACATTTCAACTAACCTACAGAAGTGCTGCATCAGTATCAGGAATCACACATGTATGTTTACAGTAATTAGGGAAATGTTTATTTCTGTATTCAATTTAAAGTGAATCTCCTTTCTCAAGACCAACACAGACTGCTATAATCTCCTTTAAGCATCAGCTTATTTTTTGTTTTTAATTAACTTCTGAAACCATGCAGCTTGAAGGAAAAAAATACTTACATTAAGGGAAAAATGCAAATGCCTAGCACTACCAGTTTAAAAAAAAAAAAATCTCAAGTCTTCTGTAAGGGAGAAAACAAAAGGGAGGCTGAATAATTAGCAGCATCTGTGGCTTGTAGAGTATGCTGTTACTGAAAAATTAATCATTTCCTCCTCAGACATCCTTAGGAATTTTTTCACATTGACTTTAAGAGACAAAAAGTCAACAATGAGCCTTCAGGGAATCTGCCCTCCAAGAACAGGCAATTAACAAAAGATATAGATTATTTCAGAGAACATAACGTGTAGTTGTGTCTGGTTCGCAGAAGAATTCACCTTGCACTTATCAGCAATTAAGGCCGTACATTTGCACCCTGAACACTGGTTTAAGTTTGTGGAAAACACCATAAATACTCCAGGAAAACAAACGCCTGTTAAATTGGATGAATACAAACCTAATCTGCTTTACAATTCTCAGGATGGAGATACATAGCTACTAATTTTTAGATCATAAGAAAATACAATGACTTGTGAAGAAATTCTGTATTTTTAAGCACTGTACTTAACCAAGTGCAACCTTGTACATCTCAGTCAAGTATACTATTATTTAAATAAATTTACTTTGACAACACTAACAGATCATGTTTAATGAGCCTCACATTCCAGGGATCCTATTTTTACAATAAATAATTTATAAAATTGCAATATTTACCTTCCAGAGTAATACAATCCATAGTGAAAGCTCTGGCCAGCTGGGTAGACACTTCCATGCTACGACAAATTAGAGTCTTTCCAAAAACATGTTTGAAAGCTTTGTCAAATCTTGGATTGTATCTCAGCTTACTGATCATAGGAATAGCATCCTGAAGTGACAGTGATTTTAATGAGAAGAACATATTGATACAAATATGGCAAGCGTATTGCAACTAATTCATACACAGAATTCAAGAGAGCGCTGGAAAAAAGAAACTACCATCAAGAGTAAAAATAGAATATACTCCAGCCTTATAACAAGAATTTCTAAAAGTTCAGCACATCTCAAATTCACTGAATATTAACATTGTCTTCCTAATCAATAAACTTCTAGAATGAAGACTTCTGGAGCTGTGTGTATCATTATTTACATACAGGATGTCAAACCCTGAACTCAAAGCACAATACTGTGAATGATATAAACAGCTGTCAGTTGGTAAAAGGATGACACGCTGACTGAACATTCCCACGACAAACACAAACACTCTATGGAAATCAAGTGCAAGATTTTGCAATTTTAGCTTTTAACAGTTAGGCTTGAGCTTCAAGTCAATAAGTCTACCAGGAATCTCATCCGAGTATTAAACTGCTACTGAAACAAGCTGAGTAAGTATCATAAATTGGCAGTAAAATTTTCTTCCTCCAAAAAATTATTCCTTTCTGTAGAGAGCAGGACACAAACATTAACACAGTTTTACTAGTAAAGCCCTCCCAAAACAACCACGCTAGAAGTCTGATTGTTTCCTGTTTATTTTTTCTTATGTTTATTGGGGGTTGGGGGAATCTATTTTTAAAGAACTTATTTAAAAGATAAATGATTATTGTAGGAAGCAGTTAACATTTACACAATTAATTCACTGCTGAAATTTAAAATAAGAGCAGATACTTTCTTGAAATGTATTTCAGAACCACTTTTTAAATGGTTGTCACTGAAGGTTTATTTATGCATTTTTAAATATAAAAACACAACTCGTTTCCAGTAACTTTGAGAAATTGTCCATGGCTGTAACATGTAACACGGCTCTTCAGCTTTTGTCCATGGCAGCATTTCAGCTTAAAGAATTACAATTCAGTAATTCAGGCAATTATCGACAATCAGAATTTTATTGTAAAATTCTACTTCTTTTTAGTATCATCTATTCACTTGTAAGGTGAAGTTAAACTTTAAAGAGCAAATACCTGGTAGGAAAGCAAGTATTTTCCTATAACAGAGCTTTTTATGTTGAGAAGCATACATTAGAAGTAGTATTTAATTGCAGACATTCAACAGCAAACCACGTGGTGGGCATAAGCAACATACACAAACAATTCAAAGTATGAGCCTTTGTAATTAGGAAGTGAAGGAAGGTTCAAAAGGAACTCTAACTCACATTAGTCTCAGGATATGCAGTATCTCTAACATCCAGCTTGTTCAGAGGGAGGAAAGTAACTTCTCCAGGAAGGTTCATTTTGTTAAATTCCATTAGGATCTTTGTACTGACCTCATCAGAATCCACAATGTGATAAAACAACCTAATTAACAAGCCCAACAAATAAACAAAATTTTACTGTGCTAAGAGCACTAACATATTTGTATGGGAACAGTAAGCATGCAGGTACTATTAAATAACGTATCAACATAAAGCTGCATTGCATTTTCTCTTCAAGTCTGTGCCTTAGAATAAGCAAGCGGATACATTCTATTCACTTGCATTAAACTGGGATCCGCCAAGAATTTTACATTCCACCCTCCAGTCAATATGCAAATAGTGTCACTGTGTACATAGCCTTTTTTGGTTCAACTGCAAACCTCTGTTCCCCATAGCATTTCAATATACAATATTCAGCCCTCTTTGCATGGATTTACAGAGTTTGCACCATATGCCTCTGCATACATTCAACAGAAACAGAGACCACATCTACCTCCCTGTGCATGATTGGGACTAGCATCAGAGGGATTGAAATAAGCGATCTTTCTTTTGCAAGTTGAACTACAGTTTGCTTGTTACCGCTTTTTCCAAACTATGGGGCACAACAGGATTCAGAGAGAACTATGAAGTAGTTTGAAGGGACACCCTTGTTCAGACAGACACAGATGTTTCGGATGAGGGACTGCATTTCAAATTGTGGCAGCATCAACATTTCTATGTGATAGTTTGCAAGATCATGTCACCTCTGTCCTCTTTCCTGCCCTTTTGCCACTACCTACATTTCACTAGAACAAGAACTTGTATGACTACTCATGAATTGGAACAGGGGACTGATCACACAAAAAGACAATTTAAATTAATTTGAAGTGTCAGATGCTGCAGGAAGTAGTGGGTCACTCAACAGGCACTTACTCCTTCTAGACCACACATTACACAGACTCATTAATACTCAACATCTTTTCAGATAGCTTTTAAATAGCAGTTTTTGACAGTTTAGAGACCATCCTCACCCATGAAATTTTCCAGTGTAAATGAAAAAATTCTTACTGATTTTTATCATTGAAACATCAGCATTGCTTACTGTAGAATTCTCCACACCAGAAGATGCCGTCCGCTTTATTCAATGTAGCTCAGCCTCACCACCAATCTTTCTGGCAAATGTCAGGAGTGTGGGTCTGGGGCCTTTTTTAGGGGTCTTTGTGTGGTTTTTGCTTAGGTTTTTTTAGACAAGATCAAGAGCAGCTAGGACTAATTTTTAAATAAGCAGAATTATTCTTAGTTCCTTCTCAAAAGAGTAGTAGTTTGATCATGCTATATAGAAGGCACTTTGACAAAAAAAGGATGACAGCTCAAGTTCAAAAGAGTAAAACTTTCAGTAGCAACTGGCACCAACAACTAAATTGTAACACTGCAGCTGCTTTAACGTAAGTAACACTAAAGAGCATATAATTACCTGTTCCCTGCAGTAACTTCAACACAGGTGTAGAAAGCTGGTTCGCATTCAAAGTTATTCATCACAATGCCATGATAGCCATTTAGAACATGCTGGTTTATGCCTTTTCGACGGAAGTGCTCCAAAACTTTGTTTATGCTGTCTATACCATTCAAAATGGCCTGTTAAAATATAACTCATTATTGAATTGTTTTACATTAACCGCCAGTAAAAGATGTAGAAGAAATATCCATTTTACCTTTAACTTTGTGAAAATCATAACCTTCTTTTTTGCCAAGTTCCTAACCTCTAATGGAAGATACCTAAATATTTGAGGGTGGTTTTTTGTTTGTTTGTTTGTTGTTTTTTTTTTTTGTTTTTTTTTTTTTTTAAAAAAAGCAAAAAGATATCAGAAGAAATTTTAGAAGTATTCCATTTCTACCTGGTCTCCTTACCTCTCCTCAATTACCTTAAGCTTACAAAACTGGTTTCCAAGTAGTTTTAGAGCTATAGATATTTGAAAAATTCAGCTTACAAATATAATTTGTCCATCTTAATTATGACAGTAAGACCATAACCAAAAGAAATAACTGTCCCATCTTTCAGATATGACTATGACTTGTTCTTTAAGAATAAGAAAAGCTTCCACAAGGAATTCTCATATACAAGGTATCTTACCTTTCCTGTTGCTGCTCTGAGAAGCTGCTGTTTCTTTTCTAAATCCTCCCGCTTTGCAGCAAGAGCTTGTTGTTCTGCATTCTCTTCTCTCCATAGATAACTACAGAACAAAAAAATTAAAATATTTTAAGCGTGAATGAAGTCTGAAGATTTTTTTTTTATTATTATTATTAATCTCAAAGACTGCTAATCTAATGGGAAGGTGAAGAGCAGGAGTTCATACATGGCTATATTTAAAAAACATACCTACATGCCATGTTAACAACTACACAGTTGGGGTCCTTCACATTAAGTGAGATTCAGACATATTTCAATTAATTACTAACTTTCTTTCGCTCTGTAGTTCATCCTTTTTATTTTTCACTTCATAGTATTTTCTGTCCAGTTCCTCAACACGAGCCTTCACTTCATTAAGATCCTGGTCCAGTTTCTAACAAAAAGAAAAGAACAGTATGAAACTACAGCGCGCTCTGTTCAAAAATCTTTCTTTTATTCAACACTAAATTACTACTTAAAATTCAGAAACAATTCCTACAAACGTTTTAACCAATTCACAACAAACTGGAAAAGCACTAAGAATAAATACATCTTTGTAAGGGAACAGTAACAAGATGAAGTTACCAAGTAGACTGCAAGGCTACCGAGTTGAACTGTGCATCCGAGTGTTACAGTGAAATGGCTCACTGTAAATCATGGTAAGAAACTGAATCAAAACAGTAACTATCATACACATAACTATGTGTAATCATGCTCTGAAATAACATTTGTGATAAGAACATACATACTAGTCTTGTACATACCATGCCGTACTGCTATTAGTCAAAAATCTTAAGCCTGCTCTCCAGCAGTACTAGTACTTTACACAGCTGCTGTCAACAGCATGCTGTTTAAGCCAATGACCAGACATCCTCCTCTTGCTCACTTAACACTTGCCATTTTCAAAGCAGCTCAGGGCTAGCACTCAGAAAATGTTTTCATAGTTATCTGTGTACAGGAGGACTAGCTGCGTTCTCAAAACATAGCCAAGTTTTTCCAACCTAACTTTGCAAGTAACTTTGCAAGCTCTCCATCATGTTCACCCAAGACACCTCCCCTTTGAACAACAAAAAGCTATACAACTCTCATCCTAAGTATAAATCAACCTTCCTTAAGGAGAAAAAGAAAACCAAGACATGTTTATAAAAGGAATCAAAGGCCACCTCAAATTTAACCTCTTCAATTCTACAGAATCCCTATTGAGCAGTACAATATAATTACAAACAGTCAGTGGTAAATGCCATTTCTTTTATTCACCAACCCAGAGAATCATTACTTTGCTAATGTGGGCCCCATCCAAACAGTATTTTAGTAGAACACCATGATCTTTGTACATTCCTAGATTTTTTCAGACTGATCCTTGATTTCGGTAGATATATTACACAAAAGACCAAAAGCACTGTCTATCAGCACATGCAGGGTAGCAGCATTGGCACTGGACGCTCTCCCATCATAAGTGCAGGGATTTTCACCCCTGTAGCTCCTAGCAGGAGTGGTATTTTTGGATTGTACTGCTGTATTTGCAGGGTAAGAGCTCTTTCTGAACGGAAATTAAAATCTGAAAGTTATGCAGATAATACTGAGACAGATTAATCTTCTAACATGGATAGGGACGCAACTTGTAAACAGTTGCAATCGTGGTGCAAAGGTGCAGTGCTTGCAGCAGGTTTAAAAGATCCTCTGCTTAGGGAAAATAAAGAGAAGAGTGAAAACACAGACGTCTATAAGTGAACATAACAAATTGTTATCTATATGAAATGGCCATGTTCAACACAGACAAGAGCAAGGCAAAGCTAAGTCTCTTCCTGAAAACTCAGGCCAAACACTTTGGGGAAAGCACCAGAAAAAAAGTCAACATACAGAGTGAAGTTAGATGCAGTGCTAAAGGGAGTTCAGAGTTTATCTGCAGATGTTTTCAGTAATACATTTTTAAAAGACTGCACCCAACCAGAAAGTCTCATCTTCCTTATAAATAGGCACGAAAGTCTAATTGTCCAAGATTAAGTGTTCAAGCCTTCTCTCAAAAAGTAACAAGCTGAAAACTTACACTGTACTGTTCTAAATTTTTCTCCTTGTTTGCCTCTGTATCCTCTAAATCCTTGTGTATAGCTGCAATCTGCCGCTTCTTGTCATTGATGGCTTGATCTAAAGACTTCAGTTCTTTCTTTATCCACTTATCTCTTTCTTCTTTGGAAGTAAACTGGCTTCCTCGACCTTGTTTTGCGTAAAGATCTGTTCTTTCCTGCGTAGCCTGTGCAAGTCTATTTTGAGAGGGGAAAGACATGCTGTATTATAAAGAAATCTTGAATATATTAAGAGCAAGCATTAAGAATTACCATAAGAATCTCCAAAAAGTGTCAAACCAGGCTCTAAAATTTAAGCATCAAATCAGTAACAAAAAGAAAAGGATCATGTTATAAACCATAAAATCACCCAGAAGACTTCACAAAACAAAAAGTCAACAATAGCCCACAAAAGTGGTTAAGCTTAAAAATTAATTTCACCAAATGCTGTTCCTCCCCAACAATAAAGGAGGCTTTTTACAGACCATCTGTAAGTACATATAGCTACCCCATTCTCAAACAACAAGTACAAATCCAAGTTAATTGCACATATGGATAGCCTTGATAGTATCTTGGGTTTTTTAAAAATGCTTTGACTCCCCATTGTAGAATGCCACAGACCTAGCAATTCCCCTCTCTTCTTTTTCTTTTACACTGTTGAATTTCGGCTCCGTTTCTGCTAATTCTTTCTGCTTCTCCTCAATTTTCTCAAGAAGCTTTTGCCTCTCTTTTAACAGTCTTTTCTGAAAGTCAAACAAACCAGTATTTAAAGTTAGGTAGTATCAGGAACTGTATTATTAGATAAATACACACTTCTACAGAATAATTTAATCGTAAGATTGCAAGATGCCATTGTTTCTCTGATACTACGCTGTTTCAACACTTAACAGAAGTGAATTCAGTTCCAATCAGGACAGCAAAGAGGGATGAAAGGAAGCATTCTCAAGAAGCTAAACTACACAAGCAAGGAAGGTCTGTATGGGCCAAACAACCAAGTTCAAATTAGTGCTATAAACAAAACTCTCCTTCCCAATTCTTGCAGCAATTAAGATTACGAGAATTATAGGTGCTTGATTTTGCAACATGCAGGATGATAAAGGAGCATAACACAGGAGTCTATGTTTACATCCCCTAGAAGGACACTGAAGACACAAAAAACTAAGATATCTGTCTTGCAAACCTTAGAAAATAATGAAAGGCTGCAGACTAAAACCAAAACTTCAACGTACAAGTATACTACCCTGTGCCAATGACATTTTAAGACTTCACCACTGTTACGTACCCTTTGTTCACTGTTGCCAGCTAATTCATCCTGCAGATCTTTAGCCTTCAGCTCTAATTTAGTCCTCTGTTTAATCTGCTCCTGTCTTTCAGCACTAAGTTGTTCTTTCTCTTCTTTCATTGCTGAAATCTTTGTCTTCAGTTCTCGAACTTGCCGTTCTATTTCCTATGCAAATTTAAGTATGTAGTATCTTAAACACTGCATGCACATTTCAGTATCTATCAAAACTCACAAGATCGTTATTATGTAGATAAAGATACACTAGAAGTGTGAAAAACTTCTCCTGTTTCCAAACAGGATGAAAGCGTAAAATAGAATTTAACACTCTCTTAGAACACCCCCCCTCCCAAAAAAAAAAAAACACCACACCAAACACAAAGCAAAACACACCTCTGAAGAGCCCTTGTTAAAAGTATCTTTACCTCCATTTTATCTCTAGCGTCTTGCTGTGCATCTCTCAGCTGCCTGGATTTCTCTCCACTTGTCTCTCGTTTGGCAGAAAGCTGTACGGAAATATCACCAATAGCTTAAGTAGCAAGATTCTGTTTTAGTGCTAGTTCCAGAAAGTAAATAATTTGTTAAATTAGTGAAGAACATTGACAGGATTCTATCAAGGAACACAAGGAGACATTGGCAAAAAGCAAATCAACAGCTCATATTACATTTTGTATTAGCCAAGATATTTTACCTCATCAAGCTTAGCTCGGGTTTCATTAAGCTCCTGATTATAAATGGTGTATTCCAATGCTCTCCTCATTTTATCCCATTTCTGGTACTGAGCCAGCTCTTCTTTCTCCTCTTCTAGGGTATGCAGTCTCTCTTCAATGTATTTCAACAACTCATTGATCTTCTCTCGCTTACCCTCTTTAGAAAAGATGACAAGATTGAAGTTCAGTTAACACTGTAATACATTCCCACACCTTTAAAGCTATTGAATCTCCTCCAGGGATTAACTATTTGTCAGCAGTTACGAGATGTGAAAAGGAGAACCCATGTCCAGAAGTTCCCCCAAAAGACATCCTAACAGCAGAACTGTTGATACTAGCTATATAAGGCAACACAAGCATGTAGTCTCTTGGCTCACACACTTAAAATAATTATAGACTATACTACATAAACTTTAGAGTTTGCATAGCAGTTTGGATCACTGCCAACTGACATCACTCATGTGTTTTGAGCAGTACAAATACCCCTATTAGCCTAGCTAAAAAGTTTTATTACTAAAAGAACACACAAAGTCACTTATTAAATCTTCTGAGATATTTAAAATTCAAGGAGGAAATGTGACATGCTCTGTATCGTTTAACATATCACAAATAAAATCTGTCTAGCAATTAGCTTTACTGAAAAAGCCATAAACCTTTAGAGTTAACAGAATTACTGTGGCATTGTCATGGTTTAACCCCAGCCAGCAAAAATAAACGCCACGCAGCCGCTCGATCACCCCCCCCCGGTGGGATGGGGGAGAGAATCGGGAGGGCACAAGTAGGAAAGCTCCCGGGTTGAGATAAAAACAGTTTAATAATTGAAATAAAACTAAGTAGAACAGTAATAATAATGAGAACAACAACAATAACAGAATACACAAAGCAGGCAATGCACAACGCAACCGCTCGCCGACCGCATGTCACGAACAGGGGGCGAGCCCCCCCCCACACCTGGTTTTTATACTGAGCGTGATGTCACATGGTATAGAATACCCCATTGGCCAGCTGGGTCCACCACCCCGGCTGTGCTCCCCCCTCCCGGTGCAAGCATCACCCAGCAACAGCCAAAGCATCAATGGGCCATCAACGCTCCTTTCACACCGAACCCAAAACACAGCACACCCCCCAGGCTACTGGGAAGAAAGTTAACCCTGTCCCAGCTGGAACCAGGACAGGCATAAAGCATTAATTTCTTAAACTATTTTTACCTGTTTCTTTCATTAGTGAAATACTCTCTTCTTTACGTTCATCGTACACTCTGGTACCAGCTACTTCTCTTAGTAACTTCAGTCTTTGTGAGTCAGGAGCTGTGGCCATCTGGTTGATCTGAAAATTCAAGATCTATGATTTCAATAGCCTGCTCTGGATGTAAGGCTAACCACAACAGATCAAAGATTGCACTTTTTTTGCTGTGCCTGCTTGCCTGAGGTTTTGGCAGGAAGATTCAGATACCTAGTATATACTATACTGCTCTCCTTTTGAGACAATTACTTTAGGACAGCAAGTATTCTGCTTGTAATGGATTTTGTTGGTTTTCAAACGCTACTGGTTATTGCCAAAACTCAAGATACTAGTATTACGTAAACTGAAGAAATCATTACCCGCTCAAAATTACGTTTAGAGAAACTCGAGTTTGGGCTTTTAAGTCCTGGTGCTAAACCACATAGTTTAAACACCTCCACAAAACTAGACCAATATGTAGGGGTTATAAATCTCAGAATAATTCAGGTAATGAAACACTCATTAATCCAACATTAAATCAGTCATACAATTGAACCCGACGTAACACTTTCCTTCAATAGAATTTCAGTGTTTACATTCTTTTATAAGAAGGTAACTATTTCTAATTTGTATTATATTAAAACCAGTATGTGTATTTTGCCTGTAAGAGTCATGTGCACCACTACAAAACACAAGTGAATTTCCAGCTGAAGTTGTTTCTTCCAAATACACACGTTCAGCTGTATAGGAAAATTTATCCTGATAAACATTTGAGAAACTGTACTGCTGGATCAGCATTTCTGCCATCAAGTGCTTCTCAAGATTCCTGCATTCCCCTTTTAAGTATGCCTTTCAGTAATCTTTTGGAGCTGACAGTTATCAGTGTCTCCACGGTGTCCCACCCTGTGATCCATTACAAGTAATCTGTCCTTTGACGCCAGATCTGGGTGTCCTTTGAAAGCTCTGGTAAGCCTGCTTGGGTCTTGAAGACCAGTTAATACAGGCCATGCTGTGAGCCCTTTCCCTGCTCTGTGTGTTCACTTTTGGTGCTTCCACATGTTTCCACTCATCCTTCATTGACAGTATTTTTAGCTTCTTAAAATTCTCTACGATTACTTTACTGCCTCATCTTACGGCCCAGAAATCTATGAATTTACACTGAAATAGTCATAGGAATTAAGTTTGCTTTGTATTTAAGTACACAGAAAAGCATGTGATTGCAAAGATTACTATGAAAAAAAACTTTTCTAAATATCACCATTACAGACTTTAAAAATTCTTTCTTAAAATCGACATAAATGACTAAAACAGTAGTATTTGCAAAAGCGGCATCTACAAGAACTGTTTCAAACCAAAATGGATTTAGGTTTTGGTTTACTTCTGCAATAATTGAACTAAGTTTGGCATCTAGGAAACATGATACTCTTGACAGTGATTTCTCCCACTTTGTGAAAAAGAATCTTACCTTTCCTTGTTTGACAATATAGTAGGGATTACTGCGAGAAAATCCAGCACTTTCAAGAAGATTCATTACATCATTTTTCCTGAAATGTTATTGTGAATCTATTAAAAACACTTACAGTAGAAGTGACAGCTGTAAAAATTCAGTGAAGTATCACAACTATACATCACATACTATAATCACTGTGTGTAATGCATGGTCTGTTTGAAGAAGCTTCTTTATTTGATAATAGCCAATTCTAAAATGAAATGAAAGAATAAAAATGGAAAATACCTAAAATATTGTAACGTTGGAAAGAGATTAAGAAAGAAGCACCTTGAAGCAAAGAGGAGGCAAATACAGGTAAAGATATCGCAAGGAAGGATATGAAACAACCTAAAGTCTGGTTAACTCTTCTATTTAAAAAAGCCCTGAAAGAAATATTATATAAACAGTTAAACATCACGTTAAGTCTGCTGTCTAAGTCTGCTGTCTAATGCATAAGGACTAACGTCCTTGCTGTCAAACTACCAGGACTCAGTATTACACAACTAAATTAGTATTGCTCATGGAACTTGTGAGAATTAGTTTATTTCGGGCTAGAGATGCAAGCGTTCGGTGTGACTAGAGAATTTTACAGAAATACTACTAGTCTCATTCAGCTAAGGAAAAGAAGTACCTACGTCACCATTTTCTTGTCTAAGAAATATTGGTCCTTCTTGGCTCCAATGACTCTGCGAAGTGAGACTTCCTCTTTATCAATCTTAAGAAAACAAAACCCAGTAAGTTTAAATGCTTGCAGTAGGTATGTATAACTAATCCAGAATGTTTATGGCACTTTTTGTCAGAACTGACTCAAAAGCAGTTACCGTACTGAAGACTTCTATAATACTGAGATACTAGAGTCTGAAGTGATCGTCTATTTCTGAAGTAGTGTATTCAACTTACCGGTAACCTGTTGTCCGAATTGTCAAAAATAATTTCCACAAACGCTGAAATAACACGAGGACCTGTACCTTCCTAAGAAAGAAGATATTTTGGTTAGATAATTCCCACCTTAGAAGGATTTTGAGCTCATTCATCTCCCCTTCTCCCTGACAATCCCACTTCCCCTTTTCTTCCAAGGATTTCAGAGTCAAGAGCATCTGTGTAAGATCCAATACATATATTTTTATTTCTGAAAATCTTGGATACACATTCACCAATGTGCATTATCAGCATAATGTATTATTTTGTAATAAATTCCCTTTTGCCAAAGGTAAACAAAAGACGTTTAAGGATGCTTCCAAAATAATTGCCTTAAAATATCCACAGCCCAGCAATTTACCATTTTTTGTAGTAACATTCAAACGCATTAACTTATTCTTTAGTCTTGTTGTTATACACCTTCACTTACATGCAACAAAGCCAGTCTCTGCTCTGGGCGAAGATGACTAAACTCATCACTGAGGACAAACTGAATTGCTGTAATAAAATAGTAAAGAAACAGAGGATTTATTCTTTCCTTTAGGGAGATATGCAGCAGTTTCTTTAACTCAAAACATAGTGTTTTACTGTTGTATAGCACAATCATGCCGCTGCTAATATCTTACAGTGTTTCTTCATTAAAAACCTTAATCTGCTAGATCTTTATCACTCAGCCTGCTGTACACTAGAATTTCTCTGAAGAAGTCTCATTGTCACCACCTTACTAGTTCACTGCATAAGCATTAACAATGCTGCACAAGTAGGATTCATGAGCTTTCCTCTACAAATACATAGCACACAGGCTAGGTTAAACATATCGCTAAAATACTTAACACTTGGCAATTTATAATTTATACCATCACAAAGGCCACTAACACCTTTGGCTAGCGTCTTTGCTCCTCCACAGATGCTCCCACCCCACAAAATCCCCCTCATAACCATAGGTTAAAAGATTGTATAAGCTGTGCCATACTGCTATGGAATCAGCTTAGAATTTAGCCACTAAGAATGTCTGAAGTAATTGTAAATACCACAATCAGCTTTCAAGGTGGGTGACTTTTAGAACTTCTAGAATCAGTTTCCCCCTGTAAATACTTTTTTGCCATTTAAAAATCTTAGAAGGCCCTTAGTAAGAGAAGCCAAATACTGGGGAAAAACTTGAAGGTACATATTAAACATTGAGATCTGCCTTTCATCATTATCAAGTAATGACCAATCTGCCACTCCTTGTTGAGGAGGAACATTTGGTAAATCAACTTCTGGCAAAAACAAAGAAACCTGGTATCATCAGCATCCCCATGCTATTATATTAAGAAATCCATTGCTTACCATAAAAAAAGTTGCTTTTTCCAGATCCATTTCTTCCCACTGAAAATTAAAACACAGAGTATAACCTCAAGTTGATGTGAGTTAACATTGCAATGTACATTAAATTTTGCATATAAATATTCAAGAACAGAGCCAAAAAAAATCTCAAGGGGATGAGGCAAACTTAGTAGGTGAATCACTTAGTCATTGTCTGAGAACAAGAGAGCAGTCCTTTCCCCACTCAAATACATTACAATGACTTACGAACTCCAATACTATTCCACAATGAGAATAGTTAAACCAATCCTATTTATTCCCATCCTTTTAATACTGATCTCCTGGTGGGATAAAAACAGTAGACCTAAATCCAATTCTTCTGGTCCCAGCATCAATTTTTTATATTTAACCAAAGGAAATCACTTGCCTGTACATTCAGGTTGATGGTATGAACTTCAGGTAGAGCATGAACTTCTTAATATTCCACTTGCTAATTCAGCAATGTTTTGTTTTAAAAAGACTGGAAGATGTACTATATCTATTTAAAAAATAAAGGTATAAGAACACTGCACTACGCTAAAATACAGTAATCTCAGTGCTCACTCTGATGTGTTTCAGCAAGGCTCAGTGTCTTATCTTTAAGATCAAAATTTCAAAACTGCTTGCCTTCCAGCAGCAATGACCATCCCAGGCTTTTCATCCCTTCCTGCCTACATGCCCTCCAGATTCACCTCATCCCCAAAACTACTTGGGATTGCTATGAAGTCTTTAAAAAGGCAAAAAATAGTGAAGCCAGATTTCATCCACCCCTTTTAAAAACACCAATACCTGGATAAAGTTTTAGCTCCCACTAAAGTAACATTATATAATAGGACACGCTATTCAGGTCATATCCATGTTTTTTCCAGTCTCAAGAGTAAATCCTGGCTACTAAGTTTTTATGCCCAAAACTGACTGTTTTCTGTTGGATCAGCAGTCTCAAAGTTGCTGCAAAATCACTAAAATCAATGCAAATGAAAAGGCAGGACCAGGCATCCATGGGCAAAAATAGGAAGAGGCGTGAGAATGGTGGACAACAACATGCTGTTAGATTAGATGTTATTTATGAAACTACACTTTGAAACTTGTATTATACTTCTTGACAGTCCACATTCCAGAAATTCATTCCTCCATAACTAGAAGAAAGAGGATCTTCTTCTCTGCAGCAGTTTATAGTAGCTAGTGTGCTTACTTATCAAAAATGCAAACAACAACAACAACAAAAAAGAATCCCATACAAATTCTCTGCTGCTGTTCCTGCAAGGACAGCCTTTAAAGGGGTCTGGCTGATACAGAGATCTGCACCTATGAAGAACTTTACAGACCTCACTCAATTTCTGAAGACTCAGACATACTATTGTCACAGTAAAATTGAATGCTAGCATTACTTTGCTGTAAGTGGAATACGCCTTGTGACATGTTAAGACAACTGTAAAGAAGTTTCTGAAACAGAAAATACAGTCATCAAATGTAGGCAGAATATTAAAAACTATAAAGGACTTCAATGTAAACATCATCTGAAATAACAGTGCAACTCTAGTTAGTGTTAAAAGACAAGTATCAGAACTCACCAATGACATTGTGTTTTGAGCTGAATGGGTCCACAATGGTTTGGTCCCTGTAGCTTCGAAAGCCCTGAATGATTACCTAATAAGAAGAGTGAGTTATTTTAACAAAGTGCTCTCTGTTCTTTAACTATAATGTTTTACAGAATATTTACATCAATTATAATAGACTTGATTTCCCCCGCCCTTCCCGCACACTCTTCAACTTTCCAGCTCAAGATCAGCAACTTACCTCGTAGAACTTGCCTCTTAAACCTCACTTTAGGGACAGATTTTTCTCCCCACATCACAAGAGATGCTGGTACTTATTTAGATCAAAGCACAATGAACAAGAGAGTTCCAAGAGTCTTTTTGTAACGAACTACACAAAAAGATACATTTGCATCAAATATTACATTCAGGAAAGAAACCCCCAATATAACAAGCGCTTATCCTAGTACAGCCAGATTTATATTTAATTTTTATAATGCAATCCACATACAGCATACAAATTCTACTTGCAAATTCTCCAAGCAGAGCAATTGCAGACTGCAAAAACTATACCAGACACTACCTGTTTTACATGCAATACAGTCTTACTTTGTTTTACTGTGCAACCTAGAGGGAAAAGTAAAAAAGCAAGCTATCTTGGTGCTAGTGAATTCACTTCCTAAATAGACAAAATACAAACCTACACAATTAACTTCAGGAGCCACACACCAAATGGTCATCTAGAAGCAGCATGTCAAATTTCAACTACTCATTTTCAGTAGTGATTTGAGGTTTGCCAGGCCATGTAACATACAAGGTACAGAGTGACAATATCCCAGTACTTCAGCGGTTCTGCACAGCAGCAAAATTGATCCAACTTCCAGCATGCATATTCCAGCATTAAGCAACCTTTTCCAAACATTAAAGCTGTGCTGAAAGACTATACAGCAGCTTTGCTCTGCTCAGTAAGACATCAGAAAGACAGCAGCCACCTGAAAAGTTTTGATGTTTGCAGATCTTTCAGCAAGAATGCTTACAAAAGGACTAGAATCGACATTTAATTGTTACGTCCTTTGCCCACCTCTTCCCCAGAAGCAGCAAGATATTGTTAAAATAATGCCAATGTTTCACCATGATAGCTATCATAAACTAAGAATTACTTGTTAGGAAGACAGCAAAACATCTTACAAGATATTTCTCAATATTATTACTGCTTAAGTTTAGAATGTGAAATTATTTAGACTTTGTTTTGTAATGTCTATGGTCCCATCACCATTTTCTATTTTTCTGAACATGGTCATCCCTTCTCTCACATCTTCAAGTATTAAAATAGCCCATGTTCCAGAAGATAAACATAATACTTGGTATCTGAGAAGCACATACAAAACTTCAGCAAAAAGTCTAAAAGTAGTACTGTAAACATTAAAGCAAGCCTTTTCCCCCCACTACAAAAGCCTACATTAATTGTCCACTGGAGCAACTCAATAAACAGTTCCCTTCAGAACCACATTCATATTCCGTAATATTCTGGTAGCACGCTACGCAAACGGTGGGGAAAAAATCCTGCCCATAAAATTTACTAGACAAAAGACTGGGAGAAGGAAGTGCCTTGATTTATTCATGCAAACTTCGGTCTTAAGTCTTTCTCCCACTATGTGACAGCCCATTATCAAGGATTATCACAGAAAACTCGTCTTGCCACCCGTTTATACTAGTGGATTAAAACCGTCTCACCAAAACTGAATGAAAACACCATGCCAGACAGGAAATCAAGCACTCAAGTTTATAAAAATTGAAATGAAATAAAACTTAAATGGCATTAACTAACTTTCAATCAGAAATCACAGAGTCATGCTCTTCCCAGGCACCACATCTTCCGTGTCAAATCCTCTTTGCAAAATTATTTCATTACTGGAATCTAAAGCTAAAAATATGGGTAGACAGAAAGTTCCTAATCCTTGACCATCAAACATCAGATCTAAGCAACAGCAGCTATTTTGGAAAAGGAATAGTCTGCCACTTCCCCCTCTAAACCTTTTTGGAATTGCAACTGTCTATGCTCCCTTTCCTCGGGCAAGATACAGTTCCCATGAAGTACCTGCACTGTATTCAGATCTAAATCCAAAGCAACTGTATTGGAAGTAATTAGGGATTTCAGAATGTAATGGACCAAACTACAGAAAGCAAAGTTTAAGACAATGTATTAACTGAAGACTACCTAGTCAGTCACTGTGGCTGTGAACACAGATCCCCACCTCCCCTGGTCTGCCTCCTCTTGCCAGATGGAGACCTCCGCATTAATAGCAAGCTCTGCCTCAATACCAGTGGCTTTCAAAGGAAAAAGAGGAACAGCAAATCTTATTTGGGTCTTGCCACCAACTCTAGGCCACAGCAACTATGTTCAACTCGTTCTGATTTTGAAAAATAAATAAGAATTAAAAAATAAAAACCAAAACAAAAAACCAACAACATTTGGCAAACATGCTGCTTCCCAATTCACCCGATTTCAAGAAAAAAAAGTGAAAAGAATGGGCAAAAAATTTGCTCTCTAGCAGTTTTACAGTTTACCTGTAACAATCTAAAAACATACAGATTGTAATAGTTCATCTACTTTATTCTCAAAAGAACCTGAAAACCTCTACAAAAAGCTAAAAACAACGAATCGTTATTTCTTGGATATTACTATAGAAGCACAAAATTTTACAACCCACATACTCAGGCACCACAAGAGTATAATACAGGGAGACTGTGAACACCATTTCCCCCCCCCCAAAGTTTTTTCCTAGATGGCTTCTCACTTCATCCATCCTACATAATCTGAAACATCGTAACTTCTTTATTTCCTTATATACCCCAGATTAAGACTTAAATAATTTTAATCTTCAAACTCCAGGAACGCTTTCTGGGAAGCAACAAAATAAGGGATATTGGTGGAACCAAATTCACCCTCATCCGTTTTATTCTCATGTTCACACCTTGTTATGCTCTCTTCTATAGCTCCTAGAACAGTATTGGTTATTGACCACCTAAATTACTTTTTTCCCAGATGAAACTCATTTCCCCTGTTCTGACTTATTTGGACTTGTTACTCTGATTCTATAGATGTTCACTGCTGTTTACTTCTGTGCAATTCAAATTCGGAAAACAAGAATTCTTATCCAAAGACTTTAAAGCAATATGCGCACCTACAATGATAGAGTGATTTACTAAAACATGATCAAAAGGCATTTGAAACGCTCCCTAGTCAGCCAAACAGCTGATGAAAACCTGATTTCTATGTAGAATATGCACTTTTAAGCATGATAAAGTATTCTTCTTAATAAAGATACCCGCAGGGTGTCAGAAAGCCAGATAAATTTTGAGTTCATGAGAAATGAGAATGCTAGCAGGCTTTGTATGAACATGCAGAGACAATGGTACGAAAGCAGCCATAAAAATTCAACCATTCTGTGCAATATACTATGCAATACGATTGCAGGGATATACTATAGAAGTAACATTAATGATCGCCTCAATCTTAAAAACTGTTTGGAAAAGGTCCATACAAGGCCCTTCTTTTTAACTGAACGTTAGCTGCACATTGCTTGTCAAGGATGAAGTACAATAGGTTAAATGGTCCATGCCCGGGGGCCGAAGGCATCACCCCAATACAAACAGTAACTGTTGTTTCTCCCGGGGGAAGGGGCAGACAGAACCAGTTTGAATTGAAACCCCAAATACAGTCACATTTCCCCACTGAAACCACATGCAGATTTAAAAAAAAAGTAAAAAAGAAGAGAACCCACAACTTTAACAGCTGAAAGCCGCTGCCCGACAGCTCAGGACAGCCCCTTGTTTGTGTACGAGCACCCCGTGGGTACAAGCCTCCCGGCGTTGGGTCGGCCGTCGCCTGGAGGGCCGGACCACCAGGGCCGCCCCGTCCAAAACCCCACAGAACCCGCGAACAAGTCCCGGGCCCAAGAGGGCCTCCCCCCAACGCCACTTCACACCTGCAATGAATGAAATCAGCCGCGGGAACCGGGAGAGAAAAGGCACCCGCCAGCCTACACGGCTGACTTGCTCCGCGGCTGGGTCGGGGACGCCCCCCCACCCCCAGCAAGGGCCGCGGTCTCCCCCCCGGGACAGGGGCGAACCAAGCAAAGGCCTTCGGACCCGCCACCAGCCAGCGGGCCTCTTGCTGCGAGCCGGGACCTGGGTCTGCCGCTCGCCCAGAGGTTGAAGACCCCCCCAGCGCCGGGACAGGGCAGAGCAGGCCCAGGCCGCACCGCACAAGGTGGGCGGCTTGGACCCCGCCAGCTTACCTGCTTGATGTACATGTCTGCCAAGGATGGGGGAGGCGCCCGCCCCGGTGCCTCCTGCCGTCGCTCAGCCCGCCCTCACCGTCTCTTCCCGGCACGAATTCTCGGCGTGACCCCCGGGTCTCCGCCGCCGACTCCTCCCGCCCCTTCAGACTCCCCAGACCTCCCAGCGCAGCGCCCCGCTCACCCCTCACGCAAACAAAATGGCGGCGGAGCCTCCCCATCCCGACCCGGCGCCAACCATTCAGCACGCGGTGGAGGGGGAGGTGCGGAGCAGAGAACGCGCCCTGTTCCGCCGGAGAAGGGACACCTCAAGGGACAGTAGGGAGTCCCTTTCTTTCAGCTTTTAAATTGCCTCACTGGCCTTTTTGAAGGTGCTCTGAGGCGGAGAAGGCGGGTGGTACTGCTTCCCCTCGCAGTAGCGGTCCCCCCAGGGAGTTGGGAAAAGTGGTTTCTCCCCCTGAGGGGCGGGTTGGGCGCCAAAGGCAAGTGTGAGCCCAGCGGGGGAAAGTGGCGGGGCGGGAGGGGGCGCGGCGCCGCTCGCCTGCAGGGGGCGCTGCCCGGCCGGGGGCCGGGGGCCGGGGGCCGGGGGCCGGGGGCCGGGGGCCGGGGGCCGGGGGCCGGGGGCCGGGGGCCGGGGGCCGGGGGCCGGGGGCCGGGACAAGGGACAAGGGACACGGCGGAGGTTTGACGCCAGGGAGAAACGCGCTGTACACCGTGCCCTGTCCTCTCCCGAGGTGGAGGGGCAGTAAAAGTGCTCACCCAGAATGCAAAATAAAACCTTAATAAAACCTTGATCTTAAATCCTGACTCTTATTTGAGGATCTTAAAAAAAATAAATCGATTAAAAAAAGAGGAATTAGCAGCGTTAGTCCCTGCGGCTGGGCCCCAGCATGCCCCCTCACCCCCAGTGTGCCTCCTCGCCCACCCCACCAGGCCAGAGGCTCCCGGCCTGCCCCAGTGGCTGCGCAGGGCTGGGAGCGTAGGGCCGTGAGGTGTGGATTTCAGTCCCTTCTCCAGTTTTTAGCTTATTTACATCTGGTTTTGCTCTTTGTTTCCGCTATGCCGACTCCAGTCCCTCCAGCGAGGCAACATGAAGTCGCGCTGGACAGGGCCGAGCAGCCTCCAGGTGCGAGGTGCCGCGGCGCGGGGCCCAGGCGCCCTGGCAGGCCTCGGTGCCTCTGAGAGCCGAGCTCTGTGTCCGCCGCGAAAAGCCTGGGCAAAGCCAAGTACGTGCCCAGGGTGAGCCGAGTAAGAGGAATGGTGCGAAATGGTCTCAGGAAAACAGAAAGATTAGCTTGAGTCTGTACCCACTCCTTTATCTCCTGGAGAGCCACTATTCAGCTCCCCAAAGGAGCTGTCAAACACACAAAATAAGCAAAACGAAGGAAGAGAAACATTAATTTTCTTCTAATCTCTTTCAGTTACAGTAATTTCAGGTGTTATTGTGACAACAGTAGGGGCAGGACGTCTCAGAGAAAACGCAATTTTCAATTTGACAGTACTCCTTCAAAAATACAGCTGTAGCCAACATTTCTATACATGGGATAGAATTACTGTACTGATCCTCCTAACACTAATAAAAACTAGATTTAAACAGAACGGTCGACTTCCTGCCTCTCCTGGAATAATAGGTGGATGAATTACTTTCCTTGCTTAACAGGAAAATCTCCCCAGTCCCAACCATTCTTAACTGCCATGTAATGAAATGGTTTTACTAAAGGCCCATCAGGAGGCTATTGTAACAGATTCCACCTGCACCTTTAAAGAAATGGTTCATTGTTTCTTCAGAAAACACAGTGCTTAAAAAACTAAAGCGTTTAATGATTGCTCCACAAACAAATTCAGAATTAAAATGTCCTGCCTTACTGTTCTGCCTTTACTTTTAAATAGCTCAGTTCAATGGTACCTGGGGGAAAAATATTTTCTCCATTTGCATTTTCAAAATTCCTTTCATTTTAGGATTTTGGGGAATTCTAAATGCTTAAATGAGTCTTACAACTTCTTTCTGGGATTGGTTTGTTTAATGGAATTTACTCTTCACTTTTTCCAGGGTGAAGTGAATTACAGATGCCAGTACTTCGAGTCCCAGCTGCCTGGCCCATCCAAGGGGACTCACTGGCAGGGGGGAGAAGAGAGTTTAGAAGGAAAAGGAAGTCGAATTCCCCAGTTTTCCTCACAATACACTCAATCAATCCTATACCGGGTTATAAGAATTATTTACATCCATTTTTGTGTTAATATTTGCATGTAAATAAATTGCACAGATTTAGACACTCCAGATAAACTTGTAATTTTCCACATCACCCCCTGAAACACTCAGGCGGGAGAAAACAGCAATATGTTTTATGCATTTGAAACTCCATTGGCACTGCACAGCAGGCAGTGCAGTCTGACCTCTGCTGAAACACATCAGCGAAGGTTTTGTCGCAACAAGCAGCTGGGATACCTCCTCACTAACAGCCTTCTCCGACCAAGGGTAGAAGGACCACGCTGTGTTACTCATCCCTGTTTCTCAGGGCAGTAATAGGTATAGAAACATTTTTAAATTGACAGGTTTTAAAATTCATTCCTCTTTGTCTTTTGCTTTTAGAGGTACAGGATGCCTTGAGTCATGTTTTCGAGCTTTCATTTGTAGTTCAGAAACTTATTTTCACTTAATCATAGACTCCCAGAGCAAGGATTTAATCTTCCTCCCCTGAAGAGGGGGTTCAGAGTCACCAAGGTGGCAATCACCTGAGGAAAATTTTGCCTTTTCTCTTGGCTGCTGCACTGACGTTATTGTGCCTGGATGCACCAAGTCCTCTTGAAAACCCTGGCTTGAGTCGAAGCTCTAAGAGCCGAGATCCCACAACTTGCTGGTCCATGGCTGGTGCCCCAGGCAGCTTGCTGTTGTGGTGCACCAAGAAGTGCATCACCCTCTGTATTATGAACAGGCACAAATAAGGACCCAGGATCCTTTTTATCCCCAGGTGTTCATTCCCTCTTGAGGACTTAAGATATACAGCATACTCCTGCAATTTGGAGATGACTTACGTATGTCTGCAGATGTGCACAGACACCAGGTTATATTTATTCATAGGAATAAAACCATATCTCACTGATATTTCATCAACAAACACTCCCACCAGCGTGACGTGCTTGCAAAAATAGCAACTGTATTCATTCAGGATTATGTAGCAAATGATTGCCTAGTTCAAAGTGTGTTTCAAATACATCTGTAGGCCCCTGCATACAGGTTTTGTCACATAGCTTTTAGAGATTTGTATTTAAGGGAGTGGAGGGGTGGGGTGGGGTAGATGTTATATTTTTCATTATTCTTCTGGTTTTGCAGTCCCTACTGAAAATATGCACCCAACCCAAGGGCGATGTGTGTCATTTTTATTCTGTCAAGCTGCCGTGGCTGTAGGAGTGCAGAAAGCTGGCAGCTAGTAAAAGAGCACACTTTATTCAGAACCTGCAAACATATAATCAGTGCTTGCTACATGTGGAGTTCACCTCGCTTCAGTAGGTGCTGCAGAGCTTTTTTCTATGGCCCTGTTTTAAAAGTAGTGTTCTTCTATAAATATGCTAGAATGAAACGGTAGCATTAGAAAGGAGAAAGTGGGAACACTGCTTTAATTCATCTAGGCTTCATCGGCATAAAAATACATCAGGTGTTTCTTTCATGAAGCTTAACGGGAATATATAGATGGGATTTCAAGTCTGTAGTATTTTTTTTTCTCTTCTCCGTAAAATTTCTCTCAGAAAAAAACATGTTAAACTATTGTGGGGGAAAAAAAGCATTTTACGTGTATTATTAACCTCTTCTATTACCACTTTCAGTTGTGAACCAACATGTGTTTAGATTGCTTTCATTCATGAATGGCTGCAATCACTGAGGTATTTACTGCCATTTTTAAATGACTGCAGAAATCTGTAGGCTCATCACAACATCAATTGCTCGTACTTCATCACTTGAAGTCGTAGCAAGTGGCAGGGGAGGCAGAGTGCTGCTGGGGGCACTTCTCCTTCGTGTTGGTGTCCCAGCAGAATCTCAGGAGCAAACCCAGGACCTGGGCTTTGGTTAGACCCTGCAGAAACCAGTGTTTAATGGCACTCTCAACACACGACCAGATATTCTGATAGTATCATTTCAGCTTGCGAAACAAAGACAGTGAGAAAGTATCTTGCCCAAGGTCGAGCAGGGTAACTGTGGGACAGCCAAGAACACCTCTCCTCCTGAACTACCCAGGTCGAGCATGAATCCTAAGGCAGCAAGGCCATAGCGCATCTTTCTCTCGCCTTTGAATTCAGTGGAGGTTCTAGCAGGTGAAGTGAGAGAAACCAGCCCTTTCTCGACAGAGCTGGGCATGCACATCCGTCTCAGTGCTCTCAACCCACCAGGCTTTTGAGGAATAAGGAGCACTTATTCTGAAAAACATGCAATTCATCCACACGTAACATTTTCTTGGAAAGGAAACCTATCTCTTGAGCAAAGTTACCGAGCTCTTTTGCTCTCAAGCCCTGTAGTCGCCCCTGTGCCTTGCAATGCAAGAGCCCCCCACCAAAACTTGCAGAAATGCCTCTATCTTTGTCAGTGGGCAACTGCCTGTCAAAAAACTTCAAAGAGGAAGCCCTAGGCCTGCAAGACCCTTAAAAAGCTCTGTTTGATAAGGGGTGGATGTAATTACAGGTTCAGATGCTGGCTGCACAGCATTAGTCAGTGATATCTGTGTTGCAATGATGGACACCCATTCCCACCACCCGCAGACCCTTTTCTTGCTCTTTTTTGTCTCGTGCTGATGTTGTGGCAGGCAGCGGACACCCCTGTTTCCCTGCCCGCAGCGGCCCCCGAGGGGTGCCAGGGGTGATATGCCATAAGGCATCTATGTACCTATATACAAAGTGCAAAATTGCAACCAGTGGTGATAACGGCACTTGTTGCTGTGATTTGGGAGCGATCCGGTGCTGCTGCCCTAAGCTCCTTTCAGAGGAGGAGAGCAGAGCCGTAGCTGCTCAGTCGCTCCTGCCAGCCCAGCCCCGGGAGGCAGCCGGGCAGCGGGTGGCCGAATGCCTCCGCTGCCCGGCACCACGTGCAGATCATTAGCTCTTCTCCGCGAGGCGGCTGCCGTGCATTTTATAAGCTGCTGGAGGTGGAAGGGCAGCCGTCCTGCCAGGCCCCAGGAGACCTGCCGAGCTCTCCCGTTATTTCCTCACGGGGGGTGCTCTGCCGACCACGAAGAGCACCGGAGTCTTTTTTTGCTTTTTCTTTTCCGACTCTGTTTCCATTCACTTTAAACAACTCAAAACAGGCAGGCAGTTTCTTTTTAAAAATAAAAAAAGAAGTTTCTCTTGATCTTTATGTTCCTTTGAATGTGTAAAAGTAAATAATTATTGTTGACTGTTAAGTATTCACCCATAAACCCATTAATCCAAAAACATTCTAAGAAAGCTAACACGCTTGTCAAGAAGAGAGTGGCAGGGTAAAACAACAGCGTAAAATAAACAAGAGAAAAAGGTCCCTTTTAAAAAAGATGTATTTTATTATGAATGAATCTGCTACAGGTTTATTAAGGGAAAGCAGTTGTTCTGCTCATTGTCTTTCAGCCGAGCCTTTCTATGAATAAAATGTGGTTGTGGTTGAATTAATTTCACTTAGTTTACTAATTTTATAAAGCAAGCCATCTCAACACACACGAAACGAATTACACCCCCGGGTGCCGCGGCGGGGCCGTGCCGGGAGCTCTGCCGGCAGGGGGCGCGGGCCGGGCCGGCTCCCACTGCGGGGCGAGAGGGGCCGCATCCTGCCGAAGGGTGGAATCCATCTATGTTTTTCTTTGCTCTGATGCAACAAAGAGCTTTGTTGCCTTTGGAAATTTTGTGAAAGAAAATATTGCTCTGTGTTTTTTCCTTTTTTTAATCCCCAGACAAGGGAAGAGTCCCGCAGTGGCCTCTTTATGGGGTCGGCTGTGCTGGAGGGCACCCCCAGATGCACCCCCAGACCTGTTTTCGGGTGGGTCAGGTGTGAAGGAGAAGCGAATCGGGGACGCTGCACCCTGCAGAGCCATTGCCCCTGGTGGCTGCCCCAGCAGCAAGGGTGGTAGCCCATAGCACCCCTTGGCTTCGGTGGGGGCTGCCCTGGAGCGGGGCTGGGTCGGCACCAGCTCACCGGCATCAGGGCAGGGGGGTGGCTGCTTTTGGGGAGCTGCATGACATTCCCGGGGGGGGGGCATCCACCAGCAGGGCTCAGGGTCAGCCCTGGGAGGACAGGATCAACTGGTTCTCATCAAAATAAATCATAAGCCAGGGTGATCCCTGAAGACCTGCCTAATCCCAAACGCCAGGTGAAAGATCGCCAGCTCAGACAGCAGCGCGAGCCTGGGAGATCAGGAGGTGAATTAACAACAGTCAATTTTACTTCCAAAGAATCTCCTCATGTTCAAGCGAGCAGTAAATGCGATCTTGACAGTAAGAGAGCCACGCACACATAAATATACGCATCCCATCTGCGGGACTGGCGGCTTGCTCTGAAGCTGTGTCCGCAGAAAAACCGATTATTTGCTGTATGAAGGAGTGGGTGAGGGACCGAGGGGAAGCGGCGGTGCCTGTCCCAGCCCCGGAGGTGTTGCTGGTTAGATGATATCATTGACCAAAGGGATATTTTGCAACCCGTTCCCAGCAGTGCCGGGACACAGACTAACCGAGAGCCACAGAGACTCCCTGGGGGAGTTGGCGGGTGGATGCAGAGAAGTGGCTGAATGTCTGCGCTCAGCGTGCGTGGTGAGCCAGGCTGCGGGGCAAAGGGCAGAGACAGCTCGCGTGGGTCTGCGACCCAGGCTGCCTCGTTTCAGGGCAGCTTTTTCAGTCTTTGTGGCCGGTACAAAAAAAATTACATTGACAGAGATGCCAGACTGGACATCTGACTTCCACAGAGCATCCTGAAATACCGAAAAATCCCTTTCCTCCTGCCTCTGCTCCACACTAGCACCCTGCAAGGAGGTGGCTGCGGTAAATTTGTAATTAGATTAGAACAAAAATCATGTTTTTGGCTGACCACATCCATCCAACAAAGTAATACACATCCAAACTGACAAATCACATCAGAATCACATTGCCTGGATTTTACTCCCACTTTGAGCCATCCGTCTGCAGCCTCCGGATCCACAAACAAATGTGATTTTCTAACTGGGGCACCAAAACCAGCCTCAGGAAAAGGCAGACTCCTTTCTGCGAGGCATTTTCACACTAAGGCAGGTGAGCTGCTGGCCTTATGGCATCTGACCAACTTTCACAAGCTGCAGCAACTTCACCTGACACCGGGTGACCTCCCCTAAGTGTGATATTTCCTCCTGTCCTTTGAAGATCAAAGGACAGCAAAGATAACTTCCAGCTTTATCATGGAAACTAAAATCACTACCCCAGGCATTATCTTGGACCCCCCTCCCGCTCAGCATTAGCGCTCAGCATTTCTCAGGCTCTTCCCAGGCTGAGCCCAGGGGCCGCAGGACATCCTCCTATCACACCCAAGCTGGCAGGCTTCACCGGTGCAGCTTTTCACAGTTCAGTCAAGATAACAGGCATCTTTTTTATCTTTTCCAGCCCTCCAGTGAAGCGTCTTGCTGTTTGTTCTACGTGATCTCCCCTTGCCCTGGCCTGCTGTCTCCCCCCGGTGTCCTCAGCTCCCTCCTGGAGGGGGGCTGAAGAGAAGGAAATGGGAAAAGAAACTGAGAAACCGAGATGGGAACACTGTCTGAAGCCTCTTGGCAGCCTCCCCTGCTGTCTGCAGACATCCTCCACTCGTCCCGATGACCTTTCCCCAGGACCCCACAAGCCAGAGCATCGAGCAGGGCAGCAGCCGGTTATGCAGAAGCCTTGTGCTTCCCCCTTCCTCCCCACGCAGATGGCCAAGGTGTATCCCCATCAGATGTCACATTCAAGTCCAGAAACCCAGAAAAGCTCCTCGCAGCTGGGTTTGGTAATCAGAACTGCCAGGAGCCACTTTAGCACTTAGTAGCACAGGGAACAACATACCCTCCCCTTCTCCCTACCGGTGGCCCCTGGTCAATTCTCTCGAGCATATCTCCCCGTGTATGTCACGCTGACTGCCAGAAAACCAGCTGCTCTTCACAGCTGGATTTAGTAAACTGAACCATGTCAATGCTTTAGCTCTCAGTAGCACACAGATTTCTTGCCACCCACCCAGGGCTCCCATCACCTGCTTCCTGGCAGAGCGGCTGCTCTACCCCATGGTGGTTGTCTGAAGGCGCTGCCCAATTGGTTTTGTTTTTAAAAATAAAATGTTATATCCTGGGGGGAAAAGGAAAAAAAAAAAACAAACAACAAACTCTCTCTTGTAATATGGAACATATGGCCTCACAAGCACAGTACAACAAATACATCACGGTAACGAGATGTTGTGCTTAGGGTAGCCTTTGTCCATGGGTCTAACGTGCATTGCAAACATTCGAAAGAAGCTTTATGCCTTTTTCAGAATGAGATCAATATCATTATCCCTGATGTAAGGCAGGATGCAGAGACATACGGATAAGCCTGCAAGAAACATCTAGAGAGAAATTCAGGTCCACTCTAGCAGCAAAATACTTCTTGTGTGAGCAAAGCCACATCAGCAAAGCTCTGCTTTGTACCGACAGAGCAGAAACATCCTCTGCAGGAGAAATGAGCTGTGCTGCGGAAAACACAGTTCTGCTGCTACAATCCTTTTCTATATACTCAAGGGATCATCTGGTCAGCTCGGTCAGTCCAGGTCTCACTCACTTCCTTTATGCTTTTGACAAATGTGACTGTGCCAGCAGGAGTGCACAGAGCAGCTGCATCGCTTGCCCTGGAAAGCCAAGGGCAGAGCCCACAATCGATCCCAGACTGCCTGACCCCCCGGGCTCTCCGTTAGCCACAGTAATTACTCGAGGCAACGTGGACATTGCTAGGGAGACTGCGGGTTGAAAGCATCTCTAGGAGATGAACGTGCACAGTTCTGCTCCATCCTTGTTAGAAATCTGCTTCCTCTTGGCCAGCCTCTCAGGGCCCAGCCAGATGGCAGTTAATGGTCATGCTGGAATTCATGTCAATTGATTTTCCAGTTAACTTGGCTTAACATGATTGGAGGCATTAGAGCAGAGAGGATATATCCATTGTTCCAGTTTGAGTCCTGTAGACCTCATATTCCATTTCAATGCAGCATCAAGTTTAGTTCCAATTAGAACAAACGGTTTCTTAAAATAAAGATTTAACGTAAAGATTCATCCAGGGCCTGATCCGAAGCACATTGTGTTCAGGGGCCGTCCTCCCCACTGAAGGCAATAGGCTTTGGATCAGGGCCTGGAGGCAGCTTGCAATGTATAGGCAATTTAATAACAAGAGATGACTCACTATCAAATGCTGTCTGCTTTACAAAGGAGTCTCAGAAATGGAGTATCTGTGTGACAGAAATAAACCACTATTCACACACCCACCCCCCAAAAAAAAGGGAGCCCGTGAAAAACTACATTATCACTTCACTTGGGAGACTTAAGCCTCGTCCGATGAACCCTTACTCATGTGAGTAACTTTACTAACAGGAGCAGCTCAGTAAAACCAAGTCTGGAAAAACGGTTATGCCAAAGGGGTTTGAGGTCTTTATCACTTTGCCTGTCATTTCGGAGCATCTAACAGTCACAGCAGAGCAGACACCTTTACGTGCTGCCTGTCCTGAAATCCTAGTCGTGACCGCAGCGAGCCTGGGCTGGGGCAGGGACCCCTGTGTCACGTAGCTGTAGGGTTTACACTACAGGTGTTTGCCACTTCTGCTCACATACAGCACGCCCAATGGGTCCCATGGATGCTTGTCTCCTAGAGATGCTTTCCACCTGTGGTCTCCCTAGCATGGGTCCTATTCTGGCGTAGGCAAAAAATCCCTGACAGAAATGTGAGAGTCCTAGGGCAATGCTGTCCCTTTGGGCTTTGTGCTTCTTTCTCCCTTTCTATCTACCACAGTCACTCCTGATCTGGAGTTACTGGCTTTCTGGTGTTTATACAGCTCCTAGCACAACAGGTCCTGCTAGGATTCCCAGGGGCTACAAATAACAGCCAGTGACTTCCATGGGGTAGGCTAGTACTTGAAAGGGAAACCTAGGGGCCATAAATCCTCTTTTATAACTAGACAAAGCTGGAAGAAGTGCTGAGCATTTCGGCTATAACCACAGAAGCCGTTTCTCTTGGTAACCTTTACATTCCCTGCAAGCGTTCACAGGCGGGATGCATAGGGATGCAGCACCGCTGCTAATAGAAAAATGAACCCATTTGGTAAGCCTTACTTAGATGTCAGAGTACTTTGAATTTTGAAGCTGAAATAAACAGATCAAAATGACCCCATAGTTTATAATGCAATGGTAAAACAAAGTAGGACTTTACCACTGAGGCCCTAGTGTCAGAACTTAATTTGATTTTCTCTGATGACTCAACCTATTTCACAAGCTATTTTCATATTCCTTATTTAGCGAACTTACTCATGTCTCGGTAAAAGCCTATGATGTGATAAAGCCAAGGAACCGTAATGTGTGGTACTGGTAACACCTCCCACGCCAAAAAAAAATCCTACTTCCATATTTATGTGGGTCTGCAAATTGGTTCTTGCCTTTTTCTCCCCAGAGAGTGAGCTGGCAGCGCGTCTCCTCTCCAATTAGCATGAAGCCGTGAAAAGTGGAGATGGAGGGTCAAATTCACAATGCCTGGAGCCTCACTTACTTTTGCCATGTTTCAGGCACATTTGGAATTCCCGGCAAGGCAAGTGTTGTTTTTATCATACAAATAAAAACGCCTGCAGAATACCTTGTTCATTCACGCTTTGTCTCCTGAAAAAAAGAAGCGAAGAAGAGCTACCTACCTTGTGTTGGGATGGCATCCCACCCAGGGATGGGCACCTCAGTATAAACGCCCCGTGGAGCAGATGAATTTTACCTGAGTTTTACTGGTCAGGATGTAATTTCTGCCTTTTGGAAAGTCCTTTAATCAGAGAAGCAGGAGAAGCCTTTGTAACCAGCATAGGCTGTAAATCACACCAGCAAATGTATGGACTAAAAGAACACAGAGGGACACCTAAGAACAACACCCACCCATCCACCCCCACCCCAGATCTCTTCCTAATCTGATTTGCAACCATGTAAAGACATATATTTCTTGTGGCAGTTTTTTTGAAGAGTTTGTTTGTCTTGGAGGCAGAAATGAAAGGCAGCCTGTGCAAAGCAGAGACAGGGGCTGAGTAACAGCACTCACATGACTGCTCTTTGCAAGCCTAAAAGCAAGGGACCGAAAGCTACATGGCACAAGCCCTCTTCAGTCCCACACCAGGATCTGAAACAGCTCCTGAGTGACACCAAGGAGTCCAGGACATAAGTGTCCACGAGTCCATGTCCTGGCATGACATAAGGAGTCCAGGAGTGTAATGGAGAGAGATGCTCACATCCCAGGGCAGCCCTGAACCAGCACTTCCATGGGCAGCAGAAACTGCAAAATCCCCTTTTCTGTGACATTTCCTCTCATCTTCTTTGGATTCAGGTATCATAAGGGATAAGCTCTAATCAAAGTTTTGCCTAAGGGTACAGCATTCCTGGCATCTTTCCCTCATTTGCATTTTCTGATGTCTGAAAGCATTGTGCTATAGACTTCCCCTTGCTGTTACAGCTACGTAGGTCTCTACCTTCCATCAGAACTTCGTTTTTGAGATCCCTTCTCCTCTACCAAGCTCATTTGGCAGATGGACACAGGTACATTGAACCAGCCAGTTCAGCCCCCACCACTGTCAGCCCCCATCCTTCAGCTCTGACATTACCCGTACACCTGCCTGATCTGAACTTCCATCCCTAGGAGTGAGCTACCCCAAACCAAGCCCATCTGGGCAATAAAAGCCCCCTAAGCCTTCCATCCTACCTAATCTGGTGAATTTGCTCAGCACACAAGCTACAAAACACTGTCAGAGCTGTTCCTTTCCCTAAGGATAGAGGTAGCTGTTGTGTGCTGGTGTCTGGAAGCAGAGAACCAGCGTTCCTGCCCTGCCCATGCGGGTTCAAACTCACACATCCCATCTCTCAGGTAAACATCCTGACTTGTCACACTCACCTTCGCACATTGGCGCTTGGGTCCTCAGCTCCTCCCTGCCCGTGGGAGCAGCATGGCCAGGGAGGAGAGCACGTACTCTCACCCCAGAGCCCTGCAGTCAGATGGCTGTGAAGTCCCCTCAGAAAGGTGGGATCTGCCAAGTTGGCCAAGGGAGGAGCTGAGCTGGGGGCAGAGGTCTTACATTAGCACTGAAACAGCGGAGCAGGCACCAGCACAAGCGTGGGAGCACATCCCTCTGGGTGGCAGCATTTACACCCCGCTCTGCCCTGGATGCTGGGGCTTCCTTCAGCCTGCAGGGAGGAGACGTGGGTTGGAACCAGCCAAGCAGAGGGGAACGGTGCCCTGGACAGGACAACCTCAGGCTGCTGTGCCCAGGCATGACAACAACCCCTTTTCAGACTCCCGCAGGGCTCTGACCTTCTATCCTTGCTGAATCCCAGCCCAGCGTCTTCTCCTGCCAACATTATCCACCGACACACTGTGCTAAAGCCCAGGATCAGAGCCCCTCTCCAAAACCAGAACAGCTGCCTTCCCTCTCTGCTAAATACCTGGCTCCTCCGCCTGGCCTGTGATCTTTTCCAGCTGCTGTGGTCAAATTACCCAGGCCAGCAGTCCCTCCATTAACCCCTTCAGCCCGCTGCCTCCTGCTCTGCAGGTTCCCATGGCAAACATCATCAGCTCTGCAGAGGGTTTCAGCTTCCTCATCCTTGAGAAACAAAGCCGGTCATCCCCCCAGAAGGGGTTTTATGCTGAGAGCTGTTGGCTGCTCTGTTTCTGCCAAGGCTGTAGGTCTCTGGTCAGGATGCGGTCCATCTCGCCAAGCCTACCAGCCTTTCTGCTCTGGAGGGTCTTGCGGGGGGCTGAAAAGCATTTTCACTGCGACTGGCCCTGGGTTTCCAGATACCACTTTCTAGAGCAATCAGATCTCTTAGAAAATTAATTGATCTGCTCTTATTAGATCACCTGCCTCACCTCCCCAGCTGCTGGTTCCCATTCAGGTTTCCCAGAGCCCAGGCAGGGCTGCTGCCATGTCCCCCTGACACAGGGAAGAAATCCAGGGCTCATCTCCAACGACAGCTTCTCACCTGTGAGATTTGCTTCCCAGGGGGAAAGGAAGTTACAAATGGATGAGCCCCAGATGCTCTGTAACTCACCCAGACCTCTACCATAAACTTTTAGACTCAATAACTTGGAAATGCAGGTTATAAATGTGCTGCAGTGATGAGCCAGAAAGAGCACAAAAACTTCCAGCTGAAAAAGGGTATCAAATGACTCAGAAATGCTGGCACTTCAAATTAATTTTTTTCATTAAAAAAAGTGAAAAGATGAGCATTACCCACATGCCCTGGTCCCTGGCATGATGCTCACGCCCTCTGGTGCCACGAGCCACCCACGAGCATCACGCCAGGGACCAGGGCAGGTAGCATCCCATGGGATGTGCTCGGGAAGGAAGTGGGGGCCATGCCTGCTTCAGATTTTCATCTTCAGCAGGATGGCAAAGCTTATATATGTGTGAACATGCGTGAATCAAAACAGAAGTGCCTGCCCAGCCGCTGGGAAATGACACCACTGTGACTCATGTTTAAAACAATCCTCCCCCTCACCTTCTCCCCTCCATAGACATGCACCTTGGAGGCTTTCAGCACAGAGCCCAGTGGGCTTATCCTCCTCTTCTACCTCCTTACACCACTTTTTGAGTGTCTCATGTGACCATGGAGTTTCTCAGGTGTCCTCTCCTGCCACTGAGCTCTGCCAAAGCACTTTTGCAGCTCACTCCAAGTACAACAAGCAGCTTTCTTTTCCTGGCATTTTTTTATTTCCTTTTTTTTTTTTTTTTTTTTTTTTTTTTTACACACACCATAAAAACCATTGCAGGTCTTCTTTCACATTCACGAGATCTCCTGGAAATTATTGCCATTTCCCATACATAATACATATTAAAAAAAGGAAAAGGTCAACAGACAAAGAGCTGCTCGTTCTGAACTCCCTGCAGACACAGAAGCCAATGCAAGTGAGAGAGAAATCGGTTTTCACGGACAAAGGCTGGCTAGAAGTGACCACATGCGCTAAGCAAGCCACGTAACACTGAACGAGACCACTTGACCACACACATCGGGAACACTTGGGAAGGGATGGAGGAAGATATGGCTTGGAGCCGAGCTTGTCAGGTATTTTTGGTGTAAAATCCAGCAGTTACAGTGTTATCTGATGGGAAGTAACTCAGATGAGGATTGTGGAGACATTCAAGTATTCTAGGGCTGTTCTTAAATAACAGATGGGAGGATAATAGCTCAGCAGGGTAGCCTGATAGCTTCGGTTAAGTCCCCTGCTTTAGTTAAAAGCACATCCAGTACAAAGGCAAACGCAGAAGTACAGGAAATACCACACCTGAATGGATCCACGGTCTGGTTTGGTATCCAGTTACACTGTGGTCAATACCTGACACTTCAGAGGCCGGAGCAGGAGAGGGGATTTTCACCTGGTTGTGCAACAGTGTCCTGGGAAAGGAGCCTCCTCCTGCCACCCCAGCCCGTTGCTCCCTGAAACATGACACAGGAGAGGGGAGGAGGAAAGCCGGAGAAAAAGCAGAACGAATATTCACTCCCACCACCTCTGCGGTTGCAAAGGTGGTGCTTTTCGTTTTGCTTTCTTCCCTGCTGCTGCTGTTTATTGCTTGAAACTTTAAATAAGGGTCTTTTCAAAAATAAGAAGCAAAGGAGATAGGAACAGAGAACATAGTAAATGGATTTCTCATTGCTCCCCAGGAATCTGGAAACAGTAGTGGGTGCACACTCTGTGGATAAAAACCTAAAAAAGCACTTTTTCTTTTTTTAAAAAAAGGACAATGAAAGTTCAGAAAACCTGCCACACGTAGAGCACTTGCGTCTTACAGTCACAGCACTTGCGTCTTACAGTCACAGCATATGGGAAGTATGACCCACGACAACCACTCCCTCTCAGACTAAGTCAATGAGGTTTCTCTATTGCACGTTCATGAAATGTTCTTGTTGGGGTCACAGTTCGGATCAGAGGACCGCACCAGCTCCGGTCTCCCCAGGGTGTTCAGCAGGACGAAGATGCCGTCATCGGGCTGAGTTTCAGCTGGTGGACGGGAGAGTGGATGGGCACAGAACTCAACACTGAGGTAGGAAAGGCAAAACACGAGCCTTCAAAGTTTTTGCCTAACGTCAGTTCTTCTGCAAAGAAAGACGCAGCTTCTCTTTTGCATGAGGCAACGGGGGGGCTGGGAGTGGAAGACAAGATCTCTGACTCGTATTGTAGCAACTGGCCCATGAAACCAAAGTTTGGTGAGATCAGGCTCCGGCGCTGCTTGATGTAATCGAAGGCTTCCTCCAGGCGGAACTTCTTCGTCTTCATGAGATATGCCATGCAGATGGTGGGAGAGCGCGAAATCCCCGCTTCACAGTGCACCAGGATCTTGCCCCCCGTTCGTCTGATGTAATCTAGTAGAAAGAAAGTCATTGCAGGCGTCAGTTGTCATTCGGGATGGAGAGGACGCTGCGACACGCACCCGGCACTGGAGGTGGAGCATGGCACACAGCCAGTCCACCAGCAAGGAGAGGCTTGCTCTTCTGTTGGGTACTAAGAGTAACATGGAGATTAAAAGGGAAGGGGGACAAAACCCAGCCCAAGATGGAGCTGAGCTGCAGATGACACTTGGTTTCAGAATCTGTGGATCCTGATTTGGTTCTTTCTGCATTTAGGAAAGTCCGTCCCTGTCTCCTTCCCACATGCCCATTTCTCTTTTGGAACAACTGACCTGGCAGAGCATTGAGAGACAGAGGTCAGGTATCTGGGCAACGCTTGCGTTCACTGTACCTGCATTTCTCTGCCGTACCTGCATTTCTCTGCCGTACCTGCATTTCTCTGCCGTACCTGCATTTCTCTGCCGTACCTGCATTTCTCTGCCTGCGGCTCAAAGTACTGACCCAAGCCCAGCCTGGCCAGCCCTCCCACCGTCAGGTCTTTCAGAAGCTGCAGGGCTTCCTCTCATCAGCTTTGCTAGAAAAACAGGACTTTTCTTTAAAGTCCAAACCTAACTCCCTGCTTGGCCAGTTAGCAGCAAACAGCAATACCAGGAGCTGAGCCCTTGGTGGGTACCCTTGGGTGGAGAGGCTGAGCTCACTCCCTGGGGCCTCACCACAAAGCACACAAGGACGGGTAGGCAGTTGCTAATTACAGCTCGGTTAAAGGATGCTCGGACTTAAGTCAGGATATAAAAGGCTTATGCAAAGCACCCATTTTACACAACAGGAGCCACTGTGGTTACTCACACAACACAATGATTGTTATTAGATTAAAGAGAATGTGCTTAAAATAAGCCCTTTCCATACAAAAATACAGTTCAAAAATAGATGTTCTCTGCTCTATTGCCTTGAGCAATATGTTCAAGCTCCAATTTATGGATAACTGTGCTGAGTGTAGTGCTCAGTGAAACAACACAGGGCTGAGCAAGTTATCATTTGCCTGTCTTCGATTGTCTGCCGGGGGATGGGTGCCACCACGACCGGTTATATTTAACTATTGCACAAAATAAGGAAGACATGGTTTTGAGTCATCCCCAGCACCTATACCACATGCCCAATTTTAAAAGAAAGTGAAAACTAAAGTCATTCTCAAAACCTGGGAAATTTCCAAGTGACTCAACAACTATCAGAAGGGGCTGGGGGTGGGACAGAAGAGTGCTGTGAATTAGCATTTCCCTGAAAGGTGTGAGAAGTCCCTTACAAGGAAGGGGAAGGGCTCAGAGGGCACCCTCAGATCAGGTTTTTGTAATTCTGCCTGCATTGTCAAAGAACTCAAACTCCGCTGAGCAATGAGTCCAGTGAGTCTGTAACTGGGGTTTTATTCTCTCTCTCGAATGTCCCTGGAGAGCAACAGCACCGATTTCAACACCCGATCTCCACCCAGGCTCAGGCTGCTCCACCCCACTAAGCCACCCTGTGCCTCTCGAGGAGGAGCCTCTCCCTTGTGCTACCTGGCACGGCTGGTGTGCCACTCACCTACCCAGCCACTCACCTACCCAGCCACTCACCTACCCAGCCACTCACCTACCCAGCCTAGCACAGGAAGATTTGGGAGGGGATGGCCCAAAGTTTTCTAAAGGCCTCCTCATTTTTTTGCATTGGGGTATTTGATTAAAGGGTGAGATATCAGCATGATCAAAAGGAGAAATGGAAAGTGCTCTGTGATGAGGGGAGACACTGGATTTCTAAGACCCCGGCTTTGGGATATCTCAGCACAGCAAGGCAATAAGCTGACTCTGCTTCGCCTGGCTTTTGCAGGGTCTGGCATGCAAGTCCAAGGAACGAATACGGTTTTTCCCTTTACAAAAATCCATAGATTTGGTGTTATTCAACCATACTTCTTTGCTCCCTGTCATGCTGAAGTTACACCTACGCTTGCTTTGCAAAGAAAATAAAGCTAATCAGCTCACTCGCCTCGTCTGCCTGACGGCAGTCAAGAGGAGGCATTTTCCTTCCTTGGCCTCCCAGCCTGGAGAGGAGGACAGAGACCTTGCTCTGAATGTCCCTCTTCCTTCCTTCCTCATGAAAATCCCTCTGCCAGGAGAGATGCTGGGGAAGGGAGGGAGCTTAAACTTTCACTGTGACATCTGGGAACATACAGAAAATGATGTGTCCTCCCCACCAATATGTATTTTAAAATAAATGAATTTAAAATACATGAAGATCTGGAAATTTGTTAATTTGGACCTACCGATGAAGTCGATGGCTTCCTGGAAGTGTGAGCTGATGTCCGCCGTGTGACTGTCCTCCACCGGGATCCACTTGTAGCAATACTGGTCTTTGAAGGACTCCGAGCTTTTCCTGGAGACGTTGAGCAGGGCCGTGATGTGCAGGTTGGCGAGAAACTCGCACTTGGAAGCGTGATAGGCACTACCAAGGTAGAGAAAAGGCAGGATTTCGACTGGACCGCCCTGGAAGAGAAGGAGCAGAAACATGTAACTCCTTTTCAAGGGTATTTGAGTCCTGATACTCGAGAGAGAGGCAAGGGAGCCTGCATGGGTGCCCGCTCCCTCCCTCGCTGGCGTTTTTGGGCCCCAGTGCTGCCGGCCAGTGAATCACTGCGATGGCAAAGCCCACGCAGGAGAAAGGTTTTCATTTTCTTGTCCACATCTGCGAGGTACAAAGTCAGATCCAGCCCACTCGTGTGCAGGATGTTTCTGGCTTTCTTTGAAGCGCTGCCCCTCGGGACGCACCCGAAGCGCTTTCATATGTGAGGCCCGTTCCCTCTGAGGCTTTACCGACATACGGGCGGGGTGGGGAGCCATGTCCAAGCAGGGAGGAAGAAGAGGATGGAGGAAGAGGCTGCTCTAGCTCAGCCCAGGGCTCAGCCCTTCCGCTCACACCTCCAAAGGTGAAGCAAAGCAAAAAAATGGAGCAAGGCTCCCTGCCCCCCCTTCCTGGGGCGCAGAGCCCGCCGCGTCACCCGCCCCGAGATGTCATCTCGGTTCCTTCTTCCTCAGCGCAAGCACAGGCTGGGTGACGAACCCGCGAAAGAAAAAAAGCCACCGCCTGACACAAGGGTTTCGGAGATCACAGGTAACTTTCCATGATGCACAAGAGCTGCTGCCAGCCCCTGCCTGCGAGAAACTGGCTTTCTAGCCCCCCGAGCTGCCCGCCCGGCGGGTCCCATGCACCGGGGACAGCCGGGAGCCGCCCGCGGTGGCAGGACGGAGGCTGGGGCGGGAGGTGCTCCCGGGGGAGCAGAGGGGCATCACCCGGGGGCTCCCCCGGCGCCAGGAAACGCACGCCCCGGCGGAAGCGGCCCGACCGCAGGCTGACATCTCGGAGCACACGTATTCCCCAGGCTGGGCGGGCGCGGGGGCGCGACGACTTCCCCCCGTGGAAAGCC